>NC_041031.1:7315163-7948583 GCF_900634625.1 Parambassis ranga
TTTGCTCCTCTTCTCTATTCGCCCACCTTCCACGTCAGCCCCCTTCTTCAATTCCCTTATGGCCTTCCTTTTGCCTCCACTTCTCATTTCTAAATTCCTTTAACAAAATAATAAAAGGAGCTCCCAGTGTAGTCTGACTGGGTGCTGGTGTTACTGTGCACACCCACGTGTTGACACATAGACACACATCAAACACACACCTCCAGATACATGCGCCCACACACACACACACACACACAGACTCTTACCAATGGTGCAGTGCTCCCCGTTCCAGCCCTGGTGACACTGGCACTTCCCATCCTTGCAGGTTCCGTGTTTGATGCAGAGTGGGTTGCACACACGCTGGTCACAGCCAGCGCCAGTCCAGCCTTCTTCACAGCGACAAGCTCCGCCCATACACACTCCATGGGTGCCGCAATCAACCGAGCACACCTCTGAAAAAAGTGAGAAAGATTTAGATCACAGACAATGTGCTTAGACACATTTAAGAAATGTGTTTTTGTGATCTTTTTATTGTGATATTTGTAATTTACAGCATAATGTATACTATTACCCAATCAGAATCAACATGCATTAGATGCATTTGTATGTGTATAGTTCCTGAAACAGTGAAGAAACATTGCTGATACTTATATACTTTTTTTAACGCCATTTCAGCCTGGAAATTAAATGGCTTTTATGCTTGACTTTATCTCATGTGACAATTAGAGACTTCAAATTAGCTTTGAAAGTGCAAAGAGAGAGTACCTTAAGCTGCAAAACAATCAAATCCACATTACACAAAGTACAATTCTCCATCATGCACCTTTAATTAAAACCAGCGATTATAGGTTTGTGGCAAGAGGGTTTATTTCCTGAGCCTACATTACAGTCACTGTCTGAGAGGCTCGGATTTTGCAGGAAGCGACAGTGCATGTGGTGAGATGTGACAATCCCGCTCATGTACACAGGACCCCTGGTGGGCCGGGAATGTAGTACGTACAGGCGTTTTGATACACACTTGCTGGGGGGATCCTGCAGTGTGAAACAATGTTGTCTTTATTAAAGCTAAGCATGGCTTCTCTCATGACAAACGCTGAAGCTCTGTTTTTGCTCCAGAGATGGGAGACATTGTCAGGATGGCACGACGGAGGTTGCCATCTCTCCTGCAGTGGGAGCTTAAAGGTTTTATGTTATCATGTAAAGGTTGCGTATTTAATTTTAAAAGGTGTTTAAACCTGAGCTCGGCTACTTTTTACAAAACATATCCATCATCTTACTCCACCTTGGGGTCCACAAAATGACTGAAGATGCCATCCACCCTCCCTTACCCTCTAATCCCATATAATATATTTATATATATGTACATGATCCCCAGAATATGCTGACCTGTACACCCCTGGTTTAACCTCTGTTCCAAATGCCCTGATTCAGTGTTGCTAGCTTTAGGTGAAAATGCTTTTCTGAAAGATGCCTTGCTGTTTACACACATAACCTGACAAGTAAGAAAATATACACAGTAGTTAAACCCTACATGTTTGAGTTGAGTTTAAGCTAGGGGTAGGGCTTATCCCCTTGTGACATCATATGGGTTTGCAAACCTAAAAAGCTAAGGAAAGAAAATAAAGAAACAAGTGGTTACATTTTGTGGGTCTCTATACACTCAGGGGACACATAATTATGTTTAAAAACAATGAAAAAATTAAAAAAATGATTTGTCCTCTTTAATTGGTTCCCAAAGCAATACATAATCAATTAAAAAAATTCTAATTAGTTTGGTTCCCTAGTGCATTTGTGACATGCTCACTGAGTGTAGTCCAATCATACTTCTACGCAGGGCATTATGTACTGTAATGGTCTTCCAACTGATGAACTAATGATTGGTTGATCTGTGTGTGTGTGTGTCTGAGTTTGTTTTGTGTCTGTGGAGTATGTGTATTTGTTGTGTTTTTGTTGTGTTTTCATTATTTTTTTCTTCCTTTCTTTTGTTCTTGCCACGTTTTCTTATATTTTATTTATACCACATTGCTTCTCTTATGAAATGCCCACTAAAATTAAATTTGCTATATAAACACAAGAGCCTTGGCCTTGACCATTTTGAGCACCACCCTGATAATAATAAAAAGAAGTCACAGCCATATTGTCACTGACAGTCTACTGAGAAAGATGATTTTATATAGTCTCGACAATAAAAACTTGCCACATTTTATGGCTTCATGTTCCAGTTTGGCTCAGAATATATAACAGTTGCTGCAATTTTTGTAGTTTTGGAGATTTTGTCCAAAATAAAATTAATTAGCTGAGCACCCTGGGATCACAAAATATGTAGGGATGCCTGGTTTCTGACACCTGGACAGTCATGGCTTACCCATGGAGCAGTCAGGTCCCATCCAGTTGGGGTCACAGCTGCACAACCCTGTGTCTGGTATGAAGGCACCGTGGCCGTGGCACTGGTCTGGGCACTGGGCCCTGGGCAGCTCGCAGTGGAGTCCTCCCCAGCCTGGCTTACAGTGGCACTCCCCATTCACACAGATGCCATTGTTGGAACACGTCGGATCCAGGCAATCCACTGCAAAAAGCCCGAGATACATCATGGTTTAAAAAAAAGAAGAAGAAATAAACAAATATAAAATAACAAAAAATTAAGAAAGGTCACATCAAAGCTGATGATGGAATCAAATAGTTTTTATAGAAAGTGAAGTTTTGATTCTTTTGTGTACACAAAAAGATAATGAAACAAAAGAAAATACTACCAGGCATATTGCTAAAGCAATTAAAACACAAGATAATGAATAGCTAAGTCTATAATTGGGCCATAACAGCGAATGTGCATCACTGTGAAAGAGCAGCGAGCTTCGCTGACACATCATTTGGTGTGAGTGTCTGCCCGCGTGTGGATGCATTTATGTGTATGTGCCAATACACGGGGGAGAATCTGACACTGTCAGTCTGCCAGGTTGACAGGCAGCTTGGAGTCCGAGCAGTGAGTGAAAACCAATTTGACAAATTACCTCCTTCCGGCAAAGCGCCCACCCACCCCTCCTCAGGCCTCCTCTCATTGCTCTGTCCCGGTCACTCACACTTTCTCGCTCTCGTTCTCTTTGTCCTCCTGTATGTGACACCTCCCTCCCTCTCTCTCTCTCTCCTCTCCTCCTCCACCACCACCACCATCGTCACCACCACCTCAGGCATGACTGACCCTGCTGCACCCCTCCACACACACATATTAATAAAAGTGCACGCTCACACATAACCTCGACCCTTCCATTTCTGTTTGCCTGGCAGAAATGCCGGATCACAGTTATCGATTTTCATGTCGCGGCACTTCAGGTAAATTGTATGAGGGACTCTGCTGTGATGAATATCAGATTTGAGACCAGAGGAGAGGAGGAAAAATGGATGAGAGGAAGATAGAGAGTAAAAAAAATGAGGCTAAGGAGAGAAAATGCTGACCTTGTTCTCAGGCCCTGTGTTTTGACTTCTTCTGTCACTTTTTTCTCGCCTTTGTCTCTCTCTCTCTCTCTCTCTCTCTCTCACTTCATCTTCACCCCTGGCACGCTCTTTTCTCTTCTTTTTTAATTCTCTTTCTTCATACATATTCACCTCTCGCCGCCCTGACTCACTCCCATCTTTTATCCCCCTCTTTTTCTCTGCTGCTTTCTGATGACTGAGAATGTGGCATGCTGATCCTTCTTAACAAGGATCAATAGAAGAGATTTCAACCCTTAATAAAATCTCTGATGTGTTTGGCTGCGGTATCATACTTCATCTATATATATGGCGGGAACGGACACTTACTCACCATAAGATTATGTCATGATGAGCTGTCTAACTGGAGTTAGAGGAGGGGAGTGTGTGGAAGGTGTGAGATGTATTTGCTGTGTTAGAAACATCCATGCTTATTTCAAAGGCAGGAACAGCTGACGCACATAAAACCATCACACATCCCCGATGATCACAACATCATTACGGCTCATGCTCTCACCCTCTGCACAGCTCTGCCCTTTGTAGCCAATGGAGCACACGCAGTTTCCATCAGTGCAGGTGCCGTGGCCGCTGCAAAGAGGTTCAATGCACTGCGTAACAGGGACATCGCACTCGGGTCCTTTCCAGCCACTGTAACACACGCAGGAGCCCTTTTCGTATTGGCCGTTGCCGCTGCACAGCACAGGGCATGCCGCTGAAAGGAGAAAGAAAAGGAGGAATAAATTCTGTGTAGGTAAAAAAAAACAATTAGAGAGATTCTCAAAGCAGCGAAAAGCCACACTGCCCACCCACGCACACGTCCGCACCCCACCGCGCAGCCTGGAGGGCGAATAGAGTGGTTAAGGGGCTGGAGAGTGCCAATGACATAAAGAGTAATTACAGGCAGAGGTAACTAAACTATTCATCAAAGCTGTCTATCCCAGGTGAGCACAGAGCCAGGGAGTCGTTAGCCAGGGGAGCTGCCATTCATCATCAGTCATCTTGTCTCAGCTCCACCTAAGGCCATGCGCCATCTTGCTGCTCCTAATCCTTTCTACTTTCTGCACAGAGCTGAAATGTGTCTGCTCATCTAATTAGATGGCAGCAAAGATTTTTTCTGATGGAAGAAAACACATTTGTAAACAGCTAATACCTTTGGAGCAGTCCATGCCATGGAATCCTGGGAAGCAGTGGCACACGCCAGAATTACACTCTCCGTTACCATGGCAATTGCGCGGGCACTCTTGCACTGAATCTGTGAAGAAGATGAAGTGAGACAGAGAGAGAGAGAGGAGAGGAGTGAGAGAGTGTGATGGCAAGCATCAAAGCATTCCATTAAATCATTGGCATCATTCATTCTTTAAGGTACTACAAATTGACTGAATGTGCTCCGAGTCTCATAGTCATGGACATCAAATGCAAAATAAAAAAGAGCCTGAACGCCAAGATTCCATGCATTCCTTTTCTGCACAATACTTCATTGTGTGGGGATAATGCATTTTGAATCAGCCATTTCTCAAGATGGTATCCATTACCCATCTGCCAATTCTCTGCACGCCGTATTATTCCCCTACTTTACACCAACATTCCTGCACCCTTCCAAACTCCCTCTGTTTTCCTTGTTTGGGTTGTTTACTCCTCATCTCAGACCGGCTCCACCAAGGTCATTAATACTTCATCCAGGTGAGGTGCAGCGAGGCAGATTTTGGCTGGACTCTGTGTTACTTGCTGTACCTCTTAACGCACATACAGGAGAGAACACTTTGGTGTATGGAAAACAGGGACACTAGGATGCTAATCATAAGGAGGCATTTCTCCTTTCCACATGCTTTTTCCAGTTTCCACTTTTCTCCCACAAAGTATTACTCAGTGCCTCTTCCCCTCTTTCCTGTCCTCAGCCATTTCCCCCCCAAAAAAATCTAAGCCCCTTGTCTTCCTCTTACCCTAATGCCACTCTCTCTTTCACTCCCCTCTTCAGTTCCTCCTCCTCCCATCCTTCACTCCACTTCATTCCATTCTAGCTTTGCCCCTACCATTATGTCTTTCCTCCAGCTCCCCCTCTCACTGCTCACTCTAATTCTGCCCTCACCGCCTCTGCCTCTCCATCTCTCTCCACTACTCCTACTGCTGAAAGCTCTACCCCCAGATATTGACAGTGAAGGATTCTTTCACTCTGCTTGACTCTTTCCATTCATCCCACCATGTTTCTTACACTCATAGCTCCAACACAACAGAAATTATTTGGGATGCTGAAATCATTCAGTTAAGGTTGTGGCGCTGTTTTATTTAGATATGTTCTACTGCAGCAACAGGGGAATTCATCCTCTTTTGTGCACACAAACACACACACAATAGAAATGATACAATGGCTCAACAAATGTTACAAAGTAAAAAGGAAAAGTCACCGAGAACTGGAGCATTCTTTCTTTTTTTTTTCCACTGGTGTCACTTCTAGTGGTTTTCATTCTCTCTTTTCTCACCACCATCTAAACACTGGTACTTAATCACATGTTATCTCCCAGACTGCCTTTCACTGCTGCAATCCCTCCACCCAGCCACAACAACAATTGCTGTCTCACCCATGACATTTGTGCTGAAGGAAACCGTCTCCCTTTCCCGACCGTCATTGTAGAAGGCCAAGTGCCAGGCACCGGCGTCCAGGTACTGGACAAACACCGCCTCATTGAGGACCACGGTTTGGATGCTCCTCCTCTCGCGCGGAGACTCCACCACACTCCACTTCTCCTTCCCATCGAGGCGCTCCATATAGTCGTACTGCAGAGGAGAAGAAGGAGTTCAATGGAGGTGCAATAATGAAATATATGATTCAGAAAACAGAGATTAAAGTCTGGAAATTGCCAGAGAAGCATAAAAAATGCACCACGGAACTGTTTGTTCTTCAGGAGCAGCTTTGTTTTTTTTTTTTTTTTTACTTTTGCGTAGCAGCACTGACTGCAAACAGCCTAACTCGGGCCAGGCAGTGAAACCGTTATCTGAATGCAATTATCCCTTCCTACAAATCGAATTCATTGTTAATTGAGTAGTTTCTAATTAATACAAGGCAGTAAAAGTTACATTACTGTGAAATTTAATTAAGTGTAAATCTTAGTCTAAATTAGTTTTTTCAAACAACTATTATAATGAATTACAAATTAATTTTAAAATGTCCCATGAAACAGGCAAGCTTTTTTAAATGTATTCTCCATTGTAGTTGACGATTATGAAGATTGTTCATTCATTATGAAGTTTTCATCATGAATAAAATAATAATTCTGTGAGCAGAAGCGTGACCCCAGATGTGGAGCTGCTCGTACAGATTGTACCTGTGCGTGTGAGGGAGGCAGGCCTTTGCGGATGTACACTCCGAACAGGGCGTCCTTGCCGAGGGAGATGTTGAACTTGAGGAACTGGGGTGTGCTGAGGTGAAGCAGGGATCTCCAAAAAACTCCTGGGGGGACTTCTTGGGTCACACGTCTCCCAACCTCCATGTTGCCCGTGTCTATACTGGTGTTCCGGCCGGCCCAGGGACCTGGAGCGAAGGGAAAAGAAACTGCATAATCTGTGATTATATGCATTGATTGGAGAAGTCAATAGTTAATCATCACAGTTTTACTGGAAATAATCTGCCATAAAAATCCACAGCCACTGAATATTAAAGGATGTGCACCATTAGCTCTGCAAACTGTCGGTTTACTTTGGTGTTGTTATGTAAAATGCTGCCCCTGTATCAAAGCCTGCAAGACTATTGACTCTGTTGTCTTGGCTGCTAGAACTGCAGAGCAGAGATTTCAGAAGCGGACAGGCACACACAGGGAAACACACAGCTTCCTGCAATCAGGTCACTCATCTAACAGCAGAGTTTCAAGCCCAGACACAGAAAGACCGTGTGTATGTGTGTGTGTGTGCGAGGAATAGTGAAGAAATAAAAAGTAACAATGGAGAGAACAACAGCAGCATCTGGCCTAGACGGCTGGGGAACACAACACAACAGTCCTCTCATTAATACAGAATACAGACACAGAGCAGCAGCCCACATGTACCTATAGTACAAACTCTGTGTTTGTGTGTATGTGTGTGAGATACAGAGAGAGATCGAGCGAGTGAAAGAAGAATAGATAGAAAACCACATGGGGGCCTTAAAACAGAGGATGGGGGGGGGGTGAGTGAAGGGATTTTTACCTCACTGCTGACTGAAACCATCAACCTAACTCAGCAGAGTGGTTTAACAGCTCGCACAGCTAGCATTGCATCGTGAATTATTATAAATATTTCAGTTGTGTGAGCCTGTTTTTAGTGTTTTATACAGCAGATAGATCATTTAGAAGCCATAAAAGAGAAGGCTGTCTGTGATTTTTTTTCCCTTTTTGACAAGTGTCAACCTCCTCGAAACTTTCTGACTTTCTGACTGCTGCATTCACCCATCTCAAGATAATTTGTTGGACATAGGTCTTCAAAACTAGGTCAAAAATACAAAGTTAATGGTGATCTAGTGTGGAGCAGCTGTGGATTAATACATAATCAGTCTGCATATGGCACATTGCCAGCTTTGTCATACAGTGTGCCTCATTAAACTGCATATCAGAGTGTAGTTCTTTATCTGGCTATGTAAACAAAAGATGTAGAAAATATATTTACTGATATATTTCATTATTTATTTAGGTATTTGTTACTGTTGTGTGTCTCCTACAGGCAGTTTCAAATGTGTGCGTGCATGTCCTGTAGTTCATACCTCTGCCTCCAGAGGGCAGTGTGGCCACATCGCTGTTGACGGGCAGACCAGCTCCCAGTCCGTTGTTTAACACGGGGCCGTCGGACGGCTTCAGCTGCCATGTCAAACCCAGCAAGTTGATCGCTACGCACAAAAAAAGATGGAGAGAGACAAACAGAGAGCTGGTGTGAGAAAAAAGGAAAGGGGTTTCTGTGATGGTGAGGACGCAGTATGACCTGAATGGTTAACAAGTCCAAGAAAAAAAAAACAGCCAGTTGAAAGCTCATCAAGCCAGGAAATGAGAAATAGGAGAGACCAGCCCTCTCAAGCGTGATCTGTCATTTATACGGCAAATCCTGTAGCTTTTCTGGCGCGCTGCTTTTAAACTCTGTTGATGCGTATCAATCAAACGCACTCAGGAAAGCTGAAGCACAAAGACCCGTGGCACATCCTACAAAACATACAATTAAAATCCATAAAAATCCCTCTATTCTTCACCTCAACCCCTTCACAGCCGCGTTTCAACGTGACAGCCCCCACCCCGCTTTTATTTGGGAGCCTTTACAGCTTCTCACAGAGAGCAAGTGACAGATTGCTCTCTGAAGACAACGCTCTATGACTCTCCTTTCCCTTCTCCTCTCCTTTTGTCCTCTGTTGTGTGTTATTGTGTGTGTCGGTGGTATAAGACTGCTCCAGTGTGTTCGCTCTTCACTTTGTCAGCTCTTTACTCTCCTCGCGTCTCTTCCCATCCTTACGCCTGCTGCCAACACAGACACACACACACACACACACAGACAGACACACACACACCAAAAACCAGGAGGAAACCAGACAGAGTGCGGGTTCAGTGATTTCTTTGGTGTTGTGTGTTGGTTATAAATGACCGCTGTGATCTCTCTGCTTTTAAACAATCAACACATTTTGCGGAATATTTAAGTTGTGCACTCAGTGCGCCCGCAGTGTTGCGCATGCGCACACATGAACACTGACGTGTGATTGTGTTCAGCGCATCATGCAGGTGTTACTTCACGCTTCTCGGCGTTGGCCTTATCCCCTCCACACCAGCCACACAACACCTGCATCTGAAGCCTGGGAATCAATTTCCTTCTTGTCAAATTCTATCTGCACTTGCCCGGGGTTTGCACACAGAGGGATGAGTGTAAAAGTTGCAAGAAGAAGAAGGAGATGGAGGGTGGGTGTGGATGCGGCTGTAGGATTTGCTGTCGGGGCAGACTCATTCTCACCCTTGTGTCCCACCTTTTTTCCTCTCTCTTCTCTCTTCTCTCTTCTCCTCGCTCTGTTTCTTTGTTTCTTCCTTTTTTAATGTTTCTTCTCTTCTCCCTCTCCCTCGCTTCTGGTCAAAGGAAAGCGCTGACACCTTGGCTGCTACCCGGCCTCCACTGTCAGCTCTTTTTTTCATGGAGAGGTGGGGGCTTGTATAGAAAACAAGAGACAGTGCCAGACAGAGAGAGAGAGAGAGAGAGAGAGAGAGAGAGAGAGAGAGAGGAGACCCCCCTCCACCTCCTGCCCTCTCCCCTTTCATCGCTGACCTTCATTCCTCTCCGTCTTTAGCTGTTAATTCCCCTCTTCTTCTTCTTCTTCTTCTTCTTCTTCTTCTTTTCTTCTTATCTTTTTTCCCCTCTCCTTCCTCGCAGATAACGCAGACACGCATCCGCGCACACACGCAGGCGCACGCACACGCAAAGATGTTATCACTGGGAGCTGTCGATAAAAAGATTGCCTATTGAATCAGCTGAAGACAGTAAGCAATTGTGAGTCTATTGTGACTGTGCTCTCAATCTAGGTCATCCCCCAAGAACACATCAGACAGGCCTATGGTTTAGCTCATTGTGTGCGTCTATTCATTGTGTTGGTTTGCACATGTGTGCTTTTCCTGAATCAGTTCTTCCTTTCTGACTGCTTTTTCCCCCCCTTGTTGCGGTGGAAGGTTGACCAATAGGTGGCACACTTGCACCTTAGTGACAACAGTCAATGCTTTGTCAACAGGTTTTTTTGGGGGGAGGAAACAGAGAGCAGCAAAGACAAGAGAAAGAGACAAAGACAGACACTTGTTATCATTCTTGTACCATCCCTCATTTTAACAATACTTCTAACTTTGTTAGGGTGTAATTTTAGCTAAAATGAAACTGCTGAAATTGATGTATTTAGCTTTGTGTTGCCATAATTTTAAGCATTTTCTTTTTCGGATCATAATTGCCGTAATTACTGTTTTCAAGCTGCATTGGAAGGCCTTATTAAATGGCATGCCAGTAAAGCCTATCTGAATTGATTTCGACTGACAGAGTTGGGGTGGGGGACAAGAGTCTGACTTGGGCCTTGTTTCTATTTAATCTCTGTCCTCTCACTCATGTTCATTTTGACAGACACACAAACACGTATGTACACATGATAGATCACAGAGAAGCAGGTTCAAGTTGGATTAAAAATAGATCCATAGCTTCATGAGGTTTTTATGTAATCTCAATGCATAATTCAGAGAGGCAAAGTGCTTGCCAGTATCATCTGCAAAAGACAGCATCTGAAAAAGCAACAGCACATGTGATCCTGTGACATGGAAAAAAACCATGATAGACAGAGGGACAAGTGAGATGAAAAGCAGGAGGTGGTGGTGGCCAAACCTCAACACTGGAGAGGAGAGGAGCGAGGAACAGAGAGAATACTGGAGGACAGCAAGAACTGAGAGAATATTAAAGAACATATAAAATCCCCTGAGGATAAAAAAAAGCAGGAAAACAGGCTACAGATGATGTTGCAGGGAAGGATGAATAAAGGCCCCCACAGATAAAATGAGGAAAGGAGAAGAGGATGGCAAAGCAGAGAAGAGAGATTTAAGGGATGAGCAGCCCTGTGTTCATTGACTGGTTGTGGTAAGAAAATATGGGAGTGATTCATCCTCTGACATTAAGTGCTTCACAACACAGGCGATCAGACAGATATACAAGGCACATGTGCATGTTTGGAGAAATATTTATATGTCTCAGAGTTAAAGGGTGTAAATGGATTTCTGCATGAGAGGAAAAAGGAGAGAGGCAGAGATGGAGAAAGGTGACTTTGTGGCAGACTGTGCACCGAGTGTCCCCCGACTGGAAAGTATTGTATCATCATCATTCTGTTCTCTGGAACATGTTCCAACTGTTCAATTTGTTTTCTCCCTCTCTTCCTCTCTCTCTCTTTCTCCCCCCCCCTTTTGTTCCCACGTCTCTCACCCCTTTCAGCTTGATCTCAACCTTATTTAAATAGCAGCATCTTCCACTGAACCAGCTGTGATGTCCCTAATTGAACCAAAGCTGCAGAGTGGCCTCTTTCATGTTTTTGTATGTAATCTCTTGCAATGCGTCTAGAGTTACACAGAAAGCACGAGCGTCTGCGTACGTAGGCAACACGTTAGCCTTCTCCCTCAGCCATCCTGATGAATGCATATTAACTGTTCTAATTCACCACTAAATTAACAATTCTGACCTCAATTAGGGCAGTAATTGTAGCTGAGACCAGCCCCCCCGCGTCCCTCCGTCCTCCGCCATAGTCCTGCCTTCTAATTGGTTTAGGAAGCCGCTTTGCCTCCTCCCTTCATCACCGAGGCCTTCACTCACTTTATCAGCTTCTTGCCCATCACATATACACAAAAAGAAGTGAGAGAAATCACCTTCCCTCTGTCTTTGTCTCGCACCTTCCTCTCCATCTCTGCTGCACTATGGGTGCAGTGTGAATATTGGCGTGACTGAGGAGCTGCCTCTGCTCCTCAATTTTCAGGGTGTTTGGGATACTTCTTAGAATTTACCACACAATATCAACTTATTGTGCGCTACTTACTATAAATAAAGCTGCCCTTTCTCTCAGCTAAGTTCTGACGGCACTTCTTGCTGAGATCATTTAGAGTCTCAGACAGAGGGACGGGGGCGGCGGTTGGCTGCTGCCCTTAGGGGGTCATATACACTGAGAGAGACAATTTGTCTGCTTCTGAGCGTGTGTGTGTGTTTCTGCGTATGCATGCTGAAAATTGCATGGTATTAACAACAAGCGCACACACACACACTGCAACCCCCAGCGGGACCTCTTCACCCAGCTGATGCAACTGAACTGTAATTGACTGCAACACAAAAGGTTATGCGAGTTGCTCGCAGCTCCCACACCTGCAGAAAACTGCGTCTAGCAGGGAGAAAGTCACTCAATCGCACAGGCAAAATGGCTTCCTTATTGGCACTGAAATATTGAGGCGGCCTGATGCAGATGTAGACACGTGCGTGTGCGCAGGCATTGATTGGCTAAATGAAAAGAGATGTGAATCTGAGTGATGTCCTCCTTTCTGAATCCTCATTTCCTCTTCAGATATCTCTACCCTGACCCTCCCTCCCTCACATCAGCCCACTCTGCCTCGTCTCATCCCTCCCTACCTCAGTCCTTTCCCTCTCATCGATCTGTATTAGAAACAGGATATGAGGAACTATCCTATCTTATCACAGATCAGAGAGTGGGAGAGAATGAGTGAGGACGAATGACGGAGAAGGAGTACGTTCTGGAGGCCAAGAGACGGAGAAACTGCAAGAAAATAAGAGAGAGAGAGAATAAGAAGAGAGGACAGCAGCTTCTTTCACTTCGCCTCCATCCATCTCCTGTTTCAAACACGACTAGTGAAGCACCATGGGCCTAATTGGACTAACGATTGGGGCCAGATAAGACCCACACTAATGAATAAATGAATGAGGAAATAAATGAATGAAATGAGCCCATGCACGTTAATGCAGGCAAAATGAACAGCGCTCAGCAATGAGATCAGTTAGGCTGTAAATCCTGCACACATCAAAGCTTTGAAGATCATCTCCTCCACAGCACGCACAGAACTCCAGGTACACTAACAGAAAGTCAACGGATGAACATTGATGTTACCACTTTAGCAACTGTGCCCCTTGCTTTGTATTACTTCACCCACGCAGATGACCCATTTATCCCTCTGCTGCAGATGGTATAGCACCTTGTGCTTGGTCCTGGCCGCGCCCTGCCCTTTTTTTTTTTACTGGACTGGCAGCGTGCGGTAAGATCCTAACCTTTATCAGTACGACAGGCCCTGCTGCTGCGGACACACGCTCCGCGTCTGATCCTTATACCCAGGTTCCTGCATTCACCATATGCCCAACTGTGCCTCACCTCCTCACACAGCGACACACACACATGCACTCACACACCAAATGTATATGTACACAGACACCTATGCTGGCATGAGTGACACATCCTGACCTCTAGCTGTTCTGCATTGGATCAGCAGAAGGGAAGCCACATGCAATGTGAGAGGGGACTTTGGAGTCAAGGAGCTGGCTTTGGAAAGCGGCCAGATTTTGAGACCTGCAGGTCCAACACAGCTTACCAGGTAAAATGTGTTAAAAAGTAAAAAGTGTTGTTTTTTAAAACTTTTAAAATAGAGGAGAAAATATGATTTAAAAAAGTCTGGCACATTTTCTTCTCATAAGCATGTGCCAGGAAAGTGGTTCTAATTCTAATTATGATTAGGAAGAAGGGAAGAAGAACGTTCTGCAAAAGTGTGTTTGACTGGTTTTACTTCTTCCAGCTGTATATTTTTTCCATCTAAAAATATACAGATGACATGTGCATGCATAGAGGACACTTTTCTTTTTGTGGTTTTGGATGTTTTACTGTTACATAATTTCCAGGATTAATTCCTAATATAGATAAATTGTAGTCCACATAATACAAACTAGTAAAGTATTACAGGAAACAGATTACCCATGGTGCATCGTTGTGTGTCACTGGCTGCTTAATAACATTAGCTAAAAAAGCAATTTGCAAATAAAAAGTTAGTCAATTTCGCAAGCTAAAGTTAATGAAAATGACACTTCTTTTAGATTTTACTTTTGCAGATAATATACAATATTGACTGCATTAGTCTAAAACTAAAAATAAATAAATAAGTGGAAATAAGCCCTGGAGTATTGGAGTATTCCTAACTATTGACTGTGCAGCATTGCCTTTTGAAAGATGGACAAAATATAAGTTGATATTTTATGCTTTTATTTGTAGAAAATGGTGCTGCTGTGAAGTCATTAATGTGTTATTATGTAAGGAAACAGTAATATGAATGCGGTGGACTGAGTCACTGACTACTGGGAAGAATGGGCAGTAAGCGATTGTGATCAGTCTGGAACAGAGAGACAGTGATGATGGATGGAAAGTGGTCGGCTTAGAGGCATGAAGGTCACAGTCGATGACAGCGTATCTGTGTGTGTGTGTGGGTCTGTTTAATCAACAGACAGGAGAGCTGAGAGTAAGACTAAAAATACATTGTGTCTGTGTGTGTGCGTGCATGTGCGTGCGCGCGCTCTCATTCATCAGTGGTGACAATACCATGTGGAGTATGCCACTGTAACCGACAAATTCAGCAGTCACACACACGCACACATTCACACCAAACACTTCTGCAAAGGTGACACAAGCGCCCGCTAGCAAGTTTACTCATTGCAGTCAAGGGCACACCTGTGTGTGTGTGACTGCATGTGTGTTTATGCATGGGTATGTGAAAACAGTCCACCTGGACACAACTAGTTTGACATGTCCTCGATTTTTCATCTATCAAAGCGGCCCCTCCTCTCATTTCTACCCACAGTGCATCTCCTTCTCTATCGGGTTTTCCTCTTTTTGCTCTTTTTGTACATTTTGTTGTCCTCTGAGGCTCATACATTTCTTTCCTCTTCCTCCTTTCTAACTTCTTTTGTCATCACCTCCCTGCTCTTGTCCTCTGCAGTCCCTCTCTGTCCTCTTGTCTCTTTGTCACACTCCCTCTGTTCTCTGCTTGCTGTGATCAATTAGGAGACATTAGTCCCACAGTTATTCCAGGTGACAGAACCCTCAGGAGGCCACGCTCTCCTTCATCTCTCCTCCTTCTGCCTCCTCTTGGTTTCTCCTCTCCACACCTGGCTGTCTTGTCAGTTCTGCTCCTCCTCCCCATCATCGAACGACAGACCTCACTTTCCCCCTCACACCTTACAGTGCTGACAGTGACATATCAGGCTCAGCCCTTTGCTCCGTCTCCACAGTGATCCATCCTCCTTTTCCTTTACATTCCCCTCTGCCCTCTCTGCACCAACTCTATTCCACCCCTTTCCTTTTCCCCTCTATCTTGCTTTCTCCAGGTTGCCATTCACAATGATGGACCTGTCTTCCCTCCTGTATGCCAACCGTTCACCTGTATCCTAGCAACCACCTCTCCTTTGGCTCTAGTGCTCCATGCGGAGCAGGCAAACAAGACGCCGGGGGAATGAAGAACAAGCACTCTCGTTTATCCTCCTCCCTCCATCCGTTTAGTCATTCCTTCACATGTAAAGAGGAGGCCATACTCCACTGGAGTTTGAAGCAAAACACTGAAACTGTCCTCACCTACAAATAAAAAAGCTCATCTGAACACAAACACACAACACTGAAATTCACAGGCTCCCAGCTGCACATTTTTTGATTATGTGTATGTTTAGCTCATCCCCCACGAATCCTTTTTAACAGTAGGAGAAAGAAAAAAGAATGATGTTGTCGGCATGCTCCCGAGGAACGCTGTCATTCTGAAAGGTTCTCAGTATGTACAAATACGTGTGCGTGTGTTTCTGGAAGGTTGCCATGCAACAGATGTTTCATTTATGGTCTTGAAAAACAAGGAAGAAAAAAAATAATGTTTGAAGACCTGCACACCCTAAAAACCACACAATCACACACTTTTATAGGATGTTCTTACATTAGAAGTTCTCTCTCTCTCTCTCTTACACACACGCTCACACACACACACAAAAAAAAGTGCTGTTCAGGCACATGTGTCCTGGTGTAATTTATGAGTGGGCTCCTGGGCGGACGCCTCTGAGGGGTCCTCTTCACGCTGCATGGCTCTGGGTGCTTGGAACGATCCCCCCAGTGAATGCTGGGCCCCCACACACATACGCATCACACTCAAACAAGGTAGTACAAAATCCCCCTTATGAGTAGTGAACTTGCTGCACGATTAACGCTACAAAAAGCTAGGTAAACACAAGGGTTTCAGGCTTGGCAGCACTGCTACAGCTCTGTTCAGCATAGACAGAACAGCAGAGCAAAACATTTCCTTACAACAGCTGAAAAAAGGGCCCCACAGTTAGCAAAAGTAATAATAAAAATAAATTCCGGCCTTGTTCAACTCACTCCATTGCAGCCACCTAGACTGTTAGAAGGTACGTTATTACAAACTATTGCACCTCTCAGTTCCAATAGATGTATGCCATTGTATAGTACGCTCACAGTGTGCTTGGATTGCGTCTCGTTTGTACTATAAATACACAGATAAACACAATGTGGCTAATGAGCTAATAATACTAATTATTAAGGCAGAAAGGAAGTGTTGTGTATGTGTCTGGCAAGTACCCAGATGGTACACTAACACTGATGTTGTGGTTAAAAAACAAAAAGTAGCAATTAGCCTTGACATGTTTTGCATTGTTTTACTAATTAAATTTTCATTTAACAAAACTCTGATGAAACCATATGTTTGGGCGTGCACAAGGAACTGAAGTTTTTGGTCAGTCTGTTCCTCCCCTGTCCTGCGTTATCCACATTGTGTGTGGATAGTGGTGTTTTGCACTTTGCCGTAGTTGTGGCTTTCCTTTGCTTTCTCTCCCTCACTCCCTGTTTTTAGAGCTCCATATGTGGCTGTCCAGTGCAGTGTGACCGTGTGGGGCTCAGGAGAGGATGGATCTGTCTGTGTGCCCCAAGGCAACAGGCCTTGATCTGCTCTGGAGGACACACACCACTCTCAAGGGCGCTCTGTGTAGGTACACAAATACACACAGGGTTGAGCGTACACACACACACACAATCTGGACAAATCCAGGCGAGCAGGAATAGGGGTGCATACAATATCTACAAGCGCACACTGGAAGGGTAGATAGATGGTGATGTATAAATAAATATATATATATATATTTATAAATAATGTAAAATTCGATTTAATAATGTATGTTGAGGCGATGAGGGGGTTGTTCTTTCTGCTGATGCCACTGTTTCTGAAGATCCCCCCATCTGTTGACTCTGGTCTCTGGGGTAAGAGGCCAATCAGGGGCTCAGTGGCACATCTGCCTCCCTGCACACACACACACACACACACTAAAACAGACACACACATTCAGACATACATTTTCTCCATTTCTGTTCCTCCTCATTCTATTGTCTCTCTCTCGCTCTCTCACTCACACACAGACACACAGGTCTGCATTCTCTTGACCAGTGAATGAGGTCAAGAAGGAATAAAAAATCCTCGCCCACACACACACACACTCCCACACACTATAAGCACTGCTGTCTCTCTCTTCCTACAGATCCAACAGCAGACAGCCATCAGAATCTCCTCCTGATGTGCCTGGTAAGTGCTCTCCTCTGAGTATCTGCCTTTCCTTCAAGTATGACTACCGCACGTTGGCTTCAGATCAGTGGAAAACATCCTCCTTCCCGCTGGGTCTGTTAGGATTCCTACCTTGACTGATACCTGAAACAGCCCCTGTATGCTGCGGTTTACGTATCTTCCTGTCTGTCTGACTAGAGGTTTACTGATGCTGTGTGGAAGCCAAGGCTCCTGCTGAGGCCAAGTTTGACAGTGCAGCATAAGAATAAAGTGACAGAGCTTATGCCTTCTGAATCTACTTTGTGCTTTTGACAGGCCATTGATTTGACACCTTTTTTGTTGTGATGTGCAATGAATAAAACGAGCAAAGTTCATGCACCGAACTGAGAAACGTTGTATAAGAACTGTTTATGTCATAATGCTTTCAACAAGGCCATACATTCATGTTTAACACCTCATCAAAAGAAGCCTAATTAAAACATTTTAAAATGTAATTAACCTTCTTGGTGAATCATACTCGTGCGTGTTCACTCACCAATGAAGTAGGACAGCAGGATGGCCAGCAGAGCAGCGGCTGCGATGGCTGACACTGCAGCACATTTCCAGCTGCAGTACTTGGACGGCTTCTTTAGCTTGAAGGCTGAGCGGGAGAAGGTGTTCCTGGGTAGCAGGCGTGGTGGTGGAGAGTACACTGTGCCCGAGGTGAGAGGGTAACCAGGGGAGGAGCTGCTGAACAGAGGGGTGGTCCCTGACGATGTCTTGAACAAGAAGTGCCTGAAGAGAGAACAAAAAAGTCAGATGTTATGTTCGTCGATGTTCATTTTGTTATATAAAAAGCTTCAGAAGCTCTGTGGGAAGGTAAACACACCAATATACCACCTAATCAGAGACCAGATGACAGGGTCACATATGTGCGAGCTTCTGTCCAATTTTTCTTTCCAATGAACTCGCCCGGCCATATGGCTTTGAACATCCTTGAACTGATTGTGTCTCCAATGTGGCCAGTGCAAGGTGTCTTTTTAACCTCCACCTGCTTCCCTTAACCCCCTCCACACCTTTTTTTCCTCCCATCCCCTCACTTCTCTTCTGCTCACCCCACTTACGACGTGCCTCATTTCTGTCCTTGATGTCTGGAGAGGATCAGAGCTGTTCTCCTTTTTCCTGTCCTCATTGTTCAGGTGGGGTCAGAGCTCAGAGAGAGGATAAAAGAGGGATTTGAACCATCCTCCCTTTGCTCATATTACCCATTATCCTCTGCTATCACTGCACCTGCTCACCCAACTCTTCCTTTAAGCTACTCAACCCTCCCATCTCCTCCTTATTTCCCATGTTTTACTGCCATTTTTTTAGCATCTTCTATCTCTAATCATCCCTCCTTCCCCGTCCCTACCCTCCTTTCACATTTTCGTTTGACCTTGAAGGAGCATTCTCATCATAAGAAAAATTAATCTTACACTGAAAGAACTCTTTGAAGGACACAGTGCAAGAAAAAAATACTTTTGTGAAAGCTTTGTGCCATCTTTTGCAGCACAGGAAGTAAAAAGCTGCCCCTGTACAGACCTCAGGCGGGCACGACAGAACAAAGCCCTCAGGTGAGTGCGACACATCAGAGGAGGTCACTCTACTGCCTGAGAGATGACAGAAAAAAAAATCTTTTGCCAGTTTTTGTGACACTTGCTTGTTTGTGTGTCCGAGTGTGAGTGGAGGTGGGAAAGCTTTCCTACTTCTTCTGTCCTTATGATATTTTTTTGACCTTGGGAGTGGGGACATTTCTGCAAAGACAGGTTCTTTGGTCTGATCTTCATTTTCTTAAAAGGCCTCAGGCCTTGATATCGGCATGCTGTCAGGGATAATAGATACTCTGATATGGGGTAAACAAGACTCCCCTTTAGCTCGATAATCCTCTTCATTTGAAGGCACACATAAAACCTGATAAGTTAACTGTGATAAATTCCACGTCAAACCGATAACATGTCAAGCCCTAAACTTTGTTTTTAACAACAAAAGTCCTAAAATCCAAAATCATGACTAGGAACAATGGCTTCAGTGTGGGCTAATGCTCAGGCTCTATTCAAGGTAATGTTTTCATTTTTAAATGTGAAATCTTTCCAAAACAACTCAAGTATATGTGGGGCTGTTTTCCACGGTATCAAGCTTGTGAAAAATTGTCATTTTTCAGTATGGACAGACATTATTTCTAAGACAGTACTGAAATCTTTCATCCAAATCCCCCATCAAAAGTATGGATAAAAGCAGGATTTACACTTGGCATTGCCAACATAAGTGATCAGAGTTGCATTTAGACTTGTGTTGTAATTACGCTGAAAAAACACTGGCAGGATTTACGCCACTGTGCACTTCCTATAAGACAAAGGAGTTGAATGCATCAAACTGGAGTTTTAGCAGATAAATGTTGAAAATAATTGAATGTTGGAAATTAGAATTGGTTAATTTATTATTAGCTCAAAATACAGCACAATCCCTCTCAGCTTATCAAAAATGCCTGAGAGGAAACAATGTAGTAATTGTAATTTATCATGAGTTCAATGATGTGCTTTAGCATACCTATTATCTAGGTTTAACATAACTATAAATGAAGCTCTAATATACAAAGGCCTGTCTATCTGGTTTTGTTTGTGTACAGTAATATTTGGGCTTTAGACTAGCTTTATTGCAAATCTAACAAATAGTTAGTTTGGAGTCAAGTGAAGTTGAACCACCAGATTTGTGATTCCTCTCTGCCTCCAGACCAAGACCCATGTCTCATGTCTGCACAGATGTGCGTCCCCCTTCTAGGGGCTAGCAGGACCCATAATAACCCATCACTGCTCCTGGATTGGGTGATATCCGTTTAGTGTTTTGCTTCACTATGTGGTCTCCTTCCCTTTCAGTGTCTTTAATTAGTGTTGTTTTATCACCGTGTGCCTGTACATGTGTATGCTCGTCTAAAGGCAGTTGGTGAAAGCAGGCGATGTGCTCAGGGCTTGAAGATCTGGTTTGGGAGGATTGTTCTGCTCCCTCTCTCTCTCAATTATTTAGCCAGTCTGTGCTCTGTCTCTCATTCTCTTCCTCTCTTATCACTCCATGCCACTGCCTGTTAGATTGGTATCCTGCTGGATTCTTCTGCCCCCCCTTCCACCTTTCCTATCCTCTTTCCTCTCCCTTTACCTGTCAGGTGTGCTGGAAAATAGGCGAAAAAGGAGGAAGGGAAAAAAAGCATTTGCAGATTGAAAGAGCACGAGGAGATGGCACACAAGGAAATATGAGGTTATTGTCTAAAAATACCACACTCTCAGTGTCACCGGCATCAATTTTATTATGCATGCATGGGCGTATATGCAACCGAACGCAAGGATGCACACATGGCACATATGCGAGAATCACACACACACACACACAAGAATCACACACACACACACACTGCAAGGTCAAGCTGCATGTGTCTGCTTCATTTCATTTTCACAGCTGTTGTCGTACTCTGTGATGGCAAGGCCAGTGGTAATTAATACTCCTAATGTGCGTACAAATGGAAGAAGAGGGCGAACTGGTGAACTTCTTGCATTCTATGCGACGCAGGGCGTATGATTTGATGTACTGGTATGTATTTGAACTCGCACTGTGAATTCATTTCATTCCCTGGCTTTGTTGTTTGTGTGCAGAAGCTCTACTGTGAGCTTGGTGTAGAATGGAAATATGTCTATGGGCCATACTAATTACAAGTAGGAATGGAAAGTGTCTAATGTGCTCTGGGGAGGTAATTGACATTGATTTATGTTGTGGAGGACTATGGAGGGGTTCTATCATAGCAGGCAGCCGGCAATCACAACTCTGTATCATTAGGCTGGGTTGTGTGTGTGTGTGTGTGTGTGTTTGGGCATTTGTGTGTGACTATTGTGGGATTTTTGACAGTGGTCCAGTGTGGAAATGTCACACATAATTAGAGAGAGCTGACAGAGAACTCCCCCTAAACCAGTGCTACCTCACTGCCATCCCATCTTACACATGCAACACACATACACAGACAACAAGCAACAGCTTTTTCACAGACTAAGACATAGGCGCGCGCCCACGCAACAACAGTGGAAAATTATGTAGTTTTCTTTCATGAGATTGCCTGTGACCAAATGTTTAATTTGCATCTTTGCAGGGAAAAAATAATATAATGAAATAAGACAGGGACAGAAGATGGAGATGAGGGCTATAGATTGGAAGAGAAAGGAAGGAAGGATGCTTTTTCACTCCAATCCAACCTTGTTCCCCACGGAGAGAGAAGAGGACCTGGACAATTAACCACAGAACAGAGAGCATACTGGGTAATTAGCAGGAAGTCAAAGCTCGCATTCCCATTGAGCGAGCAAACACACACGCTTTTGATTGCCAAACACACACTGTTCATTTTCTCAGCTCCTACAAACATGTGGTTGTTTAGGATATCACTCTGACAATCACCATCAGATGTAGAGGACAATTAACAGAGGTCCACGTGGTATGAAGGGGGACTGGAAAACAGTCAGATCTGAGAATGAAACTAAAGGGGTGCAGAGGAGGATGCTGAAGGATGTCGTGAGAATTGTTACCTGCTACAGTTAAAAAAAGAATACAGTATAATGTGCATTTCTTTATGCTGCTCAGGTGAAGGCCATTGATTGACTGATATTTGTAAAAGGCAAAAATATATAAATATACTAAAAAACAGAGGCCTTGTGCTCTCAGTCTTACTATATTTCTCTTCCATTGTTTTTAGAGGAGCTGTTGACAAATGACTACCAGCAAGCTTTCATTTAGCAGCTGAGATTATAATGGTTTATTGAAAAAAAAAATGAAGATATAGATAGATAAGTCTTTTGAACAGAAATAATTTGAGCCACATGAGTTTGGCCCTTACACTTAAATGGCATGTTGACCAATAGCCAAAGCCTCCTAAAAGGAAGAGGGTGACATTTATCCAATTCAAATTTTTCATCCAGACGCACAGGTGTTCATCTTTATCATCTTTATCTGCTTGGTAAGTTTACAGAATGAGATCAGGGCTTGGGTTCTAGGCAAACGCCACATGCTGCACGGCTTCTCCCTTCTACTTCTCTGCCATTTTCTTGGTTACCATTGGTAACAAGACCTTCCCTATCCAGGAGTTTTTCCTTTTATATAACTACAGGAGGCCACGTGGCTACTAAAACACTGGTCGTTTCATTTCCCTTTAAAATTCAGTCCTGTTGTGTATTTTGAGGGTTGAGTTATCAGCATCGGTTCTGAATTTTAAGCATTGGTTGAGTCTCAAGCTATTATGGTTACTTCCTGATAATCTTCCACATTTTTGTGTTTACTTACTGTAACTACTGAAACTACTGATTATTTTGTTTGGGTTCTGCATTGAAATATTGAATATTACACTCTATACTGAGTGAAACCAGGGTCATGTCATTAATAAACCTCACATGATATTATACAGCCCTCACATTATCTGTGAATACAGGGATGAAAAAGGGTGTTGCATCTTTGTATCTGCTTCAACAGTAATGCATTTGAAAGTAACCTGTAGTTACTCCTCCACCCCTCCCCATTCTCTGCTGCTCCTTCCAGATAAATTGAGATGCTGCAACCTCCTCAGCGATCTTATTTCTCCCTTAGAGTTGTGGCCCACAGCAGGGGGGTGGGGTGCACAGGAATGTCCTGAGATCACAGAGAGAGATTGAACCTGGCATCAGCTAGCCGAGAGGCTCCAAGGGACCGATTGGAAATCAGGTGCTTTCTAACAAAATGCTGTAACACATGTACACACATGTGTAGTCACATTCACAGAGACATATGCATTTGTTTTTTGCTGTTTCTTGCTCACACACACGAACACACACACACGCTGGCACCAGCCATCTATAGTCATTTATCTCACACCAGGTAAATGTATCCATGTTCTATGGGCTCCAATCTCCCTCCTCTGCCTTTCTATCTTCTCTCATACACTCTCTGCAAAACAATCTCCTTCAATCACCACCTCTCTCCATTTCTCTGCCTCTCTCCTGCTTTATCTCTCCCTTCTCTACCGTAAACCATTCCTTTCTACCCCTCTGCTCTCCAGACTTATATTTCTTTGCTATATCACTGCTCCCTCCTTCGTCTGTTTCTATCTCTCTCTTTCTCTGCCAGTCATCCAAACCCTGGGGTGTTCTAAGGTGATCAATCTTCATCCTCTCAGCGCTGTCAGGCTATTGGGTCAAGCCAAAACACACACACACGCGTGCGCACACACACGCACAACACACACACATTTACAGTAACAAGATGACTACAAATGCCAAGATTTACATATGATTACTGGGGGGAGCAGTCGCAGTTGAGGAAAACACACATGTTAAGATTCCAGTATTACACACAAGTACACACTCAGTCCCTCACATAAGCAGGCTGCTCATCATTTCCTATAGCTGCTGGTCATAATGAGATGGAGGACGAGCTCTGCCAGCTCAGGGATGGTGTGACTCTCTGGCTCTGCCTGGCTGGCTTTGACCCAATCACAAGCTCCAGCAGCTCCAGCCAGCCCACCCAGCCTCTGCTATAGCCTGGACCAGAGAGGAGGGCCCAATCTGGGCTGGAGGGTGGAGCTGGAAACTCTGCTGCTCTGGGCTTCATTCACAGCGACAGGCTCAGAGCCATGCCCAGCCCCACCACCTGAACATGACCAAATACTGGCACTGTGAAGGACTCAACAGTGGGTGGGTGTGTGTGAGTGTGTGACGCTTCATTTAAATCTGTAAAGATGGCAATCACAAACAGCCTGTGTAGAAAGAGGATTTATAACTTTATTTTTGCTCTCCAATGATCACTGCATCATTTGTAACAGCAGAAATCATACCCTCTATTCAAATGACATTAGGGTATATGCATCACCGTGGCAACAGATGTCGAAACAATTGCAACTAAAAAATACCTACTACATCATGCATGTACCGGCACAATGCATCAGCACAGGTTGAGTATAGACTTGAGATCAGTGGGGCTGAATTAAACATGGCCCGACTTCATAAATTCTGCAGAGGGCCAGCACTCTGGGGAGCTTATCTGGGCCCATCAGAGCTGGAAGCCCCAGCGCCCAGCAGGAAAAACACAACTACAGCTAGCAGAGTAAATGCTCAGAGAGCATGCTAGCGAGCATGTAGGCAGTGTCCCTCTCCCTGCATGCCTCATGAATAGTAATACCCTGCATGAATGCTCTGTTTGCCTGCTAAGTGTTCTTTGTGTACTGGCAAAAGCACATGTGTAGCGTGTGTGAAATGGTTTGTATTTCCTGCTCCCTCACTCCAGGATGCATGCATAATAGCTTTGATACAGCTTTTTGTAGGTGTCCTGTTTGAAGATATGACAGTGAGGTATTGATGAGTGGCACACACTTGTGAATCAGCAATTTTGGTTGGAGGTTCATACCTGAGCAAATACCTGAGCAAAACTTTGCTCAGTGAAGTAAAAAGATGTAAATGCTATAAGCTCTGGTCTCCCAAAGACAAATTAGTTGAGCTGTTTAACTATAAAGATCACGTCTTCGGCCTTTCTTTTTGGTCTCAGATCCAGATCGTGCTATGCTATATGTATCACTGCCTTGGATCACTATCAAAGGAGCTGAGTCTCTGAGGCATTCATAAAATTTGTAACAAGTAGAATGGTAAATATACAAACTCAGTGTGGGGGAGATAAACAATGACTTATTGAGTAAAAAAAGGGTGTTAGGTGGGTGTAAAATAACATAAAATCATAAGGGACTTGATCACGGCAGCATTTGGAAGAGCAAACATTTCTAAATACAACGTCAGTTAATTCGAGCGCAAGTGCAATGATAAGTGGATTCATTTGTGGAGGCAGAGTAATTTGTGTGGCACTTTGAGCTGGAATTTGACAATGGAAAACATTTGCAGGCTTAATTCACAATTTTTTCCCCGCTGATTCTTTATTCATGTTTAGTGTACTGGAGTAAATGCGTGTTTCAGAGTTCACTGTGTGGCAGCTCTCTAAGTTAGGTATTATCAACAATGCTGATCTTTAAAGGAATGAAGTTCATTAACTGTTTTTTTCTACTGTTATGAACCAGGAAGTAGCAAGTCTTTTGGCAGTAGGAAACTAAAAATAACAGACTTAATAAATTGGCGTGTTATTAATATGCCTTTTGGTAATACCAGGCTGGATAGAGGAGACATTAATTACTTCTCTGCATTTTGTTCATGTTCTGTTATTACATAAGCAGTTTATTTCGCCACACTTCATCATACGAAGACAAGATTAGTATAATCAGAAAGGGCGAGTCCTGCTGATTATTTGATATGCAGCACACCATGTTTATTCACCCCAGACGCGAACATATGAAAATGGATGAAGATATTAGATCAGTCCTAGCATGATCAAGTCTGTGCACAAATATGTAATTGGCCTCATTAGGAAGCTCTGATTCTGCCTTTTGTTACGACTCCTGCACTCACCACTTCCTGTGTGATAAAACTTGGAGTAATGTATCATACAGACAAGCCGCAGTGCTTTTTGGGAGGTCGTGTTGTTTTTGCAGATTTTAGAACCCATAGCTGAGGTGAACACTTGGAAGTAGTATTACTGCTTCTATGGATTAACTAGAATTGATCTGTTTGCAGCTTTTTTGAGTCTGTGTTCTTAACATCATGGTGTAATGCGTCTCATGTTGGCTTGATGAGCTCGAAGTGAGCAGCTCATGGCTGCTTTGTCTTTTTTTCTGCATTACTGTCTGACAGAGATGTTGTTGAAGCCGCGTGGCTCTGACCTTTCATTCCTCACTATTGATTACTCAAGGCTTCTTCCACTACTGCACTTACTGTAAATTACTCCTGATATCAGCATCAGGTAAACCTGTCAACTGTAAGGCAAATATATATATATATATATATTCTATATACTAACCTGGTCTCCAGCGGGACATTACTGTTGAGCACCCAGCTGTCTTGTAACTGCACTGACTCAGGGGTGGTGGGCCCATCTCCAGTGCCTGGAGCGGGAGCATGAATGGGATTGCGTCCCCCTCTCAAGGTGTTTCTGTTGAGGCTGTTGGCAGACTGGTGGGACAGGGTCTGGTGGTTGTGTGGAGGGGGCAGAGGAGGCCGTAGTGTGGACTGACTGTGGTGGTTGGCAGCCCCTAAAAAAAAAAGACAAACACAGAGAGGAATTATAGAGGCAGGCTCCTTTACAAAAGTGAGTTTAAAAGGAAAGGAATCAGGATTTCATTCAACAATTTAAATTTTATATGTGCTGTTTATTTCTCTGTATTTCAAAAGCAAAGCTCTCCAGCTAGCAAATAACATCATTAACATTCCATTTTGAGCTACTTTTGTATCTGCAATCATTTGGTTCAGAGTAGGTCTCATATGTTCCAAATGGTCGATAATTTATTTGAGGAGGAAATTCCATCTGAATAGATACATGAAATTTGATAAACATCTTCTCACATTTTTCTACCTTCATTTTTTACACCCTATTCCACACACATGCCTCTGTCTCTCATTCAACCGTTCTTTCAACCGTTTTCTTGTTCACAACTAAGCGAAGGTGTGTGTATGTGCAACATCAGAGCACTCAGCACAGCGTGCGCCCTCATCTCTGGCTCTCAGACTTGGGGGGAACATGTCAGCGAGAATCCAATACCGGCCCTCCCAACAATGAGCTAATGGACTGTTGAGTGAGAGAGCTGAAAAACAAACCCGGATGACTCAGACAAGAACACCCACCCCTCACACTTCACCTTTTTCCCTCTCTCGCTCCCTGTGAGTCAGACGGGGATTTGATCCCAACTTTGTCATATATGTGTGTGTGTGTGTGTGTGTGTACACGTGTTGACACAGAAAAATCAATAAACCACATACTATACAGTATAGAAAGGCTGACATCATTTTCTTGTACACTGGCATACTTTTCATTCACACACTGCCAGGTGTGTGTGTGCTCAATGCAAAACTACATATGTCATGACAAACTACCCACACCATCATTTTACCGCTGTCTGAATGGAAACATTGATATTACGGCACAACAACAGAGTCATTGATGTTAAATTTGGCTTTGAATCCAGGCTTTACAACATAGTTTCTTTCTTTCTTTTTTCTTTCATCCTGCTACACATCATCACACTCTCATCATTATTTTACACGTCTGAGCATGGAATACATTATAATGATTGTTTGTTTGCACATTGCCTCTTCTCATGCTGATCAAAGGTTGGCGTAAGCACACATATGCATACATACGTGTGGGGTGGAAACAACAAAAGCAACTGCTTTGTCAAGCTGTGTGATCACACTTGCCCTCCTCCATTTGTCATCTCTTCTTCAATTAGATAAGAAAAGAAATGTGTGTGTGCGTGGAGAGAAAGAGGCGTGTGGATGCGTTGCACAGACATCCCATCATGCAAATAAATCTAGGAATTAAGTTTTTGTGCTGTCTCTTCCCAATAATGGATGCTCAGAGCAGATAGGGGGCACATTTTGCAGCTTCAGCTGTATCGCCGACCAGTTTGTAAGGTGACCTGATTCCACTGCGATACCATTGGGACGCAGGTGTCACCATCATGGCCGTGAAGAACAGATGCTTGTGAAAGGAGAGAAGAGGGGAAGAGGGGAAGGAGACCAGAGAAGGATGGGGCCTGACCTCCGCTACACGGGAGAGACACAAAACATCTGTTTGCCCGTGCAAAGATGCTCTGGGGAGAAACAGATACACATACATGGATGCAAACACTAACATATGCAGTGACACACCTGCAGAATAATAATAATAAGAAAAAACTCTGGCATCATACATGGAGGGTGTAAATTGATATTAAAGTATGCAGTGAGTTTTATTTCTCGTACCCCCTCCCTATTCACAGCCTCTTTTCTGCGGGAGGATTGTTCTCCTCTCTTTCATTATGCTTTTATTTGCATTTTGTTTATGTCCTCTGCTGAGATGTAAAACACTTTGAGATAAACCTTGTTTGCTAAAAGCACTTTATAAATAAATTTTACTTGACTTCCCCTCCCTGCAAATGCCCCTAGAAACATGCTGCAGCACCCTATCTGCATAAATACTTTTATATAGCTTAAGCATATCAACAATGCACATGACAAAAAGCCATATACTGGAGGGAAAAAAAGGAGGCTTGCACGCAGAGACATAGTTCTAGAGATGCAAAAAATAGAATTAGGCACACGGAAACTCACACAAAAGCCTGCTGTCTCCCATGTTTAAATCTGCCTACAAAAAAATGCAAGCCTTTCCTCGTTGTTCACTTTCCTGCCATAAATATTGAACAATTTTTTCATTCAAATTGGAATGAATAATATATGGCACACCTTGTATGAAAAGGGAATACACGATTTCTTTTTTTTTAGGCCTAGTTTTCCATGTGGCCCGACAGTGTGCATGTGTGCATACACGTACACTCACAGGTACCCTGCACCATAAGGAAACTGTATTCTCAAACTCCTCATCCACTACACAGAGCATCCTGTGCTGCTGCGGCTGCTGCAGACTCACATCTGCCACATTTAGTAATAAAGACATTTTGCTTAAGGACTCAAAAAAATGGAAATCCCATTATCCTTTATCTAGCAGATAATTCTATTTCATGTCACAGATAATGTCAGAAAAATGTAAATTCTGAACAAAATGTTGTCTGTAATCCTACTGTGTGCACTTACTGCCAATACTGCCATATACTGTCAGGTTGACTGAACCCAAATGTGACATGATAGAATGTGATTTCTTTCATTCTTTACTGGATTATGCAGCATGTAAATGTCTTACTGTTGTTGTTGTTGTTGTGTATACAGCTGCACAAAAATTTTCGTCTTCCGATAGTCACACAACTTGTAGTAGAAACTGAAAAAAAAAGCCTCTCTGCACCAAAATATTTATGATCGGAGACAAATTGCTTTCTCTTTTTCTGCTACAGCACGGAAGAATGATGTCAAAGAAATTTGTTCTCATGTAGACTTCAAATCCATACAAAGAAAAATCCTTAGAGCCCTCCAGAGAAAACACAAACATATCGAGAAGTGGGGTCTGCCTGGCGCACAAGGCTGAGGTACAAGGCCAGCTTTTTAATACACTTCAGAAACACAAATCTGACTAACCGCTGGAACAGAGGCAGCGCACAATAACAAGTAGGCAGCAGGTAAATGGGTGCAATAAATTAAGATAGAGGACTAAACTACAACCCACAGGTAGGCTAATAGGAACAACCGCTTTACCAGGAACCCCGTCTGATAAAAGACAAAACATGCAACAAGGAAACAGAGCAATTAGTGAGCAGCCAAGCAGATCACTTTATCTTCTCCTCCTTTCTTTCCCCTCTCTTTCACTTGTGACTGTGAGTAAACAGCGATCATGAAAAGATTTTCTCAACAACTCTGTTTTGTTTTCACAGGCACTTTTTTTGTGTGTGCGGGAGAAGCTCAGAAACCCTTCTGACTGCTGTTAAAGCCTGACCCAGTTTATTCTGTCCAAGGTCCCCTGTGACTGGAGAGCCGGGACCATAGCTGTAAGCTGGTGGGTTTGGCTCAGGCTAATCCCTGGAAGTTCATTATGCTCGCCAATTCAAAGAAGTCTCATTCAACAACGGAGCATTAGCCTGTCTGCTAACCTGCCCCCCCCTCCAAAAGAAAAAAATAAAAGAAATAAAAAATAAAATTCTGCGTGCGCACACACATCGGAAAGAGGCAGGGGCTCGCCACACCACATTAATCGCACAGTGTGTGTGTGTGTGTGTGTGGCCAGCTGGCATCATGGCAGTTTGTTTTTTCAGCCCTGGATGGGCAAACTGTTTATTGACATTTTCTGTGGTTAACAGAGAAAAGTCACAGGGTAGGACGTGCATGTATGTTTGCAGGACAAAAATGCCCATTCAGCAGTTAAAAAGGGATCATTGCAGGGCTTAGCACCCCCAACCCCCTCTCCCTATCCTCCCTCTATCCCTCTCACTCCCCTTGTCTATCCATCTCTTTATTTCATGCCCCATATCCCATATCTCCACTCCTTTCCTTTAAAAAAAAAATGAAGCGCCAGTACTTCGTTTTCATGCACCTCCTCCCAGCTAATTGATATTCTCCCTGTGTTTTAAGGAGGTATATTCCCATGTGCTGCTGCTTCATATGTCCTCTGTTTCAGAATGTCACATGCTCCTCATTTGTCATTCTTCTCAGAGCTCAGGGGCTGAGCACAGAAGGAGAGCTTAAGGTGAAACCAAGTTGCACACACATGTTTAATTCTAACACAGGAGACATAATCAGAATGAGAGAGTTAAACACATACATTAACACACACACACACCGCCTCTGCCTTGGCTAGTCATCTCTGTCTAATTAGGAGGCAATAATCCGCTAGAGAAGAGTCATCAAATTCAGCCAAAAACAAACACTCTTCATGAGCAGAAATGCATGCATTTCACCCACACACACACACACCTAAATCCACACATGCAGAAATCATCCCACTGCTACACAAATGTCACCCTTACATAAGCACCATTAGGAAGAATAACATTAGTGGAGAAGAAGGGAATGCGTCTTTGTTGTGCCTTTGTTTCTGTAGATTTGTTTCAACAAGGCCATTAAACATTCATTGCTTCGGCAGTGACTTGAGGTGGCTTCCCTGGCAGCAGATAGCTAGCCACTTTAGAAGAGGCTCGGGCTAAAAATAGCTTAGTGTTCCCCATGCATAATGAATGGCCAGAGACAGCGCTAACGCTAGCTCTTTCCAGGAGCGATCTGCTACGCTCCGCTTGGCCGTCTCAGCTCTCCTGGTGTTCCGAGGGAGCGTTCCCAGACAGGTGCTCCGAGCCAGACAGTATTCCCATATAAACATTCACAGACCAATTGCCAAGCCAATCCTCTGCAACAACGTTCCGTTCCCATTCACCTGTCACGCTTCACTAGGAACACAAGTCATGTCTGTCCACCTGTTAGCTTAGGTAATGGTGGACTACTTTAGATGAACACACAGACACACACACACACACACACACAAACAGCATGCAGCTTCCTGAGGATTATCTCGCTGTGGTCAGTTTGGGCCTGGCTTGGTAAGGCTCATTTCCTGCCCAGCAGCCACTCTCTACAGGACCACACCGAACACGCGTATTCAAGACAGGCGCGCGCTCTCACAGCGCATGCATAAACTTCATTATAGGTGTTTTATTTGCTCACAGCCATCCCTACATGCCAGGATATGTTTACGCAGTGCCACACTGCCACTCTAAACTCATTTAGGTCGAATTTTAATGGATGCCCAAAGCCAAGGACTCTCTCTGCACCCATTAGATCAGCAGTCCTGGCTGAGAAACATGGCAATTTGCAATTTTATCTCAGTGTTGCTCTGCTTCCATCCAAACATCTCTTTTTCACCATCTAAGCTCTCATCACTTTGCCCTTTGTTATTCACATGCCCTCTTTTTTCCCTCCTTGCCTCTTTGACTTCTTCCAGTATGTGTCTTAGTGTCTGTCTCGTCTTTTCCGTCACTTTCTCCATCTATTTTTACTGGTGTGCTTGGGAGGCTTTCTTCTCTCACCCCTTTATGATTTTCATGCAAGATGTCTCATTAAACAGCTTCAAAAGTCAAAGTTTGGCTTTCTCTATCTCTGCTCCCATTTGCCTCTTTGTGCATCTTTTTTCCTGCTTCTCTGTCATTTTTTTCTTTTCTTTGTCTTCTCTTGCTCGCTGTCTGCACATACATGCTCAGCAGAGACTGAAGAAGCCCCAGAACAGAAAGTGTGGGTGTATGCGAACAAGAATGAGAGAAGGGAGAGAGTGTGCCTGCGAGTCTCACTCTCCCTCTCTGCCACTGTCTGCCATTAGGGTGTCAGTGGCAGAGTGAATTTATTTGCTGTGCGGTTACTGGGCTAATGATTGATGTTGCCCCAGCAAACAGTAAACCAATTAGAAGGCTGATGTAACGTCATTTTAAAAGCCTCCTAATCACGTTGCTCTTGAACCTGGGACCCGGGCCTTCCCTAATGAAGATTTATACTGGATCAAAGGAGAGTCTAACGCCATTAACAATAGATTGTATTCCACCAAAAATCACATTAGGACTTCTCTGCCCACCCCTCTCCCTCCCATCAGGCCTCTGCTAAATATATCTGCTGATTACAAGTGCAGATGCACAGAGGAATGGAGAGGCAGGGGAAGAGCGGGAAAGGCAGGCAGAGATTTGGCCCACAGTAGCTAATTGTTGAGAATAAATGTGTATACTGATGAACAAACTCATCACTGCACTTGTGTGTGTGTGTGTGTGTGAATGTAAGGGCAAGGTGCTGATATAAGCACACTCTGCCTGTAACAGCCAGCGAGAGAGAGAGAGAGAGAGAGAGAGAGTCTGGTGATGAAAGAGAAAGCTCAGAGACAGAGAGACTAACTAGTTTGTCTTTGCTCCACTGATCCTCCTGCCGGCACTTAAAATTCATCATCCCCTTACCTTTCACTTTCTGCTGGGTTATTAATGTCATATGGAAAATAAGAATAAGCACACCTCCTCACTGGGGAAACAACTGGTACTCTGCAGAGTGCAGGGGTTACTTTGACTTGCATCATTGTTTTTTTTTTTGGCAATATTTGACAAAGGTAGGAGGGGACATTTAAAACATAATGCATTAATAACTCAACAGAAGTGTAGGAGTGGTAAATGTTTACATTTTTCATAATAAAGTTTCATCATTTTTGTACATTATCTATGTCGTATACTTAATTGCAGAAATATTATTGTTTAATTTAACTCTGTATAATCACAATAAATGGTTTATTTTCCTCCAGTAAAGCCATTACTGACCAGGATTTTAATTATTACCTGTCTCTAACAGTACATTTTACAGTCTCACTACCAATAAATATTTGGTTTGTTTCCCAGCCCTGCAAACAAATGCTGACTTCAGAGGAAAAAGCAGAAACCAAATGGATCGACCAGAACAAGATGTGACATTAAATTACAGCAAAAAGGGTTGTTTGGCTTTTTTTACTGAACAAGGTCTAAATCAGATCAGGAAACAGACACGTGACGAGGTAACACAGTGAGCCCAGGTGATGGATGACATACTGATACACAAATAAAATAAATCACAGTGAAGAAGGATGGCTGAAATGGAGGCTCTCTTACCCGTGGAGGAGGGCTGGGCTCGGAGCAAATATGAGTCATCTGGGTGGGGCTCCAGGTGAGAGTGGGTGGAGTTTTTCTCCAGCAGGGGCACCTGGCATTCCCTGATCGGTGGAGACGGGCCGGGGGAGGGGTGGTGGGGGGCAGACGAGGAGGATGGAAGGGACGGAGGGAGCAGGGTGGAGGAAGAGGTTGGAGGGAGTGGGCGACCTGGAGTCGATGGAGGGACAGAGAGAGGGAAGAGAAGGACGGAGGGGACGTTAGACAAAACAGATGGTACTGACTGACAGTGGTACAGGGGCTTGTTCAGAGAGGCAGGTTTAATGAGAAATAAAAACCTACGTGCATGAATGTTAATAAAACCACGTATCACTTGACTTGTCGACTTAGATAAAAACATGCTGCAGGTTTTATTCAAGTAAACCTGCTTCTTAGCACAGCCCCTGATAAGAGAAATGTAAAGCAGCACTGATGCAAACACAGAATGTTGCAGCAGCTGAAGAGACTCACAGAGATATAAACTCAAACAAAATCCTACAGATCTCACAAAAACTGACTGCCGCTGACCTTCCTGTGTATCAGACCGTAACATCAATGATCACTGTCCTCATTTCAACAGCAAATAAAGGCCTATAGGAGCCTATAGATGATTCAACATGAATGTAGTTAGTTGAGGGGTGAACATAATGGACTGTGTACACTACTTTCAGTGTGCAGGGCAACAGAGTCATCAGACCAGGATGACCTTAGTGTAAACTCCCTTGACACTTTGTATTCTCTGTATATTCAGTGTGCCACACACACAAAAGCACCACCATGCTCTCTGTCCACTCGTCCCTCAGGCTGTCCACTGGTTTTGGTGTGTGGTGCCCTGAAGGTCAGGTAGGCACTTTGACTTTCACAGCTCTGTTGTGCCATCGTCTGACTCTATTTCTGTTCTCTTGGTGCCCTTTGGAGGCCAGGCTAACAGCCTAATGGTTAATGTCACGTTACTGTTACAGCAAAGAAAAAGCAGGTAGGTGTGAACAGGAATAGGCAAGTGTCGTGTAGTGCTCCCTGGGAATCACAGTTTATTTAGGGCTATTCTGAATCACCCACGCCCAGAGAAGCTGATGTATGAAGAGGGCAGGAAACAGAATCGGCAGCTCATGAGAGACGCCCGAGCACAAGGAAAAGTCACGCTGCACCAAAATGGTATGACACACTTTGAGCACTGCTGCTGACGCTGCTGAAGTTATGGTAATTTTTGTGCCATTTCCACAATTTTTTTATGACAATTTTTCCTCTAATGAGTTAGAGTTACTGTTTTGTTCTCCATACAAACACTGCAGAGCAGTCTCACTATTAACACAAACATAAAATCTGAAATGTCATATTTGTTGCTCGGCAACAATCGCAACTTAATACAGAAAGGTACACATCGTTCATGAACCAGCTTGATTATGATTATAAATACAATTCAATTATACATGCCGTCCACCATGCCGGGCCAATAAAAAGCCTCGGGTGCATGTAAATTATGCAAGCCTGCAGTTTATTGGAAGAATGTGCAGTTTAAAACAAATGGTGAAAGAGAATTTTTGTGAGGACCTACATCCATTGTACGATTGTCCTCTACGTGGGTAAGACAAAAGAAAGTTAACAGCCAAGTCTTTAAATAGTAGGAGCCATGGGATGTGTGGACACAATCAGGCTGTCCCATACACCAGAGAGAGAAGAGAAGGGATGGAGAGAATTCACTCTACTCTCCAAAGGTTTGGAATCAAGGACAAAGACAAATCTAATAAATTCTATTTAGAGACGGCTCAAAATATAGAATAATTATGTCTGCCATATTTGTAACTCAATCAATCAACAATACGGTAAGAATGAGGGCACCGAGTCCAGTTAATCCACCAAAGGACTCAGGTTATTATAACAACTAATTAAATAGACGACCAAAGACATTTTGACATAATCACTTATTTTTTTTCTCATTTAAAATGGCAGCCCGGGGGGCAGGTGATGTTGTTTCATACAGACATACAAATGAACTGTTTTTCTTTTATTCTTTGATGACTTATATTTCACTTTTACCAAGTTGATATTTAAAAAAAAAACAAACGGTTGAAAAAACTACTTACTTCCAATTTTACAAACTTTATTTTGCCGCTGAAAACCTCACTAGAAAAAGAAAGGAAACAAAGCCCAGCTTTCTGTCCTTCTCGTTATGGGAAGAAAAAAAAAAGCAGTACCAGAAAAAGCAGTACCAGAAGAGAAGAAAGACAGAAAAATGTTGAGGCCATGGAAAAAAAAAGATCGTCGAACATTCATCATGACATTATTTCGTTCTTTTTTGTCTCCTTTTCTTACTCGCACTTCTTCAGAATACAGATGTAGTGTGATTGTAATTTGACAGCATTCACCTTCCCATCACAGAGTATTGGCAGAATTCAAAGTGTGTGATAGGCTGTGATAGATGGGGGACTTTTTTTAGGCGACGGTGCAAATATTGCTTGCATCAGGGAAAAAAAAATACCTCAGCGAGAGAGGGAGGCAGATCAATGGAGACATCATTTAAGAAACAAAGCGGTTGGATGTAGCTGTTGGAGGCTAACCTGCCCATCTACACAGCGTCAAAATGAAACGCATTAATCATGGAAAATGCATGTTTGTCTCCAGGTGCCTTCAGAGATGTATTTGACAGAAACACAGGCGGACCGATGCCTCTGTCCCGCTGTCCAAACTGCTTCAGCTTAGAGCTTTGCGTCACAGAAACCAGAGCTAGGATCGATCCACAGCCCCACGTTAACTACACCCCAGAGAGATACCAGCCTTGTCTTCTGTTTAGGTATGTGTGTGTGTGTGTGTGTGTGTGTGTATACGGTCAATCTCATCAGAGCAAACAGAGAAAAATGGATAAACAATGGCAAAGCAAACACAGTGGCCCACAGGAGGGAAAAGGAGACAGACAGGGAGGGACAGTGAGAGAAGGATGGAGAGGAAGGAGAGGCAGAGAGGTCACGGGGGGAATCAAAAGGACAGCGAGAGAGGGGGGGGGGGCAAAGAAGAGAGGAGTCCACAAGCTATAAAACTTATTACCAGTAAAGAAAAATGAGGATAGGAAAATGAGGAACATAATAGAGGGGTGTAATTAGGAAGGGAAGAGGCAATAGAAGGGGACTGAGGAAGATGGAGGACAGGGGAAAAAAACAGCAGGGAATGAGTGGACACACTAGAAAAAAAAAAAAAGAGCCATTGATCTAAATGAATCGATCAGTCACTCTTCAGAGAGGACCTTGCTATTTACATATTTCACAAGTGCTGTAATGAGGCTCTTGGTGACAGCAGGCAATGAAAAATGCCCGCACACCTTTAGGATTGTTTTATTGCTTGTATATACAATTTTGTGCATGTGAGCTCGTGCACATCAGGTTATGTGTATGCGAGTGTAGTTATTAATGTTTTAAATGACTTTAATTACAAAAAAAGGAAAAATTGCACCAGTTGGCCAAAAGCAATTAAGGGAACTTTAATCTCCTTAGCAATTATGCTGTGGGGCATCCTTAACTCAGTCATTTCTGCCCGCTACATTTCTAGAAAGGTCAGTGGAAATTGCTTTGTGTTATTAGAACAAAGACTTGGCAATGAGCTCACGTGGTTCTCTTGACGATTTCTTCATCGCCATGCTTTAGCCGCCTCCCTGGCCATCTGTATACATCTCTCAATCCTACTCTCTGTGCCCGTCTCTCACTCTGTGAATCTGCAGTTCTCTCTCACAAGTGTTGATTAATGTGAAGGAGAAGTGTATCATGGGGAAGAATCCTAAGACTGTATCAAAACCATTAGTAGTGTTCCTTAAGGATTTGCCTACACTGTTAAAAAAAACATACACTCCTCATTGGTTTGTTGAGCGAGCACCCAGCGTCGACTTGCCTCTATGAGTCACACACACTGTTTTAGCTTCGCCTGTTGCTCTGCCACTGTAAAGCTTTACTGAATCATCACAGTATGACTTTTGTATAATCCATTGTTTCTCTATAAAGCCATCCCCTACTGTGAAATGCATATAATTGTTAACTCTTCTCTTCTCTCGTCTTGTCTTCTGTTCTCTGTCCTTGTCTCTATTTCCGTCCGTCCCTCCCTCCCTCTCCTGCCTCAATCCGCTCATCCGTCCACCCATCTGGCTGAGGTGAGGAGTGGTAGGCCGAGGAGAGGAGAGTGGAGTGGAACGAGGGATGGAGCGACAGCTGGAGCCCAGTCAGACAAGGAGAGACAAATTACCCCTCTAACGAGAGCCATTCATCATCTCTTCATCTCTCCCTTCTTTCATCCCTCTCTTCTTCCAACACCTCTACATGAAACACAGCAACACCTGGATGGCAAACATCTACTGCACAACGTCACACTTGATACGGCTCTTTCTTTTTCTGCTCGCTGTTCGTGTGGCTTGTGCCTCTAAGTCAATCAGTGCGTTCCTCTGTAGAGACGGCGGAAAATGACGAAGAAAAAGCGAGGGGAAACAACAAGATAAGGGTGATGTGAAATGATTGAATGAGCTGTGCATGGGTGTTGTGGAGGGAGGAAAAAGAAGCGACACACCCATGCTGGCACATGCAGAGACTCATTACCATGGCTGCTGTCAGCACAGATGTTGGTCTGAGGGGGAGCTGTCAGTCAATGTGTGTGTGTGTCTAACTATACACATATACTGTATGTGTGTATGTGTGATCGTGCCTGACAGTGATCTGAGGGCTATTTAGACAGCTGCTGACACAATGGGCTCTTTTCTCTATTTATCTATACAGTGCAGTCGTCTCCTCCATTGCATCTCTCTTCCTGCACCACCCTCCCCGTTTCTCAAGTCCTCGCCTCCTCTTTCCTCTTATTCATTGCTTTTTAATATCTCACATTCAGTTCAGACTGTGGCAAGACGCACACCTGTTGTTGCCTGTATGTGTGAGCAACAAATGGATGTCGCAGCCCATCCAGGAACGGCCCGAGTTCATATTCTTCATACTATGAATGCGTTCTCCTGCAACACCCCCAACCTCCCTTTTCTTTTTCTCTTTCGTAATTGGTGCTATCGCACAAAATGAGTGATAAAATGAGTGAGGCAGGAGGAGATGAGAAGATGATTCAACAGACGTGTTTTAATTAATAAAGTTGGGCTTGCACAGCCTAAAGAGATGATTGTATCGCTGGCTCTTTCTTTGATGTGTAACAGAGCGTCTGGGTTCTTCTCTGGCCTAAAGCTTCTCCTCTGCTCATGCTCACTTCCTCTCTTCTTTCATCTCGCCTGCATCACTTCATCACTTCACAACTACGGGGGCCCTCTTCCCAAACAAGCAGTCCCCCACGCACACAGCCTAGAGCTGAGGCTGAAGATGCCTCCCAGATGGGGAAAAGGTGCTATCTAGAAATTCAGCGTCGCATTAAGGCATTTATTAACTCCAACTTATTAACTTTTGATTTTTGATTTAAAAACACTGTAAAAAAAACAAACAGATCTGTTCTATGTACCACAATACTGAAAGAGCATGACACTGTTGTCATTTAACAGTATTAATTACATATGAGTAAATAAAAAATAATCAAAATAACAGCTTGGTCAAATATGAACTACTTCAAAAATTGATTTTTATCAATTCCAGCTATTGATTTTAGAGGTTTAAGCTCTTCTGTTATCTCCCCTTTATATTTAACGTGTCTGAATCTGGCTGCCTTTCTGCACAATAAACTCAGAACACTCACTTTTTTCTCAATGAAAAACCTTTACCATTCAGACAAACTGCCAAAAGGAAACTAACAAAATGCAGCAATGACACGTAGCATTCCTCGGGTGACCTTGTAAAATCTACCCACACTGCACTGTGATGGAGACTATAAACAAATGGGAAAAGCACAACTCATCAGCACATATAATGACAGAAGACAAATACAACATACATACTGTGTACCATTGTTTAAATCCACAAAAAGGAAGGACTGGACTGGTAATACACATGCAATTCCACATTTTCTGATTGCTTAGCAATACTATAAATGTTTTGGGTTAAACCAGGCCTTTCTCAAAATGAAACACATGGTGAATGAGTTGGAAAAGAATCAGCTCATTCCATTTGTAAACAGCTCAGAACACGCACTGTGTTACAAGAAGAACATTTCCTATTTTTACAACCCAATATTTAGCCATATATTTAGACTTTTTCTCTTGATCTCGCTGATATGCTTTATAAAGCTTATAATAATGAGTTCTTATTTGACCAATGATGACTTTATTCATTAAAGTGGTGAACTGGAAAAACTACATCTAGCTCAACAACATCAGCACACAAAGAATCATCTGAATGCTGAATACTTTGAAAAGGCAATATAAATACGTATGCAGAGCAAAGAGAGGGAAAAGATATGAAGGCAAAAAAAAACCTCAAAAGACCTTCGCCTTGTTCCATGTTTTCAATCACAAATCAAACCCCAACTCTACTAAAAGATGGCTCTGAGGTCATTCAGAAGTAATAGGTTCTGATGATTGGTGGCCTCTGAAATGCATCAGAATAAAGGAGATAATTACAAACTAATATCAACAGAACTGAGAAGAGAAAAGCAAGGAGATGATGAATGGTATGACATTTGCTGATGGTCTTATAAACAGGAGGCAGTATATCATCAGTGTAGCTGTGATTTTGGTTATTAGTTATAAAAAATTACATCAGCAACCTCTGAGTCTAAACAAATTGCAGTTCCTCCAGTGGCCACATGAGGGTGTCACCAAAAGAGATCCTCACATTAAATTGCACAGCTTCACAGCACAAATAAACATAATTAAGGCCTCAATCTATTGATTTTTCGTGGATGCTTTGCACAACAAGTGGGTGTAGTCACGAGCTGTGTACCAAGATGTCACCCTCCTACTTCATCTCCCCTCACTGCTTTGCCCACTTTGGATTAGCCAAGAGTTAGGAGGACTCAGACGCTGCCAAAATGGCACTGCTGGAACCTCCACACTGACAATCAAATCTGCTCTCCAAGAAACCAGAGGGGGTTGTCCATTGTCTCAAAGTCTGATACACTGTGCAAACATAATGTAAGGCATGTGGACAACTGAATGCACCCATAGGCTTCAACAAAGCAGAATATACCTTTTAACCAATAAGGTGGAGGTTGCTTAAGCTGCATATATTAAAGATTTATACACTGCTCAGACACAAACAGATTTCATGTCTATTTACATTCAGTTAGCATGCTCATGGATACACATTTACATTCACACAGTCACACATGCTTACAGACAGAGACCTCCGGCATGAATCCTAACAGAGCATTTCTCAGTAATTCCAGCATCTGGTTCAGGAGGTCGTTCCTCACTCCTGTTCTTACTCAGGAGGCTGTTTTTTTCTGAGAGGAAGAGAGACACGGACAGACCTAATCTAACACAGAGTGGCACACTCAACCTTTTACACCCTGAAGACAGACACAGACGCAGCCCATGGCCTATTTTCATCTGCTAACAGAAATATACCTCATTGTTGCTGCTATGTGCATTTCTGTGGGACTGTGTGTGTGTGTGTGTGCACATGTCAGTGTCTATACATAGCATTAAGATGCTACAGCACACTCATGCTGTCCACTGTCAAAGGTGTCCAGTGTGTAACTTGGGGCAACCATAGAGGCTGCATTACCATATAAATTACATCCATGTTGTTGCTGCTGCGGTGGATTGATGGTATTGTTATGGATTCTACGCATCTGACCCTCATTGAAAACAATCAAAATAAATAGTCTCCTCCTCCTCCTCTACCTGCAATGCAAACACACACATGGATGCATGAACAAGCACACTTGGCTCTTGGTGCACACACACACACACACACACACACACATATATACAGTGCACACACAGACACAATTCTCATCTGGAGGTGCAGAGGGACAGACACCTTTCCTCTCAGCCTTCCATTACCTCTGAACATGCTTTGCAATGGCTGAAAGGAGCACATTTGATCAGGAGGACATTTCTGAGAATAGATTTCCTTGTGATAGCGCGTATGTGTCAACTTCAAAACATGTAACAATGCTGCAGCTTTCTTATGTTCGCTAAGATGTTAATGACTATTATTTAATTAAAAAATTCAGGGCACAAAACACAATAAAACATAGAATCACTACTAAATTAGTAACATACAGCTTACTGTATATACACATGATTGGTGTCAGGGATTAACAGAATGCATCTCATAGTGGATATGTGTTCAAATGCTCATTAGGTAATCAGGCTAATTTAAGGCATTACTTTCTCGAGGTGTGCACTATTCACTCTGCTGAAATTCACAATGCACTAATCATCCCCTGATTTAAAACCAATTGTCTCTGCACTTTAGATGCACTGTAGCCTACACACAAGAGGGTGAGGACAACACACGGGAAGAAATGCAGTTCTTCCCTGAATTATTCACATTCAGAGATCATCCACTTAAATAATAATAATAATAAAAACAGAAAACAGAAACCCATCTGCAGCATTGGACAGACATTTTTAATCTATATTGTATCTGAAATATCTATATCTCTGTGTTAATTATTTCAACTGGTGACGGCTTTCAGTCTGCAGGGTGAACCCCTGTGAAAAGCCTCACTGCTGAACGTTCCAGTGACCAGGAAAAAAAAAAAAAACATATTATGGACATAAATTAAGAAGAGGATTATTACCTTTTAAAACAAATTAAATGGCACGTATGAATCCACTTGTCATGTAAAAAAAAGGTGAGTTCAATTTAATTTAACCAGCTTTGATTAAAGCTTTAATTAATGTTTACTAAAAAGATTAAAATGAGGCAGCTTCTGTTCCGATAAAGATCAACGTAAGAACTCAGAAAGAAATAAGCTTTGCCAGAAATAAAAACACAATTCTTTGTTCAAAACAACTTCACTAATTAGCACTTGAATGTGAATCATCGCAGCTTAAATTTGAACCAAAAACGTTGTAACTAAAAATTGTTACACCACTTCCAGAAACATTACATTTCATCTCAGCTGCTGCACACAATCCTTTTGTGTTGGACTATAGATCTCTTGATTTTCATTCAAATTTGGGAGACGAGGCCTGTGTAAAAATAAATACGTAAATAGCTTATAAAACAACTATAATCATCTGTGCATACGGAAACTTTTATATTTCACACATGCACAGGTGCCTACATGAGTACCTATTCAACATAGCAGGGCTCCACTGAACTGTCAGCCAATCGCTGTGGTTGTTATGGCAATCTAGTTCTATAAAAAGCCACAAAATAAATAAATAAATAAATAAAAACATCTGAAAAACAAAGAGGCAAAAAATTAAAGGAGAGATATGAAAGAGAGAGAAAAGAACCGTGGGAGATGGTAAGTGATCAGGATTTGTTTGGTGCATGGATCTGTGCCCTTGTGCAGGCAGAGATAGCCTGTTGTGCTGTAATGTCATGAATAAACTCAGCGGAATGGGTTTTTTTTTCTTCTATTGTGTGTGTGTGTGTGTGTTAACTTGTGAGGCTGAGTCAGCAGTGTCTCCTTTGACGATAAGCAAATACGTGCCTGCACACACACACACACACATGCACGGAGAGTGCCTGGTATCCTCTATGTTGGGATCAGCCCAAAGAGTGGTGATGTGTTCGGAGCCAGTGGATAATGACTGTACTGCGGCCTGTTGCTGAGAGAAACCTCTCCTCTCTTTGATGTTCTGGGGTCGCTATTTATAGTAGCAGCTGAGGAGAGCTGGAAAACACAGTTAGCCACATTATGTTCTCCATAACTAGCTTACTGTTGAGCATTGTTCTCTCTCTCTCTCAAGGTGAACAAGGCTGGAGTCTCCACAGTCTGTTGCACCTTGGTTCGGATGCAGATCTGCACCTACACACAGCTTTGTGAAGGTGCAGTGTGCAGACATGTGCCTCCTGCATTTGTGTTAGTATATTTTAAGGAGTATTTGACAAATAATGGTAGCAGGCACAACACAATCAGGTCTGCAAAGAGCCTTTCAAATTCTGGATGTCTTTGACACAGAGAACATACAAAGTTAATCAGGCTAAATTTCAACAGCACCAAAGCAAAGTAGCTACTGGTGTGCCACAAAGATCATGTGTAGATTGCAGCTTCTGTGATGTCGTGTGTGCAAAAGTATAATTTGCAAGAAATCAGTCACTGATAATAAATCATCACACAGTTGGATATGCTGGATATTCATCACACAGTTGGGCTTCTTGTTGTACTAATAAAGGTGGATCAGACATGGTGTTAACTAAACTTCAAAGAACTGCAAATCTGATATTAAACAGTGTAACAGTCACAATAGTGCACAGTGTAACAGATATTTTAGTTTCACAATGAGTGCTTTAAAACTGGCTTTTAGAAAAATCCACATTTTGTCAGCCAGAGTCCAACCCCCCCCCCTCAACACTGTTTAATTACTTCACCTTTTAACTCGTTTCTATGTATAAATTATTGTTATTATTATAATTTCATCATAATAGACACCCAATTTATTTTCTCAGTCAGAGTAGAATTGTGGAGGATAATTAATTGAAGTGACATTTTAGATATTAAAAAAATGTGTTTTTTGATCTTAGACAAATCTTGCTGCTGAACTGGCTCCTTTAAGCTCTTCATCACTCACAGAATGTGCTTAGGAGGTGAGCCTAATCACTGATTGCATTATTAGCTGCTGCTTTAGTAAATCTGATGTTAATTACATGCAGACTGTGAGCACAAACAGAAAGAAAGGTCCCACACAATCTTGCACTTCACTGCCGTTTATATATAACACAAATGTGTTCCACTGAAGCCAAAAGAACATGCAATCGTCATACACTGTTACAATTGATGCACAGCTTGCATCAGCTGACATCAGCTGACTCAGAGGAATAAGGAAGTCCCTATGCTAAAGCACTTCACATAGAGTTGTGCATCCTGGTGTATGCCTGAGTGTGTATTTCGGAGTGCTTGTTTGCGGTCCCGTTTTGCACAAACACTCTCTTGCAAACGTGATGCAACTCCCGAGGGTACAACCTGCAAACCGATTCAGCTCATAAACAGTTGTGCCTAACCAAGCAGAGGCAAGAGCCTTTACTAGGCATTAGAGGAGACAGCCCAGTCAAATGTTCAACATTAGACTATTAGTCTCACCCCTCACTACGAACTAGAGACCTCAGAGACAAATAATAAATGCTAATCTTTGTAGGACGAAGCCAAGTCAGTCAGTTTAAGCTCAGAGCGTTGAATGAGATTTTTAATTACTGCATGACCTGGGGTATATTAGCGCATATTAATGAGGATCATTAACCTAGAGGTAACTAAGACCCCTCCTCCTTAACTACAACTGATAGCACCTCTACCGCCTGATGCTAAACTATCCGTGTGAGGGTGTATGTATTTCACAGACGGCTTATTCCATGCTTTGTAATAAAGTGCTCGTCCTTGGTAAAAGTAAATAACCAAGTCAGTCTCAAGAAATTATGCAGCTGAGTGTCAGAACTCTAGGCCAAAATAAATAAATAAATAAAACCCAGTGCTGAATACAGAACCTTGGCTTGTAATGTTAATAATTTTGTGTCCATTTGTTGCAGATGAAAGATGGCAGGGGTGAACATTGTGGAATTTTTATCTTCCTTTTGTACAGCCTCAAAAAAAAAAACCTTTTCAATGGGCAGCAAGTTGGTAAAGCAGAGAGCGAAATGAAAGATGAGGAGAAAGAACGAACAATTTGAATTGACATATGCAAAGGTCAAGGTAATTTCGCTGGATAAAGAACAGAACAAACAGGAAAAAAAGGAAAAAAAGTTTGTCCCGACTCTTCAACTTTAAGTGGTTAGGTAGAACACAGGAAGTCCTATTTGCCACCCCTGCAGTGGAAATGTCAGGGATGATATGATGTCATCCTCCCATCATTTCTGTAACACCACCACCCTCCACCCCACCTCATCCCTTCTCTCCAACCACGTGTGTCAACTTCAGTCTTGTATTGCCATTACACCGCAGTCTCAGCGGTATAGAGGCAGACGCTTTTATCTCAGAAGAGGGTAGACCAGCAGTATTTGGTTTGTAACATTTGCTAAGCACACACCCGTCCACAAACTCGTTCATGCACACATGCCTGTGTAAAGAGACACTAAAGCACTTACACACTCTTCTTTATCTCTTACTCTGTCCATTTCTCTGCACTCTCCTGTCTCAGCAGTTTATCCTTTCATCTTTACATAACTGTGAGGTCCCTTGGTGTCCTGATCTAAAAGTAGCTGTTCCACCATACACACACGCAACTTTTCTGATCCACAGTGCAGGGACCCCGGTCACCTGAGACTCCAAATCTATCTTATATCATATCAATACACCAGCTGGAATAAAATACCAATAGAAGCGGAGGGCCGATGTGAGGGGATTCAGTTTCACTTACACATGCAGGACTTATATATGGAATATAGGGCGACACCGCAGAGGGAACAGGGCTCCTTTCTGCACTGAATCCAAAGAACGACAGAGGCCTGTGCTGTGGCGAGTTCTGGGTGGTTACATGCACAATGGAGGCAATCACTTGAGCAAGTGAGCTATTCTGTCTGGTGCTGGTATAGAATAATGGGGCATAATGCTGCTCACTGATAGCCGTTTACATTACATTATAATCTGATGGTAAGTGTAATATGGCTGAATGCACCATATAGTGTTTGCACTGTGTTTGAATTTGGAATATGGCAAATGGGGCTGTGTGTGTGTGTGTGTCTGAATGTGTGCGCCAGCCTGTGTGCGTGTGAGCGTGTGCGCATCTTCCTACAGTACACCGTGCATTAATTGCCATTCCCAGTGGTCGTCAAGAGAGCGCAGGACTCCTGTGGGATATCTGCACCTTCATTAGACTCTACTGATCATCACACTGCAGTACCAAGAGAGGGCCTGTTCCCCTCTTTCATCACTCCTTCTTCACTTCACTACTCCCTCGCCTCTCTCCCATTCTGCCACTTTTCTATTTTTTTCTTTTTTTTTGAGAAGTTGCATTATTTCTCAACCAGAACCTGCTGTGTCATTTTCCTTGAATATTATCTTTGTGGCATTTCTGGGTTTATTAGGCTGTGGCAGAAATCAGATTGAGGATTTTTCTTTGAGAAAGTTCCTGACTTGCTGGACCAAACACAACCTCCAAATCACTGCACCGCTGTGTATCCTTCTCCTTCAATTTGTAAAGGGTTATGATTTTACTCCCTCCTCTCTCATCCTTCAATATTTCTGTCATCATCCCTTCACCCACCCCCACACTTCCTCTCCACCCTCATCTCGACACGTTCTTTTGCATTTTCATTCCCATCAGCCTTCTCTTCGTCATTATCTCCCAGTTAATACTTCTTCATGTCTCAGTCCCGGTGCAAGTGGTTCTTACCCCAGGGGGTAGGTTCGCTCGCACTCCACAGACTCCTACAGACATGTAACACACCCCCCACTTCCCCGTGCTCACTAACTCCACCAACTCATCCCTTCTCCCCAATCCCCCCCCCCTCCCTCTTCTCCCCCCTCTTTTCTCTGCAGTGGATGAGAGACGCCAGCTGGAGGAAACAGAGAGAAATGGGCCCAATTACAGCATTGGGAACTGAAAGTTGGCTAATTAACTCTAATTCGCTAACAAACTGCTTTTTCACCAAGAATCATCTCTCTCTGTCACATGGCATACACATGCATGAGAATCTGCATAATAAAAAAAGCGCATAGACACCCATCTACAGCTGCACAACTGCAGGTACACACACAAAAAAACAACAAAAACCCTCACTCCCTTCCCATTTACACACACACAAGCTCACATTCCCACACAAACGCACACAGGCCCACTTGCTCAGCTGTATTTACTGCAAGGGCAATATGTTGATTACGTTAGAGTGGCTGATTATTGCACAGTGACAGTAAAGGAAACAAATGTCTTTCATAGGTAGGCATCTATCTCCGCAAGAGGGCTTCTAGCTATAGACTATAGCAGCAAATGACTGCGCTGTATCCAGCTATGACAGACAAAAGAATGTGTGCAGGAAGAGGAGGAAGGGGGAGAAGAATTAAAAAAAAAAAAAGAAGAAGCAAGTGATTGCACAAATGAGTTTCAGGGAGAACAAGAAAAAGTTAGAGGAGCCCCAGATGGAGAGAAGAAGACTGATGAAATAAAAACTGTGAACGGATAGAGAGGAAGGAGCAAATCTCTGGATATTCTGCTGAACCTGTTTTTCCTCTGCAACAGGATAATGGTGGTTAGAGGGGAGAACAATAGGTTTATCTAGAGCACAGATGTTATCTCAGGGTAAAACACAGATACCCCACCAGCACCTTACACATACAGACTGTGGGATGTTTCATTACTTGAGCAATATAAAGGAAATTTAGGAAAACAATAAGCCTGTCAATGTTGAGTTATCGGAACAAGTGTCCAATGGGTGGAACTTAATCTCTGGAGTGACACACACACACACACAGAGACGCACTGCATAAGCAGGAAAGGTAAAAGCATCAACGCATCTCTTAAAGCCATTGTTAGTGACTCAAGATATCCTCTCATCCCTCTCAATGAATCATGAAATCCTCCTGGATTACCAGACATGATAAGCAGCTTCACATATGTGTGTTAATACACATATGTACAGGGACAGCACACGCACACACACTCACAGGCTGGCAGATGGTTTCAGATGGGAAATGCCACATCTCAGTTCTTGCTTCACCTTTCCCATGCAGCATCCATTCAATCTTCTTTTTACTGCCGCATCTCACCCTTTTACCAACTCTTTTCACTCCCAATAAATTCCTGCTCCATTCCTTCCTCCCTTCCTTCCTCTTTACCTTTCTCATTGATTGGCTTGCAATAAGATTGATAGTTACTCCTCTTCCTCCCTCTCGCTCTGTTTTTCTGATCCACCTCCTTTTCGTTTTCCACTTGCACTTCCATCCACTCTGTCCCTCTCTCACACCTCATTAGTAATGCTAATACCCCAAGTAATAGAGGACACCATTCCACCATTCAGCATCTATGTGTGTGTGTGTGTGCATGGACATGACCACACATTCTGAAAGGGACTGTGTCTGGGAAGGGGAGATGAGTTTCCCCCTCTGATCCCATTTCTCCGTCTGGGCCCCCTGCTCTTCTTCTCGCCGGGAGAAAATCCGATGGAAATGCAATCACAATCAGTTAGGGTCCAGACGAGGACAGACACACACACACACACCAGAACACGTGCAAGAACACACACGCAAACATTCACACCACTCCACTACCGCAAGGGAACCATGCAGAAAATTGTTTTGGACATGGTGATGAGGAGAGGGGGGTCGGGGTGTGGTGAGGGGGGACTTTTTAATTTACATTTTTAATGTAAAATATCATTCAAAGAGGGAAAGTTAGGCATCTCATTATACTGCTTCTTTATTACACACCAAGCACATCAGTCTCAGGGTACTGTGTCCTGGAAAATATGCACACTCACACTTACATAAACACACATGTGAACTACCTGCGGAGCCCTGCAGCCATAATCACTAAGTTAAAAATGGGGCTCTTCCTCAGACACCATAAATCTAGAATAATCTACTCTGTCTTCCAGATACCATCAATCACAGATAATCTATGTCTCTGCATTCTCCCTCCCTCCCTTATGGCTTATTGCCATCCACGTGGGGTCACTGTAAAAACTTGCTGTGGATTATGAATTTGGAGAATTTAAGTTTGACTTTCTGCTGTGGTCGCATCATTACAACAACAACAGGTGCTTGTAGAAAATGGGCTGATCGGGTGACTTAATACGGATACAAGGACATGATCTCCAGTCTCCTGGACAAGACCATGATGTTGAGTTATGGTCTGCAACCTCCTCTATTGGGGAATTTTATTGGCCTTTAGACTACAGTGACCAAACAACCATCACATGCAAGTAACCTAGTTACCTCTAAGGAAGCACTTTGTTATTAATATTATTTTGTCAAAACAAAGACTCATGCCCCAGTGATTGCGATTAAAATGGCTTTTTGTTCTTAGGACAGAGGTGGTTTCCTCTCAGAAACAGATGCTTGCATTGCGGGTTTGCTCTGCACAGTCTGTTGATTTCCACCACAGCACAAATACAAAAATGGCTCACAGAAGGAAATCATAATCTCTGTCTTGCTAAAGTCTTGCTTTGCTCAATCAAATGAGGCATTTTACGCCTTCAGCGTCGCCCTACCTCTGAGGTCACAGTCAGTGATGTCATGCCAAAATGAGACTGTGTGGCCCTCACAGGCCCATGGGGCTGCCAGTGGCTGCCTGTGTCATAAACGATCAGCGCCAAGCCATCAGCCTGACGTACAGGCTGCCGTGGGGATCAAATACCTGCAGGGACACTAGTGGTGATGGCGCTCGTGGCGCGTCGACTTGTCTCTGCCTTTTGCTGATACAGTGCTATGCAAAAGTTTTAGGCATGTTAGATGCTTAGCTTCCTATGCTGCACCATCAGGGAGGCGTCTGATCTTCATTTTGTAATATGACAGTGACCCCAGACATAATGAAGTGTCTCCAGAAACGAGAAGAGCAAAGACTTGTGCGACAGATGGTATGGCCCCCAAGAGAGGCCTGATCTCAACATCATGGAGTCAGTCTGGAATTACACGAAGAGGCAGAAGAGAAACAGAATTATTCCACACAAGAACTCCGAGATGCTGGAATGATTATTACATGCCAAGAAAAACTGCAAGAGCAAGTGTAGCTGGTAGATTTGGTCTTGCAATGAGGGTGGCCATCCAGAAAATTCATTTATTTTCAAATGCAATCAAATGAGATCGTCCTTAATTTGGAATCTATGCAATTTGTCCAATAAAAATACTTAAATGCAGCCAGCATTGGGCAGACAGGTGTGTCATCAACATAAATATCAGGATTCAGCAGCACAACTTTGTCAGCCAGTTATGGACATGTATAGAGGTGGACAGGTCTTAGCATGGGCATGGCCATCATGTGGCCCTGGACACAACAAGCTCCAAGTTAGAGTTTAAACCACACTGACCAGCCTTTGTCATCCCAGGACCCTCTTGGTAATCTCTGTGTAATGGATTACCTTTGATTACCACAGCTGTTTTGCAGTTGCTCTCACCCAGTAATCTAGAAATCACACTTTAGCCTTTGACACCCAGATTCTTACACTTGACTATTTTTATATTTTCAACACATCACCTGCAGAGACTTGTTCAACATCACACCCCTTGACAGGTGTCCTCATAACAAGATCAATTCCCTTCTGTCGGTGGTTTTATTGCGGTCGCTGATTGGAAAAAGAAAAGCTGCAGCTTCAGCGTTTTGCCTCACGTGTATGTGTGCGCACACATTACCAACATCTGTGCGTATGTAAGTGGACCAAGGCAACATCTGCCCACGTCATCTGTGATTTAAATGTTCTGTGTAACAGTTGTGTGAGCTGACACAGAGTTAATAAACTGTCTATCTGACAGGCGCATTTGATTGATGATGATGCGTGTACACAATGTCATGTGTCTATTTAAAACTTGGTCTCTAATATGCAGTAATTCAAATTCAAAACCCACTTGCCTATCATGTTGAATAGCTGTTTTAAAACACAGAGATTTATGCCAGTGCTCTTATAATCAGCCTGCAGACCCCCTTGTCAAAAAGTGTAGTTTCGTAAAGTAATGCAAACACACAGTTGGAAAGTGAACCAGACACTGCCCTTCCTCTCCTTCCTCCTTTTTTCTCTCTCCTTTCATGCTGTTTTTTGTCCTCTACAAGTCTCCTGCAGTTCTTAAAGGCTGAGACGGCACTGTGGGAGTCTGATCACTACTGAGTCCACATGTACGCGTAGACTCACACATACACACACCGTAAGATTCCTTTGTGTAGCAGGAAAAAAAAAAACTGCACCTTTAGAAGTGTGTCTGTCAAAACGAAATTGCTGGCTGCATTACAAGCCTTTGAAGGTATTGAAAACTCATTTTTACAATCACCCCATAGGCAGGTAGAGAGAGAGAGAGAGACGCCTGTGTGAGTTTGTGTGTGTGTGTAATAAGATACTTTTCACCAGCTGGGTTAGGCAAAATTCTCTGTTCTTTTAGTCAGTTTGCAGTTGATTATTACTGTCTTGGCTACAGATTGTTGCTGAGCCTGTTGTTGTTCCTCAGCCCTCCACCCACCAACCGCATCTTCACCGGGATAATCCTTACCTCTTCAAACTCTAAGCAAAGTCATTTCTCCCTGAAACCTTCCACAGGGGGAAAACAAACTTTCAAAGCCAGCCAACAATGAGTCACACGTACACACACACACACACATTCCTGTATGAAAAGACGCACCCCGCTGAGGAACATCAAGAGCTGCTGAACGGACATAATGGTTTCCTGATAATTATTCATAAAGGTGACTTTTGTGTGAGTGCCACTAAGTGCTCGAGCTCAGCAGCAGGGAATGAGCCTGGAGTTAGTCACAACACGGGCAGATGACCAACATTATGGTCAGACTGAGACAGACTGACACACACACACACACCCCGACATGCAGGGCTATCAGATGAGGGACACACATATGCAGATTCCATGACTCTGCCTCATCCTAACGTTTCAATTAGCTGCAGAGGACAGTCTGGCCTCTCTCTGATGGCCGTGCCTCCCATCTGGGGTTGCTGCAGTCAAACAGACAGGCTGGATAGATGGACAGAATGACAGACAGGCTGTTGGCCCTCCATGCTGATTAATTCTGAGAGATGAGGAGGGCGGGGGTGAAATCAGAACAGTGATGGAAATAATCAAGGGAGGCAGTGAGCTGTACTTTTCCCAGAATTACAATATGGTCACAGAGAACATATGGTCCTTCTCTGTTTCAGTTACTTTTGGCATTACACCTCTGGCTCCACAGTTACATAAGTCTTACTCCCTTCTTAGAAAACAATCTTTTAACTTATGTCTGCCACATCCGGCTAAAACCCACTTTTGTTTGTAGTTGCCGGAACATAACCAGCATCCACACAGCTGGAGAAACAACAACAACAACAACAGTCTCAGGAGGGCTGCATCGTCCCTCCATGATCTCTCCCTTGAGAATCACCCCCTCTCCCCACATTTCTACTCCCAGTGTTTTTCTCTGGTTTCCAGAGAGGTCCTTTATCGCTCCCATATGGAAGTTGTTACTGAATGATTGTGGTGAAAAAAGGAAGATCAATGAAAAATGGCAAGGACAGACTAGACTTCTCCCTCTGTCTATCTGCTCACCTCTCTGTTCGGACCCCCTCCTCACCCCCTTCTCCCATTCTCCCTCCACCTCTTTCTCTCCATCACCCTCTCTCTGGTGCAGGATAGTAATCCCATTAGGATCAATATTCCAGGCGAGTGAGCATCCTTTCACTGCAGCAATTACAAACCTTTAGAGACATAAAGGAGAGCATTTCTTCACAGCTTAGACCATCAATCAACTATTTAGCTTCAGAGGCAAAGGATGTTGTGTCTGTGTGTGTGTGAGAGAAAGAAGGCATGTATGTGTACGTGCATGCACGTGTTTCTGAATTCTGCAGCATTGTTCCGTCTGCGTTACTGAAATGACTGTTGGGATTTTCGTCTTATAGATCCTATTATGGGTGTATGAATACATGAGAGAGCTTCTTAATGCACACTTCCCATCTGGCGGTGCAACAAGGCCCTATCACCTCCCTTGTGAATGCATGTATTAGAATTGTCCACAGTGGGATTTCACAGACGGCTAAGCTTGGGTTTTTAGCCAGGGGTTAATATTTCATGCCTTGGTGTTATCTTCCCTTTGCTACCCCACCCTCTACCATTCACCCTCCTTTACTTCCAGCCTGTGCACCAAATCCGTGCTAGTTGCCTCTGCAGCAACACTTCATTGCTTTGGCTGACAAACATACAGTATGCTAATTTAGCAATCTCTAAACCAGGTTCCTTGACAGCTGTGTAGCCTTTCTACGACTGTAATTCTACACAGAAATTGTTTTCTTGCTAACATAAATACCAGGACAATTGCTGCCTTCCTCTGAATGCTCTTGCTCCCTTTTTCTCTGTCTCTAATGAGGTGGCGTGACTGACAGGAATGTTGAGGGCATATCACTTCTCATCTTGTCAGCTCCGTGGCCACTTGTGCCCCTCAATGTCACAGGGCTGTTCTTTGCCTGAGGTCCCCCCCAGCTTCCATCTATCTAGCTGCTTCCACAACCCCCCATCTGGCACATTTTGCCCTGTGACAGAGGCAGCCTTGTTTGGGTCACATCTGGAGGCACCCAAGCTCTGGAGCACACAATGGTTAAGATAACACTAAGAGAACGCGAAAATGCAATTCATTAAAGTGCTTTATATACATCCTCTGCACTGGAAATTTAATCTGTGTCTGGGTTAAAATTTGTTAGAGAGTATAACAATTTAATCAGTTCTTTACTGGAGCAGAAACACTTTACTGGAGGTCTGATGCAGCAGTGTGGCTTACAGTTGATCCTAAAACAACAAACGATAAATGTTAAGGCTTCATGCAGGAAATGACAGATCCAAATGGCTCGCTATTTTTATCGACAATCCAAAGCTGCATCATAGCCTGTGGCTCACACTGTCAAAATGATCGTTCTAATTCTTTGCCATGAAAAAAATTCAATTAGACTATCATTAGACTAGGCTGATGATGAGGTTCTGTTTATCGTTAACTGCACATTATTCGATTCTTCATTTAACAGGCAGCGCCTCATTTACTGATGATCCATTTAACAAATGTTTTTCTAAAAGTTTCTTTTGGCTGAAAATCTGGAGTTTTTGTGAGTGTGTGTATGTGAAAATCAGGGTAGATTGTTGTGTTTTCTGTTCAACACACTGTCTGTCCCACTGTATGTCAGGCAATGATGCTTTTCCTCCCGTGCAGTTTAATTCAGAGAGATATGACTACATGTGAAAAATCAGGGAGGAAGTGGCAATGTGGTTAACTGATGGAGGGCTGTATGCAGTCTAGAAAAAAAATGGGAAGTGGAGCCAAAAGTGTGTATACATGTATGGAAGAGTTTAGTGAAGGCAGCAGAAGGGGCTTGGTGGCAGTTGTGGTAGTGGATTAGCTGTTACATTCACAACAGAAAGCGGCAGCAACAGAGAAGAGTCTAAAGCCGAGCCCTCTTTTCGTGAGGGATTTTTTTTTAACCAACAATAGAGTGGGGAACAGATTGACTCCTATAGGGCCAGCACTGTCTGTTCCTTTTTCTCCTCCATCCCATTTATACAAATCTCCAAATTCTGCCCTCCAAGAATGGAATCTATGGCAGTTTAGCTGGACTTGGAGGACTGGATTTGGCTTTACATCCTTGTTCCTGCTAGCAAATGTACCAGATGCAACTACAGCACATCAGCTCTTTTGGCTTCCCATTACATTATCACACTTCAGACATGCACATATTCCTTCATATATTTCTGAAGGTTCCTGTACCAATCACCCACTCGTTTCCCGGAAAAACCCTGGAGATGGAGAACACAGGCTAACAAGGGAACAGGGGATGAAAACAGAGCACTGGAAGAATAGCAGCGCTGGAGAAAAAAGTGGCAGGGTTGAGGACATCTTTCCTCAGAATCAAACTGTGCATATTTTCATCTTTGCTCATAGACCAACTCCCACAGGACATCAGTATGCCAAACTAAAGGCCTGCTGTGTCTGTTTACTCTGCGCTAGAAGAGAGGAGACTCATCAAACTCATTTCAGTAAAGAGAAATTATATCTCCTTTGATACTACAGTGTGTGTCTGTGTGTGTGTGTGTGTGTGTGTGTGTGTGTGAAGGCAAAATTCACTGTCAAAGCTGCCTCATCGAGAAGCTAAGTCCTGTTCCAATACGTCTGAGGAGCGAGACGCCAGCTCGACAAATATGAACTAAACACCAGTTTGTACAACATGCTGGTCAAATCCAGCTGAAGGCAGCAAAGATGCCGAAAGATGGTCAGAGTGGAACAGGATAACAGAGTGACAGAGCGACATTTCTGATTTATCGAAAGAATATGAAAATAATTAAACAGCTGTTATGGAGAATATGCTTTAATGTTTGTTAACATAGGCGACTCGTAATAATTGTTAATGCCTGCCATGAAAATAATAACAATCTGATTGATAACATCTACTTAATACTGGAGCTTGAAACACCAACAATTGCTTTGCACGTTTTCCTTACAGCATCAAGAGAATCATGTGTGTGAATCAGCAATTTTTCTTTCCAACATCAGGCGTGTCAGACATACAGTATTTAGCAGAATAGTAAGTAAAATGGCTTTGTTTGCATTTTGCCATTTTTCCTGCTATTTGCTGCACGTCAAGTGTACACAAGCGTATGTTGGTGAATAGATATGTGCTGACAATCTGGCAGCCTTCATTTTACCCTGCATCTTTGTCAGACCGCAGGCTGACTGACTGATGAAGAGAAGGGCAGCAAAGTGGAAAATGAGAGAAGAGGAGCAAGAAAAGGGGAGGAGGAGGATGTACGAAGAAGGAGCAGAATGGAAGGAAGGAGGGAGGAACTGGACAAGAGGATTTAAAAGGGGGGAATAAAAGTGGCATCAGAATAGGATGAGGGACTAAAATGTGGCTGTGATTGTTGTTGAAACGTAGTGAGGAGGCGAGGACAAGATGAGACAAGCTGAAGGAATAGAGGGAAGTGTGGGGTGACTCACCTACAAAGGAAGCTAAAGAAGAACAGTCTGCTTTAGGTGTGTTTGCTTGGCTTGTGTGTGTACAAGCAGGGGCTGGTGTAGATGAGTGGCAGAGTGTAATAAGAAATGTGACCTATTGATTGGCTGTAGGAAGATGTCAGAGCTCAGCGTGGGGGGTGGTAGGGGTGAAGCCGCAGTGGTGGCATTCACAACAACAGCACAAGACAAAATGGCTTCTTTCCTCTTCGTCTTTTTCTGTGTATTTACATCTTCTTTATTTGAGAATTATCTTTTTGCCAACACATCTTTAGCATCTAACCCCAGACTTGGCTTGGTGACAGATAAAATCTGATTATTATGTGATTATGATGTGTGGTTAAGGTAACATCGCCTGAGGGCTGTGGTGTGTTATTATCTGAGTGTTAAACAGAGGAGGAAGTGGGCTTCCCCAGATTGACAATCCAATTAAATGATTGTGTGGTGTGTTAAGAGCAGCTGCAGACCACCTAGGGAAGCAACAGATAAATTCTGGCCCACACTAACTTGAAATGTTGATATGCTTTAACGTCTGTGCAGCCAGTTGTGGGAAAAAAAATCCCAGTGCATTACAAAACACTCAGAGCTCAGATCAGCCTATCGTTTCTGTTCTCCCAGGTTATCATGTATTAGAGGTGTGAGTGGACCCGCAAGCAAAGGATACAGAAAGAAAGAGCACGACTTGACCTTGCTGCTGTTTGACTGTGCGTATTCTCGATGACAGCACTAGAAACTGTACAGAATAGAACCTATAGTACTCGCCCCCACTGCTCTCCCTCTGATGGCTCACCTTGTCAGTGTTTCTCTGTTTGCAGGAGGAGAGATCAGAGGAGTAAGCACACAGGAAGCCCACAGACACACCAAACAATTCAAATGCCACACAGGTGATTGATTAGATGACCTGACCTGGACCGCTATCATCAATGAGATGGATCATGAAAGAGCATGAAAGGGAGGATGTTTGAGGGTGTGTGATGGGTTCTTAATGCCTCATAGCTGATCAACCGCTAGACTCTCAGTCAATTATTGATGAGGTAGTTTGATATTTAGAGGACAGGAGGAGGAGAGAGACTGGCAAAACTTTTCTCGGTCTCTGTCATCGTCATACCTCTAACTAACTCTAACCTAACTTTTATTTTCCAAACATTTTTTTTTCTTGCATGAATTATCACCGTTGTGAAATGATAGCCTGTATGTAAAGATAAAGTGAACTGTAAGAGCATCTCACAGTCCAAAAACACAGTGATGTGGATGTTGACCAATTCAGAAAAGGGGTAATACAGAGATCGAGAAATTGTAATTAGGAACAGAATCTAGTGTTCTTTGGACCTGATGCTTATTAGTGAGTAAAGGTGTCGCTAAATGACACTAAATTGCTACAGTGCTAATTTGCCTGAAGGTGACTTGTACATGTTGTTAAGTGAGTGGTTGTTTCACAGACACAAGAACACTGCGTATCTGATCCTTGAAACCGGATGAAGTTGCAGCGGCAAAATGTGTCAGGGTGAGAAAAAAGAACAGCTTTTATTTGCAAAGAATGGAGTCAAGTGCATCCGTCATTGTTTCCTGTAAGCCTTATGTTGCACCACATATCCGATGCAACGTGCATGTTCCCCTTTTATCTTCGTCTCGAGTTTATGTTCCTCCCTGCCTTGTTTCTTCCAATATCTACTTTGCAGCAACCAAACCGTGTCGACCAATTTATGTGGAGACGCATTGTCCCATACGAGGCCCATCTAGACAATCAAGGCTACCTGATGAGACCCTGGGGGAGATGAAGGCAGGGAGGGGGTAAGGAAGTGAGGATGGAGGGGAAGCATATACAGGAGTTAGAGAGGTGGGAAACAGGCGCCGAAAAACAATGAGGCAAAATCAGAAGATAAACGAGGCGCTATTTCAGTGGCAGGATTTATGTACTGTCAACATTACCCTCGCTATTAGGGGGAATCCAATTACTCTGCGCCTCTCCTCTCCGTTCTCTTTGGGAGAAAGGGAATAAGGGAGAAAAAGAGAAAGAATGGAAAGAAAATAGATACAGAGAAAAGGAAAACAAGAACACCTCTGCACGATTTATCCAATTTCCATCAAATATTTAGATATTAGGGAGAGGCAGAAGAAGAGGGAAGTCAGAATCAACTCAAAAACAGAGAGTAAATGTAAAAGAATAACACACACACACACACAGGGAGGGGACATGAATGAAAGATCCTGCCCATGTGAAAGAGAGAGAGAGAGAAATTATAAAGGGAGAGAGAAGAAGGGGAGATTTGGAAAGACAGAAGCTCCCTCTAGATTTAATTGCATGCACCTCCGCTTTTAAACGGCTGATAAATTATACATGAAGGATGCTAAGACAATAATTATGAGCTGTTTTAGTGCAGAACAGCGGGATGAGGACAGACAGACAATGGCGGAGGAGTGGAGGGCTCAAGTCGGCCAAGAAAATTCTCCACAGAAAAATCTCTGGAGAGCACACAGGGTCCGGGAGTGGAGGAATCACAGTGCATTATTATGATATTATGTAGGCTACACAGAGCAAGTAAGACTTTGTGAGGCATGCGGGTGCACACTGAGCAGCAGGTAGACCAGAGTGTGCATACACATGCAGTGGATTTCTTTTCAATATAGTGCCCTCAGGTTAAAGCCTCAGCAGCTTTGGCCCCTCAGATTTTTGGCTTTGTTTATGTGACCTTGCCCGCAGCGCACACACACTAAGGATCCTTGCATTTACAGCTCTCTGTCATTGTTTCCCCAACGTATCCTCCACTGAGCTCCATTTTTTTCCCTCTCTTGCTCACTCCCTCCATCCATGTCCTCCATCAGGTGATTTTTTAAGCAGCCAGCAACAATATATTCTTCCCCAGTCTCCCGATAATCATTATAAATCTCTATTAAACCCCCACCTTCTGGATAGATGGGGAGCGTCAGCCCACATCTGGCACTCTGTGTGTATATAGGTGTGTATATGTATGTGTTTGAGGGGTTTGGAATCTATAAAAGACTGTGTGGGAGAAAAGGAGAGGAAATGAGATAAATATGAATTGACAACCTAGCAAAAACAAAGGAATGACAGAAAATCAAACATCTTTTCTACACACACTGTCCGTTTACACACGCTTCAATGTGTGCTGGCTAGGGTGTGTGTGTGTGTGTGTGTGTGTGAGCCCTTTATCTTGTTTCGCAGGGCTCGTTGAAAAGCTGTATGGGAGCAGCCACTGATCGCAGCGGTGCTGTTGTGCCCTTAAGCACAGCCACTTAACCCAGGCTAACTCACTCACTCAATACACTCAATACCCAGTTGGGTAAAAATGGAACGTCGGCAACGGCATGCTGCTTAGCATAAAAGCTAAAAAAGGCACAGAGACTCGCTAATGCTGTGTCCACCGTCCGTGTACTTGTCATATCTACTATAGCTGAGGGTGGAAAGCTGCGTGTGTGTGTGTGCATTTGTGTGTGTGTATGATTCTTAGCGGCTAGCTTGGGGCACAGCTGCACTGGATGGCACTATCAGTACTGGGGAAGATAGCGACTTAGCTCTAACTGCTTCCCTCTGCTTTGTGTACAAACACACACACACACACACACACACACACACACACACACAACAAAAGCAAAGGTCAATTTCTTGCCACACCACTGGTCTGCCCAAGAAACCTGAATTGATTGATTTGACTCAATTCTACTTTAGGCTGATGGAGAAAGAGGAAGAAAAGACAAGACAGACAGCCACACACACACACACACACACACACACACACATATATATATATATATATGAGAGAGAGAGAGTGTAAGAGAGAGACAAGGATCAGAGAAAAGTTTGTTTGTGTAAAATCTGAAAAAGATCAGCAATTCTGTCTTTATCATCACTACCACACACACCTGCCTACACACCTTGGTGTGAACCTGGCATGCTAGAAGTGTGCAAGGAAAGGTGCAATTGGATCACTCTATTCTAGTTACTGGTGTCGGAGGGGTGAGATTCTGTGTGAACAGATGGTGTTTACCTAGTAGCAGGTTGGTTGGATCACCTAACCAGCCCCCCCTCCTCTGTCGACCATACCATTTTAGCAACACGCAGAAGGACGTACACGGACAGACGGGAAAAGACACACACAATAAGACATACCCGCCATGCCTCTCATCTGAATGAGGGGTGATAACTCACCAAGCCGCTGTCGGGGAAAGGATAGAGATAAACGAGGGGTGACGAAATAAGAGAGAAAGGGAGCAGCTACAGAGGGAGCAGCAGAGATAGAAAGAATGAGGGAGTGGAGTGAAGGAGAGGAGAATTGGGCCATTGGTGTGTATTTTTTTCTAGTCTGTAGTTATGTAGGTCACTTTTTCCTCCAACTCGGTGTGGGGAATTTGTAAATCTGACATAATAAGGCATTTGGCCTGCAGTGATGGTTCTGAAGATGTTGTGTCTTTCCTGTTCATTTTCATAGCACCATCACGCAGCTAACGCTCCTCTCTACCTGCTGATCTGAGGAATCAGAACAGGGTGAGGAGAAGAGGGAGGAGGAAAGGGAGGACGATGGCTGATTCCTTTTACTGTGGGATTGTGGAGTGAAACAAATCAGAATATTGGAAATGGACCAACCCACACACAAAACACACATGTAGAAAGAGTTACAAGCTCCAGAAGGCAGAAATTCCTTGATGGCTGCTGAATTTCAGAGAAGACAGAGTATGTTTGGTATTTCATGCTTGCCTTCCTTTGGAGACTTTTCTTGTAAGAGGCAGTGGGATATCTGAAGTAGAACGCCAATTCCCACTCTCTTTAATAATTCACCTGTAGCTCGGACTTGTCCAGATAGGAAGGAAGGGAAGAAAGGGAGAAAAAATGGAGAAGGAAAAATAAAGGAAAAATAGAAAGAGACATTCCAAACCTCATGTTGGTATCTTACATTGATGCTGCTGTCTGTCTTGTCAGTCTTAAAACATTGTAAGATGTGCACATACATGTGATTCCAGAAATACACACAGAAGGGCAGACGGCACAGTGTATGAGGTCTGACAGTGCTCTCCAAGGACCAGCTTGTGTTGCTAAATTAAGGCTGTGTCTGGAAAGAGGTGGATTCCCCTGGAGTGGGGCACAGAAGAGCACTAAAAGCTAAGTGGAGATGAAAAAAAAAATAGCCTCTAGAAGTAGAGGGAGAGTGAGAGGATGAATGAGGAGGAGGGAAGGTGAAGGGCATTAGAGGGATGGAAGCAAAACCAAGGGCATAAGAGGAATGGCAAAGAAATGAAAGGGGAAGGTGAAAATTCCTAATTCTAAAAACAATTTAAAAGCCTACTGGCATATTATTACCTTCTAAAGACAGTAAAATGTAATCCTGGAATCCATAACACATCCCTGTGTCTGTGATGTCATATTATCTACAAGATGTTAAAATTACTCTAACTGGAGATTTAATATGTCAAGACACGAGGATGACAATGAGATTGAAATAATAATTCTGCACAAGTTTAATATTCCAGGAAAGAGTGAAGATGTGATGTAAGAGTGAAGAATAGAGAAAAAAAAAAACATTATAATGAGTTTTATGCAGCATTAGAGCTCCAATCATTGGTGGTGATTGGATCAGAGTCATTTGTCAAACAAGTGACAAAAAACTGTCAAGCAAACGTAATTAGAACCAAGGACTATTATCTGTACTGTATTTCATGTATTGAGATGATTTATTAAGTATAGATACAAAAATGGTCTTTTTTATGGGATATCTTTGATTTTTTTGACTGTGATCTGTGAATATCTTTCATTATTTCACATTTCTCATCACTTTTTTGTCCGAATATGTCAAACAACAGTGAACTGCAGATCTACGTAGCCACAGATATAGTAAAAGGTGGTGCATACTGACTAGTACTTTACAACTTGGAGTAAAAGCTGTGGAAACACATGGAACAAGGGTGTTACATTGGCAACATGACTGAGAGCTTTTTACGCTCTCCTCCACTCTGCCGTACAGCATTGTGCCTCCCCTCCTGCTTCTATCCTTCTGTTTCTACCCTGCTCTCCCTCTCTCTCTCTCGCTCTCTCTCGCTCTCTCTCCCTCCCTCCCCCTCTCTCTCCCTCACCCTCTCCTTCTCGGTCTCTTTCTGGTTATCCATCTCTGTGTTTAGGTACATTCCTTCTCCATTAGCTGCTTTTGTTGCTGCATCAGGGGACACCAAGAGGAGGTCTGGAGAAATGAGTAAGAGAGAAAGAAGGAGAGAGGTGGAGAGGTGACAGAAAATAAGACGTACGGCAGGATGCAGCACCTTGACGAAATACCTACTCTCATACAGGAGGCAGTAGAAAATAACAGGGTTTAGGTAGATTGGATGAAAAACAACTGCCAAAAAAGAGCAGAATGAGGAACAAAATAGTAGCTTTGCAGATTGGCTGTTTTTAAAAGGGATTGTTTTGTGCATTTGTATTTGTGTGTGTATGTGGGTATCCATTGTTTTAAGAAAACATGAAGGCTGACTGAGACTGGAAAAAAGATACAGGTACAAATGAGTTGTTTTTTTTAAAGTTATACTTGAAAAAAACAACCTTTGATGCATTTCACTCTGCCGTCACTCATGTGGGCAGGTTTTGATTTCCTACTTTATTTATTCCACTCCATATTTACTTGTATTGCCTGTTTGTTCTCAAAGATGAGGTTACAGTCCCTGAAATTGGCAAGTAGTGCTTTAAATTTGTGCGGCCTTGATCAGGTCACGCAGCTAACAAAAGAGACGGAGACGAGCGATTCTCAGCCAGAAAGCCCTGGCTGTGTTGTAAAATATTCTTGAGGGGTGGCTTTTATCAGGAAGCTTTGGTGTCTGTGTTCAGCTCCGGCGGCATAAGTCATCTCCTTCCGGCCAGCTATTCTAATTGAGACTGCGACAATATGAAACGACAAGTCTCCTGTCTGATGCCGATGCAGCATGGGTAATATCCTTGCTGTGTCCCCAGCGTGCTGTTTCAATCTCAACAGTCGGCGTATGATAGAGCAAGATATGAGCACATGGGCACAGAGGGGAAAAGAAAGAGGAGGAAAAAAAAATGTGTGGCTGTAAACAACCTCAACCTGTTCTCCAAGCGCTCCCTGTCTGTGTCTGCACAGAAAGCGGTGAGAGACCCAAAGATAGGGATGAGACGAGCTGGAGTGTGTTTGAGGAGAAGCACTCCTCCTACTGTCTCCTCCTTCTGCCTTTTCTCTCTGCAATCCCTCTTTCCCTGCGAGCCAGTGTGTATTTGAGTGGGTGAAACGCTGCCACAGTCCTATAGCCTCCCGTGAGACACTACTTCAAACAGACTGGAGAAGTACTGCCAAGGGTTCACTTGCTGGATGTGTGTGTGTGTGTGTGTGTGTGTGTCTATATCCATCTATGTGTGTGCATTGTGTCTACACACACGGATGCTCCCTATGCCTTCTTGTCCTTTCACTCTTCTTCTATAGCTTGTTTCTTTAAAATTCATTTAAATCCCACAGATTCCTAAACAAACTGCTGTCATGGTGTAACCACACATATCCAAACACTTTCTCTAAACACACATGACAGAAACACACACTCACAGACACACATAATTAAACAAATCCATGGTGTCTATTAGGCATGAAGGGGCGTCCTGCTGTGTGAGACATTAAAAGTAGGATTAGTCCAAAACAATTACAAAAAGCTACAGATTCAGACCCCCCCCACAGCCTCCCATGATGCGGCGTATGTGTGTGTGTTACATCATGTGGACTTTAAACAGGGAACGCAGGTTCCTTTGCTCACATTGCTCTTATGTCTCATGTTTTATTTAATACTTGGCAATTGTTGATGAGAAAAGGCAGCAGGGACCTTGAAGCAGCATGCCGAACTAAATAAAAACCACTCTGAGCAGCGCAATGACTCGAGTCCCCTCATATTTGAACATGTGGCGTTGTGCACGCCTAGGATTTCTAAAGATAACAACGTTATAAGGTATGAGAAAAAAGAGCAACGGCAGATGAGCTGACACAAATGTGAAGGAATGATGTGCTCCAATCACTGTTTTTTACGTAATTAGTTTGTATTATTTGTAAACAACTTGCTGCATATACAATTCTTTGAAAATGGAACAATAAATATGTTTCTCCTCCTTTTCCCTCTCTCCTCTCTGTCCATCCACCCATCCATCTCCTCCTCCCCATCCTTTCTGCCTCTCCTCGGCAGAAGAAGTGGGAAGTCTACCTGCTGAATAATCCTGCATTACATCCTTAATCCCCTCGACGTGTTAACACACACACACACACACACTGAAACACACTCACACACTATGCTAAACAATAGATGCAGCTGTTTGGGAGGATTTGCACACCACAGCACACGCAGCACATTTTTTGAAAATACTAAGTAATACTATGTATATTATTTATGACAGGTTTTATTTTTTTTTTCTTTCTAGTGAAGACATTTATAGAGGCTGAGTTTTCCTTGCTGTGACACATGCATTAGATAAGAACAGCCACTACCACTGGACTGGAAAAAATAGAACTGAGGTATACAAAAGTTGAGTTGGAGGTGAATGTGTGCATATTTGCGCCTTCTCCAGCGGGCAAAGGGCAAAGAGGTGAAAGAACTGGGAGGGTGATAGAAAATAAAATTATAAAAAAAAGAAAAAAAAAAAACAGCAGCAAGCGAGTGAGCAGCAGGCAAGTGTTAGGCACAGAGAGAGAAGCAGCGACAGAGAGAGCGTATGGAGGTCTCAGAGCAGTGGGTCTCATTAAAAACTGGCTCCGGGGTCCAGTCACTTGGCATTGATTTGTTTAAAATCCAAAGCTCAGCCATCGACAAGCTCGGTGTCTTCAAGTCCATGTCAAAGCCAACAAGTGTGCGCACTGCACTAGCTAACAGCAAATCAGTGAGGCTGGTTTCTCAAACCAAAACAACGAGCACAGAATGATGAAAATAATGAAATATTTAGACGTTCACCGTATTAGAAGTCAAATGGATAAAAAGAACAACAGCTAAGTCTGCTTTCAAAAACTCCAGGCCCCAGTGCACATGTGTGTCTGTGCGTGCTTCTAGCCGAATAGCCAATGAATAGAGGCTATGGTCAATCAATAGCAATCTACGGCCAGCCTTCGCGATGCTAATGGAACTGTGCAATAGCTGGCATTTGGCCAGTGCCATCACTACCGCATCAGTCTGAAAGCACATGTGTGTGTACACACACACACACACACAGAAAAAGGGTAGACAGACAAGAGGTGAGAGCCACAATGTGTGTCAATATGAGAGACAAGGAGAGAGAGAGAGGAGGCACACACACACACACACTTATAGAGAGATGAATGTGCTGTGTGACATTGTTTAGGTGATCAGGAATGATCGATGGAATCATTTCACTGCCCTCTCTGCCCTGCTGCATGGCCCATCTCCCTTCATCTCCCCCCTTAAGCGCAGGTCATTAGTAACATGCACACTTACACACACACACAAACACACACGCGTAGACAGAGTTTCACTTTGTCATCATCCCCGAGGCAAGGTCACAGTGTCCCGTCTCCTCGAAACACACCTTCTGTTTAGCAGGGCAGCTGCAGCCACTCTCTGGTTGGTCTGTGTGTGTGCGAGAGCGTGTATGCATTCAACACTGTGAACTGGCATGAGAGAGAGAGATTAATGTTGCTAATGTAAAAAAAATGCTTTGTATCTGTGTATTGAGCTACAAAGTTGTATAATTGCTTATTTGCACTGCACCCATTACAGTGACCTTTACAAGTCTTTTCAAAGTCGGAGACTACAGTGATTTTTCTGTAGTGTCTCGTGAGTAAATCCCTCCTGAGCTGTACATAGGCCTGCACAGCGACTGAAGTCAGACATGGGAAAAAAAAGGAAGCCGAGATGGTTCTCAGTTTAATCGCCTTCTCGTGGAGGAGAAGACCATTATGTTGGCTTAATTGCGGGAAAAGTGAAAAAACATTTCAGTCGAGTCTGTCATCCACCTCACAAAACTGATGGACGGCTAAGGTATCATTTTCGGATGAGCCATTGCAGTGTGTTCATCAAAGTAATTCAAAAGTAATAAAAGTAACTCTGTAATGCAGCAGGAAGACAGACATGAAGTGATTTAAAGCACACATGCAATCGATAATATCTTTCTTAAAAATGAATGTGACAGCAGCACAATGGGAAAATGAGCTGTATAACACTATAAGGCAGCAGATCCCATCCTCACTTTGTACTTACCTCACAGCCATTCATGCACTAAACTACTAGATTATCCATAAGTGCCCCTAGTTGGGAATTACCTCTATAACATATGCTGCAACACAATAAAAGCCAAGACAGAATTGCATGAGGAAAGCTCACTATTTCCACTATTGCTTAGCAGAAACAGCCTCTGTGTGCTTGTAAAAAAAAAAAACAATCCTTATATTTGACCTATTTTTCTCCAGAAGCAGCACAGCAAACTACCTGACAGTCTTCAGCAGAAGCACAGCTCTTTGCTGGATGCAACCCTCTAACGCATGAGCCCATTGTCCTCACCCCATCCCTTAAAAATCGGTTTCACATCTGTCGCGACTTGACAGCCAGGGAAGCAGCCAGTAGCTGGCAGGGCGGAGTGACTCAGTCTGGGCTGAAGATAGAGGCAGTCTCTCCTCCTTCTTTTTTTATGTTAATAACACAGACCTGAGCAGAGTGTTCAGGCGAAAGGAGGAAGAGATGCAGGAGAGAGAACAAAAGAAAAGGTGAAGAGTTCAGGAAGCTGGAGTCAGTGCTTTGGGGAGAAGGATATTAAAGATGAAGGGAGGTGCTGAGAAGGATACGTGGATGGGAGGTGGTAGCAGCAGAGAGCCAGAGATAGCAGAGAAATGGGAAACATTAGATAAGATGAAGAATGGAATGGAGAATGGTTAGCCGGGTTTCGAGTTTACAAACAACTGCGTGATGAGTCAATGAGTCACGGCTGTCGCTGCTACACCAGAAGGTATAATGAGGCTGTGCAGATGAACGATGGCGTCTCGAAGACAAAAACTCCTTTCCAGCAGAAATACAGAGATCAATTCATCACTTCAGCCTGACTGTAATTGTGACACTTTCATCTGTCACATAGTTAGCTTTGGCATGGATCGATCACTTAGAGTGTTGGCGTTGCATAGCTAACAAATGACAGAACACAGCATCCTACAAAGCTGCTCTGATTGAGGATATAATAGTTTCTTGCTTAAAGGAAAATTAAAAGGTGAATAACAATGATGAATAACTATGTGCAAATAGCCCTCTTCTTTATTAATATGCAGTGTAAAGTAAGTAAAGGTTTTAAATTAACTGCCATGTCAGCTTTTGTTTTCTTTCTCTTTTTATAAATTAGCTTTCTAAATGAAAGCGGAATAAGCCAGAGATAAGGAGACAATGAGACCCTGTCAGGTGTGGATGGAGGGATGGGGACAGATATGAAGAGGGGTGGGATGTTTTGGGGTATAGGTGACACACATGGCAGCGCCACATGCAGATGGTACACATGGATGAGCAGCCAGGGTAGTGAAGCATAAAACCAGCCAGCTCACTGATCACACACACACACACACACACACACACACACACACACTCAAAAGCATGCTGAGAACACCAGTTAGCTTGCCAGCCCTTTACTCACCCAAATCACCACTGTGAAAATTAATACCTCCAACCGTCCATACAAAAATCAGCCACGCACTTTATAGCAGACACACACACTCTAGAAATCAATAAATGCATTAAATATTTACATAGGAAAATGATTCTATTAAAACTTGTGAGGAACCCTTTTTGAAACATTTGAAAGTATGCTCAATAAAAAAAATGAGTGACTGCTTTTCTGCCACACACACAGACAGAGACTACCTGATGAGAGATTGAACAATCCAAAACAGAGACCTCTATTCCATGATTTCAGGCATGCACAAACATATTATAACACAAACGCACAGGCCCTGACGGCCATCCACACAGTAAAAGAGAGTGTGTTGGGGAGGACACAGGGGGCTGAAAGCAATCTTCCGACTGACCTTGAGTTGGGAGGACAAAACGCTGTGATGGAGGGAGGGGGAAAAAGCCAATGCGACGAAAAGGAGTGAAATACATAATCTATCTCCCCTGGTAGAAGGGAAACAAATGCTTTTACTGTGATTGAGGACACATCACCCTCACACATCAACACACACATACTTAAACATACATTTTGGCTTAAAGAAGACAGAATGGAAAAGTAAAAAGCAGAGAAAAACTCATTTTCCTAAAGCAGGATGGGAACAAAGGATGTGATGGAGAAAGAAGGAGAGAATCAGCGGGTGAAGTGAGTACAGGAGTCAGTAAAGAGGCCAAAATTGGCGGATCAAAGAAGGAAAGGGAGCGAAGCAGACAGAGACAGATGGAGGGAGTAAAGACAGGGAAGGGAGAAAGAGAGATGACTGCTAGTGACCGGCCTTTGTAGATGACTGTCGTTGCTCACTTTTGAGTCAGCTTCACTGAGGCAAAGTCTTAATGACTCACGGCCCAATACTCCGCATAATCAAGCTGTGCATGTGTGGGTCTGCATGTGTCGGTGTGTGTTTGTGTGTGCGTACGAACCACTAGTCTTGTAACAGAGAACTTTATTACCATCTGTTCCCACACATGCTTATTTGTTTAGCCGTGACACGCACGTCTTCTTCAATCGCATTGCTATTTTTTTCTCTCTCCCACTCTGTGCCTCTTCCAATCACCTCTTCTTTTGTGTCCTCTCCTCCCCTCTGCCTCGGTCCCCGTGTGAAAGGGTTGTGTTCCAATAAATAGCATCTGACCCCCCCCACCCCCCAAAAAAAATGACCATTATCTCAGTTGCTTTCTAACTACAGCACTCGTCTCGGTGAAATGGAATCGCACACTCCAGCCATTTTAATCAAAGCGTGTGTGTGCATGTCAGGATGTCTGAATGTGAGTGTGTGTGTACCTCAGTACCTGTAGAGGCCATTAGGTGGAGCTGGTGCCTGACTGAGAGAAGTGAAAAGAAAGAGGGAGACTGAATGCAACGAACTGAAAAGGCTCACCTTTGTCTACCTGTTATCACATTTTTTTTTCCTGGAAGTGTGTTTTTAAAGGTGTTGTAGCCTGTGTCCAGGAACATTAATTATTCATGGTACTGTAAGTGTTACTGAAATATCTGAAGTGTGTAGAAGTATGCAAAAAGAAGAGAAGAAAATTTGTTTATATATGTACTTTTCGTGCCATTCATTTAATTAGTCACAGGAGGAGAAGCACTAGCGCAACTACAAAAACTAACAAGCACCCGCAAACATACCTGCCAAAAACTGGAACACCATAACTCAGCCATTGTTACATTATAAATGACAACTATGTTTTTTTCTTATGATGACATGCCAAGATGCGTACACTGAAAGCATTCAGCTGAGGATACATGCTGCCTTATTAGGCTTCTGTTAGCAGCAAGTAAAAGTGGCGTTACACACTCTGTGAAATACTTCACAATAAGACGATTCAGAAACACACAGTCCATCGCCAGATTTTTTTTTTCAGAAAAACACACAGACACACAAGCACCTGTGCAACCACAGATCTTGTTGGCAGTTGAGAGAAAAAGGGACGGTAGCCTGGAGGAAGGGCAGGTGTCCACAGATGGAGCTCTCTCTGTGTCTCTCTCACTCTCGTTTGCTGCCACAGATGGACCCAATCACACCTATTTCTCTCTCACATGCCCTATAGCTACTTAATCAGTGCGAGTGTGTGCGTGCCCCTGACTTGTTTATTGTCACATAAAAGGGGTGTCTCCTGAATGAGTCTCTAAATATGCATACATCTAGAGCAGGTTTAGCCTACAGCAGAGCACATGTGGTGTTTACTGTGCGATGCAGCAGCCATGTAATGAGGGAATACTAGGCTTTTATCTACTGATCCTTTCAGTCTGCTCGGGCCAAAAGGTAACTTACATTAAATATGTGCTCATGATAAGAAATCCTAAGATTAAGATGAGTTTGCCCGTTGAGAAAAAACGTTTACTGCATATTCACTGACAGCTGAACACGTGTGAGGTGGCCTGCAGAGGATCTGTCTGTCTCACATTGCAGGGGGTCCTGCTAGCCAATGGGACCACCCGATCTATATAGCAGGAAGTGAACCACCGATCTGTCATCTGTCTTCATAAACCTACCAGTCAGGACCCTTCTAATTAGTCACCATGGAAACCATGGCTAATTCCCTGGTCTGTCATGCCAATCACGTCCTGTCTGTGGCAGCAATCAGAAAGGCACATTTATCCACCGCTGGGCCGGATCCCTGTAACAGATGTGTGTGTGTGTGTGTGTTGGTGGGTGCTTTTGTGTGCATGTGTATATGTGTGGGTTGTTAAGGGAGTTTGCGTGTGTGAGGTTGTCAAAGGCCTGTATTTCCTCAAACAATGTTGCCTTTATCTTAAAAAAAATAACAAAAAGAACACATAATGCCTGTCTTGCTTGTAAATTCATAATGTTAGTTCAGATGGGAGGCAGATGTGTCAGAGCTGCTGAGAGGGGTGTGTGCCACGTTGTGATTGTCTGTGGGAACTGTTTGATTAGCTTGATGAGTGCTAGCAATCCCTTCACACCCACAAAGCAACCAAACAACTATTATATGACTCGCACACAAGCACGAATACACAGATGGATACAGACACAGACATATATGACACAGACGCACTTAACCTTTTCCATGGAGGCCAGACTGCTACGTCAAACAATGCAACCATGCTTAAACATTCACACGCTGTGTTTTCCAACACATTAGGCCCCTTTGATTTTTAAATTATATCCAAATCAAATCTAAATATTCAACCCAATAATCAGCATTGAATTAGAAAGGCAAATACCTAGCAAGAACCTTGTAAAAATTGAGGAACACACACGTGAATAAATTATGGATTGATGTGTAACAGGGGCAACCTGTGTCCCGTCCATTTCTTCTCATCAGCTGCCTGTCAGTTACTATAATCACCATCAATTGGAACGTGCTCACCAGAAAGCTGTAGGGCTGACACACAAAGACCCACTTACAGCCACACCAACTTTGAATCAATGTCCAAAACACATATACACGCACACACAGACACACACAGAGACTCGGAACCGCATACCAACAGCACACACTGGCATTCACGGATGCCAATCATAACTTCAAGGGCACATCAAAGCCAAGTTCTATTCAGATGTATGCTGTTTGATCACCACCACTGCCTCACACTCCTGCACACACACTGCTACATGTGTATATAACCTACATTACAGTGATGGATTCAAATTCAAGAAGTGTAAATTGAAATAATTGAAATAATTTTAGACATGTGCATCCATCCACAGCAGAAATACAGGGGACAGTCAGCGTGGCTCTATTGTTCCACACACTGCTGTCGAGGGAGAATATAGAACAATGCCATACCAGGTGAGGGTCTTACCTGTCTCATGAGAGAGGGTCTTGGTTCTTCCTGTGTTGCCTGCGTGATGCATTGCTCCGTACTTGTCGTTTTTTCTGATTAACCCACTACCTATATCTCCTCTCCTCCACGCTCCACTCCTCTCTGCTCCCTTAAGAGTGCTCTTTTCTTGATTCTCAATCTTTTGAGTCTCTGTTTTCTCCCTCTTGTCAAAGTCCTTCCTTCCTGCCGTCTCTCTCCTCGCTGCTGTTCTTCTTCACTCTTGTTTCCCTTTCTTTCTTCTCTCCTCCCTGTCTATTTTTCACTGAGCTCTGTGAGGCACAATCCACTAGCTGAGTGCCGGAGCACCGCGCAGAAGGATGAGAGAGAGAGAGAGATGGAGAAAGAGAGCAGGAGGTGCTCACTCTCTCTCTCTCACACACACACACACACAGTCGTGCGGTGTGGATCAAGACACTTGCACACGTGTAGCTGTTGCACTGCAGAGACGAACACCTCACACCAAAACACCAAAACACCAGCGGGTAAAAAAGATGAGCGCAATGCCCTGCACTGCTCTCCCCCCTTTTTCCAGGAGGCTGCAGGTCTTTTGGTTCCTTTCTGTTTCTAGTCCTCAATCCTGTTTTTGCTCAATCCGTCACAGATCAAGCCCAGTTTGGGCACAAGGGAATGGATGGATGAGAAAACACTAAAGGAGAGAGTGCCTTTCAGCCTGTGGCAGGCAAAGCAGAAGACAAGGAGAGATGTGGCTGTGGCTCCATCCTCCATCTGCCCACAGCTGAGACTGAGAGCAGACTCAACACACACACACACCAGCGCTCTCTCTCCATCTCTCTCTCTCTCTTTCTCTCTCCCAGCAGTGTTGCACCATCGCGATGGAGGGGGAGGAAGGATGACGGCGGGAGCTAACGAATGAGCCAAAGGAGAGAGAAAAGGGGAAGGGGTGAGACAGTGAAAGAGGGAGAGCATAGTGGTAGAAAGGAGGAGGAGGAGGAGGAGGCGGCAATGAGGGCGGGAACACGCAATGGAGCCCACAAGCGCTAGAGAGTAAAAGAGTGACAGAATCATGGGAATGTGACAAAGCATGCACATGAAAGGCAAAAGGGGGGAGAAAAAAGGAAAGGATTAAATGACATAGAGAAAAGGAGCGAATGGCGAGAGGAGGAAAAAGGATAAGGCAAGGTGGAAGGAGAGGAAAGAGGGTTGAGGTTAAAAGGAGAAGAGACAAGGCAGTGAAGCAGAGATGCGGAGTAGGAGGGAGGGAGGGAGGAAGGGCACAGGACACTGCGGCGATGAAGCCAGTAATATGTCAGATCTCACATGGACGCGCTCACATTCACATAATGTCCCTGAATAGGAGAAGAACAATGTCAAACAATGCATGAGGATGGCAGCCCTGGGCTCAGCATTTTTTTTTCAAACAAACTCCTGCCCAGCAACCAAAAATCAACCTCACATAATGTCAAATTATGAAAGAGCAGAAATCATTTTGTTTTTTCAATGAATTAAACTATAAATGATTTCGAGGACAAACAAAAATGCAAAGATCAAACTAGTTTGATAAAGCTGCCAAGATACAGTGATGTGCTCCTTCCTCCACACTCCAGCCACCAGCTCAGGTGGCAGGTTACCAGGTGAGTGAAGGTCTGCACACTGTCCAGCAGAGGGCAGACATCTTTGTCACATATCAAGCAAACAGCTGAGCTCATCCTGCTCATCATGTTTTTATAATATTAACATAATCCCACATTACTGGATGCATTAATCAACATTCAGCATGCATCCATATACATCACTTAAGTCACTTATCAGACATTATGCAGCCCTACATCATCAAAGCCGTTCATCATTTAAATATACATTTACAGATGGCTCAACATTACAAAGATAAATGATATTTCAACAAGTTCATGATGAGCTGGAACACTGATGTGCTTTTCTTTGATTCTATAACATACAGAATCAAAAGGGTAACAGATCTCGAAGAGGCAGAGAACAATAGACACTCATTCATACACACACTAAAGAGCAGGTATAAAACTGCTGCTCAGAAGAAAAGATATAGTGTCTGTGTGTTGTAATGAAGAAGGAGGAGGTGAGCAGTAAAGGAAGAACCCCAGAGCCACCTCTCCAGAGGACCACTGTCAGCCTCATTCTCTATTTCTTCATGTGACATTCTCAGGTGCCATCTATCTTCCTCAACCAGTCATATATACACAATGAACCACAGCAGCCCGGTGAGCACATACAGGCCTGATGTGTGCGAGCATGCACACATATGTATACAAAGATCAAGACTGGTGGTGCTGTCCATTAGCACATACACTTGCATATACAGGTGTTGAGACTAACAGGAGTGGGGGACCGTCGGAAGAAGGGGGAGGATGAAGAGGATGATGAGGAGGAGGGCAGGGTTTGAGGTTATGACTTCATCATATTAAAGTTGAGAGCGAGAGCCCAGCTAGAAACGGAGGTAACATAGGAGGAGACGCTGGATTTCTAGATGAGGTTCACGTCGATTTGTCATGATAAAAAAACCCATCTGAGACAGAAACAAATTGCTTTCTTGACAACACCTTGTAATACTCCATCATGCACACACGCACACCCTTCACATAAGGCCCTGTTCATATATACATGTACATACACACGCATGAACTCAAAGTGATACATTTTCTCATACTGGTTATTTATCAATGCCATTCAGCATCATTATACCTGGCATATCTGTATAACCATATATATATATATATATATATATATATATATATATATATATATATATATATATATATAGGGTGTATAAGTGGACTGCACACAAGCTCCTACTCAATGTGATTCACTACTGAGTCCATTCAACCTGCTGTAATTCAGCACAGGGTTACAAGAGGTTGCACAGAAAGGATGTAGCAGAAGAAGCAGAAGAAATGTGTTAGAGTGATGAGGATACTGAAAGGTCATGTAGCAAAGCTGAGAAAGGATCATGTATGATGAGATGGAGTAAAACCTCCATGAGCCTTTTATGCAGATTTACACTCCTTCTTTTATCTCGCTAGAAATTTGGATTAATATCAGATTAAAACTCAAACTAGGTAGTTTGAATAGCAAGCTGTCAATTTATACAATCCCAGCATTATTATTTCCATTTTTTGGTCTGCCTCCTCACTTCACAGTTCCTTTCTTCCCTCAGTGACATTTTCAGTTCTTTTCCTACTTTGCCTGTTACCATCCACCTACCTTCTCTTGTTTCTCCTCCTTCTACCTGCCTTTTGAACCGAAACATGGAGGGATAACAGGTGAAGGGGAGGGGAGAGGGACGAAGAGAGCGTAAAGCAGGAGGGAGGGAGAAGGTTCGCTATAAGGTGCCCCATGGGTTGAACATGGTCATTTGTCATGAGGCTGAAAGCTTAAGAAAAGACTAGTTAACCTTTACAGCTGATCCCCCTGAGGCAGAGGAAAAAACACAACCTAGCAAAACACCTCCAGGAGAAGGCGGACCCTATGCGCACACATATGCGCACACACATGCGGCATATTCTCCACACATCGACAGTAGTGAAACCGTTGTACGGGAAGCAGGAGGAGGTTACAATTTTTACAGCCGCCCCAGCCCCCCTCTCATTCTTCTCTTCTCTCCCCTGGCGTAAAGCCCTGCTGTCTCTATGGTCCTTTTCCTTCCTCCTTCATTCCCCCCATCCTTGTCATCCCCACACCCTGCCAGAGTAATTAATCACCTTGTGCTAATGAGCTATTAACTAATGACAGATTGACATGCCTCTGCCTGTGTGCGCATGTCTGGTGTGTGTGTGTGTGTGTGTCTACAGAAGCATGTGTGAGTGTCGCCAGAGCCACCCTCGGCACACTAATGTGATTAATAAGGTTAAGCTCTTATTAGGGAGGGAGCACAAGGAGTACACACACATGCACCAGTACACACAGGATCCAACAAGAATGCGTACCAATACAAAAAATAAAAAAATCTAATCTTTCATCCACATGGCAAAGAATGACTGGTGTCAGCCTGCTGTAAGACTGAGTAAAAATAAAACTAGGGCACAGAAAAAATAACATCAAATGTTTTACCTTCCACCATATATTCTCATTACCCTGAGGCTGACTATGCTATACACCATCACATCTCAGGATAAAAAAGAGGGAAGCATTCCAGTAATGCACTTCACCACAATTGAAGTGACGCCATGCTTTAAAACAAAAAAAAGAAGAAAAACGAATTCCTTTGTCAACATTTTCAGTCATTTTTCAACATTTCCACACTCATTTAGTTGCCGACTCATACAAGCCCACGAGAAGCCAACAGCACGCTGTGAGTTTCGCTTGCTGTTCCTGACAGAAAGTCTCCCCCGGCTCTTACTCCCCACCCACTAACTCACACACACACAGACCTCCTATCACTTCAGGACTGGTTCAGCACCATGGACAGCTACACAAAAGCTGCTGCTTTATGAACACATTTCAAGTGTCCTTAGAACAGCACCCATGTTTAGGCGCACAGCATCTTTGTATCCCATACTATTAGTCTATATGTACTAAGTTCTACCTACAGTAGAAGTCTGTACCTGGACTTGCTTTAATCAGATGTATTGGACTTTAAAGACTCCGCTCTCCAACTCTAAGCAAAACGTAGTTACAGCAAGATCATTTGATACTCAAGAGAATCCTTGCACTACATAATAGAGAGTCTAACCTAGCTGCATGCAAGTGCATACCTGCGACTGAGTGTGTTTATGCATGTACTGTACTGTTTGTGTATCTCTGACCTGACGGTGGGTCCCTCTGGAGAAGTTTTGGCACATACCGAGACTCATTTGCATTCTCACAGCTCTCTCATTTTTTTTCTGCAGCTTTAGCAGTGAACAGCTGCTTAATGGTCATAGCTCTTTAGAGACAGGACATTGGGAAGCACAAAAGGGGTTACCAGGGTTTCTGCACTGCCAAACGCACACATATACATGGCAACAGAGGCAACACACACACACACTGAGCACACACCAGGTAAAGCCTGGTTCAGCTATGGTTCCGAGAGTGTGATGTGACTATTTAGCAGATGTTTTTCTTCTTGAAAGTGACTTTGGAGGCTTTCCACACTGTTTAATTTAACTACAATGGAAAACAAAGCTCGGTGCACATGCGTTATATTGTAGCTGATGTGTGTAACAGAGAGAAATCCTTATCCTCAGTGCTGCAAAAACAATACCGTTGTTGCTTTAAAGGGTAGTGTCAGTGTGCATGTTAACAGTAAGCACCACACTGGTATAACTACACGTTCCAAGCAGTTGATAGTCGCATAATGCCGATTCTGTACACCACTAAAATCACTGAAATCTGGAATTTTCAGACAATGGATGAATGGACAGAGCAGTGGAGGGAGCAGAGGAGGTTTGTAAAACCTTATTTAAAAAGCAAAACGGGGGATTTTTTCCTTGAGTAAAGGAAGGTTGAGTGCTTTCTCTATTTTTTTTTAATCACACAAATTTAAACCCATGCACCACAGACACATTAACACACACACCCAAGCACAACTACATGAAATGGCCTTCATCTCCATGTTCATTTGAGATGCACACACACACAGATGGGTTGTGTTTCATGAGAAGCCAAAAGAAGGGATTTTGTGAAATAAAAGAGAAGCAGGAGAAGGTTATGGCCTCATAGCGGGAAGTGTGGAAAGCCACCATGGTTCCATAGTCTCCTCAGTGGGGAACATTGTGCCATGAAATTTACATGTCCAACATTATACAAACGTCCTCACATTGTCAAGAGCAAGGCAGTGTAGCACAAGAAGACATGGACATGGATTCATTTTGGTTTGTTGACCTAATAGATCAACATAAACAAAGAAACAAAAGAGAGAATTTGTTGAAATATATCTGATCTAATAATACAACAATAATATAACATTACATTTTTTGTAGTAATTATGGAAAACAATAATGAGTTTAGGAAGACATTTTGTCTGGTTTGAAGAGAATGCGTAATGACATCATTATGGGGAAACACAATTTCCTGTCAAAGAAGTTGTGAAGGTTACATCTGTGAGGATCTTTTAGAAATCCCAAAATGTATGTGTTAGATGAGGTCAAGTTATTTTGCTGGCAGTGTCAGTTTATTGTCAGCCTGCCAAAAACTGTGCTGGCATCATCAGCAGGTTTGTTGACCATCCATTCAAAGGTGATTAAACCATCAGAACCTCTTGACATACTGGGGGCATGTCAGGAAGTTCTGTTGGCAGGTCTGCACCACAAACTCCAACAAGTTGGTTCAGAAAATATTCACAGTTACTGCAACTTGAACACAACTTTTTCATGTTTGTTATAAATAATATGACAATGCCATTATTATTAATACCAGCTTGTTGTATGCTAAGGCTGATGTCCATGAAAAAGAGACAAATATCTTCTTCATGAGCTTAGCAAGGTTCTCAGCAACAAAAAAAATAGCAGTAGATGAATTTAAAAGATCATTAGACACATATAGTACTATGCAAAATATAAAGTTTTTATCTATTATCTGTGTTCTCATAGCAACTGAAGGTTATACATCCGGATTCATTGTAATGCACTGCAGAATGAGTTACATTACATATGTGCACAGAACTGCAAATGAAAATACAACATATCTGGATGATGGTGATGAGGACCCATGAGGGTTTGGAAGCTCCACATTTGACAAGCTGGAGGATAGAACAGCTCTATCATAGAGACAAATGACCTCCCAGCATCCCAAACATGGCAGGTCTGTAGAATAGCAGGTAACTGAAATCAGGTGTACATAGAACAAAGAAGGCAAAACACACGCAGGGGGGAAGTGAGAGCTAGATCAAACATAAGGATTGATGGAGTTGTAATTTTCTACTTTCTGCCCACTAAAGATGATGAATTCCCCCACCAGGATTTTAATCAAACACAAACAAAGAACACAGGTAGTAGTGCAACAAACCTGTCATGGGTAAGTAAACAACACAACACAAACAAATACAAAGCCTGTTTGTGTCATTGTATCATGTGAAAAAAAACAGACATACGTACAAAATCTGAGCTCAATTAAAAGTTTTCAAATCTGCCCATAAACAAACATTATAATAACAAAGAATGTGTGTTTATTTCAAGGAGACAAAGAGCTGACTTCAGACTTGAAAGTGTGTGTGTGTGTGTGTGTGTGTGTGTCTGCCCTACACCGGGTCTTTACAGGACAGACCACATGAGATTACAATGACAAACCAATCCAAGACCAGTCTCATGAAAAAAGTGAGCTAGTGATGGTGTGGTGCCCTCATAAATGGTTACAGTAAAACCCAATGATACTGAAATCAATCTATAGTATTTTGTTGGCTAACTCTGACCTAATAGAGAAAAAAAAATAAACAAGTGAAACAGAAAATAATAAATAATGCCCCCACAGGGGAAGAGAACTTCTCCTGGGTCTACCTCCTGTGTTACTGCATCCTCCACCATCACCTCCAACCTTCTCCTAATATTGACTTTTGTCTTTATGCTACCTGTTTGTATACAGGCACTGAATGTAATTCACAATCGAGAAGCTGTATTTGTGCTAATACACACTTTGATGTGAGACTGGATAGTATGAGGCATGTGTGTATTAATTCATTTTCAGTGGGATTCACTCACTACAACCAATAAATATGAACAACAAAATGTGCATAAAATAGAGAGGTGGTGAAAAGAGAGAAAAATGTGTGAGGGGGGAGGGTAAAAGAAAAACAAGTGGGTTTGGGGGTTTCTGTCATTATGATGGATAGATAAAGTGAGTAGGGGCTCCCAGAAGGAGAAGTATAAAAATAGGATAGCACTTCTCCCTTGACACCGCTCCTCTTTGCCCATTTATCGAATCACGAGACACCTCTTCCTCTTATTTCCACCTACTTCTCTCCTTTCACCTGTGACTCCTTTGCTCCTTGCTCTTCACCTCTGTACTACTTTCTAGCATTCATCTCGCCAGCATCCTTCCTTCCTCATCCTCTCTACCTACATCTAGCACAAACAGAAGACAAAACATCTCCATCCCACTGGGCTTCCTTTTCATTTTCAGCTGTAGATGCTTTACATTTTTTTTATTGATCCCAGATGACACACTAATACAATACAGTGACTTTTTCATGAAAACCCTATATTTACACACAGGGATTGCTTAGATACCCTTCTGGCCTTTTATCTCAGCTGCCTTGCACTGTTTTGTATTCATGCTGCTGTACAGATTCAGCACATTCAAACTAGTGGTCTATGAGGGATACTAATGGAAGTCGTTCAGAGCACCACTTATTGTCCTGTGTGTCTCAAATGCTCAACAAACCAAACAGCACTGAGACCACTACAACAAGAATAGAAACAATCCTCTACAGCTTCGCTCAAGTTTTTACCCAAGTCTCACTTCCATTCTTCTTCTGTCCTCCCCAATATCTATCACTTTCTCACTCATTAGCCACACCCCCTCCTTTGCCATCCCTTCATTCCTCTTCCTCTCTCTCTCTGAAGAGGAAAAACAAACAGCTGTCAGGGTCAGGCTTGCAGATGAATTCCAAACGACTTTGAAGGGCAGAGGGGCCGACCAACTTTCTCTAGAGGAGAGGCCGCTTACAAACACGCATGGATGTGCATGAAATCAACACCACGAACAGCATAGAATAAACCCACTCCTCAACCTCAACACATATATTGACACACACACACACAAGAACCAACAGTCATTCTTTGAATCAATACTAGATCTTAACTCAGCCTACTGTCAAGGTGAAGGCAGCTGTGGGTGGTTACACACACACACACAATCCACGTGTGTGAGAACAGGTGTCTTAGAGCTTTCTCCCATGTGATGACAAGAACGTTGTAAATCTCAGCGTTGTGTACAGGTATGCTCACTCTCTTTCATTCTGATTTATTTCAGAAGTCCTCCTCCAAACTTTCCAAAGACACAAGAAGTCAATTTCTCCTCCGCTGACTTGCCACCCATGGCTCTATTTGCAGCTCTCGCTGGGTCAAGATGAGTCGATGAATCATTTTTCATCTTATCAATCATACCTACTCTGGATCTCTCCATCTTGTCTTTTGAGTCCACTCTCTATCACTGTCTGTTACCATTCATCCATCATGAATAAGAGAGACTTTTAAATTATTCAGTGAAGCTAAGCAAAGGTTTAATCAAGACATTTATATCAGTCTTAATTCTGTTTTTCCCACAGATGGGGTCTTCTGAATAGTCAGAAGGGTCTTAGGTCTTGGAGCTTACGTTTCTTTCTTCATCTACAGGATGATACTGTATGTTGTTGTCTTTAGCCCTGAGTCTGATTGAGTCGCTATGTTAAAATGCTCAATACAACAAAAGACTGAGTCAGAGATATTTACAATTAAAGCCAGTTTCTGTATTAGGAGTTAATCAGAGCCAGATACCGATGGCAACACCAGATCCACCAAACCAGAAAGACCTTCTTTACATAGTGGAATGTCTTTCTTAAAGACGATTTTATTTGGCATTTGTCTGTGGCTGTACAGAGGCTCTTTGTGCTTGGATTTGATGGTAAAGTGGAAAAAAATATTTGAATAATTTTCAAGCCACATGTGTAACCTGTTCTTCTGTCTCACAGAGAAGGTTTCAACAGCGGCTGACGAAATTTAATTCAAGACTTTTTCGTGCCTGGGTATATGTCAGTGTGTACGTGCCTGCTCATGTGTGTGTTAGTCCTTCCAAGTCTTTGAGTTTTGGCAGCAAGATCAGAGAAAATGTGTGTTGTTGTGTTTGTGTGTGCGTGCATGATGAGGATGTGTGTGTGTGTGTGTCTGTGTGACAGAGAGAGCGAGTAGGCATGAAAGTGAGATTCTGCTCTGAGACGTTTGATGTCGAAGAACAGCGTCTGGTGTCTGTCTGCCAACTGCCAACCCTCTATCACCGTCCCAACACATGGCCTCCGCAAAGTGTGTGCATGTGTACTTTTCCGAGTGTGTGTCTAAGTGGCCTGATTAGGCAGAGACTTGGCTATGTGACACTGCTACAGAGGTAGTTAGACTCATAACGTGCACCTCACTGTGTTATAGTGTTAATGTGTGGGCCTAAGAATGAAAAATAGGATTTTGTTTGGAATCACATGACAGAGAAAAGGGGAAGGATGAGGGAAAGAGGTGAAGTGTGTGTGTGTGTGCGTGTGTGTGTGTGTGTGGGCGTATTGGAAAGGGTGAGTAATCTCTCACTTTCATACCTCTCATCCCACACCAGCAATCTTTGGATGGGTCCTTAACATACAGAGTCAAGTACACTTAGGGCTAATTGTTAACTGATGTATGTGTGTCTGTGTGTGCATGTATGTGAGCCTGTGTGTGTGTGTGTTCATGCATGTACAACTTAGTTGAGCCAAAAACCACTTCAGCATAGCTGATATTACAAACACACTGTTTGCGCCTCAACTCTATGTAAGTAAGCTAAATGAGCTGAAAACAAATGCAAGAAAAACACAAAACTGAAAAAGCAAATAAAAGATGCTGCTTTCTATATTTGGCCTCAAAAGGCCAAGTGATGCTTTTATGATGATTTTTAGTTTGGTGGAGAAAAAAAAAGGAAAGGATCCAGCAGATGTGTGATGAACAGAGGTTGAGGAACAAAGGGATGAAAGTGATTCGTAGACGAAAGGCAAAAATGAGATCTGTAAAGCTCTTGTCTTTTACTCACGCTCACAGACACGTATGCCTACGCAAACGTACGCACATACAAACAAAATAAAAACAATGACTGAGACACTAATATAAGCACAAAAAAAAACCTATTGGCAAAGCATAACGGCTGTAAGATCAGGTGAATCTACTGAGCAAAGATTTTTCTTTTGCACACTTCCTGACATTTTCTCTCTGATAGGGCCAGATTTATCTTTTTCTGCCTCCTCACAGCTCACAAGAACTCACACAAACAAGCACACTGTGAGAATGAATAGTTGAAGACCAACAGAGAGCGAGTTATTTTGGAGAAGAAAAAAAGAGAATATTATATGATTTAAAAAAAAAAGAAAAAGAAGGAAAATAAAGCAGCGCAGTGGTGGAATCGTCCTGCAGACAAATAATTGTTACTACTTGAGTGATCCGATCTCCTCAGGTCGACGGCATTGATGAGGAAAAAAAGAAAATGAGGAAGAAAAAAGGGGCAGAGAGGGGGCCTGGAATCAAAAGTAAGTAAAATCAATACAAAAGCTTGTGACAGGATACAAAAAGACTTTATGCTGAATAGATAAAGACGTGTTGTGAGAAAATATCCCCACTGTTTTGTGCTGTCTGTGTAATATAGGTACTTGTTTCACTTATAATGTCATGTCTCTCTCGTCTTTAAATAGAAATAGAGAGGCAATAGCGGTCCACCGATCTGCAATTAGTCAATTCATTTTTAATAGGTTCAGAGGGCTGGGTTGCATTAATTAAACCCAGAGGTGACTGAAGCATACTAATATTGATCTGGATGGATGATTCTTATGTAGTCCATTACTGAGGTGTACAGTGAGAACACAATGTGTTCGACATGTTAGAATCTGATGTCATCTGTAGATCTTCAAGACCTTCAGACGAGCATGGATTTAACCAACAGCTTATGGTATCCTCTCTTCCAACCACTGCCATTCAGCAAGGCTGAAGGTCCACATAGAAAGCTGAGATCATGCCAACATGTAGACATCTGATGTAGAAACAAGCCAAAAAACGATGAAGAACTGAACTGGTAGCAGCCATTTACTAGAAAATTTAAAGGCAAAGCAGCTTTGTTTGTGGATGCAGTTTTCTGGGAGGATATGTTTCTTAAAACTGGTTCTTATTGCAGGTGGTTGTGTTTCTTTTACACATCTGCAGGATACTGTGTTTTAGGTTACACTGATGCATTAATATAAATATGGCTTGAATGGCCATGCAACTGATCTCAATGAGCAACATTAAATGCATGTACTTGTATGCATTGTTATTGATTACAGTGACTTGCTGCTGTCTGCCTTACAATAGATGGTTATGACTTTGCAAAGCAGCCCTAGAGACTAAGGCTGGGGTAGTCCAGGCTGACCCATTGATTATGTAGAAAGGTGACCGGGCTGCACTATTGATTGCAACTAGTGGGACAGACATCACTGCATAAAAGCTCCTTTAGTTTGATAAGAGAAAAAGACTAAACAACTCTTAACGGTCAAACAGCTGACTCCAAGAGTCATATTTCTGTGTTTTTCCCAGGCTTACGTCTGACTGTCTGTAAAATTGATACTTGGCTTAGCTGTGCAAAGGGTTCAGAAAGGGAGATATCTGTCTGATGATTAGCCAGCTTGGAGTATTAAGTGGCAAAACAAAGAGGACTTGCACAATCAGAGGTTAGAGACTCTAATATAGATTTATTCATCTATTCTCCTTCCTCCCATTTGACTTCCTGCAAAACAAAGCCAACCTATTAAAGCAAGTATTGAGCAGTGAAGAAACGGTTTTAACAGAAATATTGACATGAGTGCTGCTGCATTTTTTTTTCTGCTGAACAGTGTGGTTTTAATCTGGGTCTGGGCACAGTGGTTAGGCTTATGAATGCACACTACTGCAATGAAACAAATACCTCACATGAGATGATATGGGTTAAAACAGAGCAATTCGAAACCAGCCAGTGTTACAGTATGCGATTGACCACAGAGCCGGTGGTAGATAAAACAGGGCTTGTTCACTAATACCACTTTGGTGGCAAATTTATATATGGCACTTTATATTAAAGAAATTCTACATTAATATTCTGTCGACAATCAAGATGTATCTTTTAGTGGTGCAATAACATACCTGTGTTCGCACTTTACTGCATATATAAACAGCCATAAACAGTGATAATCAATAGCCTGTGCTGATAAAAAGCTACCTGTGTGAAAATGTTCTGTATGTTTAGTATCCGGTACACCCTCACTCTTTCTCTTTGTTTCACACACAAACAAACATTAGCCAGCAGAGACTCGAGAGGTAACGCCATGCCATGCCTCGCCATGCTGTGTGCTGCCCCGCGGCGCTGTGCTCCATTCGGTGAGACAGCATGAAGCACAAATCAATATGGATTAAAACTCTGTAAGGAGCTATCTCCTGACTCACTGCATATAGAAGGTAAAGGCATGCATTTAATATGCTGGATTGCAGATTTTCCCCCTGTTAAATCACAGGAAAAAAGTGAAGTGTGGGAGATAAAGTAGCTCTGGACTGAGGGCCATCCTGACACAGAAGATTAACGCCTGTGCAGCGTCCACATCATGCCACCTGTGGGGCATATCCATCAAGCTGCTTAGGGCGCTGCGTGGTGGGGGGCTGGAATCAGCACCTCATTCCACCTGCCACACCTAGACAGACTGTCTCACATACGGGGACACACACTCATACACACACAGACACAGTGACAGCCCTGGCAGTAGGCCTCTACCCCCACAGCAGTGGTGGGCTACCCACAGTGCACTGCAGGACACCCCAGATTATCCCGGTGCTTGCAGACAGTCACAGAATGTTAATCCTCAACCATCTCTTCTGTTAAATCTGGATCTAACTCTCAAATGCTCCTCCTTCTTAGCTTCCCTCTTTCTTTATCCATCACTCTCCATCCTCTGTCACAATCCACTAGAATCTCCCTGATGTTCCCCGCACCGGCCTCTTTTAATCATCTGTTTTTAACTCCATCCTCTCCTCCCCTAAAATCTCCTGATCCCGGATTCCTACTCGAAAGCGACAAGGCCTCATCCCTGCACTCTCTCTTATCCTTTCTCTGCGCTCCCAGCCCAGCCCTCGCTATCAGCCCCACATTGATCTTCTCATCCCCACGAACACAAAACACCAATCAGCCTGTCATAATCACTCTGCTGGAGGAGGAAGTGCTGAACGCCAAGCACAGCTGCTGAAGTAGAGACAGTAGAAAAGTGCAGCAAAGGGTAGCAGAGTTTTTTTTTTGGCAGAACATTTGCATGGATGTGTGTTCTATTTTTAAAAACATATTTATTAACTACGCTGTTGATTCCGTTCAGTTAATGATGATACTGATTCTCATTTCTTTTTTTTATTTGTATCCTGCAACAATAAAGTGACAGCTGCTGGAATGGTTCATTCTAAAAATTACAGAAAAACAACCTCTGAATGATATCTGGGCTCCCACAGCTTCCCTTCTCTATTCACTCTGATTTTCTCTCATAAAAATTGCCCTCTACAGCTTGTACTTTTTTTTTTTTAACTACTCGTCCCACAGGATTTTTTTCATCAGGACACTATGTCTGCTAACTTCCAAACTATAAATGCAGTTTATGATCTGTCAGCAGTCCCCAGACTGTTATCCCCGTCATGGTGTGTTTTGTTGCCATGCAAAACACATGGATTACAAACTTTATGTGTTCACATACCTCAGCATCTTTCCACCACAGGTGATCTGCCAGATCCAATAAAAGTGGAGCTGAAATGCATTGAGACCTTATAAAACACTGTAAAACTGGAACTTTTAACCACAAAGTTCAATGTCAGATGAGTCATTCTGTACTTTTTGATGCTATTGGTAAGATTTTCTGATTCAGTCTAGTGTAATTGTCTAAGAAAATACAGGTAAGATATTAGCATGATATTAATTTGAATTGACATTTTATTAGCAACTATGCAGACATCAGGCAGAAATAGCACATGCCTCGCTAAAGAAAAAAGTGAATTAATTTAAATTGTGTTCAATTATATCACTTTCAAAAAAATATCTCCAAGGATTAATAAGATTGCACCTTAATCTGCTTTTATCATGTAAGGTATGGAACTTGAGGACCTTTTTATTTTGTAATCATATCACACCAGAGCTCTGACATTTATTTTTATAATTTGTTTTATTGATGTATTTTTCTCTTACAAGCTCAGTTTACTGTGAAACTATTTAAAAGACAAAACAGATACATGGTAGAGTGACCTCTAATTTTTTTGTTCCTTTTGCAGATTCTTTTATAAATGGTTACTGTATAAAAATGCTGTGTTGCAGATGTTTTGTTTTCTTACTGACAAGCTGTTGGCAACTAAAGTATCTGTGGGTCGTACCAGTTTCCATGCATTTTATATCAGCAGGCAGCCGATGCCACCCTATTTTTAAAACAACACTAAAGGCCCCATTTCACTGTGTGATTCTGAGCTGCCTAAGAAGTCAGTTCACAGTTGTGGTAAAATCTATACTTGTCAGTCCAGCATGGTGGTCCCAGATCGCACTGTGAGACAGGCTCCGATTTGGAGCTTTGGCAACCGACGCGAGCCTGAAGCAAAACTCAACCGAGTCAAAAAATTTCGGATTAAATTCTCACAGTGTGACTGCTGCTTCAGCCCACGTCTGTAAAACAAACCATCAGTCTATGACATGATGCAGAAAATGTTCTATGTGCCATTTTTAATAGAGTCTAATATATATTTCATGTTTTCCAAAGAGACAGTTTCGAGTTTCTGAAGCTACAAAGCCAGCACATGGCAGCAGTAAATCTTTAAATTAAGAACTCTAACACAAATGCCGCTGGTATATTTAGGTTCAATACTCACTGACAAACAATTTCATGTAACTGACAGAATAGTCCTAGTGTCATGACCTGGTGTTTATTTATGGTTTTGTTTTCCTTGTTTTGGGTTTTTAGTTTAATCTGTGTTTAGTTGTTGTTATTTTCCTGTAGTTCTGGTGTTTTGTTTCCTTGGGTTTGTGTTTTGTGTTTCTAGTTGTCTAGTCTTGTTTTGTGTTTCTAGTTGTCTAGTTGTCTAGTCTTGTTTTGTGTTTCTAGTTGTCTAGTTGTCTAGTCTTGTTTTGTGTTTCTAGTTGTCTAGTTGTCTAGTCTTGTTTTGTGTTTCTAGTTGTCTAGTCTTGTTTTGTGTTTCTAGTTGTCTAGTCTTGTTTTGTGTTTCTAGTTGTCTAGTCTTGTTTTGTGTTCCCTGTTTTACTTTGGTAGTCCTGTCCTCCCTGTGTATTGTCTTGAGTTTTGCTTCCTGTGTTTTCCCTCCTGGTTGATTACCAGCCCTGCCCTCATGTGTGTCACCTGTGCCTCGTTGTCTTCCCTGGTCCCCTTGTATATAGTCTGTGTCTTCCCCTTTGTCCTTGCTAGTTCGTCTCGTCTGTGTGGGCTTTGTATCTATGTCTACGTCTCGTCCATGCCATGCCATGCCATGCTATGCTATGCTTCAGGTAGTTTCTTTGTTTGATGTTTTGTTTTTGTTTGCCACGCAAGGTCTGATTTTTGGTTAGGTTATTTTGGACTCTCCTTTTGACCACGTAGTGTGATTTTTAGTTTTGTATTGTTTTGCCCTCCTGGCTTTAAATAAAAGACTTTTTTTGGATTTGAACCGCTCTGCGTCCTGCAACTGTGTCCTCACCTCATCCACAAACCCTGACAGTACGAACTAGCCACTATGGACACAGCAGGCACAGAAGCAGTTAAATCGGCTGCCTTTAGCCGCGGCCCAGAGTTCGCCCCGTACGAGCTGGTGATACTCTGGAGCCAGGCCAACCAGCTGAGGAGGAAGCTTCAGGCTGAGCTCGACCTGGTGGATCTCCTGCCTTCACCTCCCGCGGACAGGAGGGAGGTGAGGCGGTTGGTGGACCGCAGGATTTTGCTTCTCCAGCAGCTGGGGGCGTTGTGGAACCTAAAGGAGCAACTCAGAGCCCAGATGGACTTAGCTCTGAGCGCTAACCCGTGGCTCCACCTCCATTATGCCAGGGCGTTCGAGGACATGGGGGAGTTCCGTGCTCCTGTGGCCCCCATGCTGCCCCCCTGGTTTCCCCGTTCAGTCCTCGACCCAGCCCCAACTCCTGAGGGCGGGCTCCAGATGACGTCATCCCTTCCGGTGCCGCCAGAGGGCGGGCTCCAGATGACGTCATCCCTTCCGGTGCCGCCAGAGGGCGGGCTCCAGATGACGCCATCCCTTCCGGTGCCGCCCAGGGGCGGGCTCCAGATGTCGTCATCGCTTTCGGTGCCGCCCAGGGGCGGGCTCCAGATGTCGTCATCCCTTCCGGTGCCGCCAGAGGGCGGGCTCCAGATGTCGTCATCCCTTCCGGTGCCGCCAGAGGGCGGGCTCCAGATGTCGTCATCCCTTCCGGTGCCGCCAGAGGGCGGGCTCCAGATGTCGTCATCCCTTCCGGGGCCGCCCAGGGGCGGGCTCCAGATGACGCCATCCCTTCCGGGGCCGCCAGAGGGCGGGCTCCAGATGACGCCATCCCTTCCGGGGCCGCCAGAGGGCGGGCTCCAGATGACGCCATCCCTTCCGGGGCCGCCAGAGGGCGGGCTCCAGATGACGCCATCCCTTCCGGGGCCGCCAGAGGGCGGGCTCCAGATGACGCCATCCCTTCCGGGGCCGCCAAGGGGCGGGCTCCAGATGACGCCATCCCTTCCGGGGCCGCCCAGGGGCGGGCTCCAGACGACGCCATCGCTCCCCCCGCCTCGGCCAGAGGGCGGGCTCCAGACGGCGTCGCTCCTCCCGTCTCGGCCAGAGGGCGGGCTCCAGACGGCGTCGCTCCTCCCGTCTCGGCCAGAGGGCGGGCTCCAGACGGCGTCGCTCTTCCCGTCTCGGCCAGAGGGCGGGCTCCAGACGGCGTCGCTTCTCCCGTCTCGGCCAGAGGGCGGGCTCCAGACGGCGTCGCTCTTCCCGTCTCGGCCAGAGGGCGGGCTCCAGACGGCGTCGCTTCTCCCGTCTCGGCCAGAGGGCGGGCTCCAGACGGCGTCGCTCTTCCCGTCTCGGCCAGAGGGCGGGCTCCAGATGGCGTCGCTCCCCCCGCCTCGGCCAGAGGGCGGGCTCCAGACGACGTCATCGCTCCCCCCGCCTCGGCCAGAGGGCGGGCTCCAGACGACGTCGCTCCCCCCGCCTCGGCCAGAGGGCGGGCTCCAGACGATGCCACCTACCCCAGAGACCTCCAGTGCCCCCCGCAGAGGACTTCCTGCCAAGACAGGGGTGGCAGAGACGCTGGAGGTCACCTGTCTGGATGCTGGGGGTACATCCAGCCTTGACCCTGGAGGGTCATCAGATCTGGGTCCACGCCCTGACCCAGAAGGACTCTCAGCCCCAGCGACTGGTCCAGTCACTGGGGAACCCCCAACTCTGGCTTCCAGCCTTGACCCTGGAGGGTCATCAGATCTGGGTCCACGCCCTGACCCAGAAGGACTCTCAGCCCCAGCGACTGGTCCAGTCACTGGGAAACCCCCAACTCTGGTTTCCTGTCGGGACCCTGGAGGGCCCCCTGCTCTGGTTTCCTGTCGGGACCCTGGAGGGCCCCCTGCTCTGGTTTCCTGTCGGGACCCTGGAGGGCCCCCTGCTCTGGTTTCCTGTCGGGACCCTGGAGGGCCCCCTGCTCTGGTTTCCTGTCGGGACCCTGGAGGGCCCCCTGCTCTGGTTTCCTGTCGGGACCCTGGAGGGTCCCCTGCTTCGTCCTCGTCTCTGGTTTCCTGTCGGGACCCTGGAGGGTCCCCCGCTTCGTCCTCGTCTCTGGCTACCTGTCGGGACCCTGGAGGGTCCCCCGCTCTGGTTTCGTCTCTGGCTTCCTGTCGGGACCCTGGAGGGTCCCCCGCTCTGGTTTCGTCTCTGGCTTCCTGTCGGGACCCTGGAGGGTCTTCTGCTTCGTCTTCGGCTCTGGCTTCCTGTCTGGACCCTGGAGGGTCTTCTGCTTCGTCTTCGGCTCTGGCTTCCTGTCTGGACCCTGGAGGGTCTTCTGTTTCGTCCTCGGCTCTGGCTTCCTGTCTGGACCCTGGAGGGTCTTCTGCGTCGTCTTCGGCACTGGTGTTCTGCCCGGACTCTGGAGGGTCCGCTGCCTCGTCTTCGCTGGTGTTCTGCCCGGACCCTGGAGGGTCCGCGGCCTCGTCCTCGCTGGTGTTCTGCCCGGACCCTGGAGGGTCCGCGGCCTCGTCCTCGCTGGTGTTCTGCCCGGACCCTGGAGGGTCCGCTGCCTCGTCTTCGCTGGTGTTCTGCCCGGACCCCGGAGGGTCCGCGGCCTCGTCCTCGCTGGTGTTCTGCCCGGACCCCGGAGGGTCCGCTGCCTCGTCCTCGCTGGTGTTCTGCCTGGACCCCGGAGGGTCCGCAGCCTCGTCATCGCTGGTGGTCTTCCGCCCGGACCCCGGAGGGTCCGCGTCTCCATCGCTGGTGGTCTTCCGCCCGGACCCCGGAGGGTCCGCGTCTCCATCGCTGGTGGTCTTCCGCCCGGACCCCGGAGGGTCCGCGTCTCCATCGCTGGACCCCGGAGGGTCCGCGTCTCCATCGCTGGTGGTCTTCCGCCCGGACCCCGGAGGGCCCGCGTCTCCATCGCTGGTGGTCTTCCGCCCGGACCCCGGAGGGCCCTCAGCCATGTCCATGCTGTGCTTCCGCCCGGACCCCGGAGGGCCCTCAGCCATGTCCATGCTGTGCTTCCGCCCGGACCCCGGAGGGTCCTCAGCCATGTCCATGCTGTGCTTCCGCCCGGACCCCGGAGGGTCCTCAGCCATGTCCATGCTGTGCTTCCGCCCGGACCCCGGAGGGTCCTCAGCCATGTCCATGCTGTGCTTCCGCCCGGACCCCGGAGGGTCCTCAGCCATGTCCATGCTGTGCTTCCGCCCGGACCCCGGAGGGTCCTCAGCCATGTCCATGCTGTGCTTCCGCCCGGACCCCGGAGGGTCCTCAGCCATGTCCATGCTGTGCTTCCGCCCGGACCCCGGAGGGTCCTCAGCCATGTCCATGCTGTGCTTCCGCCCGGACCCCGGAGGGTCCTCACCCCTGTCCATGCTGGGCTTTCGCCCGGACCCTGGAGGGTCCCTGTCCCCTCCATTTCTGACTCTGCCCCCCAAGCACCCCAGACTCTCGTTTTACGGGACCTTTGTCTCCGTTGCCCCTGTTGGCCCATGGCCGGGGCCTTCATGAACTCTGGGACTTTGAGTTATTTTGATTCATTTCTGAGACCTTGAACTCTAGCTCCCTGTGTTTTTATTTGGACCCTTGTTTTGTGTTTTTAGGAACGTCTGGGAGCCGTTCCTTGAAGGGGGGGTTCTGTCATGACCTGGTGTTTATTTATGGTTTTGTTTTCCTTGTTTTGGGTTTTTAGTTTAATCTGTGTTTAGTTGTTGTTATTTTCCTGTAGTTCTGGTGTTTTGTTTCCTTGGGTTTGTGTTTTGTGTTTCTAGTTGTCTAGTCTTGTTTTGTGTTTCTAGTTGTCTAGTCTTGTTTTGTGTTTCTAGTTGTCTAGTTGTCTAGTCTTGTTTTGTGTTTCTAGTTGTCTAGTTGTCTAGTCTTGTTTTGTGTTTCTAGTTGTCTAGTTGTCTAGTCTTGTTTTGTGTTTCTAGTTGTCCAGTTGTCTAGTCTTGTTTTGTGTTTCTAGTTGTCTAGTTGTCTAGTCTTGTTTTGTGTTTCTAGTTGTCTAGTCTTGTTTTGTGTTCCCTGTTTTACTTTGGTAGTCCTGTCCTCCCTGTGTATTGTCTTGAGTTTTGCTTCCTGTGTTTTCCCTCCTGGTTGATTACCAGCCCTGCCCTCATGTGTGTCACCTGTGCCTCGTTGTCTTCCCTGGTCCCCTTGTATATAGTCTGTGTCTTCCCCTTTGTCCTTGCTAGTTCGTCTCGTCTGTGTGGGCTTTGTATCTATGTCTACGTCTCGTCCATGCCATGCCATGCCATGCTATGCTATGCTTCAGGTAGTTTCTTTGTTTGATGTTTTGTTTTTGTTTTCCACGCAAGGTGTGATTTTTGGTTAGGTTATTTTGGACTCTCCTTTTGACCACGTAGTGTGATTTTTAGTTTTGTATTGTTTTGCCCTCCTGGCTTTAAATAAAAGACTTTTTTTGGATTTGAACCGCTCTGCGTCCTGCAACTGTGTCCTCACCTCATCCACAAACCCTGACACCTAGTTTGTGTCTCTAGACACAAACAAAACCAATGAACCTATCAAAACGGTGCTTGTAGATATCTGTCCTCTTTTATATTGGTCCAGTGGGGTTTGTCCCAAACGTTTAATATTAACTAAATACAGTAGCCTTTGGCTCCAGTGTGATGCCACCTGGGATTAAACTGGGTCTAACTGACAATTATAACAAGGCTAAATAAACATAAACAGGGCATGCATGGTGGTCAGATAAGGCTACAAGCAGCCAGAAAACAAGTAACACATTATTTTTAGACAGTTTAATCTGCCCACGCTGCTTACTGCTGCTTTAACTGACCAAATGAATTCCAACCAGTGAGGCTACCTGTGTCTGCTACATACACAAAGAAGCTATTTTTACTTATCGAACGCGGTGTATGTAGGTGAACAATATGGTGACATTTCAAGGTAGAATGCAAAACCTTGAGTCTACATAGAAATGCGCTGACCATGACACTGAGTGTTTACAGGTGAGCGTTCCATTTAAACTGAGCACCAAATGCTGTTGCCAATATGTCTGTTTAAAAGATTAATGATGGTGTAGGCTGTTGTCCTCTGCAGTCACAGGTAGGGTTGTATATCATTTACTGGACATCTGACATCTGTGTGAATGATTGAGGTAGTGGACAGTTTATTGTTAAATCACATTTTGTGCTATGGTAAAGGCAAGCGTACACAGATGTCTGGTTACTGCATAATAAACTATATATTTAAGCCACAATATTAAAGCAACTGATTTGTGAAGGCAATAACAAATATTTGTCTTGTTACCATGGCACCAACTGTGAAGCATATTAGGCAGCAAGTGAACAGTCTCAGTTCTGAAGTTGAATCTCTTGAGAGTGAAGTGAAGATCTGATATAAGAGTCTTGTATGGTGTTTGTAGTGATCAGTGATAGTATCAATAAAGGCAAACAAATCCTCATCTACAAACACACCATAATCAGTGGTCTGATGAATTATACTTTCTTTTACATTGTGTAGATGGCCAGGTATATGTATGCGTGCGTCTCTGTGTGTGTTTGTGCGTGTGTGTCATTTACATGCAGAGGAGAGGGCAAACCAAAGGAGACATTATAAAAAGTGTCAGGGCTGCTACATAAACATCTACTATCTAAACCTTTTTTTGCAGACTACATGAACCCCCTCATTACGTAGCCTGGACCGAATGTCTTACATCATTGATTAGAAACTCAACAGAAACACTGTGGAAGCATATGGTGTCAGTCAGGGCAGTTTGTTAGAAACATTCGGTTCGTGCAACTGTCAACTTTTGTCCACTGACAGCTCTCTGTCAGGCCATTAGTCTCAAGTAAAACATCTTCTTCTTCTTTCTTTTGGCTGTTCCTGTCAGGGGTCGCCACAGCAAACCATCTGTTTCCACCTGCTATCCTCAGCATCCTCTGCTCTCACACCAACTAACTTCATGTCCTCTTTTAGCACATCCATATGTTTTCTCTTTGGCCTTCCTCTTCACCTCTCGCCTGACAGCTCCATTTCCACCATCCTTTTACCACTATGACCACTATCCCTCCTCTGCACATGTCCAAACCATCTCAATCTGGCCTCTCTGACACTCTGACAGATATGCTCGGCCCTAATCCTGTCCATCCTCATCCCCTCCTCAAAATCTTCATCCCTGCTACTTCCAGCTCGGCCTCTTGTCCTTTCCTCACTGCTACAGTCTCTAAAACCTACAGCATAGCTGGCCTCACTACTGTCTTGTACACCTTTCCTTTGTTTCTTGCAGACGCTCTTCTGTCACTTTTCTCCACCCACTCCAACCCACCTGCTCTCGCCCCTTACCTCTTGTCCACACTCCCCGTCGCACTGGACTGTTCAACCCAAGTACTTAAACTCCTACTTGGCCTCAACCTCTTGTAACCTCACAGTTCCAAGTCCCTCCTTTTCATTCACACACGTTTTCTGTCTTATTTCAACTGACCTTCCAGAGAAACTCTGGTGTTCCTCCACCAGCTCTCACTACAGTTAAAAGGTGCTTCAAGTGAAACAGGTTCCCTGTAATTGAATAATGGTTTTATCTTGACATTAAATCTAATATAGAAAAGATGCCAGAATAAAGGTTATGTTGCCTTTCTTTATCATTGTGTACTGTGTGAGCTATAGTATATGTAATATACTGTATTTCAAGACTTTAATTTCCGAGAAAGCCACACTATTTACACAGCAGTACTTTTCTAAACTGCTCCCACAGCCGGAACGTAATAAAATAAGGCAGGGTGGGACATTATTGTCATTAAAATCAGCTGTGAAAACTTTGCACCTTTTAACTTGTTTAATTCAACCAGAAGAGCAGAATTTCATTTAAAAGTGTCAGAGGGTTTAATCGTTCATTTGCTTAAAGGTCAGAAGAAATCCTTCGGTGTTCTAGCTTTTATCTGCTTTATTTTCTACTGTACGTAGGTATGTATACGTTTACCTACTGTAAATGTGTGTTCCCTGACATTTTATTAAAAGATTCACATCCTTCTATCAACTCAAAAGAGACCTTTAGATTTACAAACCATTTATAAAACCGTACTTTTTGATTTCTTTCTATTGGTTTCAAGGATATGACCTTAAATATTAATTAACATGTACACAAAAATCCTATTATCCCATTCCTTATGGGATAAAATACAACTTTCACCTTCTAACATGCTAAAATGCTTTTTTTTTTCTTCTTCTTTTCTGCTGCAAAGTCTACTCTTACTCCTAACACTTCTACCTAATGAAAACAGATGAAAACTCCACAGTCCAATAACACAGGCATCAACACTAATTCACGCTCACAGAGACAAACAATCTCTGAAACACAAGTAAATACGGCTGACTTTCAAATAGGGGCGGAGGGGAAAAAAGAAAAGAAAAAAGAACCCTCTGGGAAATTTCCTCTGATCAAGTGCAAAGAGATTAACCAGTTGGACGTGTGCTAATGAACAGGAGATCATAATGAAAGGCGCTCGTAAATGGAGATGAGGCATGTGAAGGAGAACAGAGGCCTTGCCTCGTATCAGATGAAAAAAGAGTAATGTACAGAAACCAATTATTTTACCGTCCCCCTTTTGCTAACAACATCACTCTGGCAACTTTTACCAATGGTCAGAAGAACATTTTGAACATTTTCTGTGCCAATGTTACAACAATTACAGCTATGTGTGCAATCATAGTTTTAAAAGGTAATGGTGCTCATCCCTGGCTGCAGCCAGGCTATTACCCTGCGTGGAACAGCCTGTTTTATAGACAGCAACAAATAGACAAGGGAAATCACACGTAAACAATAACAAAGGGCACAAAAGCACACCAAAAGCACACAATCACATTTGTCACGGTCACCTCTTCTTACTGATTATTGATTATCAAATGGACACCAGGAGAACCAAGTGGGCCCATACTGCTGAAGACCAACGTAAAAATACCCACACACACCCACTATAACCCTGATTTTCTTGGTGGAGCATTATAAGCATGTGGATATATGCATTATACATTGTTTTTCCACAGTGTGGAAAGCCCTTTGATAACTGGCCTCATAGAGTATTTGAGTTGTGGGGTGACCATGACACATACAACAAGCAGATAGGTCTAAAGTGGCTAAAGCGACTTACTAATGACATAGTCTCCAAATGGATCCTCATCTTCCTCATCATCTAGGTAAGCTGGAGGTGAAGAAATGGAAGAAAAAAAGAAAAAAAAGGCAGAAGAGAAACAAAACAAAAGATTATGACAAATCAAGAATAAAAGAATGAGGAAAAACTGAAAACTTATACAAAGTGAAAACAAGATGTGCTTAAAGCAAACAAAGTAAAAGCAGACTTCTACCCTCCCCACCATGGACTATTTTTCTTCATTCGTACTCTTGAGATGTCAAAGCTGCAAAACGCTGACCATTAAACTCCAAAAGTAGTTTCAGCACCATGCAGAGGAAAATATAATCACTCATAATTGACTTCAGAGTTGCTCTCAGTGCCCCTCTCCCTCTCCTTTTCCTTCCCCTTTCTTTCTCTGGCAGGTCTGAAGATGGCATAAGAGGCCATTATGGCTCACTAAACTTCCTATTAGGGTGGCAGCATAGTCGTCAGCAAGTTTCAGGCCCAACACCAATGATATTTTACAGTGCCTGTGACTCTCCTTTACCTGACAGTAACACTAGCAGTACAGATGGACTCTCACTGCCTGTTACACACGATGACACATGTTTGAAAGCTTTTATTATTAACTGTGTGTAAAGAATGTCTGGCTCATCCTCTCCTTTCTATTTATTCATTGTTTAGATTATCTTCTTCTCTTCTCTGTATCACTCCATCCTGTCTTCCATTAATGTGGGTCAGCATCCATCTACTGTGATCAATATCCCAGAGCTTTTATTAAACACTGCTCGTATGCATCTGTGCACCTGCCTGCTTTCTGCCTGTCTTTTTGCATGTATGGGTGCGTATTATCGGCCTTTCTTTTTAGTATCTGCTCTATAGTCCAACAATGTCTTCACTGAGAGACTCAACAAGGACTTTGTACATTTCTTATTGATCATTTTTGTTTGCGTGCGAGTGTGTAAGCATGTTTGTTAAATAGACCAATCATTATTGATCCTGACTACAGGGCATTTTTCCAACCCTCAGCTTAAACCAAAGACAGAGGGATGCACAGATATGATGCTGTGTATGTGTGTGTGCGTGTTTCATCGCTCCTTTTCTCATTCCCGCTTGCACAGCTCTCATGGACAAAAAGTCCTTGAACCAGTGGGTGAAGTATAGAGGTGTACACACACGCACACACTCGCAGTGGTGTGTATTTGTGAAAGCAGGCTGTCAGTGCTGCTCTCACACACCATTCATCACAAGCTACTAATTCTGTTAGACCATTGTCGAGCCTTTCGCACCCCACGTTGCTCTCTGAAAACTCAATCAGAGGCTAATGCCCCCAAACTCCCCCAACACACACTATCACACAAGCTCTTACTCTCTTTCTTACTCTCTCACACACACACAGACCCTGAGGGGAAAAGTGGTGGTCTTGAGGGGACCCTACCAGCCCAACCCCATAAGTGTTGGTTGATTTGATAGACAGGAGTTGCATAAAGGAAGTTACTGTATGGAAATCTTAACTGCTAACACCTGAAAGAAAAAGGCTCTCACAATCACAGCCTGACATATAATTACAATCTGTCTCCCATAGTATAGAGCACTTTTTTTTAAATTTAAATTCAAAATTATGATAATTAAACATTATCCTAATCTCCTTGATTACAAGACAATCCTTTAACTTTCTAAAGTAAAAACACATCAACTGATTTAAATGAGGTTTGATTTATGGTTGAATTTTTAGTGCACTAAAAAAGAATAAAGAGGACAGCAGTGGTGCAGGCACTCTGCCACCTGTGCTAGTAGATTTGATTAGTTAATCAGAGGAATCACTTTGCCCAACTCGGTTTTTATAAAACATAATTACAGCTCTGGCGAAGAAAAACTTTTGACTGCAGATGTTTTAAGGGGCACTGGGCATTTAGCAAGTTTTTTTTTTCTCCATGTATTGTCATAAATGAGAATTAACATAAAACTATCATGGAAAAAGCTTCTTCAACAGTTAAGAAGCAATTGAGCATGCCCAGACAGGAGGGCAGGGTTATGCAGAAAGGCCAGACTAAATTTAGCGCCACCTTTTCATTCTCTAATTATGAGATTAATACATCCTGTCACATACGTCACAATACTACACCGTGATTTATTATCCAGTCAACCAGATGGAGAGATTGAGACAGCGAAGGAACCAGGAGAGCGTCAGAAAGCAGCTAATCGGCATGCATGTGTGATTGGGCCGAGCATGTGCAGTCAGCGGCCAGTCTGTGTATATAAATCCGTCTGTTTGAGTAAAGCCAAGATTTATTGACGGAAAACAATGTTGATGTTGAATTAGATTGTGTCTGTGTCCTTAACAGGCTCCTATTTAATGCGAGGGAAACATAGAGACACACGCAGCATATGTAGAACACTGGACTATATGGATTGTGGCCATAAAGCGTGCCCTATGGGCTTCAGGTTTAAATCAATGTCAAAGCCTGATCTTATTTCATCTAATGCATGTTTTAATCATTCTCCGTTCTGATCAATGCAATTTGGATGCGGCCATCAGGCACCGCTGTGGGAATTTACAAGCGCTCCTATTCTCCTGCCTGTGTTTCCAGACGGACGTTTTACGAGGCAGTGCACAGTGTGACAGTAAATCTCTTCCTCCACTTTGCCAAAATGAAATCTCCCAATGCTGCTCTCTATGCTCATATTTGTTTGTCTCACTGAGCTTGTGCAAAAGTAACTTGCACTGGCTCTGCCAAGTCAACGTTCTAGTCTCTTTATTTTAATAGTGTCTGGAAGGGGCAATAAAAGGGAAGTGTCTTTATTCAATACTCGACAATAAAGCTGGATGTAGGGAACCTTTGAAATCCCTGAGTTGCATTTACAAAACCAATTTAGCAGGCTTTACATACTTCCCTGTAATTGGAATTTAGCAGTAAATGAAAAAAAAGCAAAACAAATGAAAAAATAATCAGAGTTTTACTTCAGAAATGATTGAACGGAGGAAACTAAGACATTCAACATTTCTCAACTCGCACACAGTCAGGTGTGCATCTGCTGTTGTGTTGTTGATTTAATGCTTGCTTTTATAACCTCCAGGCCTCATTTTTGCCATGCGCTCCTATTTGGTCTGCTTAAAAAAAAAGGCTGTCGTCCAGGTGCACATATAACATCTATTTTAAAGTCTGACACACACAGAGTCAGACCATTAGCTACAGTCGACACAGTCTGAATCTGTGGTGTTCAAACTGTAAATATTTTCTGTGAAAAACATCTTTTTATCCTCATTGTTTAACTTTGTTTTCATAATTGGTTTTCAAACTTTGATATTGGGTGTTTTTTTTTACTGACCCTGTTTTTCTACTGTTAGAAAAATTCTATTTTTGTGTCTTTTTTGCTGTGCTGCTTTGATCAATGGTTTTGAAACAGTTTAGGCCGCATGTTTATGTGGACAGCATTGGGTAAATAAAGTCTGCGTGTGTCCGGGGCTTTGTTCAATATTTGTTTAATATTTGTTATGAAATTTTAAGAGTTTATGTCTCACATATCACAAAACTAAGTCTGTGTGAACATGTACGTGCATTTAAAAAGTGCAGTAGAGCTAAAGTTTCCCACCTTGTTCTCAGCTACTTTGGTGATGGTAACTTCTATCTCACAGAAAGTGTTGAATGCTGCAAGTTACACTTACAGACTTCAGAATTTGTTACTTTTGTTGCCGATAATCAATAATTTATTCCCCCTATTGTTGGTACTGCAACAAGTAATATTTTTTTCAGCCTTTGTTTGGCATAGGTCAATGTTTTGGGGTGTTGGTCTAGTTTACTTCTACAGTGTTTTCTCTTCTAGTATTTTTCTTCTTCTTAGAACAAGGTGTATGTATGACCCTTTATATGCAGGGATTCTATTTAAAAAAAACAACAAAAACAAAAAAAAAACAATGCTCTCAATATCATAATGTGATTTCTGGTTACATTAGTGGTGCTAATTGTGTTGAGACTAGCAAAGGCGCAGGGCACTGTGAGCGCTATCTGTCAAAAGGATCACACTTTTTAATTTGTTATTGACTCAGGTACTGTTTTTGTTTCCAAGGCTTTACAGCTCCCCAAGAATCAAAGATTTAAAAATAGTACAGGTAGAGGGAACATGTAAGGAGAGAAAAATTTGTACTTTATTTTTTGTCATTAAAATGACATAAACTGGAATAATGTAGATCACAGACATGAGGCAAGCCAGATACCCTGCTGACACACACTTACTCATAAACAACCTAAATTGTAGTAACCTGCAGGTTGGTAATATATGTCACTATTTCTCTGTGCTTTCTATTTTGGTAAGGGGAATCTGCCATAGGGCACGCGCACATATTCATCCGTGTGTGTGCTCATGCCCTAAAGGGGGACCTTAGACCCCTAAACTGACAACTGTCAGTCACCCCGCCAAGCAGCACTGACAGTAAGGAAAGATAGTGAGAGGCACAGCGTGAGCACAGAAGACAGAAGAGGAAGTTTGAAGAGATGAAGAAGAAAGATGGAAGAGAAAGAGAAAGAGGAGAAGCAAGTGCAGGTGAGACTTCTGAAGATTGTTAGAGACGCAGCGAGATGAGAGTGGTGAGGCATGCTGTTTGGTGTCTTAGCTCGTCACCATCTTTTTGATTTGTTAGCATGTGTTTATGATGTTGTTTCTCTGTCTGCCTCTCAATCTCTATTATTAGACCCTCACATCCACCACCTGCTGTTTTGACACACCCGTTGCTCCTGTTTCACACTTCCACTCACATGTGCAGGGTTTAAGCTCATACTCTCACACCCCTTAGATTGGAAAAAATAACATATAGAAAGACAATGACACATGTAAATGCAGCACCCAGTATTGTTAGGTTTTTTTTGTGGGAGTAGCAATCTTCCCTCTGGGTGCTTTGAGATGTGATGTGCTATCAGATGTTTTGTTTGGAGGGAGATGTGGGAGTGAAGGGTGAGATTGCCTCATTCAGAGCAACTAAGAAACTAACGATCTGACGTGAGAGACACACACACCTGGTCTTTTTATCAGGCTGCTGTGCTGCCTCAGATCTCTTCATGCTGGCAGAGGCACCCGTGCGGAAGCCTGATCTAAATCTCTTGTCTGTGAAGCCATGAGACGAGCCTAAAGGTGGTTCCCCTCAACGCTTCTATAGAAGGCAAACTTTTGAAGTCTAGAATTAAATTAAATTGACTGATTTGACACGTTTTGCATAATCATCAATAACAGACAAGCGACTATAGGAGCACACCATGAATAACACTTTTTTTTTCAAGTTTTTTTTTGGGGGGGGAAAAACAACTTTTGATCTACTTGACAATCAACGCTCAGTGACATCATACTGCAGGCGACTGATAATCACAATACAGAGTTGGATTAAGAAGCTAATTTTACAAGGTCTGGAATTTCTGGCGACAGAGAGCTCAGTGACGTTGTTCTGGCCCTGAGACAGAGAGAGTGAGAGCGGCGTCTGCAGCTGATATCTGTGGCTGCAAGATTAGCTTGGTAATTAACCACAAAGCAATTATCGGGTGGTTGGATGAGAGGCGCGTCTCAGGGAAGGTGTTTCTTGACGTGTTTAATAGGTGTTGAGTAGTTTGATCAGTCGACAGGAGTTGTTTCTGAATCCGAGACGCACAATCCAACAGAGGTTGATCCACAGCTGATATGTGCGGCTGCCGAGAATTCAATTAATTAGACTGTTGCTCTTCCTTCCATCCACTTTTCATTAACCTCCATTGACACCTCGGTGAAGCTCGTGCACAGGTTTACGACTGCGTCAAGATTAACAAGGAAATGGGAAGTTGGCAGTAAACAAAGTTGCCAGAGGAAGGAGATTCTCCCTGGGAAGTTCACACTCTCGCATTCGTTAAGAGATTCACAGAAAGGAATGCTCATAAAAAGACTTCCTTCTGACTACATCTTTAGATCACAGCAGTTAATAACAATCAATATTCTGCTATTTTCACAAACATTAATTATTTATTTATTTATTGATGAGCGTGAAGTGTTTTAAAAAAAAGGCAGAGATTGAGGGATAAGTGCTATTGACGGAAGTTTAGATGGTTCTCTGGGGGTGTTTAGCTACTGTTCAGAACCAACTGCAACTCATTTATTTATTTTTCTCAAATCAGTGTGTGTCTCTGATACACTGCTAACCACACTTTTAAGACCTACCTGACTCATCGTCAGATTTGTCATTCTCGGAGTCGGTGAGTGTGAGGGCTGAGTTCTCACGACTGGACACTCCTGAGCTGCGCCGGGACTTTACCCCTCCGCGTCCAGCCCACAGTTGGATGGCTCGCTCTGGAGACAATGGCCCTTCAGGGTCCGAGTCGGCATCTGAGCCGGCGCTGAGGGAGTACCCCCTCTGGAGGAGGCCCAAGTCGGGACAATAGGGAACAGCAGCAGGGTGCGGAGGGGGAGACGGCTCACATACTCCCAGCTCAGCCAGGGTGAAGTTGCCCCCTGTGAGGGAGAGGGGGGAGTTAGACAGGTGGATTATATAGTGTGCTGCACAGGAAATGCGGCAAATTGAGACACTAGCAACAGCAGACGTTCGCACAAGCAAATGTACACGCATATCTAGAAAACAAACCCACAATCACACGCAGAGAAGCACGCTAATTATGAAACTATGGAGGCGGAGGATGAAAATTGGGCTTTGTTGTGGCAGGCAGGAGGGGGAGAGATGACGCAGCATGAATCAGGCACAAATACAAACTAGCTGCTGGAAGAAATATGTACTGGCCTGAAGGCTTGTTAGGGCTGGCTTAGAAGGCCTGCCTCCCTCACTCTACTGATCCACATTGGCATTCATGAGGTGATGATGTGAGATCAAAGAGCTGTTCACTTGAGACCTCTCAGATTGTAGTGGAGCTGCTTAGCTGCCTTCTGGGTTTGATCATCTCCCCACCTAGTTGCCATCATACTGGACCCCAGGCTCAGAGAATATACTGCAGTCTGCTGCAGCACTGGCCCCACTGCCTAACACTTTCCCCCTCAAGACAAACTGACTCGTCACGTTCAAAATAAATATATAAAATTATCCAAATTAAAGCACATCAAAGGAGATCAATAAACAGTGCTGCAGCCCAATTAAATCCAAGCTGAGGAAAAAGCAATTAAGGAAAAAGGCATGCTCAACCAATTTATTCTCTATACTAATTAAAAGAGTATTGTGGATGCAATCGCTCACCATCAGCTGTTGGGGTAAAGGGATTGGGGGAAAAACAGTTGTGATTCACTTCATTAGCAGTTTGTGAGGGAGGGGAAAGGAAGAGGCGAGTGAGGAGAGGTTGGCATTGTGGTGGCACATTGTATGAATCAGTGCGCTGGGAATCACACAGCTGTGTGACTGGGTTAACTGTGACTCATCAGGCGTACGGACGCAATCAGAGAGAGAGGAATTAAACAGATGAAAATCGTCTGCTGGATCTTCACAGCTCCTCTTCACAGACTCGCTGAAACTCAAGAGTTGTGCTGAAAGTAATGAGGAGAGGAGGAGAGTGGAGGGGAGGGGAGAGGAGAGGGGGCTGAAAGGAGGCTTAGCCAAGGAAGTGCTAAAAGGCTCTATACTTCCACTCAGACAAACAGATGGACTAGACTAGAGCACAGAGGCAAATGAACAACTCCACAGGTGAACTCTGCTAATATGCTACAGCTAGCCAAGCTTCCAACAGTGCAAAAACTCTCAAGGACTGCAAGATATCAGGAAGCTGTATCCATTCCTCATCTTCTCCACTTGTTGTCTTTTCCTCCCACCTATCATTAAAGATGACAAATGGAACCTTCTGTACTTCTAAGGACTTTTACACTACAGTAGCATCACAGGATCTACTTTTGTTAAATCCATACCTGACGTGAGGTACCGTAGGAGGACAGGAGAGAATTCCAGGAGGCCTGAGAGAGCAGAGCACATGTGTTCTTTAACATCAGTCAACAAATCAAGACTTTACTTTAAAAAAATGTGTAATCTTCTTCTACTGCACTCACAACATTAGGGCCACAAACAAAGCTAGTCTAAACAAAAAGGGTTTGCATGAGTGTATCTGTGCGTATCTATGTGTTTGCCTCAAGTATCTGATCTGTGTTACATCCCACACTACACTGCTTTATACAATTAACATCCCATAACCAGTGATTACACGTTAAATCCAATCTCTACTTATCGCCACAAGCTGTAGACACAGCCTGATGTACCATGTACTCAAAGAAAGATGGATTGGTCCGAGGGGCTGAAGCAGACATGAAAATCTATCTCAGTTATTCCACAAATAGAAAGCCAATTGCATGTTTGTTACATGATATTATGACAGATGTGAGGGCAAAGTGTGGCGTTGCATTCTAATCAGATCAATGCCTGTCTGTGTATACAGCGCTGTCGCTGTCATACTTGTTCATGTAATGCACAATATTAATGTGTGTTTAGGCCTTGCACAGCTCAGCCAGCTGCCTCAGGCCCCACACATTGTGAGGTCTAAATAACTGTGTTATATCTATTTGACAATGTTCCAAAAAGCGCCTTGTGATGTTCAATCAGTGCATGGTTGTGTTCAACAGGGGTTAACCTGATGTGACAGTCAAAGATCACCAAACAGTTCATAGAATTGCTTGTGGAATCATATAAGTACGAATTATTCTCAGCAGACAAACATTGATAAAGTGATCTTCTATTGGTCACTTTGGTTTGATCACCCTCTTCAGTCTAAGCAACGAGAAATCCCATAATGATGAGTTCTGAACCCATGATTCCTACCACTTATACTTTGTAACCAATAAGTGGCATTCTGGAATCACAGCTTTGGTGTGAAACCTGTCTATTATTGCTGCAAGCACATTCCCTTGAACATGTCTATGGCGAGGAGACATGCTCATTGCAAAAATACTTGATTTCATAAATGTCAAAGTGCTTTATGTACAATGTGAATAGACTGCTATAGGAGAAGCTGCATGGTCTAGAATGCCTCACTGAATGCTTTCCATGTGTAAATTTATATAACAGATAGAAGAATCAAAGTAGAAAAAATACACTTCAGTGTGTGAGTGTGTGTTTGTGTAGAAGAGGATGAGAGAGTTACAGAGATGGAAACAGTACGACGGGAAGAACAAGAATAGTAATCAGTATAATCAGGATCAAATTCAAGCGAGAATGAGGTTTTAATAATGAAACAGAAATAACAAAAAAAAAACTTACAAAGACTAAAAACTAACAGAAGTAGAAAGTGGGTTAACAGCGTGCAAGTGTGTGTGAGGAGACATCTATATCCGACTGCACATTAGAGTGAAAGGAACAAGATGGAGAACATTCCCTGAATGAAATAAGGAACATTTACACTGACAAGTTCCTGCCTTAATGACTTCTCAAAATTAAAAATACTCAATATGTATCAGCATCTGTGGGACACGCGTACACTTCCAATGAAATAATTTCATTGTACCCCACTGCGCCATGATAATAAATTCTATTCTATTCTATGTATCGCTGTATATGATTGTGTGCTGTACAAATATTTGGACAGTTGCTTTGCAGTATTGGCTTTGGAGACCTTCATGTCAATAATTCCCTTTTGAATCAAACTGAGGGTTAGAGAAACAGTGTGTACTACAACTGACTCAGGGAGCTTCTTTGACAGTGTAACAATAACACAGTTAAGTTTGGGTCATGGTTAATCTCACAGGAAGTCCCTGTTGACTGTTGGTTTAGAAAACATTTCCTGTGTTAAGTCCAATGTTTTGATCAAATCTCTCAGGCTTTTTTAATCTGTCACGCAACTTCCTGCTTACTACTCAAATGAGGCTTTGCTGATTAAAAATATGCTCTATGTCATCCACCATTGCAATGGAGCTGCTGGCCCTGAGGCCTCTGACAAAATAGTGCAGGTTATTCTGTACTACAGTATATGTTCGGCCCTGTTTGATAACCCTTGAAATCCTCACGCTGCCTTTGTTCGTCTTGCCTTTAAAACTACTTAGATTTCTTGTTTAGATAAAAGCATTTACAACAATAAACACATTTTTATGAGGCAAAATGTCTCCCATTTACAACAAGCTTCCCCACCATTTTCTTGGCAATTAGTTCCTCTATCCACCCACCAACGCAATTATTATGCACAGCATCCTCGAGGGTGCTACATGCGTAAATGCCAGTCCGTTTCTCTCACTGCTGCCATATCCTTGGTGAAGACGGGCCGTTTCAGAGCAGTAAAATCCTTGCCTGTTATATTATAAACCACTGTGCAGTATTTTGCCATCTGATAAGCCTTCAAGCTTGTGGGTCTATTTGCCCAGAAGAACTCCCTGGACTGTATTTCACTGTTTCACTGATACCTTAAGCCCAGAGCATTTTTAACAAATTACCGGCCACACAGTCTTACAAATTTACAATGATTTTCCTGTGTAGACCCATCCTTTGTTTAAAACAGTAAAGAGAGAAGCTGTAGTCTTTCTCATTTGTAACATTAGTTTCCTCTACCTGAGCTACTTCATCATTTGGAGCATACTGTCTTGGAAAAAAAAAACAAGTGACTTGGGAAATAGAAGCATCTAGTTAGAACTTAGAACAATACAATAGCGTGAGTGGGTATGGCATTGGCAGTTATCCATTAAACCAAATGTACTTCCCTTGATAAAACTCATTATGTATGTGTGTGGGAGCGAATGTGTGCACTGTGCAGCGTGTGTGTATGAGTGTGGCTGTTTGTGAGTAGACAGCTTTGTGGGATAAAGGGGCCTATCATTAAAAAATCATTTGTGCTTGTTAGCAGTTTGACAGGCAAAGTATAGGCAGCAGGACTCTGCATTATGCTGGTTGACTTTCTCTCACCCCACCATGTAATTCTGTAAAGGATGTAAAGCAGGCAGAACTTGTAGGCTTTATTGCCTGTAATTTCTTTTTTTCCTCCAGATGCAGTAGTTTAGAGAGCAGGCCACCTTCGGACCGACTTGCCACTGGAGGCTTTCACAGGAGTTCAAACCAAGTTCTGATTTGCCCTGAAGTGCTGGACTGATTTTCTCCTTGGTGGTAGTGCATCAAAATCACGAAGCAAATGCAACTGTGCACAGCAGGTTCTCCAACAGTCCCCTAAAATTGCCGAAATTACTGTTAATAAGAGTAAAAGCCTTATTTTCTTTGTCACAGCTAAGAAAATGCTGGAATTCGTGGCTAATAGCAGCCAAAATGTGTCATTTCTTATTATTTTCCATTTTCATTTGCTTCTAATTCAAAATTCATCTGCACTGCATTTTAGTATCCCTGAAGAAAATGAACTTCTCTTTTGAGTTTTCTTTTATATGAATTTTGAAGCAATAAAATATACATATATATTCTTTTCTAATAAAGGAGAGCTGAAGTGAAGTGTCTTTCAGTCGATGCACAGGAAAGGAAGAGATGGAAGAGTCAGGCAAGCAATAGAAATCACAAAGTAGAGACAATTTAGCAGTCGGGGGGGTCACACATTCCTCTCCTCTCCAGGGATCAAATCCCAGCTCAAGTTTTTCACAATTGTTTCCAACAATCTGTCGTGTTGTCTGTTCACCTGTTCGCTCACTATATAACAACATTTTTCACATCTGAGCTGCTCAATACAAATGAAGGAATAAATGGTAAATAATACTGTAAAATGTTAAATTCACAGTTTAAAACACTTTAATCTCCACAGACTTGAACTTGAAACGACAAAAAACGCTTCTAGATGTATATTTTTTTATTTTCTCAGACTATCCAGCCCTTTTCAATAAAAAAGTAAGAATGGCTTTGTAAATCATGTAATTCGGTGTGCAATACAATTATTGATCAAAGATGCAGCAGTGCTCTGCAGTAAAGCCACAATAACATAAGTAAATATAAAATCAATTGTAGTTATGATTTATATGAGCTCTAAACTCAAACTATCAGGAACTGATTTGATCCATCTTTTCTGATTGCTTGAGTGTGCTCTCGTTGATAGATCTGCAACATGCATGTGCACATGTACTCTCTGATATGAAAAAAAAATTCATATCATTTGTCTCCGCTCACTCTAAATTTTCATAATCAATGCAATTAGAAAAAAAAGAAGAAAAAAAGCATCAGCATTAAAAATGTGTGACGGAGAAATGGTTCAGAGAGTTTGAAAAAAAAGAAGATTTCTGAATCCATGAATCTCCAAAGAACTGGTTATTCTATTCGTTTTGTGTCCAAGCAGTGAAAAATGTTCCACTGTTCAGTTTGCACAGTCTGCTACACTGTGTGGAGATGAGAAATCTACTTCCTCTTAAGTTGATAGGAGGAAAAAAATATAGAGTGAAATAGAAAGTGAGGCAAGCTGATGACGAAAAAAGGGTATCATAAGATGAGGTAGTGAAGACTGATGAAATCCTTGGTCATGGTAAACACTTTCTGCGGAGACAGATGGAGAGAGGAGAGCTGTGGATATGAAGCAGACAGAGAGGGCACCACACCTGAACTACATACCAACGTGGTGGATTTAATGAAAGCACCTGAGCAGACAGAGAGCAATAGAAAACAGGCTGGCGTTGCAGTGAATACATCTTATACAAGGGTCAAGGGTGAAGGTCAGCGTCTGAGTCATGTGAGAATGGAGTCTGCGAGATATGCTGTGCAGCTACTGTTAATGCACATACTCTTATTCACACGTGTGCACGTAGCAGTGAAGAATACTAATAAACTGCTTCCAAAATCAGGGTTTCCATGGTGATGAGAAGAAGTGGTGTATAAAATGAAGTGAATGTTGCATGGGTGCATTCAGACACACATCAGTTACTGTCAATTTAGTACAGTGGATATTTTGAAGGAAGTCTTAATTATTCTTTGATTCATTTCTTTTGTTTTGTTCACTGGTTTTCCTCAGTCTGACCTTAACGCTGCTATATTACCATTTGATAAATCAATAATGCAATTCTTCTGAACTCTAATGTTTTAGTGTGTTTGAACTGACTGTTCACTTTCTTAACACTCAGCTCTCATTTTTTGATCACACAGATTACGATTATACAGCAGATTGGGCGGGTCGGGTCATAAAAATTCTGATTAATAACACACAGCTTGCGGGTATGTGAAATAATACATCATTAATGAGAAAAAAATATTAATTACATTCTCTACAATGTGAACAAATTGAAATTTTTTTTTTACACACATTGAGAATTTTAGTGAGCCTGTTCAGACAAGAAAAAAAATCTCACTTTATTACAGTGTAATGTTTTCATCTCACGAAAAATAATGATGATAATAATGTGTGATCACCTGAATAATTAGTTCAATAGGTTTTGGTACTAGAATCACAAACGCAAAATATTGCTCTAAAAAATGTTTTAAAAATGTATCATTACACAGTTCAACATCCTCTCATGTCTCAATGTTGATATTATAATACCATCAAAAACTAATTGGACCTCTTAGCCACTAGAAGAAAAACAATATTATTTTTTTTCTGACGCTCCAATCTGCTGTCTAGTGATTCTTTAATCCCTAAGCATATTAAAGGGTTTTACAGTATATAAACTCATTAAAAAAAAGAAAGAATATTCCTATAAAAGAAGATTATTTCATTTAAAAACAGTGCTGTTTGTTGCTGTATTGTCAAATTAAACTGCTGTTTTGACATCTGGAAACTAAACATGCACACTTTGCGCTGTTAAGTAAACAAATCTACAAAGCAGTAATTCTTCACAACATCGACAGGTCACATCGTCTTAACAGGCATGTCAGGAATAAAAGTAAGCTTTGTTTGACATAAAAGACGATTGTCATGTTACACTGGGAAATCAAAATGGAACGTGCTTATAAATGTACAGTAGTTATTGTTTGATTGAGTTCATTAAATGGTTCAACATTCACCTCTTTCTACTGGTTTCCTAATATTCTTTTCTCTATTCATAGAGTGTCAGTAGCTAATCTTTTCCTTCACTTTGTAACTGACATGTCATGACAGGGTGACAGTACACACTGACAGCCCACCTCAAAGGGCACAGTGGTGATTATCAAATATCTATGTCACACACACACACACATACATGCATGTGGCACGTCATTAACGCAAGCATTAGCAGCACAGTAACGACCTGATAGATATCCCCAAAGAGGAGTGTCATGGTCAAACACTTCCCACAGCTCCCAGATGACATCTGTTCTTTTGGTTCCTGCCTGAGCCACAGGGGCCCTTGCACCTCCTAATGAGGAGACCAAAATAGGTGTGACAAATGTCATCCATTCCTGGGCTAGTTCTACTCCTGCCCAGAGGACAGCAGTCGGGGTTGAACAGGACATGACAGGACATGACACAACACCATGCACTCTGGAGGAGGTCTTGTCACAGAGAGTTGTAGCTCCAAGTAGTGAAACACCTCTCATCCATGGACAGCAGGCCCAAGTCGACTAGACTGGGAGACATGGCTCATTGCTGCTTATAATACTGCAATTACTAATCATTACTAAATGTAAAGGCTCTAAAGGCCTCTTTTTTATGTATGCACCTGTTAAAGGAATTTCTTTTACTTATTTGTAGTAGGCTGGGATGAACCAGCTGTCAGTGACTAGTTTAGTGATTCTAAAAAAAGTTTTACACTTCTTTATGGAACTTTTATATATGTATTTTTTAATAAAATAAATTCACATTTTATTGTCATTTTTCTAGCAAATTTCAAATATGGGTGGGGCCAAACTATTTGACAAGAAAACTTAGTAACAAAAATAAAACAAAAAAAAAATGTCACTTACAAAAAGTAATAAATAATTTAAATCAGAAAGTGTCAATGCTCAAGATGATTTTCTACCTTACAAATATGTGTTTTGCATTTTAATGGAGTGACTGGGGGTAAGTCTTTATAGTTCAGTACACTGCCACTTTTTTCTCAATTTACTGCAAAGCACAATTCTCAACCACTACATGTAACTCAAATTGTAAGCTATAGTAAACTACAGGTAACCATGGTAACAACATGTCTGCTTCACCTTTAAAACGTATTTACAAGCTATCCTCTTTTTTTCCAGTGTGTAAGCTACAGCTCAGCATTCTGAATGGTACATTGTGATTTGGTCACACAGAGTTCTTCAGGAAAACCGTAGGGGTGAGCCAGCAGGAGGGTTGTGGTGTGCTTAATTACATGTTTGTCATCTCAAAGATGTCTACTGCATACCAGGGGCCAAATCAAGGTCTAAATCTAATATTTCTGCAGACTACACCAGCTGTGTAGATGCTGTAATCTTTTAACTTGTCACTTGTTTGCATAAGTCAATCAGTTGTTGTTTTTACATAGAAAAAATAGTCAGAGGAATAGTTGCACACCCTCAGGGTACATGTAATTCTCACAGCCTCTCATGCCAAACCATTTTGTGAAAGCCCCTTTCATCCACCTATCCTTCCTCTGCGTTATACTCCCCTGTAGTCTATGGACTATTTACAGATGGAGAAACATGAAAACAAATAATTGCATTCCATTGAGTAGGTATCCTTTACAAGGACAGACACAACATCAAAACAGACATGCATAAATCTCTATAAGCACTGTGGTATATGTCTGTACACACAAACATACACACACATTTAAATTCTGTAGCTGGGGAACATGTTTAATTACAGCCTAGGAACCAAGTGACTCCATAGAGAGAGAGAGAGAGAGAGAGAGAGAGAGAGAGAGAGAGAGAAAGCACTTGATAACAGTGACATTTACAATCTGCCTCATTTATCAAAAGCTGTCAAAGCAGAGTCAAAGAGGGTCATTACATAGTAAACGTAGATTAACTCAACTCTCACAAAACCCACAGAAAATTGTCTGATAAATGATTTTTATTCTAAGAAAATTGCAGATGTCAGCATGCATTCCCCTGGACCCCGTCTATTAATTGTCTTGTTTGTTACCCAATATCTGTGTATGTGTATATGTGAATAGGAGCCAGCATCAGTGCTAAATAGCTGCCACCTTCAGCATGCATTTCCCTGGCCACTTCCTAGTATTTGTCTCATTTTTTTTTACCCAGTGTTTGCATTTATGTGTGCATGCACCTGTGCCAACATTGCTGCTAATAGCTAGCATTTTGGCTTTTACAGCACAGACAGGATTTGTCAAACCAAGCTGAGGTGTATTTCGGTTTGTGAGGATGATGTTATAAAGTGAATCCCTTGTGCACATCAGCTTCTGACAGATTTACTTAGTGTTAAAATAACTAATGATCACTCTCACACTTTCACAAAACAGCTCATGTAGACAATGCAGGGAAAAAAGAGCTAAAGGGGGGCTGTGAACTGGGCGCATTGACATGTACAGTAGCTCAAGTTTATGAGTGCCAAATGCTGGACCAGATGTTACTTTGAGTTATGGAGCTCCTTTCACGTGTTGGGGGCCACACATGTGAACCCGGACTGGCAGTTTCCTGTTTAAAAGATTGAATATAGGGGCTGGGGTGAGTGGGAGTGCATGTAGTGGAGTAGAGTCGGGCCCCAGGATATTCTTCAGCAACTCCACAGCTCTATTGCTGCAGCTACGGGATGCTTTTGAGTGTCAGCAGCTGGCAGAAGCACAGAATGCCAGGGAGAAGACAAACATAAAGAGGGATCGGAGGAAGAGGGGAGGGATTGTATTTAATCTCACCGCCATTTATTTTTAATAACATGCAGCTGCTTTGTTCTCTCTTTGATCATCAGTAGTCCAGGTTGACTGTAACCCAGAGGAACGCATGGGCAGTCACGAGCATGTGTGTATGAATGCATACAAAACACACACTCAGAATTTGCTTTTTCTTTATTTTCCACACTTACACACAGTTTTCACTGTGCACTGTACTTTTTGTCACTGTTGGCTACACTGTCGCGGCCTGTGAAGGGCAGCAAACTGACATGTGCTCCTTCTGTGTTACCAGCCTTTGCCAGTGATATATAACAACAGGAAGTGAACATGTGGCAAGGCACACACTATTCAACCCAACACTGTACACATGCCTAAAAACAAGAAAGAATTGATAGTGAAGTATCAAGAGCAGGAACCCTCACTGGCTTCCCACAGGCAAACAGCAACAACCAACCAGTTGTACTTGCTGGAGACCAGAGGTCCTTGCTGCAGGATCCAGAGACACCTCAGAGTCACACACTGTGTCTCTGCAGTGGTGAAGAGACAAACAGTGAAGCCACATTATGCTTCAGTTCATCCAAATCCACACAATTTATTGAAGTGCATTTTGTAAAATATAAAAATAGAAGAAATAATAGAAACAATAGAAACAAGGGGAATGGTTTACTGACTGGTTATGGCTCTCCTCCGATGATTGTTATTTGTGAAGAGTGTTGCTAAGTAAACCAGACTGTTGCTATAGAATCACTTCTGATCACTAAGGTGGCTCATTTCCAATCCTCTAAAGACATCTGGTGTAGTTGATTTTGAATCAATAGTTTATGTAGCGACCATGTAATAAGCAGAAGAATGCACATTCATTACAGCAAATTCATGTCTCTGGTGTGCTGTGAAATACAAAAAGATTTAGCTAAAGCTGAGGCTTAATCAATATTGTCTGAAGTTGTTTGGCATGAATGTAACAGATGTTCATTTATATGTAAAAGTCCTGCACTCCAGCTTTAGATTATTAGAGCACTGTTAATGGGATTATATCATCAGCGGTAGTTTGGTTGTAAACACAACGTCTTCATACTTATATCTCATATTGAGCTTAATCACATTTACCATGCAGGTTCCTTTCATCTTTTCATGGAGGATTCTGCAAACACTGTCACATAGGAGGCTGTTTTCTCTGGAGGGTTAGGGTTAGTGCCCGAATCTTGCTGAGGAGGACACATTATGAAAGGTTGCTGCTGTTGGTGTTCTTGCAGAGATTTGGAAGTCTCCCTAAAGAATGGAGAGGAGAGAGGAAACAAAGGATGCCTCTCATGGCATAAAGCCTCCTCACAGCCACCTAACAGTACATTTTCATAGCCATACAGATGTCAGAGGCAATCATGCCAAGAGTGGCAGTGTATGTCCGAGTTTTTGGTGAAAGTGGTCCTTGGATTCTGTCAGTTCTTCCAATAAATTCAATAGAAAAAGAAATGCAAAATGAAGGTCATAGTACTGCAGCTCTACCAATATTAACATATATACATTTACATCTCTGCTGAAGATGTAAGGTAGATAACAGGTAACAGGAAGGGCTGTGTGAAATAAAAAGTGAAAGATGTACACTGTGTGTTGCTTCTCAAATCCACAGAGGGCCTCAACATAACAAATATGTGATATGACCACTAAAGCAATAATACAGGAACAGCAAGGGTGAGAAAAATGTGAGGGAAAAAGAATGTGCAAGAGGAAACCGACAAGAAAGGTGTGACAGAAGAGCAAAAACGGACATAAAAGAAAGTGAGAAATAGGTGAGAAACGGAAAGAAAGGGAGACACACAATTAAGAGGGGACAGTAGATGATGTTGAGTGTTGTGTGGACAGTAAGGCAGGCAGGTGGATGCTGGATTCTCTGTGTGGTTTCTAGCCCTGGGGGCAAAACAGCAGAGGAGAATGTAGAGGGGCTCATTTAGATCCCTCTAAAAAGAAAGGCCAAAGCTTCTAGAGACTGCAGTGGCTGTGATAATGCCTGCTGTCTAGAGGTGGACCTGCGGGGATGACACACCCCTGGGATGTGCTAAATAAAAGCTGCAGAATGGACTGTGAGACAGACAAAGAGATGTTGTGTGAGTTGAAAGATCAGAGATAAGGAGAAGAGGAAGAACAGACAAAGAGAGACTGCAGAATGACAGTTTGGAGTGATAGATTAGGATTAAGAATTACTTTATTAATCCCTGTAGGGGAATCGGGTATTTGAATTTGGTCATATTTGTATTTCTATCAAGGGCTCTGATTAGCAGTGATTCATGCTGTTAACTAACACACTGAAAGAATTTAACGGGAAAATGAGACTTGCTAGAGATTTATGAGTAAAATAAAGCCACAAATGTGTCTCTGGTACAGTGTGTCTGGTTTTATGAGAATGAGGTTTGTGCCTTATTGGGATCACTGATGTTTTCAAATAAGTTGCTTTGTGGTGTTAAATAGTGAACACTTGTAATGAGCTTTCCAGGAGGCTGCACGTTATGTTGAGGAAAGAATACATTTGGCTGTGTTTATCCGAGCAGGCAGGATAATAAGTGTGTAATGGGGGAAACAGTGTTGAGAAGTTGAGATCCAAAGAACGTGGGGGGTCTGTTGGAAGACTTTATCAGGATCTGCACAGAGCCTTGTGGGACAGCTAGCGTTCAAACACAGAGTAACCTGAAATGAAAAGAACTTACATTTGTTTAGATAATATGGCCGTAAAGTTGCAATAATATAAATCATATATTGCACAATATAAGTTCTTTACTCTTAGCCTGAAGACATGGAAGCTGTGGTAACAGTTGCCTGGAGAAGTTATCCTATTTTGAGTACCGTACGTAATTTAAAAAAAAAACAAATAAAATATAATAATATAAGGTTATTTCTTCTAAAGTAATTCAAATAAAATTATCATATGCTTGTTGCCTACTATCCTACTATCTGTGCTATTTTTATTTGGACGTACAGTAGCTGAACTAGTTATATAAACAGGTAAATCACGCAACCTTTGATTGGCCATTTTAGAATTCAGAATGAGCCCAATTGAGTAGATGAAATGATCAAAACTTGAACCCTACATTCTACATAAATTTAAACTGAGAATAAACTGCAGGGTTTTACAGACAGTAAAGAGAGCAATAAAAACACACAAATACAGCACTTCAAAAGTGACTCCAAACACACTTAAAAAAATACTTCCAAAGGGAGATGATGGCCCTTTATGCTTGAGAAAATACTGAAATATCACTTCAGATTTTCATGCATAATTATATGCAATAAGTACATTGGTTCAGAAGGCAATGGGACTTTTGGAGGGTATTTATATAAATACCCTCCAAAAGTCCCATTGCCTTCTGAACCAATGTACTTATACTACTATATATGCAAATATATATATATATATATATATATATATATATATATATATATATATATATATATATATATATATACTATACTACTACTATATATGCAAATATATATATATATATATATATATATTTGCATATATAGTAGTAGTATAGTAAGAAAAGCATTTGGGTAAGTTGTACACAAGAGAAGTAAAACTGTTCAGATATATGACTCAAGTATAAATTGGTGTGTATGAGAATATATAGTTTTATTAAGTCTTTTTCCTCCAAAGATCATATCTTGGGATGAGTAAAGTATTTCTATTCTATTCTGTTCTATCTGACTTAAAGCATCAGATTACTGCTGTGATTCTTGAGAGGGGTGAATAGAGTGATAACTCCACCACAAAGAGGTGGGTGAAGGCATTACCACACTGTGCCCACAAAAAGAAACTGTAGAATTGTATATTAGTCCTACCTTGATGCCACAGCAGCTTAAGAACCACTCAGCAACAAAAATGGTAAAAATAGATGTATGTGAACGTTTCTACAGCTACTGCAGATGAGTCAATAAGCTATTCAAGTGTATGGCAATCAGCAACAGTTGTTGTTCTTGTATGTGCATTCATATGTGCAAATGCTCAGTGGGTGCCCCAGTCCCACCAGTGCAGGACACCTTCTTTTGTCTCACACATAAGTCTAGTGACAGCTGTAAGGACGAGTCAATATGCATTAACACGCCACAGAACTGTAAAGTGGTTTGTGCTATGCAGAAGAAGAAGAAAAAAAAACAGCCTAAGGTGATTTTAAAAAGTCTCAACAAGAAGAAGGAAGGCCATGATGGCTCAGCCAACCAAAAGAACAACATTATTATAATTTAATTAAAATTAATCATATTTTCAAGCACGGCCCTGTCAGGCATTAATAACTAATATCACAAGGTCAGTTCAGCATCGGTTTGATATTCAGGAAAATGATGTGAAATCAGCTCTCCTCTGTCCCAGTTTCCTTCTTCTCTTCTCCATCTTACCTCTTTACTATAACAACACATATTATTCCCCCACATCTTCTAAGTGGTTATGAAAATATCTAGCTGAAAAATCAAGAAAACTCTTTTTTTATCTGCTGCTTCTCTCGATCTATTTTCTCACTCTATCTCCTTCTCCTGCTCCATCCTTCCAGCACCACTCCTCCTCCTGTAGTGTCACAGTCCATATGGTGCTGCAACACTGTTGGTCTCCTGTGGCCACACTTCCCACGATGCATCTGTGGCTCTGGGCTTTCAAGGGAGCCGATAGGCTGAGAGGACTTTGGTATCGACCAGCTATCGCCTAGTGTGAGGTCAGCTCGGTGCAGCATTGGAGTGTGTCCGAACAGCACACACCACTGACTTCAAGTCTTTTATCCATTCCGCCAATCAATCCTCCATTTTCTCTTACCTTTGCCTCTACAGATGAACGTTATATTCCTTTAATGAAAAAAACCTAGTTAGTGTGCCATTGCACATTTTCTTCTTTTAACTACACTGTCAGATTGAACAATTTCTCAAATTTCTTGAAACTAAAGTCAGACATGAAACCTTGGCAGTAGGTTCACCTTTGCAAGTTGTAATGAAGGTATTTCATTTTGAAAGGACGCTTTGACAGAGACATTCATTTATTTTTTATTCCAATGCCTTTCTACTATCCTCAGCATTGCATTGTATTGCTCTGAGCCGGTTTCCTCTCCTGTCTGTGTCCATGCAGAGAAAACAGAGCTTAGCAGGGATCAATCCCATTGAGTCTGACTCCTTTCACTTGCCAAGGATCAATACTGCCTGTTTCATGTCCCTCTACAATATACACACGTGCACAAACACACAGAGAAATGCACACACAGTTTAAAGACATGGCTATGAGAGCCGACCTAGCCCTTTAGAAATGACCTATCGGCCTATCGGCTAACTTTCTCACCGGGGGGGACACAGAAGTTCATTATGACAGGCTTGCCACTGCTAAAGGTCTGCTTTAACCCTCTGTTGCAAAGAGCAGCATTCACAGCATTTGATTACAATACCAGTGCACCATGAAAGCCATGCAAGATACACACAGCACCTAAAGGTAGTATACTGTTAGAAATATCCCATATACTCAATGATGTGACATCTTATGTGTGTGATAGAAGATGTTTATGTAATGTTGGATCACAAAACAGGAGGGGGAAAAAACTCCTAATTTATGTTACTACAAAGGATTCAACCACACCTGCTGGACTGAATTTTCATTAGGTTTGCACAGCTAAGATCATGCTAATAAAATGTGGATCTACTATATTGCAAAGTTAAAAATCTTCCCTAAAAGCATCTTTACAGCAAATTTAAAACATTGGATGGAGAAACCTCAGTGGTGATGAATTTTGCTTTGATTTGAATATTTTGTGCACCTATGTAAACATAAGTTGCCTCAATTGGCCTCACAAAATCAAACTTAGTGTTCCACAAGGAAGACCTTAGATGTCTATTTTATGTCTATTTTATAATTTTATTATTTGTAAGGAGATGTATTGTTTTACACAGTTGGTGCTGGTGGGTGGATGTTTTGCCAGCTTTTTGACCATTGGACAGAAACATACAAGCTGCTTATTCCCTGCCAAATTTAAGCTCATCTGCTGCTGGTTGTTAACTCCATACTTAAACATACATGAGAGTGATAATATTCTAACTCTCAGCAAAAACAAAACATGTATACTAGTCCTTTAAGGTTGTAAAATGGCCTTGCTTTTTTATAAATGTCTTCAGCCCAGCTTAGTATGGATTAAGATCAACCTTGACTGCATGATGGATTATTAGCTTCATAGACCTACCTTGCCTTGAGTACTCATCTGCCTCATGGTGAACCAGGTCAGTCACACAACCACCATAGTGCAGTCTCTGCTCATGGTCAAAGGCCTTGAGTGTCTCACTGGAGCTGTAGGACTTCTGGGTAGGCACACGACACTCATCTGTATCCAGCGAGGAGGTGTTGAACTGGGTGTCTTTGGAGCAGCGACCCCTTGTCAGGGAGCGGTGCCTGCGGTCCTTCAGATCCATGCCGATGTTGGGTAGGAGAGGGTGGGGAGGGGAGATGGACTCAGAGGAGGAGGAGGCAGTAGGGGAGAGATGGAAGGGCCTCCTAAAGGGCCGCCGTAATGTCAATCTCCACTTCAGTCACCTGGAAAACAGAGATAGGAAGAGATTGAGAGATGTGAAAGAGGTGAAGTGAAAGTGAAGTGAAAGGTTGGTATAAAATTAATGGATGCACTGCTGTGACTCACTCTTGCCTTGCACTCCCCGTTGAATATATACATGGAAAGTTAGGTAAGAGGGAGCACAGTGAATGGACATTTGAGCAACCAGGCAAATATACAACACATCGGAGTATTGATGCAGGATAAGTAAAGCTATTGTGGGGAGAAAGCGAGCTGCCAGCACTGTGGTCCACAGAGATAGTCAGCCATCGACCGCACTGATGAAAAATGGTCAGGCAGCATTTAAATCTATTACATAAAAACAGAAAGTGATTCAAATATGGTGGAGTCATCTTAAGCTAATATCCATGATGCATGAATAAAGAGAAATGGAAAAAGCCAACAGAACTGTGGTTAAACAGGTTTTTTTTTTTAGACTTTTAGAGTGTAAAAAGCAACAAAGACAGAAAATCAGCCGGATGCAACAGGAAGGTCGGAAGAAGAGGAGAAATGACTTGAGGGCATTGGTAGTCTCTCCCTCATTATCAGAGTGAGAATGAATCCGACTCCCTTAGAGGCTGTAAGGGATAATCAAACACACCCAATCACAGATACACACATAAACACACACAACAACACACACACGTATACCTGCAATATGGACATACCTGAGATAACAGTGTTACTTGAACTTGACACAGCTTGTGAAGCAACAATTAGCACATCTAAACATGTACAATATGACATTACCTCCCCAGTGCTGATGCCAGATCTGATCATAGCTACTGTAACACCAGCACACATTTAATCTATTCAAAACCTTACACTTGTGGATGCAGATTATTCATGATATTGATGCTAATAAAGCATGAGACTAGTGGAGCACCCTTGAGCAACACATTACACCAGCAGCTAAAGATCAAAGTATAACAATACAACAGGCAGCAGTAATTGACAGGAGCACTTCCAGCAGCTGCCTGTATGGGATATTTATGGTAATGAATAGGTCATCCATGGTTCCATTACTAGAGGGTAAAGAAAGTCTAGTTCACCCACTGCATTACATACAGTGCCGAGTTGCATTTACAGCCAAATATCTCTCCATCTGTTCAGTTTGTATCAATATCACAGCAGCTGAGGGCATTTCTAAAGAACTGGCATCATTTGATTTAGAATATGTAATGTAGATAATTGCATGCTACAATACAGAGAGACTGAAAAGGAAGAAAAAGAGAGAACGATACAGAATGTGAGTCAATCTATTCAATGGGGGCTCATTTTAAACTGCTTAGAAGGTAGTATTGAAAAGTGCCCTGCTATGTCCATTGATTAACAGTAGGTATTAAGTCTCATAAAGAGCTCATTATGCTTGGGCATCCATCACACAGGCTATTAGGAGTTCAACCTTAATGTGTTTGTACCTTGAATAGAGAGTGAGGAAACAGACTGTACTTACCACCTGTATTTCTGTACTACAGTCATGATGCCTTTGACGCCATGTGAATTCACATACCCAACCCACTAGCAGCTCAGCCAACAAATGTCCACTCACACATGATGGGTGCTGGTATGCTTGGTAAAGCTAGCTTTTAGGTAAAATGATAGTTACATGTGTTTCCACACAATACAGGCTGACATCTTTAATTCCCTTAGGATCAAACTCTGTTGTATATTATGTTAAAAAAGCTGAATGATGTATGCATTAAACAGCAGAGAAACCCTAAAAGCAGATTACATGAAAGATGCTATGTAGTTATGAAGAGAAGTTTGTGAATGTAATTTTCAGATTTAATTTATTCGTTATAATTTTGATTTGACCTTTCCAAATGGCTGATGATAATGATTAAGCTTGGCTGTACAGAACACATTTGACTCATTTAAATGTTTCTGCGGCCTTTTAAATTCAAAGTTTAAGGTATGTACCTACAAACATGATTTTACAAACTTAAGGGCAACCCAAATAAACAGCTTATACAAATGCAACAATGCACTGCATTTACAGTGGAAATTGGACTTTCATAGTGTGTAGGAGGCATTTTGTATCCACTGGGTAAACTTTTCAATTTAATTTGCATGTTCTGGATATTTTTATATATCCTCAAATATAAAATGTGACAAGTAAAATAATATGAGGTATGTGTGTGCTGTACTGAAGTGTTGAGCAGTAATTGGTACTTGGAGATAGTGAAAAGACACAACACAGAGGACTGATGGCTAAAATGACAGAGGCTATAAATCACATTCCATCCACAATGTTTTTTTCAAGGTCACAGAAACACACACCTTCATTCACTCACACACACATACAGAAAACTACTTCTTGTTAATTACTACCATAACAACAGTCCAACCTCCTCTGATCATCACACTGAGGCAGATTGTCACATTAAGCACAATGACTCATTCTGAGTGTTGACATACCCTGACTTAATGCAATGCTACCTGCAAAAAACCCAAACATATGTACAATATGTACAAAAACACCCAGACGTCCTCTGCAGGCAGACAAACACACAAGCAAAACTGTACCAATACCTGCATATGCTTGCAAGAAGCTACGTCTCTGACAGGTGAGAAAGGGGTGGTTAGACAAAGGAGAAAAGAGACATGCATGCAACCATGAAGTGACCATGAAATCTGCACAGAATGAGAAATGTAATTGGAAGATGACGGGCAGGGTGGAGAATTCATTTTCAAAATTACAGAGGTGAAGTTTGAAGCAGATAATGGCCTTTTCTTAGCAAATAACAGCTTAAGAAGAAGAAGAAGAAGAAAAAAAAGATATGGAGAACGACACAATGTAAATCCATTGCAACCAGAAATCACACCCAGTTAATAAGAAGTTAATGACATCAACGGATTAGTGAACATCAAACAAGATGGTTTCCCACTGAAACTAATCAACCTCTAAAAGAACAGAATGAAAATATCAAAGAAAAGCAAGTAACAGGCTGGGTTTAAATACAGATGCAGCTACACTGAGGTTACTCTAAAAAACTATGTAAGCAAAAAAAAAAAAAATAAAAAAAAAAAATATGCCAGCGGTGGATCAGGTGCATTGGTGCATTTATATGGGTTGAAATTGCCTCAGGTGTTTTGTGTTTTGTTGCATCATGCCTGAAGAAAGTGCTGCAGAGACATCCAGCTCCAAGAACACACTGCTCACAATCAACTGGGCTTGGCTCTGCGTATTATTCCACTGCATGGTTACATGTACATTGGCAAGATACCCAAAGACAATTAGCTACCAAAATTCTATCCAGCCACTGCTCTCATTTATCATACAAATAAGCAGGAAGGCGATGTGTGAGCGGTAGTATAGATGCTGTGTTGGACCATCACACTGTAGGAAGCTTCCTGTCCAGATGACTCTGACTGCAGCCAACAAGGACGAGCATGTTCAGTCTGCATAAACTGACATCTACTGACTCAGGTAAATCTAAACAACACACCTCTTTTTTTTTATAATTTGGAACATTATGCATTATATATGCATTGTTATTTACACAAATCATTGGCCTGTAAAATATTTTGATATATACAAAAACTACAGTTTATGTTTATTCGTTCCCTTCATATTTTAAAATTCTAATGCTTAATCATGAAACAAGAGCAGCAAATCTGCAAACTGCCTATAAGAATAGTTTACATCACATGCTAACACAACAATAACAGAAAGAACATTGATTGGGTGAGCTAGGCGCCAAGGCTAGCAAGAAAATCAACATAATCTGCACAATCTAACACACTTTCAGCAAGAAGACTAGCTTTAGGCATCAAACCTACTTGGTTAGGTTTAGATAAAGATTATAGGTTGGAGGGGCTATATACTATTTAATCTATTTATTATAATTTCAAGTACACAGACACCTGATATGTATAGCACTGGTTCTACATTAATACCCCATTATTTTTTTTTTGATACTTTAATAATCCCATCAGGGAAATTGCTTAAGGCTGCCCAGCAAAGAGCGCCACACACCAGTGAGTGCACTGGAGGCAATGCGGGTAAAGTGCCTTGCCCAAGGACACACAACAATGACTAGGGAGGAGTTGGGATTGAACCATCAACCTTCCGGTTATTGGACAACCCTGCCACTGACCCACTGCTGCCCTTATTGTTAGCATCTTACCTTATCTTATCTTTGCTTAGCTTATCTTTTGCTTATTGTTGAATTATAAGAGTGTATAATGCCACCATCATACCTGGCTCATTTAATTCAATTGCAAATATACCAAAAGCAACAATCAGCCAACAAGACTGGCAGCTAAAAGCCTGATAAAACACAGCATGGAGCCCTTCCATCAGAAAATTCATCCATTCTTCCAGCGCTCTTTGTCAGCACGAGATGTTCATTTGGTATCTCTTTCTTTCCTCCTTTCTCTCTATGTTTTAATTTGAATGGAATTTGTATAGAAAAAAAACAACATGGCCTATTGAAAACCTGGCCCTGTTATCACAAAAGACAAAATTGTGGCTATAAACCATTTGGCTTCAATTTTCTGCTGTTTTTGTGCTGCTGCTCAAATGAAGTTGTTTACACAGTTTGTTCACAAAGACAAAAAGAGGAAGACACAGAGTGAGTGAGAGAAACAAAAGAATAGACAGGGAGAGAGCTGTGTACAGAGAGGTTGCATGAGAATAAAGAGGAAAAACAAATCCTTCAATGAGACTTGTACTCAATTACATATCACCGAAAATCCTCCGTGCATTTTTGGAGTTTAGAAAAGGCATCCATCTCCAAGACTGAAATATTACCAAATGTGTATATAAAGCATATAATTTATCAAAGCATTCAATCACATATTCAAGTTTTCCTCTACGAGCAGTGTGTGCCTGACATCACATATTTAAGTAAAAATGCTTGTTAGGCTATAGTTTGTATAGAATCATAGTAGTCATTTAAACTGATATGGACATAATTATAGCGTCTACAATAAAATCTCATTATATGCTTTAAATTTCACTGGATTAGCTGGGCTTTGCACTGGGCTCTGACTGAGTAGCTTCTCACCACGAGGAAGCATTAATCACGTCTTCGATCTCCGGTGGCATTGAGTGTGCACGGACAAGGAGCACAAAAATATGTACTCGCACACACGTACACACAAGGCCAAAAGAGATGGCTCCAGTTCAACTGGAAACTGTGGTCCATTTTGGATCCAAGGCATTCTGTGAGCCAACAGCTGAGGGGTGTGCAACACAGGAAACATCCCCCCCCACACACACACACACCTCGCCCCATTACCTCTAACACCTCTTTGAGCCAAATGAGTAAAAATCACTTATTAAAGCTGATTGGTCGGCACGTTTATTTGGACATTGTTGTGAGACTGACGCAGTGAAATAATGTTTTTCTAGTTGTTAATGATGTCACTGCTTGATTGTTGCTCATTCTGGTTTTTTAAATGTGCAACAACATGCTGCAGCTTGTGAGTGCAACGATGTGGAGCACACTCCCCATCGCTGAGATTTTAGACCCTCATTAGCAAGTGAGCACATAATAACTCACTAGTAGCTTTTACAAATTAGGCTGCCTTTCATCTGTGCAGCCGTACAACAATAAGGTCACTTTTACAAAAATAATACAGGATATATTCTCTGTAATTGAGCCTGGTTCTATCGAGTTTTGAGTCAATGCATGTTGATTTTCATACTGTACTGAAATAGCAAAAGACAATTCATTTGTCACCATTATTACTGCAGGCTTTAAAAATGCTCAGCAGCAAAGTTCACAAGATGTGTGACTTTTTGTGGGCTAATGCTTCCCTCTCAGGCTTCTGAGCTAATAAGGAAAACTTTATTGGTGTTCTGAATTAAGGAGAATCCCCTGTGATCAGCCAGCTTGAATGCAGTATTTATGAAGTATTGCTGAGGTCAATGGATAAGAGGTACATGTCCCAAGGACTACATATGTGACTGAGAGTTGTATTCCCTGTGCGGGGTTGAGATGGATGAAAGTCTCCTTGCACATGAGGAACTGTGAACAGACCTCATCCACCTTCCATTTTCTCCCCTATGTCTCCCCTTCCTCTCGTCTTCTCATTTGTCGGGATGGAAATGAACGAAAGGGAGGGAGGCTGGGGCAATTCATCCTTCTCTCTTCCTTGCACTTGGTGTCTGTGTAATCTCCACACTGGGCTGCAGAGTGCCACAGAGCCTCTGTTTATTAGACTAATCCTTAAATCCACATTCTGCAGGCCTCGCAAACGCCTCGCAAAGCTCTAATCTGACTCAAAACAAAGGGATTAGAGACGACAAGGTCCCTCTCTCTGTCTCTCTGTGTCTGCCAGAGTGGGCTCGGGGTGACGCACACATGTGCTGAGAAACACACTTGCACCGTTGCATACTCTTTGCCTGTCACACCCATATTTGCTAAAGACTGATTGGCACATGCAAAACCTCACGTACACACACACACACATGCTTCCTGTGAACACAAGCTGGCTGCGACAAGACAGGCAGTTAGAGCCAAGGTGCAAACAAACTGGGTAATTACACATAGCTCAGAAACTCATGGGAGAAATGACGGACAAGATGAGAATGAGCTGTGGGAATGGGACGCAGCGACAGCAGGGAGGATATACGCAGAATAACTAAACAAACCAGGCTTATATTATAGACTTACACTGTTGCAACAACAAATGAGGAGTAGAATTTTTTTTTCTTTTACTCGGAGTAAATGCCAAGGGTCCACCTGAGGGGCTGCTACTTGTTACAGTATTCACACAATATAAAGGGCCAACAAATCAATATTTGTCTAGTATTTATCTGTATGAAAAGGGCCAAAACTCTGTGACAAAATGAGAATATGTTCCATATTTATAGCTCACTTGAGTCTCTCCATGAAACCCATAAAAGCCCATTTCAGTCCGCTGCCACATCTGTGACAAGCAATACAGAAAACGTATTTTTATTTTCTTTGTGCTCTACACACAATGTTTATTCTCCAGCAAGGTTAATGAATAATGTAAAAAAAAAAAAAAAATCAGTGCTGAAATTGTGTTCACTCAGTTGTTAATCCTAATTTGACACTATAATCTTTAACTAAGAGCGGGTACATTTTGCAAATGTAGCATATAATAATTTTTGACAAGTTTATTTTCTGGTTACTTTCACACATTGGTTTGACTCTTTCTTTGGAAAAACTTTACAGACATTTCTTTAGGACAACTCTAAATAAGCACAGTCTAAATTATGTTTACATACAGTTTAATGGGGACTTCTCACATATATACCTGTCTCGGTGCACATTTGTATGAATTCTCTGCAGCAGGGATTGTTGCCACAGCTTCCTCCACACGTGCGAATACTTCAGCATCAGCGAAAGAAGATCCAACCCAGCAACTACCCAGCAGGAACTTACTTAAATCAGGTCTTCCTGGCTTTGCTCTTACAGGTATGCAGCATGTGAACACATCCCTCTGATGCTGTATTACTTAGAGGAACTTAGCACAATTTGGGATATTTGCCTCCTGTGATTATTTACAGGGTGAGTATAACATGTGTTATAATGGGAGGATTTGACCACTGTGTAGGTCTGTGTGGTATCATATTCTAAGGTTATGGCACACACCCATGCATCTGACAAGCGTGTTAATGCAGGTGAAGGTCAAGCGCAAGATAGAAAAGCATGGCAGTCTGCAGATGGATAATGTCAGTAGAGGGGTCACAGAGCCATGCTACCTGTTCTTTTATTCATCGAGGGAATTCCTGCTCATCCTCATTCAGGGGAATCACACTCATGGTGGTGTGTGTGTGTGTGTGTGGGCTTTTTCACCTGTGCCACAGGACCTAGCTGCAGCACAGAGAGTCAGGTCAAACTTTGCTACGGTACTGCCACGGAGTTATTAAAACAATTGAGTGCTGACAAGCCCTGCATTCTGTCGCAGAGGGAGAGGGCTAGGGCTTAATAACTCAGTGTCACGCCTTGACATTCTTACCATCTGTCTGGGTAAAATATTCAAATGTGCAATAAATGTCACTGGGGACAGACGGTGACACTGTCTAATTAACACTATGACAGAGGTGACACACTGAAGGCTTTGGCTGCTTTTTACTGTACAACATGCATAGTTTGTGTGTGTGTGCTGTAACTCTATACAGAGGTGAAAAGCTAAGGGACATTAGCGATTTTTACTGTCTCTCTTTAGCGAAAAGTCAGCTGTAGTTTAAGTAAACAGAAAAGTGTAGCACTAACACACACATTAAAAAGTGTAAGTGACAGCAGCTATAATGCTTTGCAACCCCAGAGCAGTGAATAAATGCCAGATATTTATTTCTTCAGGCTGAAATGTCAAATAGGGGAGAAAGTGGAGAGGAGATTAGATTCTCAGCCATATATGAGATCCTTACTTCGACTCAGGTAGGTCAAAAACAAGCTACACTGATTCATTCTTCAACTTGAGTGTGTCTGGTTAATTTCCTTCTTCTCAATTTTTCATCACTAGTTTGCAATCTTAAGAACAGAACAAAAAAAAATACTTGTTATGATGTATTAAAACAGAATAAAAGCTGTAGGGATTTCAAGCAAGCCAACCTAAGACTCACTCACAGACTAATTTTTTAAGTCACAGAATGTGGCCTTAAACATAAAACCATTAAAACTGCATGGGGCTTGAATGGTTCTAAGGACACGTAAAAGGTCAATGCACTTTAAAGAATAATAAATATATAAACACGGCGGGAAAGTCTGCAGAAGGGAGTCTGACTTCTCCAGACAAATGACAGCAGTGATTCATTTATTAAGGCAGTGTTTCTATTGCTATGCACTCGCAAGTACATGTTTCCTGAGGTCACATAGACACTGGTTAATCCTCAAGGCCGAGTTTTGTACCACATGTGAAGTGGTAATTTAAAGACATAGATTGTATTTGCCAGACTGGAATGGATCTGAACAACCGCTGTCAGAGTGACTTTGACCTTTAACCCCCAACATGTAATCAGCTGGAGTCCAAATTGAACCTTCAGAATGACAGATACTGGAAACTCCTGTTTTTTGTTTGTTAAGGTATAAAAAACAACAAACAGTTTTTGCTACCCTTATGTCTTCTTGTGATATTACTTTGTACTAACATGGTCTAGTTGCTGCTGAGTAAGGCAGTTATTATACTGTAATACAAATAAGTTACATTTTTTAAAGGTGTTGCTAACGTATTTATTCTACAACAGAAACCTATTCACGTACACCAAAATGTGTTTTAACTTTAAGCACCTGACAAATACTCAGCTCTTCTGCTCTGTGTTTCCCTCTCAGTCTGTTCTGTTCTCCCTTCCCTCTCTCTGTATTCCGTGAGAGGCTGTTGTATGAAGCACCTTTAATGGGTTTGTGAGGGATATATTGGACTTCAGTAGGAGATTTGACACACACAGTGTGTGTGTGCGTGTGTGTACTTATAAGAGTGTGCTTTTTGGATTGTCGTGTAGGGTCCTATATTACTCCGCTTTTCCACTTGTGTTACTGTGTGCACTCACACTCCAAAACCATTAGATTCTATAGAAAATCCTGAAGCTGAGAACTTTGGAGCTAAGAGCGGTGCAATCGACAAGCTGGTCTCCCACTGAGCACGTTCTCTCTACTCCTGATCTCTGGTAACAGCACCGATCTCAGCTGGAGCCACAGTTGCACTTTCACATACACGTTTTTGACTCTGTTACTTTATCTGTTCTCTACAGCCCACACATGGGTGCATCTGTTTCTGGGTACATGCATGGCAGCAATATTTCAGAGCTACCCCCCAGATAAATGCCTGCCCGCTTGGGTTGATATTGTTTGTGCCTGCTCTACTGTGAATGCTTCTAATGCCACCAAGTCATCGTCTTGGAGTGTTTGTGCCTTCGGGGCCAATTGAAGACAGCCCTGGCCGCTCCAGCACCAATGACATAGCTGACTGGTCCCATTTAGCATGCTAGATTTAGCTTCATTAGAGAGGATGTGGCTGGAAAGGCACACAGAAGAAATGAAATGAGGGGTAAGAGGGGGAGACGGCAGAACGACTGCTAGGCTTTTGCAAGGGAGCCTTTGCAGTAGAGCTGGACAAAAAGCCAAAGCTGTCTCATAAAAATACTTTATAAACCAGCCATATCCATAATGGCTACCCAATAGAGAGGAATGGATGAACGAATGAAATTAATGCAGCAGTCTGAGTTAAATTAAAAGAACAGGCCACATTATGGCATCCCAGTCACCCACAAGCCTTACACTGGTTTCTATGTGTTAGGGTGGGACACAGTGAGTCATGAAAATACATTTTACAATAAAGTAGAAATTATGAAAACCAATTAAAGACTCAAAAAGCTATTTACCCAAAAAAATAATTATCCCTTACTTTTTTCCCAGAAAAATGAGCTCACCATAAATAAGGACAAGAACAATCTACTCAATGTAATAGATATATTACATAATCAGTTATGCAACAAGTGTTGTGACTGCTGATCCTTTAAAACTGTGTCTTAATTTAAGAAATGTCCCACTTTGGCATGACAGAAACAAATGAGCTATCACATCCAATTGGCAGATTTGTTTCTCTTCTATTATGGAAAGTAAGTCTGTAAAATTGAAAATAAGAATAAATGACTTGTCAAGATGGATGCTGTTTGCGGTGAAGAGGCACAGAGCGGTTAATGTGTGGCTCTTTCAGAGGTTATCTAGGATTGGCGGGACCATAACTGGGTTAAAAATCTGTCACTGAGTGGTACGAAGAGAAAAAAAGTTTTAATTGGATCCTCCAAGGTCATTCATCTGGAGGGATGCCATACCCTTGTGCCTGATTTTCTCTGCATACACTTAAACATGCATGCAGTCACGTGCACTTATGCTCACACAAAGTCCCACTGGGGTGCTTAGGGCGAAGAAACCAACATTAAAAAAAAAAAAAAACACAGGTATATTAGTGCTCCAGCCCTTTGTGCATGACACACGAAACACAGGTACCCTGCAACAATTGGTGTGAGGTCATCACACTTAGCCCTGGCCCTTGCTCTGGGTCAATGTCACAATAAACTGCTGGTGATAAAGGGGTTTCCAAGGTTACCAGAGGGTTTTCAGCAAATCGGAGAGGAGAAAGGACTCCTCTGGGTGTGCATGTCTTGCAGCAGCCAGACCCCTGGTGATTTATCCCTCTCAGCTCCTGTACCACACTGAACCATTAGGACACAATGATAAGAGATAAACAAAATCGAGGACAGAGTTACAGGGGTAGATAGCACATTTGTGTTGATGCCATGTGAAATCCCCTCTATAGTGGTCACTTTTTTTTTTTTAATAGAATGTCTGACATCATAATTTAAAGCTTGGCCACCACTGACTATTACAGCAGAAATCACTGATTTTGTGGTGGCCACTGTGATTGCTGCAGACATTCAAATATGGAAAAACAGTGGGAAACGTTGCCTTTTTTGTCCCTACGCCCACGCCATGTTTATGGAAAATGTTCTGTAGGCTGCCTCTACAGCAGGGCCACAAAAGTGCTATATAATATAACCCTGTATGTTTGACACGTCTGAAATCAACAGTATATGGGAACTTTTTAAAGATCCACAAGAGATCTGATGACTTTTTTAAGAACCACCACGCTTCTATTAGCTAGAGAGATTCACTGGGAAGTCTTGTAACAGAACTCCTGCAGATCAGTTTTCAGTGTATTAAAAGTAATAGCGGGGCAGCATTGGTGTTTGTAGTATCACATGTGGCACTGAAAGGTCCAAATAACAGCGGCTGTATTTTGGTGGCAGTAGCCACACCAGTCTTGTATAGTGCTATATTGATGAAGATTGGAGTAGAGTGTTCCCCCTCCTCCTCCACACACAGGCCTATATTGGATTTCACGCTGGCTGCTCATTCACCAGACACTGCAGTGCATTGCTAACCAAAGGCCTGGAGGCAATACGGCTGCTTTATTTGTTTATAATGTTTAGGCTTCCCGCAAATGGCTTGCGTTGCAGTCCCGATAACTGTGCATAGTTACATTTAGGCAATCGACTGGGCTCGTTTCGACATGAGTGCCGCAGCTCAATTCATTTGGAATGGACTAAAAATCCAATAGAGTCGCCTATGAGGGAGGAGGAAAAAGGAGAGGAGGAGAGAACTATGGACATACGAACATGGAGAAATGAAGAGCAAAGAGAGGGGATGGGTCAGTGGTGCTGATTCAGTCATTTAACAGGGGATAACGTGCTGATATAGCTCTGTTAGGAAAGCTATCCACAGAAAGAAATAGACATCTTCTCCCTCACTTGGATATGATTGACAGATAAAATATTGATGCCCTCCCACTGCTCCTGGTTACTAAACTGCACTCTTCACGATGCACAGTTCTCCGATGTGAATCCCCCTGGCAGAAAAAGCACCCACATAAAAATCTATGAGGAGCAAACTGCCGACTTTCACAACTTCAGGTCCATTAAGGAATATGACTACATCCAAGACAAATTCCCTGGAAACAGTTGCTGAAGTGAAACTCTAATTTACTGAACTGATGACAGATGATGACACACGGGTGACAAGGCAGGAGAAATTAAGTTAGCGGTGTTACAGTTGGTTGTCTCTGAGATGACACAGAAATGACGGCATCTGCTAAGTGAACTGGTGTGAGTCATGTCACTTCTTGTGTGCACCACCAGCTTGAATCATCATTACTTGTGTGTGCATGTGTGCATGCGTGTGAATCTCCCATCTTCTTCACTAGCCTACTTCTTGTCCTCTGCCAGCTGCTCAGTTTCTCACTCCATTTGCTCCAGACTTCATACACATCTGCCCACAAAATCCATTCACATCTCACACACTCTCTCTCACTCACACACACTCACACACACACACATGCTTATCTGCAGTCATAAAGATATCAAAAGGCCATTGGCCAAAGCAAAGCAGAGCATTCAGTGTGGTGCAGCTCTCAAGCATTTATCGCTGGCTTGTGACATGAACAAGCTTAACAACAAGTGGCCGGCACCAAGGTCAGCCTCCCCCCCACAAAAAAAATCCACTGTTTCTCTCTAATTACTTTTCCCCTCCTGCAGCAAGTTGACTACACAGTCTTTCTCTGTGTGAAATGGAACGTCCTTGCAAACTTTAGGCGATGTCTCAGAAATTCCTTTTCTACGTGGTTGTAGCAAATAAAAAATCTGAAGCCTCCCAAAGGCTCCTGTGAAGTGAAGGATGAAAGCCAGTGAGCAGGAGAGTGGGTAGAAAGCTGGAGTGAGGGGTTTGATGCAGTCTCCTGTGTGAGGGGGAAGAGGGAAAGATAGAAAAAGAAAATGCAGTGGAAAAAGTGTCCTCTGAAAAAAAAATAATAGTTCATTGATGCAACCGTTTCCCCTTAACCTCAAACGGCAATCTTCACAGCTAAGAAGGGCAGAAACCAGGGAGTTTTTTTTTAAAGGAAGGAGAAAAAGGAACCCGTCCTCTGCCTTTTCCTCCTTCTCCTCCACCCTCCTTCCTCTGATTTTCTTGAGGCTCTTTGAGCAGGAGCATCTCTTAGAAAAAAAATGACACTCCTCATACAGGAATTTGGTTCTGTAATTAACCTGCTCATTTGCTAATTTGACTGTAATCAAGCCTCTCATCTTTCCCAGTGGGGTGCCAGAGCTCTTTGAGCAGACAAGGCAGGAGACAGTAGCAGTGAGCTCAGTGATGAGTTGCATCAAGTGCCTCCTCTCCTTTATTTCACCTTCCGAAAGAAGAAGAAGAAGAAAAAAAAAACAGTGTGCTCACAGGAATGAGCAAACACATTCAGGTAAAATGCAGTGAAGGCTGACATGTATGGTGTAAAGTAAAAAAAAATGTGCAGAAAAGGAGGAGACTTTCCTCAGGGCTGCTGATGTCTGCTAGAGCTCTGCTGTTTGTCTCAGCCCCCGCAGCCTCTGTTAGACACACACACACACAAACATTTTAAGAAAAAAATGGAAACACTGGCATAGGTATTCTCCTTTCAAAGCCATTCAAACCAAACTATCCAGCTGACATTTACATCTGTCAGGACACAGCATGTGTCCTTTTCTTCTCCCTGAATGATCAGAATCCAGTATATCACCTTTGATTCCCTCTTTATGGCGCTCTTTTATTCTGCCGCTTTTGCTGAGTCTGTGTCTCCTCTGTTGCTCACATTCAAACATGGGAGCAGCCTGTCTAAACAAAGCGAGACACCATTGGTTGCCAGTGGCAACAGAAGCGTGTGGTAATGGCATCAGACCGGCTATTAGTTTTGATGTGAACTTCATAGTTAACAATTATGGGAGCACAAGAGAGCCTGAGCCATGGAGCAACATTTACATGCCACCTGTTAATCCATTAATGGGGCTGATTGAGCTGCACTCCAAAAAAGCAGCACTTCAGCTGGAGTAACCTGATCAGCCTTAAATTGAGTTTAGGATTCTGATTGGGCCTGGATGCCACTAATAATCTGTTCATTGGATGAAATGTAGTGTAATAGTGGGAAGCATCAGCAGCTCAGATGAGAAAGATTCTCACTTTTAAAGAGAATATTATGCATTGTTGTAGGCATAATAAATGGAATTTAAACTATTTTTAGCTGCAATCCCCTCGATACACAGGTTGCTGCACTAACATCATTATCTTTCTGTTAATGTGACAGACTAGCGTGATAAAAAGCATTCTAATCCAATTAGGTGATCGGTTAAACAAAGTTTACCAGCATACTTGCAGACTAATTTAAATATGATAACAGATCAAGTCTTTGGTGGTCTGCCTTTAATTGGCAGAAGTATAGTCAGAGGAAAAGAGCCGGAGGGAGGCAGACAGATGAGAACGAAGTTATTTAAGAACAGAGGCGGTCTGACTCAGAAATGGGCTGCCTGACAGTTGGTTTCAAGAGACAGGGAAGAAAAAAATCTCTTTGACGTATCGAGTGTGACAGAGGAAATTCTACTCATTCAAGCCTTTTCTCTGTTATTCTCTTTATGTCTAATAGTTTTATATATAATTCATAAGCCAACTTAAACTCGGTTGCTGCTCTTCTACCGTCTCTTCTTCTTTATTTTAAAGCACTGATCTGTGGTGATTCCTGCTCTCCAGATGTCAACACAGCAGGTGTTGTGATTGGTATGGATCAGCTTGTCTCAGTCCAATCAGATACTCTGAGAGGTGTCCAGGAAAGGAGTAATCCCTTAATGAGTCTAGCACACTGACATAGTTGTACCGTGCACACACACGGTATAAAAATGGTGCCACACAGACGCATGCAGACACACACGTGATGTGAAGCACGTGCCACTGACACATTTACAAGGAGCTGGTAACCTGCACTAGCAAGGTGCCAAGCTACTGTAAGAAAGAAACAGTGTTCACTGGGCTAATGACTGCTGTAGTTTGTTGTGTTGTGTGAGGCATCTCCAAGCAGTTGCCATCTCTATACAAAATGGGAACGGCACAAAAGGAAAGTGGCCGGTTGGCATGACGACAGCACAGAGTCAAAGTCTAACGAGCTTCTGGGCCCAATTATAATGTTTGGTCAAATGCGCATGCAAGTGCACGCCTACAAGTGCGTACACACATACACGGATTGCACATGGGTAATAACCCCTCTGAAGTCACAAAGGTGGGTAAAAGATCTCCCCTTTTTTTTCTGCCTTTGCATTGTACACAGTCCCACAGTGCATCTATTCTGACGACCACCATCTGGTGCTGCAGTCTGAAAATGACCCCCAAGGAGGACCCTTCCCTGACCCTCACCCTGACCTGCTAAAATCTTTCATTTCAAATTACTTTTGCGTTATTCTGATTCTACCAAATGTCTAAATGACACAACGTTTTCTGGCTGCAACAACAAAAAAGCTACAAAAAATAGTATGTAAGACAGCAGTAGTTGCTTGTGGGCCTCTGGTTTTACTGTTCTCTTCCTGCTTTCTTTATACTATACAGACACTAACTCGCCTACTCTTCAAAAGACCGAGCCGCATCAGGGCTGCATAAAAAAATTCCCTGATGAAGCAAGATCCAAATGAGCTGTGTGTTGCAGTGGAGTAGAAGTCAATAAAAGTGGATGGATTTTCAACCAGGGAGCAATTATGTATTTTTGTTGTGGGATGATGTTTACTTCAGTATTTTGTATGCGCTTTTTTATAGTATGTATCTGAGCCTTTCAATACATTTTTCAGAAAGAGATACATCTCTCTAAACAGTAATAGCAAGGCAAGAGTGCACATACTGGTTATATGTGTGTACAGATGCTGCAGACACACTTTGCCCAACAACCCTCCACCTCCAACCCTTCCATGACCAAAGGGGTGTAGAGTAGGGAAGACAGAACTCACTCACACATTCCCTACTCCTGTGGGATTTAAACTATTTTTAGAAAAGCGCCCCCTGGCTGTGCTGGAGTGCAGACATGTACCTGTGACTAATCCATAAACACACTAGTATGCAAACAACGCACACAAGCTCTGCCTGGAGTGCATGCACGCAGGTCTGCCCATGCATGCTAATGAACATTACAACACTCCATACATGGTGTCACAATATTTCTCTTTGTGAGTGACATTGCAGCTGTCACAAATACTACAAATAGAGTATTTCATGATTTCCAACACTTAACACCAAGCCTGTGTCAAAGAGGTCTCATTCCTGTGACCCCCCCTCACCCCAAGACAAACCACAGTTGCCACAGTAGCAGTGTCGCCATCTAACCCTTCCCCTCCACTCTCACCTCTACAGATAGAGAGGTCCCATCTAAGTTACAAACCCTCTAAAATATTCATCAGCACCAAAAAAGGAAAACTTTTAATACACATGAAACAGGACCCTGCTACCTTTGTTGTCACTCTCTATCTCTTTGCTCCCTCCCTTTCCTCTCTTCCTCCCCTCTTTCCTGGTCCCTCTCTGTGGTTCTCATGAATAATGAAGTCCTATAGAATCCAGTAGCTCAGATTGTCCCTGCAGTCGGATACAGCTCTCCTGTATTGATCAAATAAGGCTCCTTAAATAATTAACCAAGCCTTTGTCATGCAAATGAGTGGCCACAGCAGTGAGTGTGCGACTTGTGTGTCTGCTAGTTCAAAACATTAGAAGTTGCTGCAGGTTCATGTCGGGGCTTGCAAACAAGTTGCACCTTACTAAACTCACACATTCTGGTGCGGACGTGCAAAACGGAGCCACACACAGTGTGCACTCCCAAACAGATCAATCACTGATCAATCTGCTGAATAGGCTTCTTCCCTCCGCTGTATTGCTCAGGACAAGATAACACAATAAAAACAACAAAAATAAAATCATAAAAGATCATACATCTGTGCTGAGCCGCCAGTTTACAACCTGAGAATACAGAGATGAGATCACTGCACTCATTGTGCATTCCACTTTTTATTAGAACAATACACAAATACTTGGCAAGAGAATCTGCCACAGAGCTCTTTCTTCCAAGGGCAACCCACATATTTCATTCTTTGACATTTGTATGATGAATTCTTCGTCTTGTTTGTAATCTCTTACTTTTCCTTTGGTTACATTTGCCTTTTGTTAAGGACAAAGTTTATTTTCCGAGTGGCAGCAAAAACAATGCAGTCATATTCAGACTGTAAAATGCAGTAAATGGTTGTCATCTTTGTGTTACTGATTCCAACTGGATTCTGTTTTCAGTCTTTATGTCACATGGGTTTCTTTGATGATTTTGTTCAGTTGCATGATATGTTATTTATTCTAAGATTGTTTTTTTTATATGATCATAGCATTGCTGTCCGATATATACAGCGATTTCCCAGAGGCAAGGTTGGCAGCCTCATGTGTAAGTAACTCATGGTACAGCTTCTTGGACAGAGAAGAAAGAACGCAGTCTTAGAAGCAGACTTTCGAAAAGAAACACAAGAAAAACAATAGGGGCGCCTAGGCGTCTCTGGTCACATTAGTACACCTATATCAACAAAGTTAGGTAAAGTGCCACTTTAGCTTGTAGCAGCCTCTTATTCTGATGAATTGTAAGATGCACGGGAATTGAAAGATGTTGGAACAAATAAATTCAGAGAGGAAACACGACATGCTGCATGTCTTATATTCACTCTATATCTATTTCTTATGTATATTGCGAATGTAATTCACATTAAAATAAGCTATTTAAATCCACCGGCATTTTTAAGGCTCAAATTCATACCTGTGTTAACAAGCCAGGATGCCACAAAACTCTGTACATACTTAAAATCCTGAGTGACTACTCTGGGTTACAGTGCAAGAGCATATTCAGCATAGCAGTAATCCCAAATCCAATGGCAACAATCACATAAAAGTAAAAACTATGACCTGGCTGAATAAGCTCGCCTAACATGAATCCAATGGTGTATCAGAAGGTTGTAGTAAACAGTGCATTATGTTTACATGGCTGAATATAAAATTCAGCCATGTCATGGTTTTGATTATATACATTTTGTTTTATTGTAGTGTTTATTCTTAGTATTAAGTGAGTTGACATGAACAGCTGTGCAGGTGACAGCACTTGAACTTCAACTACTACCTCTTTAACTCATTCTTCATTACCATGGTAACTGGCAGTATGTACTGTGTTCTCTACTAATCCTTTCTTTTCCTCATTATGCTAAGACCAATTCATAAGGATCACACCAATAAGTGCTCTCTTCTCTTCTTCTCTATTTTTGTCTCGGCGGCTCCTCTTTCCCTCTGTGCTCATTTAATCACAATGCTTCGGAGAGTTCGAAGCATAAAAAAACGCTTTAACCCTGCTTCCACTGATGTACAGTTCACGTTAAATGATGTTAAAAGATGATTTTATAGTGAATTAAATGTTAATTTTACCCTACATCACTAAGCATTAATTAGTTTTTTTCTTTTTTGTGGTAATATAATGTGAATGTCGCTGTTATCAGTCTACGTGTCCAAAATGTTTTCAGGAAATATCAAGGAAACACAACCCTCTGTGAACACTTTACAATTCTCACAGGGAAACTTTTGCAGCAACAAAAGTGTTGCCTCAGCTCTAAGCTTTGATCCTCAAAGGGCATTTTGCTGCTGCTTCATTGTTTTTTTATGTGTTGCTGGGGTTTCCATGTTTGCGTTGTTGTTTTTCTTTAGTCACCATACACACACATCTGCATAGTCTTTGTAATGCAAATCTTTTGATCAGACACACCAAAATCACTTAACTTTTGGCTCTGATGCCTGTCTCAAGGCCCTGTAAGCCTCCTGTGGCTGTTTTTTTTTTCTTTAGCTGTGAGTAGCCAGAGGAGTGCAATCCCACTGACGGTACAGAACAGACAGGCGCCAACAGTGGGAGAATGTGAGAAACAGAGATTGCCACTGGGAAGGAGATGGGAAAAAGAGAGACATCATCTCAGATGGGCAAGCCAGGTGTTTTCACTTTTTTTACTTCATCCCTCTGCCAAAAATGCCAACTCTCATTTCCTCTGACTTTACGGCCACCAAATGAGCTATATAACATGACAACACCGGTGAATAACATAAAGTTGGAACAAAAAGGGGCAGTTGACATTTATGTAGATATTTGCCTACCCAGGACACCCCATGTTTAACAGCAGACCTTGATTTAATTACTGCTCTAGATCCACATCTATTCACTGTCACTCACACACTATAATACAAATGCCAGAGAGACAAAGAAAGCATGATTAGAGTGACGTAGGGATGGGCCTGGGTTAGAAAACGTCACATTCTTTGTCATTTTTAGAATTACATAATACCTGACAGACCTGTGGAAAGTTAGGAATTTTTTTCAAGACATAAAGAAATAAGATTACAAAAAATAACTTCATGTACCACTATTGTGCAAAAACTAATAATTAAAAATGTCACTGAATCGACCCCATTCCCAGGTTATTTCACCCCTGCTGCTTATTTTTAATACAGTGATTTATTTCTTTAAGCCTAATTAAAAATTATAATATCTTGTTTCAAGTTCATTTTCCGTTGGCCAACATAGAGCATGGCTCTTTGGTTATGGTTTTCATTCTGCGCTCAATCAGCTTACACACCAAAACAGCTTTGCTGTCCTCTCTGTTTGCAACTCACGCATACCTTCAGGGACGAAAAAGCATTCATTCCCCTCAGCTATTCTTAACATGCTCACTTGTTGGCTTTAATACACAAATACACACACACACACACACACACAGAGAAAGAGAAAGCTCAGGCCTTGCCAGGGGACGGCAAGCAAACTTCCCCCCAGCGAAGCGACATCTCCCCAGGACAGGAAAAGTAAATGAACGAGAGTGATTTGTGTGTAAGTGTGGAACCAAACACACAATGTGTTTTGCTGTAAAGCTTTTCTGTCAGCTCTGCAGGCTCTGAGAGCACACGGCCCATACAAATAGGCTGCCCCAGGGCTGGCTTCCTCTAATACGCCACAACTATCAGCAACAGATGACAGAACGGGTAGGGGAGAAACAAGGAGAACGAAACAAAAGCTAGATCACCCCTAACAGAGGGAGACAGAAGGCAGGCTCGGGCTAGAGAGAGCGCTACATAAAAAAGGATGAGGAAGCAGATATGTAGGTAAAAGTTCAGCAAAGAATGTCACAATAAACAAAGAAAGAATTGTCATATGTACATGTACATGCCATGCAGGAGAGGAGTGGCATAGCATATGCAGGTCACATATAATGACTTGGTGCATTATGGGTTTCCAAGCAGAGCAGTGTGGGTGTATGTTATAATGATATGTTATTACCCAGAAAGGCGAGAAGAAGAAGAAGAAGAAGAAAAAGGAGAGGAAGAAAAAAAAGCACAATCTAAATGAGTGACAGAACGTTAAAGAGAGGTAGAGGAATACAGGAGGGAAGAAGATGGTAAAAGGGAGAGACAGTGAGTGACTGAGGGAGAGAGACACTGCCTGCGATTTTGCTATGACAACCTTTACAGAACCCAGCATGCTCCCAAATGTACAGCTGAAATGTCACAGTAAGCAAGAGAAAGCGCTGCACACAGAGAGGGACATATCTGCACCACACAGGCAACGCAACTGACAGAATCAAATCGTACAACACTGATCTGTGGCAAAACAAAATCTCAGCATAAAGATCTTTCATTCTGTTGTGACATCAATAAAAGTCCTGATCTATTCAGGTTGTCTTTTCTTTCAGACTCCTTCATTTGATTCATTCACTTACAGCGTCTCTGCTGAAAATGATCCCCATTCAGCACTAATATTTTTGCCCTCCTTTAAATTTAGCAAAACACTATAATGAAACAATTCATCTAATTCATAAGAGAATTAAAAATGAGCCTCGTATGACTCATGTTTCATTCGCTGTGTGTTTGCTTTTTTTGTCCTGCTTGCAATAAAGCTAAGAAGTGCTCCACCTGCTTGAGCACCTTTTAATGATTATTGATGAAGTTGCTCAGTTAAAGAGAAAAACAATTAAGACCCTGCCAGTATAGAGTCCACACTACTAATGAGCGGCAGCATGCCTGGGCCTGCTCGTCGTACTGCTGACTAGTGTGTAAAACCTAATGGAAGCAACACTTGTTTTAATCGCACCTGAATCCTAAATGCTCGAGGTAGCTGTCACTGTCAATGTCTTTACAGGACTTTAGCTTATGGGGCTAAAGCAACAGCAGATGGGCGAAGGTTTCAGGAGCAGCAACGATGAGTCCTTGACTGTGCAGCTCGCTGGGGCCCGGGGTGGTGGTGTGTGCAGGCGGCTTTTCACATCTGCTGTTTACACATGGGCAACCTGACCCTTCCCCTCCCCTGCAGGCCCTCGAAGAACCCAATAAAATCATCAGACTCCGCTCAAGATGACTGCCTTCGCCTCCTGCAGAATTTCTGAGCATTTTTTCTTTCTTTTTTTTTTTTCTTGCCTGTCATCTCCTCTCTTGCTCTGTTGTCTCCACTCTCCCTGATTGCAAATGCTTATTCCCAACACCCAGTGTCTCTGTTGTTTCTTATGTTATAAGATGATCCTAAACATCCAGCAGCGGCTTTATAATTTATAGCTGAACCACTGACTGGCTGACCTTTTCCACCTCCAGCTGTTTCCTCCTCCCCCTGGTTTTCCTCCTCTCACTCTCACTTTCATCCTGCCCATCTACATCCAGAAAATAGGGCCAGAGACATTGTGACATTGTGTTATGCAACATGTGTGTGTGTGTGTGAGTGTAAGTAATAGAGCTGGAGGGGCAAGCAGGAGAGAACAAATAACATCATCCTCCAAAGAGCTGCGTCTAAGAAACATTAGCCCTTCCTCAGTGTGTGTAGTTATGGATAAGTGTGTGTGTCACACAGACGACACTAGGCCAGACTGGAGGATTAACAGAGCCCATATGTGGTGTTCACCCTCCCACACACACACCCAGTCACAACATCGAAATCCTCAGCTGGATTTGTGAGCATCATTCTGTCTTTCTTACTGTCCGCTCATTCCCTCGTTCTGAACCCCAATCTCATCTAGGAGAGGATTTATGAGGGGGCGCACCTCATCCCTCCAACACAACACAATCTCAATTGGACTGAGTTCAGCCTTATTCCAAACCAGACATCCATTAAACCAAGGTATTACTGTAATACAACTATCGGACAACTCTATCTCTTTCTATCTCCCTCTGCCTCCCTCTGAACATCAGCGAGAGTGATGTTATTAATATAGATTCTGCTATAGTGTGCAGACATTTCATTTCTATGTATATCAGATTAAAATGCCTTAGAGCAGAGACCTTGTATATTTAAATAGAGAAAGCTGTTAGGGCTGTGATTAGGTTTGGGTCTTGTTTGGGCTTGGTGTTGAATTCTATCAACTAAATGAGTGTGTAATATAGTCCATAGCCCCTCTTGGCTGATGATGGCTGAGGCTCAGGAGACAGGGATTTTAGCCCCCACCCTCTCCCCAGTGTCTGTCCTCCTCCCCAAAGACTCTCCGATCCAATTACCAAGCTGGCACTGCTTGGCTCAGCACTGACTCTGCCAACCTGGGTGAACTATGTCTCTTTGCTCTGCCTCCCTCCCTTCATTCAGCAACTCTACTTCTATCCTTGGTTTGCTCTTCGCTTACCCCGCCATGTGTGTCATCGTCACGCTCTGTCAGCCAGCAGCAGGGTTTTTTTTTTCTTTACCCCCCTTAATTTTTTTTTTTGCATTGTAATGTGTGTCTGTGTATGTGTTTGTCAGCTGTTTGCTGGAAGGGAGTTTCAGGCTGATTAAAGACATGATTTATAGGAGCATGATGTTGGAGGAATTCCCTGATTGCTCCTCAAATCGCGTCTCCTCAAATGAGCTCTCCGCGCTCAACCACAGTCTGCCGTAGAGGAAACTCGCCCCAAAGACACGTGCATCGATACGCATGTGTGTGAAAACCCGTACACATTTATTTACACACCCTACATCCACAAAGCTGAGAAGTTCAGATTTTACCATCAACTTTTTGCGCCCTTATATTTTTTTAGTCATTGAGAGAAAATGCCAATTTCACACAAAGCCACAGACTTGATTACTTTGGTATTTTTGGACTTTATGGGATCACTTTGAGGCTGCAGAAAATGCTTTTACTTCTATTCACTTTACCTCTTAAATCTTTAGCTCCATTCACTGCATTATTCAGAACTGAAATGGAACTACCCTTAATATCATAATACATACATAATATCTTCACAAATCACAGACCTAAGGCCTCAATTATACTCCTTTGTGAACATACACACAGCCAACTGTGGACAGTAGACATAGTTATTCTTAATTATAGTACTTTCTAGTCTGCTTAGAGGACGCACAATAGATCAGCATATTACATGTACCTTTGATGAAATCAAAATTGCAAGGCCTGTGAAAGAGGAAGACAAACTGCTTTTGTTGACCTTAACACAGTTACAAAAGCTGAAGAGTGTTTTGTGTGTGTGTGCTTAATGACAAGAAGACCAGGGACAGAGAGGGAGTTTAACATATCGGTGCAGGAAATGGGTGCAAGGGTCCTCCTGCACAGCTTGACTAGAGCCTGGTGTTCATCCTAAAATTTACACCACTCGAAAACAACTGGACTGTTATGGACATGCAAATGAGACGAATAACAGATCTGACCAGGCCTGTGAAGAGCCCTGAAAAAATGTATGTTCTCATTCAGCCTCATATTACGAGTAATGTTCTACATGAAGACAACTTTTTTTTTCTGCCAGGCTTTTAACAGTGCTTATTTTAACTGCGAGTTTTGTTTATGTAATCTTCCTTTTAATTAGACATGGAACTTGACTGAAGTAGATTATTACATATTTGTTGGAATCTCATTGTAGCTTATTTATGTGTAGCTATCTCTTCTCACAGCTAATTGCAAGATTTGGTTTAAGTCAGGACTTAGCAGAAAATACAGCTCCTCCATACAGTGAAACACAGTTTATATGTTTCTTTGTATTACTATGAACAGTGCTGACACAGAGAGGAAAACTGTGGACTTAATTAGAGTATGGAAAGTGAGCTTAATTCAGCCTCAATGATGTAAGTGAGTGAATGAATCCGACACAATCACTAAAAAAGGCTAAAATAGAAGATATTTTAAAAATGTCTTTCTAAAGCAAAAGTCTCTCAAACTCTTTCATTTTTGTTAACCTGTGATAGTTATCATTGAGAAAGTTGATTTGCATTATTTAGCATTTCATTGTATCGAATTTTTCAACCATTTTCAATCTTCTTCTGCTTCAGATAGTGATTTCCTATATTTCCCAGGATGCCTTTCACCATACCTGGGTTGGTTATGTACAGCTGGATTACATATCATTGATTCTAGCGGCGTAATGTTGACTATTTGCATGTCCGTTTTTGTTTCTAATTAAAGGTGGAAGTGCAGTAAATCTGTGTGAAATTACATTGCAGTAAAAATACACACAAAAGTCACCATCCAATCTAGGATGTATGATTATTAATTTGTTTAAAATATCTACTTCAGGACCAGAGGAAAACAGGCTGTTTTATGTTTTCATACAACAGCACGTGGGGATGTAATTCCTTTCTCAATTCCCTTGCTATTCATTTCTAAATCTCTTTTGTATCACTCTGGAATCTATTGATCATACACTATGCTGTAGGGCTTATTTTCCTCCAACATGCAATCAATGCGATTGCCTCTGTCTTTTTTATGTTTGTTTTGTAACTACTATAAGAAAATTACATGTTTGATGGGAAATATAGACAGCCCCTGTGTGTTTGTTGAATGTCCCCTGTTGCTTCTTATTTAGTGTCTCTTGGGAGAGCCATTCAATATCAGACACATTTGAAGAGTTCACTTTTTGTCTTTTTTCTTTTCTCTGGTCTGCAGAGAAACAAATGAAACAGTGATTTATATGTGCTATAATGCAACTTCAGTTTAGTTGAGAGATTCATTAACAAACTGATTTTTTTTTGCCACATCACTTTAAGCAGAGTTTTCTTTGGGCTGATATTAAAAAAAAAACATTATCCTGTCTCAAGGTTACACTTTCTCTCATTTCCCCCGATTCCTATGTTTCTTCTTGAAAGTAATTGTTTGATGCTATGGCTGTGTTCAGGCTATGTGAGTTATTAGCCGAGTCCTCCGGCAGGAGTGTGGGCTAAATGGAAAGGTGTCAAGGGGCTGGCTGCCCTGCTGTGTGGGAGGATGACTGGGGTGTAAGTTAGAATTGTCAAATGAACACAGTGTGATTTTTTTTTAGCATGTGTGCATCAGTACATGTGTCTATCACTGTTTATCACTGTTTTTTTTAATGCAGCATCTTAGAGCAGCAGTTTCATTAAAATGTCAAATGCCTATACACTATGACTGTTTCTATATAAATCACTGTGTATTTTGGGTCAAAGAAAGCATGCTGTTTTAAGTGTCAAGGTACTGTATATATATGTGTGTGTGTGTGTGGGATGCCACAGGAATGGTGTTAAAGGAAAGAGGTTTGCAGTGGCAGCAGTGATACCTGGAGGGTAAGAAAATGAGAGAAAAGACACATAAAAAGAAGGATGCTGTAGAGAAGATAAATCATGAAAAATCACTAGGAAAAAGTAACATGAGGTCGATATTTTCAGTCCTTAAAAATGGAACATGTGAGCATATTTCTCATGCTGCATCTCTACATATTATGGGGATGGGGACTAAAATGTGTTTAATGGGATTATTTGTGTGTTTTCCATTAACTTGTTTTAAATTAGTCATATCCGACAGATGAATTAAAGACTAAATGTGCCATGGAAAAATCATGTAAATAGGTCAATAGTACAATGGCTTCTTTATGTATTTATTTCAAATACTGTAAGTTCTTAAATGGTCCATGGAAGGAGCAACCCATGTCTGTTAGTCTCTTAGAAAAGCTTGCTTCACACAATAGATTTAACGGCCCACACCAGTTATTAGAGCCATTTTCAGAGAGATGTAGCAAAAGTGTATCATATTACCAGACTGATAAGGTTGGGAGTGCATACTTACTGGCCATACTTACAGCAATTCTCTATCTTTAGCATTGTTCTCATACAGCTCCTCAATATGAAGAATTTAAGAGGTGATCAAAAGCCTTGTTCCTTCCTTTTCCTTCCAAAACCCACAATCTCTCTTAACATCTTATTATGTCAAAGATTGAAAATGTGCCTGCGCGCTAGAAGCAGCTGCTTCATTAATAATTTCAACTGGCACTGAGTGCCGACAATTATTGTGGTAAAAATGTGTTTCCATACTGCCCAGCACCATGTTTCTGTCATCTCCTTTCTCCCTCTGTAATGCTACCTGCTGGTGTTTCCCTTCAAGTCACAAGAAAGGACAGAAAAGTCCCATTGATGCTCAGTATGCTCCTCCTCATCTCTTTCTGTCAGTCTCTGATTCACTCACTCACACACACACAGAGGTGCCCTATTAAAAGCTACAGAAAAAAAGCAGGCCGCCTTTGTCCTGTTACTGTGTAGTGGAGCTGATGTTAGTGAAGTTGGCAGCCATGGATGACTGGGAGCCACCAAGGCCTTGGTCAGCTGACATTATCCTGCCCCTCAAATGTTACCCAGCCCCGCAGCAGTGCCTGTCTGTGTGTGTGTATGTTGTACAATTCCTTGTCCAAATGTAACTTTTGGCTGGCATAGTAATTTTTGGGTAGGTGGACAGGAGATAAACAGAAGGAGGAGGGGACAGAAAGAGAGAGAGCGACAAAGAAGGTGGTAATCTGAGTGGATCTGAGCACTGATCCTCTTTGGCTCTCGTAGTGTGTGTAGGGGGTCACATCAAGCTTGAGCTCTGGGATAAGATGGGTAGAAAAGCAGAGGAGATACAATATTTGGATGGGAGCTAAAGTCACCATCGGATTGAAGAGGATCAGCGTTATAGCAGCGTAGAAAAAATATGGAAAATAATTTGAGTTATCCATCTGTATTCTTTATATCTGTGTGTGTGAGGCTGAGACAACAACCACATCTGCCAGCGGATTACACAACCCACACTCATGCAAAAAAAAAATCATCTGACATATATTACGTCAATGAACATTAAATTTTTGTCACAGATATAAAGCCAAAGGGCTGAACTGAGTCAAGGCTCACAGTTCAGCCCTAGCACTGTAGTCCAGGGATGAGGCAGAAACCCAGCAAACAGTCCAGATGGGTCAGTGAGCACAGAGCCAAAGCCCTCCTTAACCTGCTGGATCAGGGAATCAGCCATACTACGCAGGCAAAGATCGCACACAATCTCCCGCAAATACTCTACCTGCATACTCCCACATGCAGGCCAGGTGTAGCCAGTTGGATGGCTTTATTTGCTCCACACTGCTAAAATGAGGTGATAAAACCCAGCTCAATAGTTAGTTTATGGTAAATGCTGTAAAATATCTAGATCACGTTTCTTTATAGATTGTGTCATAAAAAAGATCAATTTGTTTCTTTGGGAATAAGCAATAATACAATGCATTTAATATTCCTTTTTTACAGACTTGTTTATTTTCATGTAGACTGGAGCATTAGAGACGCCATTATAAGGCTGTCTAAATTGGTCCACTGAGAGTTGGTCTGGCCCATAACAAGCATCACGATTCTAAAACATTTATGCAACATCGCCCAACATTACAGCTTTTAGTGTTTGCTGTGGAGAATAGTTTGGTCCCTATAGATGATCAAGGATGTTGTAAATGGATGAAGGAGTTTTTTTCGTCCAGTTACTTCAGTCATGAGGAACTGCATGGAGGAAGGCATACAGGACTTCATCACTTATGAATGCAGAATTAGCAGGCTGATTGTCTTGAAAACGTCAGTAAGAGGTTTTTGAAAATGTCTCTAGATTGCAGTGCCGAAGTCATGTTAAAGGGAAAGAAGCTGCGCGCATGTGCATTGTAGGAATTTACTTTTACTCTGAATAATTTCCAACCGAGGGGCACACAGAATAAATAAGAACATAAGCCGGGTTAGGGCACATTGTTATCACTGGTACAACAGTGCTGCAGCTGTGAAATGGAGAATACAGTTTCACTTCCCTCAAAAATCACTGTCGCCCACTGGGCTAGTGTTCCTCTACTTCAGCTCACCCAGAGTGATATCCTCTTGCCAAGGGTGAGAGCATGGCTCCTGAAATTCCATCTTACTGATTTTTTTTTTTTTTTTTTGCTGTGCCTTTGCCTGAGCTAAGCACATTCCTGCATCCAGCAAACAGATTGCTGGGCTGTTTTTTTGCAATGCCCCCTGTTTTTGAGTGAAATAGTAAAAAGTGATAAATACATAGCAAATCTATCCATCTCTTTTTGGGGGTGAAACATAAAATAACCAATCCATTATCTGAGTACCACCCCTGCTGCGTTCCGCTGATTCCTTCTAGCTATTAGCAGCTTAGGACACAAATAGATCACACAAGATATTAAAAAGCAGCAGGAATCTAACAGTTTAAAAGCCCCACTGTAATCCTTGCAGTGGAACAAAAACATGTCTGAATGCCGTCAAATTATTATCTTTCTTTCTTTTAATGGTTATTGTTTAGCCATACATATTTATTTTTTTGCCCATGTTGTAACAGAAACCCTGACAGTATAAATATATAAAACATGTATTGATGGTATTTTTATACCAGGTAAACACAACTTAAATGAATAGACTGCAATATATTGACCCTGTTGTCACTAAAAATATGAAAGTCTCTAGTTGCATGGTAACAATGTAGAGGCAGATCCAATATTAAATGCCCAGGAGAGGAATGTAATGCTGTTCATAAGAATGGAAATGTACAGATATATGACTATATTGGATTTCAAAAGCTTTGCCTTCCAAAGCTCAGTCAGAGATTCGTGCTTGGCAGGAAATAAAACATTCTGTCAGGATTGATCAATGAATACAGTAGTGAGCAAGGCTGATGTTAACAGCTGTAGGCATCATTTAATTGACAGCACCTGTAATCCTAATAGTGGTTAAACTCAACACAAGGGGAAATATGACACAATGTGTGTGTGTGTGTGTCTCAGCGATTATTGTTTCCATGAAAGTGAAGAAAACAGACAAAAAAAAAAAAAAAACGCTTAACTTCAGATACGTTGAACTTTAAGAATGTCCCTGATGTCTCTGATGGATGCTGTGATTTCGGAAACACAGAATGTATTCCATCCATGCGTCTGTGCCCCTGATTCAATGACTTTTCTCATATTCTCATATTCCTCTCGCTGGATTTAGCTTCTTTTTGGATTTTAAAATAAAATAAAAAATAATAAAATCCATGTTATGAAAAATAAAATACTGGCAGACATAATAAACATGAAGGCAGTTTAAGTGATTATGTCGCTGCGCCTTCACAAACTAAATCCATGAAAATCCATGAAACTAAATCCATGAAAATAACACAGTATGTGAATGTTTGCACTAAGATGTGTTCAGAGTCGTCAGAAGCAAAGGCCCTAGTTTTCATACCAACATTGTACTTGAGCCTTCTCACAGACGTATCTTACCCTGACCTTATACAGCAGCTGATATTATTGGAAGTGATTTCAGTTAGAGGCAAATTAAGAGACTAATCACAGAGCAGAGCTTTGCTGTGCTGTCACAGCACTCTGGTGCTTTAACTCAAGCTAAAGTGAAGCTTTAGTCTTTCTTTTTTTCATATTTGACTGTTTTGACAAGATCAAGCTTGTTTGACAACATAATACTGGTTTAGTTTTGTGCTAAAGATCCATGATAATCAAAGAGGCAATTAATTTTTTTTACACCATCAACTTTTTATGTTGTAAAAATAAATTGCTGTATGTTCAGGTATGGTCTCACTTGAAACTCATTTCAAACACCATTTATCTTTTCCCTTCATGTTCGCTGCAAGCCATTCAGGAAATTTTTAGAAACTAATTATTTCTGCTGGCAAGTGCATTTTGCTCTTTACCATTTCATTTAAAACCGATGCTTCTTTAAAAGTAGGCTTTCCACATTGTCTTACGGGCAGCAACAAGTTTAATAGCTGTTAAGTAAACACCTAATATGGATGCAAATTCACTGACTCAAGGTGAATAACATCAGTTAATCAGTCAATTTTATATTATAGTCGATATTTTATTATTTTATTTATATATATTATAAATAAAATTATATATTATTTTTTCAATAGTTATCTAAATTAACACTGTACAGAATAATATTTTTAGCTATTTATTTGTATCACTGCAACGTCAATCCTTAAACGTCCTTGACTTTGCATTGAATAAATGAATAAATTAAAATAAATCAATAAAAGGTAAATTATCATTGAAAATAATACAATATATAATATACATTCATAAATCATTGCTGAATAACAGTACAGAGAATCAACAGCAAAGAGGATTGCAAGATGAGACACACACACACACGGTGAAGTGCCAACAAGAACATCATCACCATTACACTGCAATCGCTATCAAGACTTGACACACAAATCATACTCTTAAGGTGTGACGACACCTGGTCACAACTAAAAGTTTAGGCCTTAAAAAGTTGATCTGCACTGTTACTTTTATTCTTTATTCTATGACAATAAAGATTCTTAATATTTGATTCTTAATAATAACTAATAATAAATGTTCTTAGCAGCAGTTATAAATATAGCTCTGGTTTCACACAAACACACACACACAGAGACTCTCACTCAGACGGCATAATGTAGCCCAACAACATCATAACATCCACTCCCGTTATTACTATGCACATGAGTGAATTGTAATAACATTGAATATGAATATGGTGCAGACAAGTCATCTGTGTGAGTGTGTGTGTGTATATTGTGTGTTATGAGATTAGAATCGTCCAGGACATTCATCTATTCTGTCGCTGGTGAGGAGATTGAGTGGGGTTGGGTGATGCAATGGCACTTTCACAAAGGATTACATTACTCTCATTCATACCTCTCATACACCACTTTTTTTTTGCTCTCCCCAATCTTTGCATTTCATAATGGCCGCTGTCTATGTTATGAACTGAGCTGGTGCTAGATAAAGGATTAGCATTTAAAGAGACTGAGCTCTATGCACATAAGCATGTGTGAGAGTATGTATGTTAAAAAATGAACTTTTTTTGTGGTATTAATCCTCTACTGTCATCTATGTGTCATGAGTTAGCTATGTGAGAAGAGAAGTGTAGTAGTCCCAGGCTAATCTGTCTGTGGAGTCAAACAGATTATATGTTATACTCTTTTTATTTCTGGCTACAGTCAAAGCATTCTTTCAATCAGAAGGCCATTTCATTATTCTCATACTGCAGGGCAAAGTCAAAGTCTCCACTAGGAATAGCATGAATGGAACTATGGCTGAACATGTTCTCAGTGTGGTGCACGAACAATGTGACATTATAGAGGAGATGATTACATGCATGCCTAAATGCCTGGTGTGTTGTTGTAATCCTTATAAAGACAACCATTTGTTAATGAAAAAGGTTGCAATCTAGTGTCAGCTGCTGCTCGACATTGAGAATGCAGTGTTAGAGTATGTGAATGTGAATGTTATGTGTGGTTTTTAGTGCGTTAATAGTTGGTTATGAATAAATCTAGCAACTATATTTAATATTATAACAGCATTTGTATCATTTCTGCATTCTCTATTTATATGATAGGGCTGCAGATCCAAATGGCATTCACCAGCATGAGGGATTCACATAATGCAAACAAGACAGCAGCAGTTGCATCCTTTTATGACAGCAAATCAGTTTTAATTAATGTAGGCAGTGATGGAACAAGAACTTGTAGCTAGAGTGTTTCCTAAGAGAGATATTCCTTAGCAAGTAACCTTCCAGCATAACCAGTGGATATCTGCATAGCAGGCCAACACTGCCTGTTAAGAGTTTCTAACCAACACGACTGCCATAATAAATAAATATATATATATATATTTTTAAAAATTAAAAAATCCCAGCCTCTAGAGAGAGAAGGTCACAACCTCATCTAAAGTTGGCCAGTGTAGAGACGCAGAGACATAGACATAGTTGTCTATGTAAAGAGTGGGAAGCGGTAATGACAAAAGCATAAGAATCTAAGCTCCAGTTGACTATAAATGCTCTCCATTACTATAAATGACTTCATTACAATAAAGATGTGTTCAACCTCCCTCTGAGTTTCAATGAGTATAACTGTTGAACAATTTGTTGAAGTGTGCTCAAGTAATAAAGCTTCAGATGCTGCCTGTGGTATTTACACTTATCCTCTCAACGTGCTGGCCCGGCACTGCCAGAGTGTATTTGTACCTGTGCAAAGCACCTGAATATGCACACAGACACACACAGCTGTATCGCATAGATACGGACAGTCCCTGCCTTTCTCTGTGCTTATTAAGACATTGAAGCTTTTAGCACCTAGCAGCACTAATCCCATGGCCTTATGCTCACCGCTACTAAAGCCAAAAAGCCTTATACAGAGGCTGTGTCGTTCTTTCTCTCCCCTTCCCTTTCTTCCTCGCTCTCTTTCTCCCTATGTGAGTGTGAGCATCTGTGACTGTTTGTGATGAATGGACAAGGCGAAAGAGGAGAAGGGGTGAATGTGAGACATTGCACCACTGAGGCCAGTGAGGAGAGAGAAAAAAACGACAGAATGAACAAGGGAGGCAGGGACTAAAAAGAAGGGATGGATGCACGAGGGGGTGGGGATGTGTCCGTGTGTGTTAGGAGCGGGGGGGGGGGCCAAGGGTGGTGGGGTGGATAGTTGCACATGAATTGCATACAAAAGCACCTACATGCTCTCTGCCCCTGCATTTATGTCCTGCTTGTCAGGCATGCAGAGCGTGCACGGAACTTGTGTGTGTTCCACGTTATCGTGTGCACGCCGGTATGTGTGTGCGCACATGCGTGTGCAAGGCCGAGGTAGGTTAAACTTGTACTCGTGAAGTGCTCCCAGAAGAGATTAATCATCCTGTGCTGGAATGCAGCATCGTGGTCATAAATCATCACCTGACCTCTCTCTCTCTGTCTCTCCCTCTCTCTCTCTGCCACACGTAGCGGTGGAGTCAGGGTAAAAGGAGTGTCATTGCATATCTGCAGTAAACAAACAGGCAACAGCCTTGACAGAAGTGTATGTGTAGGTAGGAAACAGAGCTAATTAGCAAATAATAGTGTCTGGTCTCAATCCAATGTTGGAGAAACCTGTTAAGGTCAAATCAATTAAAAAAAGGAAATATTTAGCATGAGTGGTTTTGTAAATATAAGAGAGGGAACCAGGCCTTAAAGATGCAAAACACAAATCAGCTGACAGATAGTAATTAATTTGTCTAGAATCAGTCCAACAAAAATGCTGGAAATACCTGGAAATACCTAACCATGTTGCAAAGACAATAAGCAGACCAATTCAGACTTGATGGTGGCTTTTTACACATGTAGCTCAGATGAGAGCCAAAGATTATTCTTGCCAGATGGGTCCTTACCTAGCATTTGGTTTAGATGAAGGGTGGCACCTGCATGCAGGAGGAAGACACGTTCATTATGGTGACTGATTTTGCTTTGTATCAAAATGAAATGTATTTAAATGGCTCAAACGAACATCTAATGTCAGCCGAAAGCAAAAACAATATGCAGAAAAGATAATCAAATGGTGATAGTTTTCCTGTACTACCCAAATTAATCCAGTTTTTATCTTTTCAAGCACTCTAAATACACTGAAACAGCTGAAAAAAGTCACAAGTGCAAGTTCTGAAGCATGCATGAAATCAGACTTAGACTCTCAAATCTTGCCAATTCCCTGCAGCTTGAATTTGGATGGTGCTCATTATTTTATTATTAATGAACAACAACATGCATCTGTTATTGCAAGGTAGGAATGTCTCCACTTTTTGTGCACACTGACTGTGATTAGGACAACCTATATTTCCAGCACCTACTCTGGGAGCCAGATGATACTGTTGAACACATGTTCTCATCAAATCTTTACATCTTTTTCCCCACAGTGAGAAAAGGAAGCTGGCCGGAAGTCAGTGCTATTATAGCTGCATGCTGCAACACAGGTACAAGAAAAGGGCTGTGATACACCATTATGTTCAATAACAGGAAATTGATTCTTTAATATTAAAAATTCAACGGCTGAGTTTCATTACTTTCCTGAGTCTGTTCTCTTTCCCTTGTGGAGTGGGAAAATATCACAGTTTATTAAATTACATCTCTGAGAAGTCTCAGGGGATGCCATCTTAACTCCTGTCCTCCTTCACAAGGCCATTTTAGACTGTAACTAGACATGTCTGATTAGAAAGACAGACAAAGTGAAACAGAGAGCAGATAAGCAATAGAGTAGAGGAAGGATTTCTAGATTACACTCACTACTGTGGAGAGTTTGTGGCAATTCTGACAGATCGGAAAATGACCTCCCAAATTAAAAGGAAGGATTCCTGTTTTTTCTGAATTCACATGCACTTTGTGTATGTATCTATTTGTAGGCGTGGCTTCTAGTAGCACTGTAGCTCTCATATATAACCTGTACAACACTCAAGTGCACTTCGAACAGAAGGCGTTAAGCAAGTTCACCCCTACAAAAGATCCTCAAGCAGCATGAGTGATTGCTCTAACTACACTTCCTGTCCGAAGGTGCAAAAGGGTCAAGGCCTGATGGGTCTGTAAGTCTGAGTAATGACTAGGCAGCATGTTTGAGTATGACTCAAACAGCCACATCTTCTTCTTGAGGGCAGAAGTGGACAGGTCCACTCATCACTGCATTCCGCAGGCAACAGAAGTAGAGAAATGTGTAATCTGTAAGGGATATTGGCTCTACACTGTGACGGGAAGCAGTCGAAAAAAGAAAACCTGGCAGCTATAAAAAAAAGGGCCTATAGATAAAGGCTGTTTTTTAGGAGACACTTGCTCTGAATTGTAAAACACAAAACGTTTTTTATTGTGGGTTGGCTTGTGGTAATGTAGGTACATGGTCAGAGGAACTCATTTTTAGGAGCCCTTAATTAGCCCTTAACCACTTTTTGTGCTGTAAGTGTCATTGTTGTTGTGACACAAACACTGAGCAAATGCTCAGATTGTCTCTGTTCTGGTTGGACAAATTTTCATCTACACTTCAGTACTGTCGTAAGCTCTATGGGACATGGTACAAGCAATTATCCACAAGCACATGTGCAAGTAGGCAAATGAGTTCAACCAAAATGTACCCAGGAAGATCATCACAAAGTGCTACGAGCCTGTGAGGGGGTTGACTTAAAACCAGTCGGTCAGCTGTCAGACAGATGTAGTGAATATCATCCCACTCTGCCATCGCTTCCAACACAAAAACCCACAGGATCCATGGGCATGGTAATCCAAGATGAAGGCTGCTCTCTACAAGCATCACTTTCTCCTAAAGCACAGCTAATGCTGGGTGTCACACGCATGCATACACACACATGCATGCGCTCATCACACTATACTGAGCAGTTGAGTCTGAGCTACAAAAAACCCTTTCAAAGAAAAATATAGGCCACAAAAGTCACAGGGGATGGCGTCAGAGATGAGCTCATGGCTTTAAGGTTTTATATGTGAAAGAAGAAGCGTCAGAAAAACAACAACAAAGCACTAACAGTGCTACAGAATCTTATGTCTATTCAAAAGCCTCAATCTCATAATTGTTTTAGCATTATGTTTGGGTCTCAATGGCTAATGTCACTCCTTCTATTATGGCTCATGGCAGCTATAATCATTGTTCCAATAGAGAGATAGCAATGTAATTTAAGTGGCAGTGCTAATCTGTCTTTTTTAACTGAAAAAAACACACACACACACACTGAGTTGAGAGCAACAGTGTCAGATCAATGTTGCATAGGAAAAGACCAGCAGGAGATTGGTGTGGCCTGGCTTTAAACAAAGGGGGGTCATCATCTTTTGATAAATAGGTTTCTTTGTCAGCTCCTCATACTGTCTTGTTGAAACTCAGTAGTTTACATTGCATGCTAGCTAAAAACATTTAAAAACTGGTAGCAGATGGAACATAAATTCAGTTTCCCACAGAACTCTGGTGAAAACTGTAATGTATACACATTTTCCTAACAACAAATAACAACCATGTCTTAGACTTTAAGAAATGTAAATGTGCGCAATGTTTTTGTTAAATTTGATTGGACCATTAAACACAAATCATGTAAGTGCAGTTAAGGAGGACTGTCAACTGATGAAGTCATTAAGATGGCTGCAAACATACATTTGTAATCACTTCAGATGAAAAAAAAATAACATTTTAATTGATTGTAGTTTTCTTTTCAAGAAAAACCCAAGCTTTGACACATCTCTGCAGAAAGACATGGGACATGTCTTCTATTGTCGTATTATACTCTGTGGTTTCTACCCACCAATTAATCAATTACTGCAATTAATATAATTTGCTCCTTTATCAGCAAGTCTTTGTAATGTTAGCCTCTTGTAAAACCACACCATGCTATTCCTATGTATGCCTTGGCAAGCTGCCCGAAGGAGTGCAATTAATTTCGAACTGTCGAAATATGACACAGAGGGGACAATGGAACATGATTGGATCAAACTGGGGACTAGAGAGACAGGTCAGGAGAAATGTAAGACAAGGGACACTGAGCAAAACATGACTGGTAAGTCCATCTCTGTAAAAGCGTTTTCCGACATGTCATGATACTGAAAATCTACAGTGCAGGAGGCCAAACGGGGCAGTATCATAGGAATGAAACCATTCCTGCTGCAGTTTTTCTATCCGGATGTGGATTTACGACACTGAGTTGATTGTATATCTGGCTTAAAAAAGCCCTGAGCTGGTGAAAGAGCTGAGAGGGTGGAGGAGGAGGACTCACAGACCTGCCTATAATAGAGCAATGCTATGTAGCTTTATATTTTCTGTTTACCTGCACATCCTGCAAATTACAGCTACAGTATAAACAGTATCAACCCCTCTTCATATTCTGGCACCAAGACCACAATTTCCACCCGCCTCTCCTCTTTCTAAAGGTCAGTGTTCTTAGTTAATCAGTAGTGACAAGAGATTGTTTCTGCATTACCACCTATCCTGCTCTGTGCCAAATGATAAAGTGCTACGGTCCTATTGTAGTGTGAAGCCGTTTGTGTTTGCTAGGTTTCAAAAGCATTTTCGCCTGATAAAAAAAACACTTGTGCTCGCACCTGTATTTAGCTTTGAACGATTTAAAACTGAGCCGTAAAAGCACAAAACAATGGAGGCTTTAAGCTGCAGGTGTGAAGGTCTGCCGGGGATGATTGCCTGTTTTATTCTCTTTAAAATCTTCATGAAGAAAAATGAAAACGTAAACTTGGCCCCCAAGACTAAATCGGATGAATTTGAGGTATTTTAAAACCCACTAATGTTGCTATGGTTGCAGTGTTAGCCGCAGCAGTGCTTAGCGTTTCATACCAGGTGAACAAGAAATGTTAACAGCATGCAGCATATAAGCTGTTTCCAAAACCAAACCTGTCAACACATAAAATCATACAAAGCCTCCAAACAAGAGACCCTTTACTGCTCTCAGGTAATTATACCTGAGTGACACGTAGTTTTTTTTTGTTTTGTTTTGTTTTGACATCTGTTAGCATGGCAGAATGTAGTTCTAGTTGACGGAGTTTAAAACAATGCACACAATGGTGTCTAGTTTGTGTTTGAAAGAGACTTTTGGCTCCAAATTCGTAACAAAATCGCAGTAGCCAAACATTCAGCCCACCGTGCCGGTTCATATTCTATCAGTGAGTGGATCCTGAATTGGTTGGAAAGGACAAAACGTATTAACTGGGCTCTCAGTACCAATACGGGTCACGCCTGTAGCTTGACAATGGCATTAGTGAAATTGGACCCTTGAGGTTTTCTAATGCTGTTTTCCATCTGTGAATGCAGACAGTCCTACATAAGGTGGGACGACGCACAGCCGAGGGGTCACACTGAATATCGCTGACCTCTGAGCACCCCCTGTCGCCCCCGATCCAAGTGTGCACTGGTTTGATGTGCGTGTGCTTGTTGACATGCACATGCATTAGGGTTATTGTGTGAAGCCTTCAGTCGTTAATCCCCTAATCTGCTGAACCCTGGAAATCACTGCAGTCATCTGTCAGCCAGGTCAGAGCGGGCCACAGAGCTCAACACAAGCGCATGTGCACACGCGTACATACAGCCAAACACACACACACACACTCTCAATGCTAGCCATTTATTCAACAAGGCCAGCCTCATTTCACTCTAATGAAGATTGATGCTCCTCTTTCCAGGCCTCACAGGTGTTGCAGTAAAATGTATGTATAAATATGTAACCCACATAGAGGAATAGGGAGAAAGGAAGGAGACAGATTACCAGAACGAGATTCTCTCTCTTATCATATTTATGTGTAAATTAACAAATATCACAACTAATCCTGCTGATTAGTTGGTCTCACATGAGCATGAACTCAAGACGATCTGTACTGCTCAGACCCTCCTGTAGTCAAGTCCAAACATCTCAGGCGTTATTTGTGTCTGTCTGTGTGTGTGTCTGTGTGTGTGTCTGTGTGTCTGTCTGTCTGTGTGTGTTTGCCAAATAGGACACCCTGAGGGCTTGTCTGGAGATTGTGGTTGACACGACCTGCTGCCATCCAGTGTGAGCTCCTATTAGCGCTTAAGTCTGAGGCTCGCTATATATATGCACACACAAACACAACACACTGGTCAAAATGATTGTACCTGGCAGGTTAAACACTGTGGGAGACAGTTGAGTGTTTGCACACTTGTCCATGTGAGTAAAACAGACATCTGGTTTCAGTACAACTAGCGCGCGTGTTTCCATATGCATGTGTTTTCAAAAACAAAAATAAATAAAAATGTGTCACTAATGATCAAACGGCAATCTGAGGCCTTTTACTTCCTTTTTTGATTCACAAGCTCCTGTCAAGAGCTCAAGATGGAGGGATGGAAAGCGGGAGAGGGATCAAAGAGTGTTGGAGATCAGACAGACGCAGGCGGCCTTGAAGAGAGCTAAAGGTGGAGGAGGAGAAGGCCGCAGAAAGAAACTGTACCAGACCGTAGACTGAAGTGTTAATCTCAGCAGGGTGTCTTATCATCAAGATCTCCGTGGCATCTGTGTGTCTGTGTGTGTTTTCATGTCATAAGGTGCTAATGATTGCCAGGCTCTGCAGGATCTACAGCTGGTGTGTGGGCCTTGTCCCTTGACACCATACTTGACACACAACTGACTGAAAGTTTTTTTTTTTCTAATGCATTCTTAAACTTTATGCATTCACGTGGCATTAAATCCTTAAAAGTCACACTAGTGCTCAATGAATATTCATTACTGAGTGAACACTGTCCTGCAGTGTTGTGTTGTGCTGCAGCTTGAGGGAGGCCAGCTGGGTTGTTGCTTCCAGCCTCTCTGTGTCACTAAAAAGGAGATGATGGCAGCGGAATGCACACCTACACAGCCGTGACCTCTGATTTAACCCTCCACCACGCACAGAGCACGAGTTCTAATTCAGATTACTGTAATATATTGCATGCAAGTGTGTGAGATATAAATACATGCAAACACCATACAGGAATAATGTGTAGCACAACAATCGATGCTTTAGAGAGAACACAGGAATACGCAGCAGCAGCTGTGGCTAGGAGGACACACGGCTGCGACGTAAAGCTGTGGCCGTTCAGAGGAGAGGAGATAAGCTGTAATAATGACGGGTCAATCAGCCAATTAAAGCCCCCCAGAAATCCCATCATTGTCAAGATCAAGTGAGAGCATCTTCTTCAAAGCACGCTTACGCACGCACGGATGACATGAAATGTGGATGCTGCGCTGCAGTAGCCGCGTCGGACAGGAACTGGCTGAGCTCCTGCCCCTCAACACGACACCTCTAACAGCCCATCTTGACCCCTCACAGGATCAGAAGTTCTGCATCTTCCGTGTGTTGACAGACCGCGCAGAATGACAAAGCGCAGACCTCTCAAAGCTCATAGCGATTTATTTCAGATCATTCCTGCCTCGAAACTATTATCCTACAGACAGCTCGACAAATGACACATAAATGGCACCGCAGACACGCGGAGGGAACCCTGGGTGACCAATGATCAGATTCACATGAGGACATACAAATGTGTGTGTTTTTTTCTGCGATAAAAGACACCTCAATGTCACCTCTCTGCGCTGCCCTCCCCGTCCTACTTGCCACAAGAACTGGTGGTGTATACACGTGCTGTTAGTGGTCACAGGCGCTGGTGTGTAAGCCCAAACAACAGCGCGTAAGCACGGTTTCCATGGGAATATATTTCAAAATATCACGTACCTGTTTACAGCTATGCGCGGCACTCACTGCATTATCCTCCTTCTTCAACTTGAACTTTTCCTTTCCTCCAATGGAACAGCCCGAGCCTACTTGTCACTTGTTTATTGCATACTTTTGTTTTTTGTTGTTCTTTGCCCTGTCTTTCCTGACAAGCCGCTATTAAATGCGGAGTGAGATGAGAGCACGGGGGGTGAGCTGATGGAGAGGGCAGGTTAGAAGTCTCCAGTTCAACATCTCACCAAACCGTGGAATCAAACGGAACAATCCATTCCGCCGGTGATGATCGTAAAGGGGAACAGTGCTGACTGGCAGAAATGGATAAAACGACAAAATAAAAAAACGGACGAACACAGCTGTGCGCAAAAAAAGGCACGTCTTCTCTCGAACCTGACTGGCGGACAGGAGAAAGAAGCGGGCATGCTCTGAACGTGAGCCGATCCGTGAAGGCTGCGCGCAGCGGCACCCAGGGAGCGACCATCTAACACACAGTACAGAGGAATGACCGAGGATCGCGGAGCGCGCGTTCACGGCCGAACCAAGTCAATGGTCATTATCAGCGCATGTGGAGAGTAATCCACTGTGGACTGTGAGCTGCAGCTGCATCCCGACAAGATGGCATGCGGGGATAAGCAGTGATAGTGATTAAAGACTGTCTTGACTAAAGACTGTGATCAATCTGTGGTGCCTGCCCTCAAATGAAAATGCAAATATGATCATCATTAATATAAAATTTTGCCTACAGCATGCATGGTCAAACATAATTAAACAGTCTATTATGAATCCTGTTCTACTGAGATCCCACAATGAAAGATAATACTTATAGGATGAATGATTGCTTATAGGCTACACGTTTTAAGGAAATAAAAGGTCAGTTTCATTATGCCAAACAGGGTGCAGCATCATTTCCACAGCCTAATAGGCAAACTTGAATCTGACTGCATTCTTCAGAGTTGGAGCATGCCTGCATCGGGTGTTAGTTCCCTCCTTCCATGGCCTATAGTGCTCATTACAGTGGTCCTCGAGCATCTCTTTTTAAACAGTGCACCCACTGCACTGCAGGCTACTGTTCACATTAGCACACTGCCTAATGGGCTTTCTCTGTATTAGCAGCAATAGAAAGGTGCAATAACAGAAGCATGCAATTATGCACCATAACTAGGGAAAACATTGTTAACAGTTACCCTATTGCCTCTCACTCTCCAAGCTGTAAATGCATATTTCCCAATGGAGGGATGATAATAACGCCTGCTTATTTGAAAACACCTTGTAAGGAGAACCTTGTGGCTCTTTTGATAAAGATTTCATTTCGGAGGCATTTTTATGCATAACTGGGGATTGGCAGGGGACATAAACCTCCCACTTTTGGCTTTATTTATTTATTTATTTGTTTATTTTACTCATTCATTTCCTGTTTCGGTTGGGCTATCCATCACCGTACACATTATTGATATATCAATGGAGACAGATAAGGATGTCAGTGTACAAAATAGGTAAAATGTCAATTTGGTTTGAATTCGCAGATGGCAAATCCAGAGCGGCGGGTGAAAAAAAAAAAAAAAAGGAAGGAATCATTGGATCTCTAGTGGGTAACACAGGTGCAGTATGATGAAAAATGCAGATGAGGGTAGGGATGAACCATTTTAAAGTCCCCAAGTGATAACCTAAAAAAACAAAAACTGCTTTGACTTGGGCTCATGCAGGTGCATCTTGTCCAGAGCTGCTCAGTTGCCCCAAACTGTCTGTGGAGTTTTGTTTTATTAAAGACAATGAGCTATGTATAGCTCCATTAAAGCAACAGCCAGTAGCTTGTTGAGCAAAATGTTATTTTGTTCTTTCACCTTGTCAAGTAGAGTTGAGATCTCAGGTAGCGGCTCCCTGCAGCAAAAGGCAGCATGTTGGGACGTGGCCTCAGAAGAGTAACTATGTAAAAGTGATTTAAAATATGTTTTTTTTCTTATAGCCGTTTTGTTGATTTCTGTGTAATAATAAAGGTCATAATTTAGAATGTATAATGATTAAGAAATATGATAAATGATTCAATGTTGCTGTGATTTGCCAAAAACAAAAAAAACTTTTCTGTACTTTCTGTACTGTCAATTTTTACAATTTATACTTCACTTAAGTAAAAATAATAATAAGGCCAGGCCAGTTACCCCACCCACAGTAGTGCCCCATAGTGTTCAGCCAGGGTAACACTCACATGGAGCCATAACCCTTTCAAGAAGCTGATCACATCATTCACAGGATCTAACAACCTCTTCATAAACCACAGGCAGCCACCCCCCTAATCTACCTCTCTGACTTCCCATGGTGTTACTGTGGACTTAAAAGTAATGATGTCAGCAGTATTAAAGCTGTCCTTTCAATCCATCTGCACTTAATTCCTTGCATATGGACACACCTAGAGATTAGCCCTAATATGTCCCTATAACTGGCCAACATAGTCAGATGTGGAGACAGGCCAGTGTACAAACCCAGATTAGATCACACAGAAGCTGCAACCGTGGGTGGCCGACTAGTATTTTGCTCACCGGTTTAAAATCAACCTCAGACCAGACACCTGCCAGCTTCTGCTTTCAGCCTGTCTATGGGCCTCCTCCTGCTATAAAGCAGGATCAGCCGTGGCAATACTCCCCTTTTATACATCCCCTTTTCACACCTTCCTATTTTTTTATTGATTTTCTCATACAAGTCATACAACAGAGACATTATATTGCTAATGAGACAGGATTACACTTTACTCTGGGTGGGTATGCCAGTGGTTTGAGGATTGTTAGTCAGCTTCAGACTGCATCCGGGACCTACAGAAAGTGGCCCACAGCAGACAAAATCATCATCACCCCTTTTCAATTTTCAATGACACCACAAAAGTTACAAAACAAATCATGTAATTACTCAAAATCATCACCACCAATCACAGTCTAATTCCGAGGGGGTAATTTTTACCTTAATACCTTCTACCCAAATCTAGCCTTAATTTTTAAAGTCAGTGTCACAACGCATGTCTTTGCCAGAATGTCACAACTTTTCTAAAAAAAATCCTCTCTCAGATGGTCTAAAACTCAAGTTCGGTCCTCACAAAGAAAGCTGTACAAGAACACACACACATAAAACAGACTACAGAGGATGACAATGCTCAATATCTGCACGTCAAACAAAAACCACAAGTAATAGTGACAAGCAATTAATCAAACAACTGTTTAAGATACAGAAAACAAACTTGCAATGATGCTAAATTTAACAAACTAGTGCAGTGCCCATCCAAAGCGGGCCAGTTCAGAACAGGCTAATGGCAGCTTCTAAGCACTCACCCAAACATCAACTTTAAGCTTTAACTCAACACTGAGGGGTTCAGAACCACTTTGTTTTTGTTTTTTTTCTTTCTAATCCTTCTGCCCCGTCCTTTGCAGTGGTGGAAACCACCATCTTTAAAAGGGATGTATCATCATAAAGTGTGACCCTTAGAAGAATGCGTTGCATGGGACTTGCTCAAATGAGGGAAAAATAATCAAGAGGAAAGTCATCATATGCTCTATGTGTAGATGAGTTAGCTGACCTTTCTCTATCATGAGCCAATATTAGCACAAGCCATTATAACCTATCAAAAGGTAATGCTTATAGCTCATGCTCAGAGGCCCTTGAGCCTCTCCAGTTGTGAATTGTGTGCTATCTGCCCTATTACAGACTGCACAGTGTCAGGGATTGTATTTAACCTTGTGCAATGAGTTTTCTCCCATATATACCACTACCAATCATATCTGCATTCCCAAGGGTTAATTTTCAATGCAGGGTGTTTGTGACTCGTGGTATAAGTACAAAGAAGATGCATTGTACTGTTAATTATATAATCAATTTAATTAATTCTTAAAATGCAAATTAGTTCAGGACCTGAACTTATAGAATTACTGCTGATTAGCTGGCTAAGCACTATTGCTGCTCTCTGGATACACCCTTATTAAGCGATATTAACTGTGCCTTTCTTATAAATTCTAGTTATTCAAAAACACACACTTGGGTTTCAGTCAACCGAGATAAGAAAGCAGTGTAATGTTCAGAGTAATAGGTGTTTGGCAGACAGTATCTTAAGCCAATTTGTGCTCACACTAACCCCTGCTTCGCAAAATAAAGCAGGTTATTTAGGAGCATATTAACAGCCTTGCTTTTGGCCATTTCTTTTAGTCTGTTTTTCTCACTTATGCTTGTTTGTATCTTTAGTAAATAAAGCTCTGACTTTATATTTCTGCCCTCCCCATTTCTCTTTCTCTCTCATCTCACCCTCAGTGCTGCAGGTGCTGCCGCTGTAGTAGTAGAAGCCGGCTGATATGAGGCGATAGCAGGTACATCAGGGAGTAGAAGAAGAGGAAGGGAGCTGGCTCGGGTTGGCACACAAGTCTGCAGAAATCACGTCAACTTGCAGGGTGGCAAATGAGCATTTACAGTATATTTAGAGGCTATGTGTTGAATATTTTTTATGTCTAATTATGCCCATGTGTGCACACATCTGCACACACACATGTGTACATGTGTGTGTTTTGGAAGGGAAGCATTAGATCCATCAGCATGAGTCTAGAAGCTTACAGGCAGCTTACAGAGCAGCAGGGGGTTTGTGGCAGGGGGTAGTAGAGGAGGAGGAGATAGGGTAAGACATGAGAAGAGGGGGGTGAGAAGCGCTGGAGGGCTTACACAGGAATAGGGCACAGCTGGTTTTTAATTGAGTCCCCCCCCCTCTACTTCATGATGTGTATGTGTGTGCACACAAACACACACACTTGTTTTTTTACTCAGCATTTTCCCAGCTGATGGCTCGGAGGAACTAAACACTTTGGTACGGCAGCAACCTTCCAACAAAACCCTCAGCACACGCTCTGTTTTGGTCATGTGACTGATAAAGCTCTCCACCAATCAAGGCCTCTGACAGCTTGTTGAGTCTCCCATGAATCTTAGTGCTCAGCCTCAGCACAACCTGAAACTGCCTGCCTCCTTTAGGTCTGCTTGTGATGTAAGTGGGGGGGACCAAAAGTTACCAAATTCAAAAAAACCATATGTAATTCCTAAAAAACTACATTTTTTTATTACATGTGACAGACTTGTACACTGCTACTGAATATTTGCTCATTTACTTCAGTGTATTTTTTTCTAAATTTATCTAATTTGTTATATCTTTCACATGAAAGTATGCCAGTATGCCATATCTTACCCTGTGATTCTTTATCTTGCACTCTGGCTAATTAAACTGCTCAGTTTTTAATAAACTACAGACTGTTAATATTACACAATACTTCCGCACAATAGACTGTAGGTCATATTATACTGCTGTCGATAACTAGATGATTATTTGCTCACTCACTCACTTATGATTGGTTTGTTATGTATGTATTAATACTACTTTGAGCAATTGCAACAACATTTTGTTCTGTATACACTGGTTGTATATCAGAATGGCAATTAAGTCTGTGGAAGTGGAAAATGTGTTTATGTCTTTCTAGAGGTCATGTGTAGTAAAAAAACTGTTTTATTTAAGTTATCACAACTATAATCTGACCTTTTTTCCAACAGACATAAAAGCTTACAGGATTAAGGCATTGGAAATTATTCATTGTTAGTCATTGTGCATATGCTAAAAAAGAGAAGTGATGGCAAGTTGTTTTGATTTTTAGTTTTGGGGGCAAAACTTTGTTGGTATCAATAGATTTAGCACATTTAACACTTAATTAGCAAGATATAAATAGTTTCACCACCATCACTACTCTGTATAAAAAGAGAAACATGGACTTAGACTGTACAAAGCAGTGACTGCATTGCAGCTGACATAAGGATTCATTCAAAACCCATCTTCTTTCTATAGAGTTCCTATAGAAGCTTCAAATAAGTCTGAAAAGAATTTTTCTAACAGCTCGACAGAAGAACAAACAAACAAACAAAAATATGTGCCATGTACCTTTTTGAAAAGAATGTGCAGAGGGATTGCAGCCTTAACTAGAACACTGCATAGACTATATCAGCAGAGTGGTAACATATTTCTCTTTTCTAATTCCACAAAGAAGTATGAAACAAGATTAATGATGCAAATCTTTAGCAACTGTATGGTTAAAGCTTACTAGTGTTTGGATGTTTATGCCTGGAAGAAGTAATGATGTGATGATGTAGACAATTATCTTTGCTTGCAGTAACTACACAATTCATTTTTCACTTGTGCTGAGACAGTAATTGTTGGCGTCCTGGAAAAATAAATCTGATTTTATGGTTTTTATAGGTGTCTTTGTGAAATAATGAATGACCAGGCTATTAGTAGCGTTCGAGTAAACATGGCAACAAAACTGAAAATCCATCTTATGCATTAACTGACTGAAATTCTCCTGTCTGTGCTGTCCTACTTGTTATTCTTGATCGCATCTGAATGCTGTCAGTGACCTTCTTTTTTTTTTGCTCTACCCATGATATGCCAATTTGCGTAGACACACAAATGTATATAGTATGCGCTCACATACTCATCCCCACAAAGTTATGATGAGCCCATTCCGCTTTGTCTACAACGCTCTCTCACAGTGGAGCTGACGCCACATGACTGCCACCTCATTAGAGGCTTTAGCCTGTGAGCTAACGGGCCACAGAGACAGTGGGCCATGCCACGTATGCTAATTATACTAATAACAATAACACTGCCTTAGGATGCTACTTGCTTTTCTTTTCAATTAATTTTATCAAATTCACTCGAGGGGAAAGAAGCAGCAGAGGCAGGGGGGGAGGGGGGGCGGGGGGCCCAGGACATGCTGGCTCTATAGGTGGGACTTGATAACAGGCTGTATAATTGAAGCTAAATAACAATAAAGAACAATAACATGAGAATAATGTTTGACTGATATTATATACTCTGTGCCACCAGTTACAGATTCTAGAATCGTAGAGGTAGATCCAGTCTCAGGGGACAGCTGGTTGCCCACTTCTTGTCACTGAATGACTATGTGCAGGATAGGGTGACCAATAAACAGATGTTTCTGAAAGGTAGCTGGGGCCCTCTGCAAGATATTGCTTTTGATATTCCTCAACTTTTCCCTAGATCAGAGTTCAGCCTGTGCTATTTTATGTTATCATGTCTGGAATAGAGAGCAGTTATCCGTAGGTGGCTCCTCAATGCAGATATTGTGCAGCTCCTAAATCTGTACACGAGCATAAAAATACACACTGAATCATAGTCAGATTGTGTTGTGATAATGTATTCAGATATGATATGTGTGTCTCCGAGATATGTATAATTTATTTTGACACTTTTCTCTGCCGTATTACAGTTTCTTGGCACATACTGTAAGAAAAGGGGTAAAACACTATTCTCACACTGTCAGGGTGAGATTTCAAAACAACAGCAGTAACTCCAGAAGCATATGCTGCTTATAATGTATTATTATACAGGTCCAGGTTTAAGGAAAATGACTGCAAATTTGATTGTTAAAGATCATAAGAATGAAAAAAAAATGTATGCAATTAAAATGTGTTTAGTATCTTCAAACACATATATAGGCCACACTCTAACTTGTGACTCTTTCATGTTTTTTTTCTATATTTTAATTCTATATTTGTTACAATGTGTCAACATCACCCACACAAATGTTGAAGCAATTTAAAATGACTTAAATTCAGATCATTTTACAACATTCCAGTTCTCAATTCATATTTAATGACAATTGGACATTATGCTTTCCAAATGACTGATCATCAACATCTAGCACATTAGCCCCAGAGATGTCGGAGCACTCCAGTCCGGCTGCAGTAAAAGTGCAGGGTTCAAACGCCATCTAATGAAAAGAGCTAAAAACATAGGTAACACATAACCAACTGTGAAGTTAACAGAAGAACTTTCTCTATACCTATAATATGCCCTGCTCTGTCCTTGCCCTTAAATGAAATGATCTTCTGACACATCCTTTACTAGCATGAAGTGTAGCTTCTAACTTTCAGTTTGTTGACATAAGGGTCTGCAGCTTTCTTTCCAGAGGAAAAGGAGCAAAAGCTGAAAGGTCCTTGATAAATACTGAACCAGTGCTACTTCAGTGCAAAGTAGATATAACTAAAAGTTTCTTTTATTCATGCATCTTAGGCAAAAGCATGCTTTATTTATCTTATCTAAAAAGAACCCAGGGCAGTTTGAATCATGGCACAGCTAGACTTTATAAGAGACAGTAGCCAAGACCTATGTATCCCTCCCTGTACATTGATAGCTGAACGAAACATTGTGTTATACTGTCCTGTCACATTAAATGTGCTGCCAAGAAGGACACTTACAGTAAAAGATGTGTATCAAAGGTAAGCTCTCTGTGTTAATGAGCAGTCTTCCTACTTTATCTTTGTTCCTTTCAAAAAAGCCACAGCAAGACTCATAAAATTGAGAAAAGTGCCAAGAATGTTTTCAGTCAGCACTATGATGCAATGAAATAAAAATCAAAAAGTGAAAAAATATCAAACACGGTCTCAACTGATTAAAAATATACTCAAAGAGAATGTTGATTAATGAAAAACCAGGATGACACATCCATGTGACTGACCTGAGAAAGAAAGGGAGGGATAAAAAAATACTGTTAGGGGAGAAAATATAATTAAGTAAATTAAGCCCTGTCTTATTTGCATGATCTCAATTAATGTGCAGTCCATGTAGCGGCAACAGGCACACACCAGAAATCAAATTAGCGGAGATGAGACAGCATCTGTCTTTGGCTCCCATGTCCCTCTGGACTGGCAAAGATGGCAGGGCTGGCACCAAACAGCTCATTGTTTTCACAAGAGCTTGATGAATGGGCGGCTGACAGCAGGCTGTACGTCAGTCACAGAGACAAACTTATTCTAGTCAAACGCAGCACAGCAGACATATTAGAGAACAGAATGGTGATTTAATAACAGCCACAATGTCACTTACTGTATATGTCAGTAGTTGGGGTAATGTATCTTAACAGTCTGTGAAGAAGAAGCTACATTTGCTGTTTAAAGACACTTCAGATCCAGCCTAATAATATAACAGATATCTGGGCTAAGACTGCTCATTCTGTGCATTGGTCATTGTTTGTGGACCAGCAGGGCTAGAGGTGACAATAAAAACAAAGAGGATCCAAGCCAAAGGAACGGTGAAGAAGCTTGTTGTTGATGGGTCTTGTAATGTGATTAAGATTGGGGATACATTTGTTTTTACTATTATCATTTTATACTCCAATCAACAGTTGTGCTGTCCTTACCTGAGCAACCATCATTTGATGACTATGGGTGATAATGAACTACAACAGATGCTTTCAGATGCCTGATAAATGTAACCGGCTCGTTTGGTGACAGATAATGGACATGGACTGTTAAACCAAAACCTAAACTTTACACCATGATCTGAAAGCTTCTCAGAGGGAGCACTTACACTGTACAAGCACAACAACAATAAATCCAGATTCTGTATATTCACATGCACAAAAATCCTCTCTATTCCAATGTACAATCATTATCTGAAATATCTTTTTTTGTTCCTCTGTCTGACAGTCACCTGATCTTGTGTATACACTTTGTGTATTCCACCTATCCATTAGCTATTTTTATATATCCCATAGAGGGCAGTAGACAGTCGATCTCAGCTTAAGTGGGCGGATTTCCAGCAACTTTTGATTGGCATATATCTCCAACACATTTATTTGAGGAGCTGTAAACGGAGACAGATGGAATTACTGTACAAGACACAAGGTGTTTGTGCTTATATTTGTGTATATGTGAATGCGCTCGCAGTTCTGGATGTAACTAGTCATTGCACAAAGAAATACCAATTTATGTACCTCAGCAATTGTTGTGACCCTGGGTCCTCATTTACTGTCCACACAGGTATGTACTTTCCACCTGGGTAAAACAAACAGGCTGAATGCCTGTTTGTACGTCTGTGCGACTACTGCTGAATTCAGCTGATCTTAGCCCCATGGAAATAGGCCAATTTTCTCTGAGGCATCTTGTGACTGCTTTGAAAGAGAAGATGGAGATTCCTTCTAGTTCCAGCTTGGCCAGTAAATGGTGCATGTCTCCTCCCATCAATCACCAGGCTGCACTAACAGACAGCTGGCTGCCTAATATACACCTCCATTAGGAGTATCTGCTCCTCACTGAAAGTCACTGGAATCTCCAAAGATACTATATGGAGGGTTTGTCCTGAGGCGGATGTGCCTACCTGAACGTGTGAATGAGCGTCAGGATTTCAGTTAACAGATTCTCAACTTCAAACACTGGCGACTCACATCAGCCGTCAGCAGTGAATTGGAATAGCTGCCACTGATGGCTGATGACAAATGAACCTGACAGCTTGTAAATAGAATAAATTTTAATATCAGACTTTCAGCCAAAAAAAGTTTACTTTTATAAAATATTTGTTACATAAACCTAAGTAGGGCAAGTCATGTAAATTATTTAGTACAACAGTAAATATTTAATCTACATGGTATATCCTCCTGTTTTAGTTGTATTACAGTTCTTCCATTAATGAGTCCTGTGATGACAGCAAATATTTTGCTGTGCTGTGTGACTAGAAAAAAGAAGTGGGTGGGTGCAACCTGTAAGATCTAGTGCTGGAGTTTACATAATATTGTTATAATATTCAAATGTCCACAATATACATTTACTGTAAATTAACTTTCTATAATGTCTAAATCCATACACAGCTATGTGTTTGAATGTATGTTTAGTATAATATATACTAGAACCAGGATATAAAGCAGTGCTTTCTTAAAGTGTGCTGCATTTTTTTCATCCTCCATTAAACAATGAATACAAAGGCTATAAAGACAATACTGGTAAGCTTTAGCTTAGTGCTTTATTGATTTTAAAACATCGGCTAGCCAGAAATAAAAAGTACTTTTGTTTGCAAATCTATGAAAAAATGAAAAACTGAATGAAAACAAAAAAAAATCATAGTAAAGTTCTCGTCATTATCAAGCTGCTTACGAGAGCTTATTGATAAGTTTGTGACCTAAGAAAGTTCATGTCACTAACCTTTGTGGTTGCTCTGATTTAGGAGAAAGAAAATTACAATCAGCTCTTCCTGCAACTCCACAAAGTCCACAATGGAGATTTACTCTGTGTTCCTGGCAGCCATCCAGGTTTCAATCCACATGGATCTGAAAACTGCCCTGTTTGCCAGATTTGGCACTCTCAGTCTACTATGTCTTTCCCAAGATAAGAGCTCAGTGGTTTCCAGTAATGATGACATTTTCACTGCTGTACCTCCGACAACTTTCTGTAGCTCCAAAATACCAACCCCCCCCCCCCCCCAAAAAAAAAAACAGGGATCTGCTGGACCCTGAGTGTAAACAGGGTGTGGTGGTGTTTTCCTAAATTTACACTTTAGAGGCCACAAACTTTTCAATCAGCCTTGTATGTGCGTGTATGTCAAGCATACAGCAAGCTATCTTAACCTGTATATGTGTTCTTATATACACGTACACAGAATTCTAAAGTCTCACCTAGTTACTGTTGCTAAGTTATGAATGGACAAGCACTTGAGGAGGATAGAAACATTTCACTAATCATAACAATGAAAAACCTTGCACTATATGACTATATCTTGTAACATAAAAGATCCTTTCAAGAAGCAGTGATTAGTGGGTCACGACAAAATAAAAGATGTGTGGCGCAGAAGGAGAGGTAGCTGTGCATTGACCGTCACACCTCAGCCGTATCAGACAACCATTATTACTCTTTTACATAAAATAAAGACACAGAAAAGGAAAACAAACAGCAACTTCACTGGTGCTCTTATGAAGTGTGCACTTTGTGAGAAGACACAATGAACACTCAGTCAATCAATACCACCCCACTCTTCCTGCTGTCTCTCAGTAATATATTGGAAATGGAGTTAGAGAGATTGATTCTGTACACAGCACTACAGGCCAAAGGAAAATTAAATGAAAATGTAAATGAAGGCGGCTGTGTTTGGTGTGTTTCCTCCCTCAACTTGTTACCCTACTCTGAGGCCTTTGTCACAGCTATTTGGTTTTTGGTTAATTTGCTCTTTCACTCCATGAATAATTTGACAGAGAGGCAGAAAGACAAAGGGATGACAGGGCAAAGGGTTATGATGGTCAGATTGAGCCTGTGATCATTATTAAAATTATTAAACACACCTAATGCATAACATCCGCCGTGTGCTGCTGTTAAGAAGACAGAACAAGTAAGAGCCATCGATTTAGGAGAGGAAGAGGACATGGCTGACAGCACAGAAGAAAAGGAAAAACTTCACAGAAAGGTCAGAAAGCTATTTCAGAAACTGACAAAAAAAAACAAAAAAAACAAACATGCATCTGCCACACACTTGCATACTCTCTCTCTCTCTCACACACACACAGTATATAGACACAAAAGCAAAAAAATACAATCACCTTGCCTTAGGGTTAAAGGAAACTGTTCTTCACCTCTGTACAGCCATTCAAGTTGTCAGAAATGGCTTTCAGCATTACACGAAAAAGCAAAACTCTATCTATCTATAATAATAGAATATAATATAGAATACATCAGGGTTAACACCAAATGTAATGTCTGAATTAAATTGATTAAATTATAACACCTTCAAACATAATTGATTATTGCAAATAGGAGAAATATTAGGTAGAAAGTAATTTTTCCTGGAATAACTTCTGGAGATTTGGTCACAGGAAATGAACAGCTCTGCACTCAGCCAATAACTAGCACCAGCATGCTCATGTTGATGTTAAGAAGGTATAATGTTCACTATGTCTCAGGTTTGCATGCTAACAGAAAATGTTTCCAAATCGCAAACAGTGGTGAAAGAATTATGCGCAGTAGCTACAGAAATCTACCCAGCAGTTAATTTCAGGCTGGAGCAAAGTGATTGACTGACCGACATACCAACACTTCCTTCTCTTCAGTCACACTGCATGGATGGCTGAAAATTTAAAGGTAAGATATTGTAGGGATTGCAGCTGCTCTTCAAAGACATAAAATGTCATGCTACCCATGCAATCTTTAGCAGAAAATCTCTATTCTGATACAGATGACATTTTAAAAGTAACCTTCTCGACCCTGGCAATACATAGTTCTTATATCAGTCACAGACAGTTTCATTTGCACATTAACATTTTCAGGGTCGATTCACTCTAATCTTCATATGGTGTGTGCCAGGCCTTCTGTGAGCTTCTCCACATCCTGTTCTACAACAAGTGAGATCTGTGGATGACAGTCTGGTATAATACCTCATATGAAGGTGTTGTTTTGTCTGGATTAAAACCCCTCAGTATTGTATTGTAAGAAGCCGTATAATCCCCAGAGGAAGGTGACAGGCCTATAATAGTGGAGCACAGCTTCCCAGCATTGATGTATACAATAGTGTTAACCTCACACATCTCTATTAGTGTGCCCACTGACAGAGGCATTACAATCCCCCATGGGAAGTCACCTAAGATAAACAGTGGAGAGTACCAGACCCGACGCTCATGTTTCAAATATAGGCGCTCATTTTTCAAAACACAGCAGGTAGCGATACTTCAAATGTGATAGGGCATCTGTCTAGTTTTGACTTCCATTTCATCTGGTGGTTATTCTGCAGAAACTTGCTGCATTACAGAAAAACAAGACCTCCAAAAATTGTTGCCAGAGAACAGTGCATAAAAAATGTACATTAAGTGTGTCATGCACAGAACGCCCTCTGCGTGCATGTGAGTGTGTCTTTCGAATGATATTAGGTGTCTGTTTGGATGCCTAAGGGCTTTGATATGCAGCTGTGACACACATTAGTTACGTGCGCACATGTGTGTGGATGTGGTGTGCATGCCTTTGACTGTGGCACAAACCTGTGCATCTGTGTGGCCCTTTGAGTGTTGGAAAATTGGCCTAATATCTGTGAGGATGTAAGACAACTTTTATCTATGGTGGGGACATTGAGGAGATCATAAAAGCCCAGAGGGAGGCTGAGGGTTTCTGGTTGAGTCCAGACCTCCTGCTGGCAGAGACCAATGAAGGAATGAGGAGGGGGGGATCAGAGAGAAGTTAGGGAGTCTTTTTTCAGGGCTTTGGGCCACCAATGAGCAGGGTGGGGCAGGAGAAAAGAAGGATCAGGCTTTTAGTAATGCAGAAATATTTCCCTCCCTCATACACCAGCCTCCCACTCTGATATCCTCTGGCTGGTCACCAGAATTTCAGCCAAGAAAAAGGGTGTGTGTGTGTGTGTTGGAGCAAGGAAGGGGATGAGTTCTGCTGTATTTGCTAACATGGCCCAGCCCAACAGAAGGCAAATCACATTCTGTTGGGGGTGTCTCCCCTGTTCCCATGGCAGAATTTTTTCGCTGTGTGCCACGCAACAATAAATCACACCACCCCCCCTGAAGGTTTGGACATGCCACCACTGGCAAGTAAAACAAGCACTTCACTCACTCTGATTTATTCCTGCTATTGCGAGGAGCAGAGAAGGAGGTGCTAACAGGGTCCCTGGGAATGGTGAGCAGAAGGTACTTGCCTGTTTGTGTGTGTGTGTCTGTGCACATGTATGCCTTCTTAAATTGTGTATAGATGCAAATAGAGAAAGGGAAAATGAGGACAAACGGACTGCTCTGTTATTCTAAGTTTAGACCACCCTGATATCTTTTTACTGCCCCACAAGGTGGCTGCTATGCGTGGCTGGCACACAAGTCTGAGTCTGGCTCCGTGCTGGATTCACCCTGGCACCTGTGGAGGCTGGAACAAGACCTCCTTCAAACACAGAATTAAGAGCCACACATGCAAGGATGCATGTACACACACAGAAAAAAAGCACTCACTTTCAGACACTGAGATGAGCATGACTGAGTTGATGTGTCTGAGAAAAGGGTTCCTCCAGATACCAAATTAATCAGCAGGCTGGAAGATGCAAATGACTGGCCTACATGGGACCAGCAGCACGAAGCCAGTACTCACACAGCACCACAGACAGATGGCCTGCAGGACCACACTAGCACTCACATACCTCTCCCTCATTCTACGTCTCTGCTGTCCTATCTGTGCCATCACACTCATCAGCACCGCATTTTATCTCAATCTTCTTGTGTTTCTTTTTCAGACTGTCTGTGGCTGTAGTTCACTTCCTGCCTTTTCATCTCAATGTTTCTCTTAAATGTACACAAGTCATTGGTCATTAGGAGGCGTTGCAGAGGATCTTGCCCCAACGCAAAAACTGAAAAACAACATTTCCTAATTCAAAATCTACAAAGAGTTTGATTTCTAGTTCATGAGGCGCTGCAAAGTTAAGTAGATTGTTTTCCCTTTCTTGCCCTCTCTGACTCTTTCTAGCAGGCTGCAGCACAGCTAGCACAGTGCAGAAGGCAGAGAGCAGAGTCTCTGACCTATTTAGGAAACTGGCAAGAGAGCAGCCAGGGAACATCAAAATACTTCAAAGGCTCCCTTTGAATCCATCGTTACGCCCAACTTAGTGCAAGCGTGCGCACACACGTACACACACTCGCAGGCGAGCCAGTACAAACACATCAGCTGTGTGCACGCACAAACTTCATCAACCAGCCTGCACTCTTTCACATGCACACAGTAACACACACATATACACACAGCCTCCCCGATACATTCAGTCTGAGCTCTTCGTTTGAACTGTGTCCCACATTGCTAAGTACGGGGAAGTCAGAGAAATCACATTTAATGGTGAGTCTCCCATCAGCATCATGAGTCAGGCTGCACCTTGGAAATGCTGTCCCTGACCTAGCAGTATAGCATCCATAGCTTCCTCATTCCCTTCATGAATGTATACTATAACCCTGCTATTTGCAATGGTACACCATTTTCCAGACAATTTTCGCAGTGCATCTACTTCATATCAGTTATGTTTATAATAAACAAGTTTTTTTGTCACTACACAGAAGGAAATGAAAACAGTTTTTAGGACCATGGACAGCTGCCGTGTGACATCAGCTGGTCAGGACCTTGGACAGCACCATGAAGCAAATCTGTTCTCAAAAGCAGACATCATAACCTTGAAAAGCTGCAGCTTGTTGTGTCGGTGTGTTTTTTGTATGTGTCTGTGTGTGTGTGTGAAGCAGATGCTTATCCTTTTGTGACAGTCCTAACACAAAAGCACATTTATCGCTTTGAATTAGAAAGCTGAATGCTGTATGTGTGTCTCTGGGCTTTCTGCCCCCATGTACAAACTTTCACTTCTGACACTCTCACCTTAGATCGTAGATCGATAGAAATGAGATGAAGAGAGGGATTCAACAGATGACAAATAAAGAGGAAAAAGGGACATAAGAGCTTTTTTTTTCATTTAGGCGTGTGTTAGGGTGAACTGCTTTGCCCAAGGGGCACACTTCCATGTGTTTATTTGTGTGAGTGTGTGGGCAGGCTCAAATAATGGGACATATCAGAGACTTTCTTTGAGGTTCAGCTACAATGCTTCTTTACAGTGTGTGTTGGCATGCCTGCATGATTATTTTCTGTTTTTTTTCATGTTTAGGTCAGAATATTTGCACATGAAGGAAAAGACAGAGGTTGACACAGGAGGAACGAAATGCAGGTCACAGTGCATGTTTTTGTGCACGTGTCTGTGTGCACTACATTGTACCAGGGGGCATTTCTTTACACAGCGCTCCTGTGCCTTCAAGCATTAAATAAATGGTAGACAGAGCAGAAAGCATTAGCAGGCCTTTTAGTTTGAAAATGTCAACAGGGCAATATAAGCACTGCACTACTTACTGGTCATGTGGCATGCAGGTTGGCATCCAGGACAAACTCTATATTTGTCAGCGAGTGGATTTTTTCCAATATGTGTATGTTTTTTAAAAAAGAGGATGACGAGGAAAAAATGTAAATAATTGTTTTTGTTTACATCAGAGATTTTCAATGGTAACTGGAGCAAGCAAAAATGGACCCCATGGTTGTTAGGGAGAATGCTGCATCCTGCTGAGAGGGATCTAGGACAAAGGAGGGGGGTACAAAGCCTCAGGCAGAGGAACTGAGGGGTGACTCCGGGTAACATGGAAGATAAGTGGGTACTCAGAGTAAGTGGCTGGGGTCATGAATATATCGAGGACATTGCAAATAAAGGGAGTGCATTAGCCATGGTGTATAGAAGCAGGAACAGAGTTTAGAGCAGATTTTGGACCTAGGTTGTAATAGGAATTAAGCTGCTTGCAAAAGCTTAAGGCCCAGACACAACAAACTCACATAAAGGAACGACACTACCAAAAACCAAATGTGGCGCCGCCTGCCTGTGTCTGGGCTCAAGCTGCATTTGATCACACACTTGATCACTTGATCACTAGAGGAAATAATTCTACATACCAGTAGGTGGCATTAGTCTGTATACATCATTCAAATCCAGATATACATATATATATATATATATATATATATATATATATATATATATATATATATATATATATATATATATATATATAACTGCTAACAAAGTAGCACTCACCTACCATTTTCACACAAATCTCATATCAGATCATTGTGAAAATACATGCTGTGTACCTGACTTTATCACTCGCTCACTGTCATCAATACCAATTTTCTTCTGTGTCCTGGTTTGCTAAAATGAACAGCTGCTCTGGCATAGTGTCTGGTTGCATATCCTAAAACATATATAATATTGTGTGTATGGAAAATAAATCAAAAAGTTTGTAGTTATGCAGTTTTTCCTGTGTGACCACGGAGTAACATCCATTGTGTAATGCTATTGTTTACTATATGTGTTTCAGTAGTAGTATGTTATAATTGTACAGTTGTTGAAGGTACATTTTGGTGCCCTATATGAGAACTTTCACAGAATAGCAGAATGCCTGAGAGATTCCTGTAAAAACTCTCTCTCTCTCTCTGGGCTTTCAGAAGAGAGGTAATGCAAATTGATGCTCATTATTCAAAATGCATAAATCTGACCACTTTAGTTAAATTAAAGTCTAAACTTGTGTTTCAGACCTTCCTTTCCTCTCAGTAGATGGGGGGGTGAGGGTTACATAATCAAGGAGAACCTCATAAAACATATTGCAATGTGATTGAATTTCCACCCTTGGCTGTCCCCAACATATTGTATGTGTGGAAAGACTGCATTCAAAATATCTATTTACATTTTCCTATGTTTATATTCATTTGCATTAAATACATTAATATGTATATGAGTGGCAAACCTAGACCTAGTCAAAAAAAGAAATTCAGATGCTGATCTCCCTTGAACTGATACCTGTAACAGATACAATGTGTGATACATTCACCAACTCTCAATGGCTAATCACCCAATAAGGTCCTCAAGGACATACCACAAAACTGACGCACCAAGAGCTGAGCTTCAAGCTCTTTCTCCCTCAGCTTTGCTAGCTTCACTATTCAGCTCGGCTAGTTCCCACAAGGACTAAAGTTTGGGGTATTGAGAGACACCCATGTGTAAACGCATAACTGTGCAGTTACAAAGCAGGACCTAGCTGGTATTGATAAATAACTGTTTGAAGTGACACTAGATTGTTCCACAGGGTGAAATTACAGCAATAAAAATCAATCAGCATCCAAAAGAATCAAGCGATGAGGTGTTTTTGATTGCTACTCTTTGAAAAGATATTCATCAGACAGCATAGCTGAAATTATTGGCATATCAAAGCAGACACAGTCCAGATCACAGATGAGAAAGGGAGTACTTTGTCTGCAAGTCTCTTGCAAATCAGTTGGTTGATGTCATGGACATGCCTGTCTTACAATGAATTTACAATCGCATAACAAAATGGCAGTTTGAACTGTCATCATAGATCCTCCAGACCCTGTTATTTGTAACATTATGTTTTGGTTGAAGAGTACACTTGACACAATAATAGGCTGAACCCTCAACAAATCTCCAAATGCACAAGCTAAATCAGATTTCCTAAGAAAGCTAAACATCAACCTATGCATTTTGCCACTCCTTCTTAGTTTCCTCAAGACACACACACATACCTACACACACACACACACTTTGTCTTTTCACATGCAGAGCTGCCACAGCTGGCTGACGGGATAAGGGCAGACACAGGTAGGCCAGCTGAGCTCTGTGCCATGGCTCCCAGCTCCAGGGCAGCAGTGTGTCTCCCAACATGGAGGACAGGGAGGCAGACATGAGCGAGAGTCACGGCTACTATATCCCTGGGCTGTGCTGCCACAACTCTGACATAAACCCTGGCCAAAGATGATGGCTTTGTGCCCCCACTGCAGACCTCTGCCTCTGTCAGTCACTTCAACTGAACACACTCCTTCCATGGCACGAGGCCCTGTACTCAGCACTTACACAATACACCTTTTTCCGTGAGAATTACACAACCCTGCCTGAATGAGGAAAAACACCTTGTGCGAAGTTATGCCAGTTTTAAGGAGTCAGAGAGATGAATGAGAAACACTGAAAATTAAATGCAGCTGGATGCCAGTTTTCACGCCTTAGGCTACAAGTCTGCCGTCGGCCTCCATCCCATTCTTCCAGACACACACCGTCAATGTTTCAGGCAGACCCTAGCCTCAAGGGTGCAGACCGGCTGTATGCATACAGACGAACCCATAAACAGGCCATTTATTCCCAGGAAATACTACTCACTCTGACAGCATGTGGGCAGATTGCTTTAACAATATATCCTTTAGACCATCTTTGAGAAACATGCACTCTTCCCCCACCCACACACTGTTAAAAAAACATCTTCCTATTTTAGCAACATATAGTGCATAGCATATGAATATATTCAGTAATGTGTGATAAAATATAAGCTGTGTGTTTCCCCTGTCGGTGTTGAATACGGTGCACTTATCTTCGTGGGCAAACATTTTAGAGGAAAAAATATAGCCTGTGGCTGCCTCATGACACGATTGTACATTTCTATGAGAGCCGACCACTAACACAGACAGGTAAAGTGCAACATGACCACATATAAGCAATGCCTTTGATTTTTCATGTACATGCCTTGCATTTAATATAAGTGAATGAGTGCATAAACACAGAATTTACCAAACAAAAAAGGAAATTAAAGTAGAAAGTGTGAAAGCTGGGGGAGACGGTGGTGGTGGTGGTGGTGGTGGGGGGGGGTAACAGATGTAAATAGGTGGTGTTGAGTTGGAGAAAAAGGGGGAAAGAGTGCTTGCAAAAGTCAGCTGATTGAGTGGAGGCTGAACAGGAAGGAACAGTGAGCTATGTGTGTTGGAGAGCAGCTCTGCCACTGAGAGAAGACGAGAGTCAGCCAGCATGTGCATCACACACACACTAAGGGAAAACACATTGAATCCTCATAGCCCCCTCTGCTTTTAGTCTCCTTGAAGCATCGTTATTTGCACTGAATCACGAGACACAGCTGAGGAAATGACACTACTTATCCCTTGCAATACTTGCACCGGAGCTGTGTGTGTGTGTGCATTGTGTCTTGGAGTGGAGATTTTGTAACTGGGTCAGACTGTGGGATAAGATGTAGACCCAACATGCAGCAGCTGACAATGTCCCCTACATGGCCTGCAGAGGGGAACACACTCATTCATCTCACCTCTCAGCATCACCTAATCACCTATTTGTTTTCAGTATAACAGGATACAAGTAATACCCAAAATGCTACGGGCATTCATGAAAAAGTGCAGCAGGATTAATGAGTAAATTCAGTCTTGTTGTGCATATTATGTCCAGAGTTGAAACCATGATACACTGAGTGTGAGGTGAACCACCTCGGGCAAGGTTCCTATTAGCAGATGCCTGCAGCAAAAAAAATAAAAATAAAAAAAATAAAAAAATAAAGAAAAAAGGAGCAAAGTGTAGAAATGGACTAGAGAACGACAGGCGAGCTGCTGGTAGAATTAATGTAAATGCTGCATATACAAGTGTTGTACGAGTGGCAACATACTGTTATCAATTAAAGAAACAGCACGGTGGGTAGATGGATAGACTAATATGCTCTGCTAAGATACCTTCCCTCAGGCCTATGACATATATAATGCCTTTTTTTTACAGGAATGCAGGGAGCGTTAAAGTAAACTCAGCTTTTAAATGTATGATGTGATTAACTGTGAAATCAAGCTATTGTATATGATACTAACAATGTATAGACACTGTTGTAGACAATAACACACAACAGACAGAAGCATTAAATGAGCATTCAAGCTACAGCTGTAATATGAATAGGTGGCAATGAGAGTTAAATCAGCAATTAATTGTTTGTTGATTGTGTTAAATATCATTGTGTTTTTAATCAAAGGTAAGAATTATATGTAACTGAGCAATTTTAGATCATTATTATATTATTATAAAACATGAATGGAAACTTACCATGTCTGGAGTACTGTCGCTGAGCCATATATCTGTAAAAAAACAAAGTAGCCTTTAATACTTTTGATTCAGGCTCTGTTTAAATTCATTGTTCTATGAGCACACCTTTTTTGACTGTTAAACATCAATCCTGCATTATCTTAACCCTCATGCATTGTTCGCAAACACTACCCTAATGTGTTGTTCGGGGACAAAAACGTCCCCTAACTTTAACGGTTTTAAAAGTATATTAGATAAATATTTTTTTGAACTTTTTTTGCATAGACCTTTTAATTAACTTCAGTTCTAATCAACAGTAGTGAAAAAATCATTTTCCCCCAGGATTTTAATCCTGGGGGAAAATCCAGTGACTAATAATGCAATAAAGTCAATTTTTTTACTGATGTTTGACATGACCAAGACTGTAATAAAGGTTAAAAAGAATCCAGTCCACATTCACCTTTTCTATTAAAAATGAGCCATTTTGTGTGTTTTTTTTTTTTCAATCTTCATCACCATTGGTGATTAAAGGGTTAACCCTTTAATCACCAATTTTATAAGGGGTGGTGCTGAAAATTGAAAAAAAAACACACAAAATGGCTCATTTTTAATAGAAAAGGTGAATGTGGACTGGATTCTTTTGAACCTTTATTACAGTCTTGGTCATGTCAAACATCAGTAAAAAAATTGACTTTATTGCATTATTAGTTTTTGCACAGCACTGGATTTTCTTTTTTTCTCCCATTTTGTCCCATAGACTTACATTATAAACACACTTTTTTTGACTGCACAGCCATGGCACTACATAATCATGCATTCTTGATTGTTGGTGGTTTACCCTGTTGGTAGGAGGTAAAATTTGTGATTTTTACAGTTAACAACTTAATTACCATATTAACCCTTTACCTGCAGGCCTGTGCTCATGTACTGTAGTTTCTGGCTTGTATATGGAGTTATAGGGAGTATTTTAGCACATAATTGTGTGTCTACACACTGTGTGTGTATGTTAGAGAGGAAGAGAGCCATTTGCACACTGATCTTGTTGTCTGTGAGTACACACAACCACAGAGTCTTCATAGTAAACAAAAACAAAGAAAGTGTTGCTATGCATGTGTGGCCCTTTGATGTCTACAAGTGCAGACTAAACAAAACAAAAAGGCAAGTGGTCTTACATGTGACCTTGTGGTCATTTGATGGTGAGAAGAGCAGAAAGCAACATGAAGAGAGGATTCACTTGTGCACAATCTCTGGAAATGATTGTGCAGCCTGGCTCTATGAAGGGCCAGGCTGTGAAGCTGTGAAGGCTGCACAAGTAGATCCGTCACTTGTTCACAAGCGAATCCTTCATTCGTTCACAAGTGAATCCTTCACTCATGCACAGGTGAATCCTCTCTTCATGCTGCTTGCTGCTCTTGTCACCATTAAATGACCAGGAGGATGCATGCAAGTCCACTAGTGTTTTTGTTTTGTTTATTCTGAACCTCTCAGCATCAAAGGGCCCGGCACTTACTTTTAGGGCTGCAACAAATTTACTTTACTTTACTTTACTAAACTACTTTTAATACTAATTTTAGTAGGGGACTAAACTGTAGATTAGATTTGGTTAGTCAATGATTATTTATTATGTTATCAAGTTATCTATCTATGGTGTCTATTTAGTAACATGCACATGTACGTATGGTCGTGTGGAGCGCAACACACCATGGAAAAGGGGCACTTAGACTTCACTTAGACTAATTCAGTGATCTCAACTGAGACACTAACCTAAAAGTAAAGTCACTCTACTGGAGGACGTGTTTTCTGAAAGCTAAAAAAAAAAAAAAACAGCTATTTTACCCATCCACAACTTCAGACGCCAGAACTCCTGGATGTTTTCATTTTACATGCTTATGCATCGCCGTTGTACGTCTGAATTAGGTACACTTCACTTACTTAGTAACTTTATTTTCCTGACTTTCCTTCCCTGACAGTGTGCAAATGGCTCTCTTCCTCTCTAACATACACATACAGTGTGTAGACACACAATTATGTGCTAAAATACTCCCTATAACTCCATATACAAGCCGGAAACTACACTACATGAGCACAGGCCTGCAGGTAAAGGGTTAACCCTTTACCTGCAGGCCTGTTACAGTTGTTAACTGTAAAAATCACAAATGTTACCTCCTACCAACAGGGTAAACCACCAACAATCAAGAATGCATGATTATTTAGTGCCATGGCTGTGCAGTCAAAAAAAGTGTGTTTATAATGTAAGTCTATGGGACAAAATGGGAGAAAAAAAGAAAATCCAGTGCTGTGCAAAAACTAATAATGCAATAAAGTCAATTTTTTTTACTGATGTTTGACATGACCAAGACTGTAATAAAGGTTAAAAAGAATCCAGTCCACATTCACCTTTTCTATTAAAAATGAGCCATTTTGTGTTTTTTTTTTTCAATTTTCAGCACCACCCCTTATAAAATTGGTGATTAAAGGGTTAAAATCTTGGGGGAAAGTGATTTTTTCACTACTGTTGATTAGAACTGAAGTTAATTAAAAGGTCTATGCAAAAAAATTTCAAAAAAATATTTATCTAATATATTTTTAAAACCGTTAAAGTTAGGGGACGTTTTTGTCCCCGAACAACACATTAGGGGGTAAAATTTGCCCACAGTGTACCGTTGACCTATGAAAAATTTTAAAGTCATATTAACAAAATTTATGTAAAATTAAGCTTATTGAGGAAAAATGATTCAATTTGTCCACATATTGACAAAGTTATGGCCAAAATAAACAGAAAAATTTCTCTCAGAGGACAAAAATGTCCCGAACAACACATGAGGGTTAAGAATCATAAGACTGTTTTATAAAACAGTGCAACAGCATATTTCCACTATAGCCTGCATGCAGCCAGCACACAGTCAGCTTTTTTCACATCAAGAACCTCCACTTCTTATGTTGTAAAACACCTTGAGGTTAGAGTTCTATTTTAGGCCAGCGAGTTCAGTGCTTGGTGGTAAACATATATAGTTTCTGTGAGCATTGTAGGTTTCATGCTTAGCTGGGCTAAAGAGAAAAATTTACACTGACATTTTTAATGTGTATTACATTATTTTACAAATTGATATTGTTGTTATTGTTATTAAATAAAATATATACCTAAATTGTCACCAAAGTATCTCTACAGCAAGTGTTCATTCATTCAGACAATTTCAGCTTACTGTAGCACTTTTGTGTCAGTGCCTCATTTATTCAATTACTCAGTTTGAACAGTCAAATGTAAAAGTGAATCTCCCAACTGATAATGATAATCAAAATAATCTAAATGAAATGCTGCAGCAGGATAAAATGAATGATAAAATAAAAGACGAGCCGTAGAGGCTCCATTCCTTCAAGTTTGTGTGATAATGGTGTGTTTTAATACTTTGAGTATCAGCTCCATTAGGCACCTTGTACTAAAAAGACTCCTCTGAATTGCCAGGTTTTATAAGTGCTCTTTGTATGATGAGATGATTAATGTGTATTGAATTTTGAGTAAAATTAAATGTCTTGTAATAATCTGAACCAAAAAAAAACAATAAGTATGATGATAGTGTCTGTCAAAAGTATGAATTATGAGTGCATAAGAAATTACAAAGTAAAAACATGCAGTAAAAATTTAAATGACATGAAAATCTGAATGCTTTTAATAATACTTAAACAGTGCCAGTGGCATTAACATGCAATTTGCTCTGGATTTTTTTCTTTGTCTACACACATATTCATCTTTTGTGCTCAAAACCAAAACATATGGCATTCAAGAAGACACAGCCATTTGAATGAACAGCACATTCTTACAATACTTGAATTTTCAGTCAAGGTTTATGAGAGAAAAAATACATTTTTAGCTTTAATAATACTAGTTGTTGTTTTTTTTCTGGCTGAAAATATCGTGCTATTAAGGCGTTTTTGAAAGTATGCCTCAGGCTTTATATGTGTATCAAGTTTTGTGTATTTCGGATGTGAAAAATTCAGTTCTTTAATTTGCAAGTGCTGAATGTAAAATGAAAAGAAGATCATAGTAGAAGTTTAGGATACAAACTGAAGAGAAAATCTAAAACAGAGATGCTTGTTGAAACCCTTTCCACTATCACTGTTTATTGATCACACCCAGTCTGCCTGGCTTGTCAATAGGTGATTTCATTACATGAGTAATAAAAAAATCAATCAATTAAAGGCTATAATCTGACAACCACTAACCTAATGCACCACACAGCACAATTAAATGAATCACCCACCACCCACTGATCAATCTATATGGATAAAGCAGTATTTTCTGCACACAGACATACTGACGCACAACTGTAAAACACATCTGCTCTCCAACAATGTTTAAAAATCCCACGCCCTCATTGTTGATGCCATATGGCCATATGCTATAATTCTAATAGTAAGCAATGTTTTGTTTAACAAACACAATACCCCTGCAGTCCCTTGAGGAGGGACAGGTAAAACAATGTGAAAATCCAGATTGCATATCATTAGAGGCTGTGTCAGCCTCCAAAAATACACAGTGAGGCTAGACCTGTTCTCTAATTCCTATGAGGGCCCTTGATTATTGAAAAACATGCACTCTGGCTGTGAGATATTAACAAATGATATCAAGGTAATATTCTATTATTAACTGTATAAATCTGAAAGGAAATCATGAACAATCACTCATGCAATCTTTAGGTATAGTAACAAATATGATTGGGAAAAAGACTTTGTATCACTAGCTGAACATGGAGCTATGAGACACTAATATAAAGGGAACTGTAAATGTTAAATTAATTTAATTGTATAATGACCTCAACAATGATGAGCAATGGACTGGCAACCTCTGTGACACAAAGACCTGGAACATTTTGAATTATAACATGGTTGCTCATTCCTTAATACGTTTTAATTGTAATTTTTCCATTAAAATGAGGCGTATTCATTTGTATTTGCAAACATAAGTGTAGATTAGCGTTTTATTAGGATAGTGGTTCCTTGTGTTTAGTTGTTTTGTTGTTTTGTTTTCAGACACAGCAGCAGGTCTGTGCCATATTCTAGACCAGCGGTCCCCAACCTTTTTTGCACCACGGACCGGTATCATGTAAAACAATACTTTCACGGACTGGCACAGAAAAAAAAGTGCATAAAGAGACAACTTACTCTTATGCTTAATTAGTGGGAGCCTTTGAGCTTTCTCAGCAATGAGGCGGTCCCATCTAGGGATAATGGGAGACATGACACCCGAAGTGTGTTTCTTATGTCCAGTCCACTCCGTAATTCTGTTTTGGCCGTCATTAATTGCTTCAGTCGTTCTTGTTCATGTTTTCTTCCATGGCTTGTCTTTTAATGCAGGGTGCTCGGTCTCGCAGTTTTGAAGGCTTCGTTGCCTCATTTGCGAGTCTGTCGCCACATCACTCAGAGCGGACTTGGTGTGTGAGAATCACCTGTTGCAATAAATCCGTATTTTAAATAGGACTCCTGATATAGTCTTTTAAATGCGGGTTTCTTTTTCTTTAAAGGGGTAGGCTCCTCTTCTTCTGTCTCCTTGTTAGGCCTTTTCCCCTTTCCGAAGAAGCTCTCCAAAGACGTTTGTTTTTTATTCATTTTTGCTAGCTTGTGGGCTTCATTTTGGGGTGCCGTATCCCGTGACCGAGACAAGCGTCTGGGCAGGTGCTTAAAGGCACAGGTGGATGAATCTGATCAATTTATAAATGAAACAGCTTTCAGACTCAGATAATGAATAATATATTTTTTGCTCAGTCTTTCTGTGCGGCCTGGTACCAAATGACCCACGGACCGGTACCGGTCCCCGCCCCGGTGGTTGGGGACCACTGTTCTAGACAGTTTACATGTCAAATACAAGTCGGCATGAACTATGACTGAAGACAGCGGGAAAAAAACTGGTACACTTACAAACCTAATTTATAATCCACACAAAAAAGGTGATTTTTTTTTAACACATTAGTGACAATTAGAATTATTAACTAACACTAATATTGATGTCCAACTACACTTTCATACCATTTTTAATGAGCTTTTTTTCTGTAGAATATCAAACACTGCTGAGAGAAAATCAGTTCTACCTGTGCAGGCCTTTCTCCTTCATCTTCCCTGTTCTCCTGTATTTATTTAACCGCCCCACTCACCATCTTTAATATCGCCATCAACCTCTGCACCCTGCGCACACACACGCGTGCACACACACACACACACACAAGTTGTTGCCTCTATACTTTTGGGTGACTGCCACAACCCCTCTTCTCCTACACACAAACATACATCCCGCGGTGCCACAATCAGTCTGCACCACCCACTGGAGCAAAAAGACAGAAAGACAAGATGTCACTCAACCCTGACCTCGTACCCAGGAGGGACAGGCAGGTTCATAACTGTTGTCAGGGCAACACTGCAGGGTGTCTTTCAGGTGTCACTAGTGATGGAAAAGGTACCCCTACCCCACATCACCGCGTCACTGAATATGGATTGTTCCGTGTGGTTACGCTTCCACTGCATGTGGTGCCCTCCTTTTACCATTCATGCTTGAGTGACAGAAACAGGTAGAGGTTTGGGTCATTGGTGGGTGAGGTGATCGACAACTTCTCCTACCTCAAGGAACGTCTGTTCTTTCTCCTCCAATAACTTTGATCAGTTTCATGAGAGTGTCAAAATTCCAGGGTCCTCATGGCTGAAGACATTTGGTGAAATGACAAGTGTCCCTCTGAAGCTGCTTCTCTTTCTTTCTATACTGGCAACAATATCTGCCTGAATCGCTATGAGCCAGCAAGACAGACAGCTTAGAGAATGAGGGCTGATAAACGCCCCATTAGACAGGTAATTGCCAGAGTATTCTTTAAATCTTAATTACATTACACGTCAACAGTGGTGCCATCTTGTGATAAAAAGACAGATGTTCAACACAAAAGATTTCTGTTCTTGTGGAAAAATACTGTACATGCAAATGTAACAAACTCAGCACTTTATTATAAACACTACACCTACTGAATGGGGCCTTTTTTTCTGCTCTAAAAAAAGCCTTCATTTTTCATCCCAAGGATTCTACATATTCTTGGAGACATTCCTCTGAGAATTTGCTCATGTTGATACAACTGCACGACATAGTTTGTGCAGTCAGCTGCACTGCCATCTATTGCATTCCGATCTGGTAACTGGAAGGGCAATTTAAGCACTTAGGAACACATCATGAGGCCAATTTTAGATGACTTGTTTTGTGACATTGTGCTTCATAATTCTGGTGCATAATTCTTGATTGACATTACCAGGAGCAGTGTTCAGTAATGATTGAATAAGGGGCCCAAAGTGTGGCAAGAGAGCATTCCCCACATCACAACACCTCCACCAGCTGTTGATACAAGACAGACTGGGTGCATGGATCCATGCTGTTGATGCCAGATTCTGACCCCACCATCTGTGTGCCTCGGCAGATATCAAGACTCATCAGACCAGGCTGTTTTTCCAGTACTTATTTGTCCAGGTTTGGTGAGCCTGGGGGCAACTGCAGCTTCAGAACTCTTCACCAGCTCAGAACCATACTGGTCCAGTTTAAAACCTAAAATGTAGAACCTGGCACTTATGGTGCTGAAGGCCATGGCATGTTTTGACTTCTGTTCTGGCATGGCTTGTAGCCACCCCCAAAGGTTATGGAGAATTATAGGCTCCTCTTAGTAATGCTTGTGCTTTTGATGGTTCTTTGTGGTGAACGTTGCTGTTCAAGTTGTCCCCTTTTCCACTTGAAGCAAACCGTTCAGCCCACACATAATATCATCATTCAGGGCCAACATGCTGTTGGCTAATAGGAGGACTGGACACTGGTGTGTTACTATGGCAAAATTATCAAATCAAAAAGCAGCTTTGACTGTCATTTAAACTTGTATATATGGTCTGTGATTAGTTTGCAGTGCTGCCATTGCACCCATGTTGGCTAAAAAGCTGTCACTTGAGGAGATAGATAAGCAACATAAACCAAACAGGTGCAGACTGTACAGACAGTCTCACGTTGATTCATCTATTCATTTAGATAATGTAGCCATAAAACTAAGCACCATAAAATGATCAAATAATAGTACATTGTGAGTTTTTTTTGGCACTATTAATCGTACATCAAACAGAGGATAAAATCATATAAATCCAATAATTATCATACGTCTGAAAACACCACTCTGTGGCTTCTGCATTACTTAAATGTTTTGACGGAGCACTACTGGATTGATCACATTATGTTTAGAAGACTGCATCTGTTGCAGGCCTCCTTGTTCTTTTTTTTTACTGAAGATGTATAATCATTTGTGATAGAACAGGTGCCAACAAGTTTTAGCACACAAACTATAACTCCATTTCAACAACATTATTTTCCACCTCTTTACTATGAATAAATCGCAATGTTAGGATTGGTATATTAACCACTGAAAACAAATGGTCCAGAAAATAATATAATTATGTTTTTGCCCTTTTGTTTTACCGACAAAATAAGCAGCGGTTGGAGGAAGAAAAAGAGCATTCATATGCCCTTTTCATAGCTCACAGGTTCTCCATTTGCAGAAACCTGCCATAACACATACTGAGGTCTAATGAATAAACTCCAATCCATGCACTGCCTCCCTTACTGCAAGTTACTGCACTAACAATGGCTGCAATCAAGGATCAAACCAACACATAGCAGCCAAACATACAGCAGTATAAAACGTTCAAAGGTGTATTTTTCAACAATTTTACTCTGCTAGATGAAACTAAACTGACATCCGCCTAATATCTTTCCATGGAGACTCACAGCACAAACACAGCAGTCAGATGGGTAAAGAATTACTGTACAGTTAGTTTCAAAACAAGAGCAAATGCAGGAGGAATGTAATGAGACTTACTGAGCTTAGAGCTGAGCTAACATAACAGAGGCCCATGCTTTTCATTTTCCTCATTCAGATTTCAGTCATTTCCTGAAATTAGTGAACTGAATAGAATCAAGCAAAAGGCGCATTGCGAAAATGGAACGCTGTGAATGTGCAAAAAAGTGGTGGCTTTGTTTTGGAGTGTATAAGCAATGAAGGTGTAATGCAGTGAGGCTCGACTTCATTTTGACAGCTTCCCCTCTGGCGGTAATGACATTAAGTGATGTGAGTCAATCTAGCGTATTTCTATTTCCTGGTTCCTACATGGAGAATTGTCATGATTGGCCTCATGCTGTAAGAAAAACCTTTAAAGTTTGTTGATGCAGTTGATAGTGAAATTGATTGAAATCGATTGAACTAATGCAGACACTGAGTAATAACAAACTACAGCTGTCATCTTGAAGAACCAACAAAATGGCCTTCCTTTACAAGTCTACATATCAGAATAAAAGACAGACCCAAAGGACATTTGCCTAGTCAACTTTGGATTCCTCCTGTCATTTACCTAATCCTGATGTTCACACTCCAGTGGTGTGGATTGAGGGACAAGGAGACGGGTGATGAGAGAATGAGAGACAGAGAGAGACCAGAGTGGTGATGGCTGTCTATGAAAGGTCCCAGGAGTGTGAGCAGAGTTGGGGATGGCTGGACCAGGCTGGCCGGAAGCTAGAGCATGCCTGACAAGCCGCATCGGAGCCACTGACACATCTCTGAGTCTGAGCACTGACTCAAGTGGACACTACAGGACGCAATGCAGCCAGAATCTCAAACACAGTCATCCAGCCAGGGCCATTTGAATGACATTACCATGTATTCTACAAAGTGTCATAAACAGAAAGAAAGTCAGACCCTATAAGGCTCTCAAGAAAGTACATCTTTGCATATGGCTTAATTTACACATTTAACTGACAATAAATAAATAACTAAATAAACAGGTGTTCTTTACCAATAGGTGCCTCTACCCCTTCATTTTCAGTGAAGGCCTCTGTTTGTTTCCGCCAGTGCGGTAATGGCACCAGTGCTACTGAGCATCACATGTTAATCAACACACTTTCAATAGAAAGAAGTCGAACGACCTACACTATAACAAAAGAGCTGTGTTTTTAGTTGTTCGGTCAATTTAAACATTGATGGGTGAATTCTCATCTTAGCTACAAATGTGCACACATATGTGTATAGAAGCAGGGTACTTCTGGTGGTATGGTCTGTATTATGTAGGTACTCAAAGTGCTTTATATTGCTTTACATTTATCCTCCAAACACACACACACACTCAATAGTGCAACTTCGGGTCTTGTCCAAGGACACATCGGCATGCAACAGGCTCAGTGATCAAACTGCCAGCCTTACAGTTAGTGAACAAACACTATACCATCCAACCACCATTTTTTTGTATAGGTCTTTACATGTTCTTTGTTGTAGTAAAAGTATTCAAGTGAAGGTTAAGAGTAGGAACGTATAATACAAGACACAATTTACATCTTGACTGACCATGGTAAGTAGAAAAGAAAAAAACACAACCTCCTCAAGCGTTAGAAAAAAAAAATCACTTTCAACCTTTTTTTTTTTTTGCTGATTTAAGTTTCTGTTTTATACATCTGAGAAAGTTTGGTTTAACCTGAGTGCAAATTGCTCTCAGTCACTTTGCGCCACTACTCTTCCACCTGGTATCCCAGTCCTTCAATCTCTGGAAACATCTTTTCTGAGACAGGCTTGTGCTAGGAGATTCATTTGGGCTTTGGAATTGCACACATCACCACAATATTGAATCTAACCAAGCCAGACTGCAGCGAAAGGACATTTGGACTGTGCGAAATTGGATATTCTAGTAGTTCAATAAGTTTGAGGCCGGGACTGGATTGAGGCAAAGGCAATTATTCATGTTCCACAGTGGAACTGGCCAAAGTCTGGATTGCTTTTAAATAAAACAACACATCCAAATGGCATCATTACTGCCGTCGGAGGAGCCGAAGAATCCTCTTGGATAAGTGGTGAAGAAGAACATCCGCTTGTTCTTCACTGTGTATTCTGATTTGTTCTGTTCTGTTCTGCTCTCCCACTGGAGAGGATCATCTTTCCTCAGCTGCATTTATGAACTGTTTGTTAGAGAAGGTCAATATTGTTAATTATACACCTTGTAGGGATAAAGGTCCCTGCAAGACTGAAGACGTTGTTCATAAACTTTCTCCTGACAAAATGGACATTTTTGAATCTTTAATGTTGCCATTACTGTTCTTTGAAGCATGCTCTCTGAAATGATTTGAGCATGATCATTTCTAACTTACGCAGTGAGAAATTTCAAGTCTATTAAGCGTGAAAGTACACGTCCCACAGACAGTGGCTCTTGAAGACAAATTAGAATATGAAGAGCGTAATTTTGACCACATTTCACAGTTCTTTTGCCTTTGTTTAAATTGCATTTGTTTAATAGAGTTAAATAATTCAAACTTCGAATTCAGCTTCGTATCTCTGACAGGCAGGGCCCATTCTAATTACAGGCCATATATTTTATTGTGATTATATATTCAAGCAAGAGAGGAAGGAAAAGAAAGGGGACGCTTTCAGTGACGATTCTTAAAATGATGGGTAATCTGAAGAGATTCTTATTTACACGGAGCCTTGTTGTTCCCAATCACTTCAGGATCACCCTATGATTCTGCATTTGAACACGGGGAAAAGAGAAAAACACCTACCACATTTCTAACGAGCGCCTACATCATTAGCATTAGTGTAAAGAGCAAAATCACTTCCTTCACTTTGATGAGATAAAAAGTCTTGATTGTGATCGTTTTAGAGAAGATTAGATCTATTTTCCCCAAATGCCAGATTGCATCTCATCATCTCTGGTGCTGTCCACAGTTCTGGCGACGGATGACAACTGATTTATGGCTGGTGCATCAAGATAGGAACCAGAGATTCTGCCCTTTCCCTCCTCCACCCGACTGTTACGCAAGCACATAATGCAATCTATATGATTTAATGGAACGCAAGATAAAACACTGAATCAAAAAGATGCATTGCACTGCGCGCTAATGGAATATGTAAGTGAATCCTGAAATGTCCTACAGTATCTTTAGTGCACTTAGCAGGAGCTGAGTGTGCTGGCTGGTATTATTTGTTTGCTCTCTGAGTGATCTGAGGCTGTGCTGCTGCGCTGTGGGGATGGAGCTTGATGGACATTGAGAGGTGCTTGGCTGTGGCCTACTGTAGTGGCTGATCTGTCTGGGATCAATAGCAGCTAATTACAGCCCACATTGATCCAGAAGGCTGACTAATTTAGAGCCGAGCCCAGGCCCTCTCCATACAGAGCCAGTGAAGCAACTCCAATCCCAGCCCTCTGGCCCTGCAAACATCTCACTCAGCACTCAGTAGCTCATTATCTCCAAGGAGCAACATGTGAGGCATTTGTCTGTCTCCTGGGATGAACTTCAATGCTTGAAAGACTGGAAATCTGTACAGGGATATTCAGATGTCATCCTTTACTGCTGTTGCTTGTTTTGAAGCTAGATCTGAGCAGGGTTACCCAATGCTAGGGTAGATAATCAGCCCTTTTATAACTCTTCTATTTCTGCACACCATCAACAGGACAAGTGCTTTACAAAAATTGAAAAGCCGTACAAACTAGAAGGTCTCATGTGGTGAATTTGTAATTTATCATTTTCTTAACTTAAATGAGAGTCAATAAGAGTGCCTGAATTGTCCAAATTCATTCTATCCAACCGGTCTCAATACAACTTTTCTATTATGTGTTATTAAAAACTTTTTAATTTGGAGCTCCCCTTTGAAACCATCTGGATGAACAGTGCGGCGGTAATATTACATTTGGCTTCGTGTTGCAGTGTGCATGTGCACACATGTTTTGGCTTGTGCATCTCCAAGATCAAGGACACAATCTTTTCATCCTCTGCCCTCCTGCAAGCAAGCTTTGATCTGACATTCAAAAGTTGCACCTTCTGTTCTTCCATCGTTGTGTCCTCACTCACAAAAAAATCTCTGCTGCAGCTGCCTTTAGGACGTTTGATATAACTTTGGTAAAGTCTATTTTTTGGTAAAGGTGTTCTGAGGTCATTGACCCATCCTGAATCTACCTGAGGAGCACAAATGCAGGAAGGTAAACAGCACACACACACACCCAGGGCAAACGTGGGCAGTCTGACCATGTCAAATGCCTCCGTCCTTCAGCATGCGACCTCTGCTTCACAATAGCATTCAGCCCAGACCAAGCTCTGTTTTTACCATCCCACCTTAGCACTTTCAACACTATTCAACTCCACAAGATTGCCTTCCTCCGCAGCTATTATAGCACATTGCCACTCTTCCAGATTGAGCGTTTTCACTCACACACCTATCCCTTTCCTCTCCTGTTTTTCATCCGTCTCACCCCATTTCCGTCTCTTGCTCCAATTGCCGGATCACCCCAGGCACTCCTAAAGTCCACATTCACAGCAGCTAAATTCAGCTGATGGGGAGCTGGAGGTGTAATTGCTTTTTTGTACTGTGGTGTGGTCATCTAATAGCACTGGTAAGCCACGTGCATGCAAAAAGATGAACACACATCAAGCGCCTAAAATTACCACCTCAGATGCACACGCTCTGAAATCAACACAAGTGTACGCACACAGAAAAAGGTTGTCGTTATTTTGCTAAAGGCCTAAGTGTCTCTTTCCCTGCTGTGCTAGACAGGTGCAGAGATGAGAGTCTGTGCTAATAGCATGTGATGAAGTGCTTCATTCCTTGTAGACTTTTTTTAAATATGCATTCACCTCAAATGTTCTTTGAAGCAGGAGTCATCTGTAGCCTAAAGGTTGCAGATATTAGGTGAGCTGTAAAAGCCATCACTGTTGTCTAAGGTTCAGAACCATTCTTTAAACAAAATATACAGGCTACCTTTTTCATTTTGGTAACAGATTGTAGAGTTCCAATTAATGAAGTCAGGCAAAATGTAGTATACTAGGCCATGGGATTGTTAATGTCTCAGGAGAGGGTGAGAAAAAGGTCAGATGAGTCTCATTTTGTCCTCTCAAAGCTTTCACAATCAGGAACAAGATAATGTTCCAAAGTGCACCACTCACACACCTCTAACTTCAGACAGAAAACAAACAGCTGTGAAAAAAAACACCAAATTATACACATAATTAAAATGAATCAAACTATTCTAACATAACAGAAGCTGTGTTCTGTTAGAGGAGGAAAAGGAAATAATTACATCAAACAGAACCTTCCTGAGCTCTGTGTTCACACGTGTGTGGTTTACTTATACATGTGAATGAATTCACTTGTGTTTTGTTTCACCAGAGCACAGGATGGAAGTTGAGAGAAAGTTTATATTTCGGCCCTTGGGACACATCATAAGAGTCTGTTCCATAAAGCTAAGTCCCCTGTTTCTAAAAAGTAGAAACTGCACAGCGTCAGCAAACAATGTGAGGCATTGTTTACAATGACATCATTGTCAGAAAATTAAACAATGCTTCACATACTGTATGGACTCCTACCCTCACTGCTGGGAATAACACTTCTGGATTCTTTGTCAACATTATCAAAATGATGATTCCAGGCTTTTTTGTGTGCAAAAACAATATATATACAAATCTTTTAAAATGCTGCACTCTGTGTTTTGTATGTCATATATATTGTACCAGTAGGGGGAAGCTAGTGTACAGGCAGTTCATTACACAATCTAACCAGGTAATAGTACAATGGAAAAAGTTAGATATACTGATAACTTCCACACACATTTATATATTTTTAGTATTGCTGATTGATGTCAACACCATTAATTTCACCAATGGCTGCTTTTCAAAGCCAGGTTGTGTCTGATCTGCGCTTGATCCAAGGTGGATGATACAAATTAACCCATTCTAGTTTATCTGTTTAACTGTTTCAACATGTTGTTTTATTTTGGTTCTGTTTTTCAGCCATTATGTTGGAACAATCATGCTAATGGAACTGTCTCATTTTAATGTCTGTGCTAATGTATCCGAGACATAGCCTCTCTTCAGACAAAGTACATTTTTCAACTTCTTGAAAACATGTTAAATTAGTAAATGGGTAAACAAAGTCCCTGTGCTAGCATGGTCTCTCCATCATTTCCATTTGAAGTGTTTTTCTGGTGCTCTTCTAGTATTATTTGTCCTCACTCACTCATGCTATCTTCCTCAGAAAACATCTTCTACGAATGAGGATGCTTCCTCCTCCCCTCAACGCAATTTCTACAGGAGGAGTGTGAGACAATGGACTACATTACCACATGAAAAGATGGGGACCAAAAAAAGGAACAGGAGGATGCAGAGAGTAGTGTGCCCATCATCATTGTTACCATGGGGATTAACTGTACTGCACCCTCCAGAACTCTAATTGGCTGAAGAGGGTTTTATTTGGCCTCTAAGAGTCCCACTCTTGGGTTCCTTGCATCACATGTTCCATCTAGCCACTTCACTGTCCTATTCACATGAAAAATAGAGATCTTGGATGCACTGATAAAACAAGTTTTTCTGCAACTCATACGCTATTTTGATCAGTGTCTCTGAGAGCACTTCATGATCCACACAAAAAATGAACCAAAGAACCAATGTACCAAAGAATTTCCATCAACTAAGCTATGACAAATTCAAACAGCTCAGCACAAAAGAAGAACAAACCTGCTGCCAAAGGTCAGTCGGGACATTTTTTTTTTTTTTGCGGCACAGGTCAATACAACAAAAGGCATTCAGGTAAAGGGTTTGATGATACAATCACTTCTTCCCCTCTTTTTTTTTATTTACAGCCTCCCTACACTCACAGTCACCCACACAATGCTTTTCGAATTATATTCACAAAAGTGAAAATCCGCTCACATAGCCCTTTTTGTTATCAAGATGAACCGCTGATGTGCCTCAGTGCTGAAGACAAATGTGCAAAGTCAGACAGCGTTCTGCCTGTCTCCAAAAGAATGCCCTCAGTCAGACAGACGTACTTATCTCACCAAGTTCTCTGTGCTGACACAAAGTGCACCTCTAAACTAGAGTTTTGCTTGACACATGTCAAAATGTTAGAGAGACCACTTGTTGACATCACCACTTTTATCATATTTACACCAGAGGTAAGGAACGTGGCTTTTTTTTCTCCACGCAAATGTTGAGTGTTGTCTTTGTTTTTCCTTTTCTTGTCCTTCAGGGTGATAACTGCAGCATTTTTCATGCAATCAACAAGCGATTAGTGTGTGTCACTTCTCTCTGTATTATGACACACACAGACGCACAAAGGCATATAACTGATGATTCCCAAACCCAGGCAGGTTCAATTCAACCCTGACCCCTGCTTTGCTGTATGTCAGTGCTTCTCTCTCCACATTGCTTTGTGTGCATCTCTACTAAGCACTATCAAAAAGGAAGACGAAGCTTCTGTGATGTCACCTGGAGGTGTCTGAAGTCTGTACCTGTGAGAGGCTCAGGGATGCCATAATGGCAGAAACAGTCTGCCAAAATTTCAAATACAGGCCAAAAGGTGAAGTGCGAGTGGAGCTGAGGCAGGTGGGCCAGCCCCTAGAGGCTATGGTGTGAACTGCAATTTCTGCAATGGCTTTATTTATCAGTCCCACAACCTAATTCATTTTTTTTTCTTAATATATCTTATAATATATAAAATATCTTAAAATATTTGCCATATGAACAAGACATTTAAGCCAAAAACAATAAGGGTTAATATAATACATACATAAAATGCCTCACAATAATAACTTTAAAACATTAAAAAATATATAAACCCCTTGACAAGACAGGTGAAACAGACATTATACATAGCATACTTTGAACAAAGTCTGGCCTAGACTGGTAACTAGCATGCAGAAAAATGATGTTCCAGACAGAGGAGTTTCCTCTGATGCTGAAGCAGTCTGATCTAACTGCCAGACGCTGTGACCTGAATACAGCAAGAGAGAATCTGTCTGCACTGTCTTCTTTTTCTGGGCTCATTTACTAGCTGAACAGATGCACAGGCCCTAAAGCAGAAACAATGAGATAATGTGATAGGTTCCGTCAGACGCATCCTGACAAATACAATTGACCTTGCTGTAATGGCTCTGCTCCTGCTCAGTCAAAAAGCCGTGTCACAGTGGGCAGGGCAAAACAATCAAAACACCAGTTGGATTGAAAGTGAAAATCTGTTACATGTTATCAGCACAATATACTGACAGATACAAGAAGATGAAATTAAAAATGGCTGGTGTAAATCATGATAAGGGCTAATAAGAAGATAAGATTTAATGAAACAGTAAAAAAATTTAAAAAATTGCAATTAGCAACAGCACATAGCAGCCCACAGACTGGGGTTATAGGTGTTTAATATTGATCAACTACATTCCAATCAGAATGACAGACTGATATGTACCATTTTATGCCAAGACTGAAATGAACATACCAAAAGTGCTTTTAAACTGCTTTAACCATGACCACGGAAAGTCACTTTGAGCTAAAACCACATTCACAGTTAGTTGAACACTTAACCTGCTGAGCTCATCAAATAGAATTTTTCTGCAGGTGTTGTTCTGTAAAACTCGGCTGTATCGCTGTTTGTGTTTAGCTGCCACTGCCTCACAAACATCTACAGGGACGGCAGCCACATATGCTAATGCTGAGAATGCCGCCTCTTTACAAATATGAGCAGCTAAATGCTTTTTGGCAACCGATCCATCTTAACAATGGAGGAGCTGGATTTCATATTTCCCCCAACAATAATAAACAGGGAGAAAGTGCCAGTGGAGAAATTTACAGTTGTAATAATTAAACATTGTCAAATAATCTAACATGCTTGTAACAAGGCAATGGGTTAAAAGAAATTAGCAGCCTGTTGTTATGGAAACAAGATGCGTGTTCAACACACCCAGGCAGTGTTTTTTTTTAACATAAAGCATGCTGTATGATCACAGCTGAAGTATGTGATCTATGTATGTGTTTTCTTGCTCCCAAGGCACGTGTATGCACAAGGTCGCTTTAAACACCTGTTAGCTGTTCTGTAACTGTAAAGAAATATGCATTGTATTTACCAGTACAAAGAACGAAAAAGTTACATTCACTCCTCTGCAATCCTCACTTTGCGCCTAACATCTTCTACGCTTCAATATTAGGCATGCATGAAGGCCACTTAAAGAAATCTCTCATCATCAAGTCTGCTCTGAGTTATAACTCACACAAATTCACTTCAAATGCTCTCTCTCAATGCAGTAATGAAAGGTATTTTGCAAACAATTGGTCCGTCTTCTCCTGCTGTGCACCGGCGATGGAAAGAAGCAGTGACGGAGTGAGCTCCTGACATTCTGCTAACATCAGCAGCCCTCTCATGGAACTGGGCTCCCCGGCACACTGAAGTTAGCCAGGATTAATGAAGATGCCAAAGCCATTTCTCCACTCTTGGCTCTAATGGCACAACACACAACGCAAATGCACTCAACACAGGACGCCATATGGCATCATTGCCACTCACACACCAGGAACTTTTTTGGGGCTGAAACCCTAGCACACTCCAGAGAAAATACACACATACACATTTTTACCATCACACATACACACACGCAGGATTGTTAAAATCACATCTGAGAGCATCCCCGGCTAATTTAGACCAGCCTTTTAGCGGGAAATCCTCTGGTGCCCAAGCATGAGTGATGTACAGATCCACCCACAAAGGCCCTGGCTCTATCTATCTCCCATGTCATTGGCATTCTAAATCTCCCAGTCATGCCTGCATCCATAATGGCCCAATTACTGCCGATGGGGATCCGACTCCCTATCTGACAATTACATCTGTTAGAGTTTGAGAGCGTTAATGCCTAAAAAATATCAATTAAGGTGATTGATCAGGATGTTAATATCCTATTAAACAGCAGTCTGGGGCTGCCGAGCATTTCTGTTGATTGGGCTAAAATGAGAGAGACTCTGCAGGATGAAGTGACTGTGGTTTAGTGGGCCAGTTAGATTGCTGATCTAATGAACACAGAGATGGCCCAGAGTTGCATTTTATTGCCAGATAAACCTGGACAAGAACAACTTTAGGTAATTGCTACTGAAAGGCATTTCATGGAGCAATAAAAGGCAGAATGGGCTGACAACTTTCTGGTCAGCTGAAGCAGAAACAGACAGGTATCTATGCTTTAGGTATTACACCGAACAGTATTTGTCAAAGGATCCTTCACTCTAACTGGCTTGAATCAACATTTATTTTTCATTAAACACAGTGCCATTCATCACTGAGGTGCAGTATGATTATCATTTAGAAACTGACTAAGCAAACTTTGACACTGTCTTCTTTGTTGGAGTGGTAAATTAGTTTCAACATTGTCTTATCTCAAGATGATGGGACTACTCTTTTTTTTTTTTTTTGTTCTGGGCATTTGCTCCTTCAGCCCGATGTTTGAAGAGCTCTACTGCCAGGGTCTGATATTTAAGTTGAAAGAGGCGCAGGCGGGGAATTTTATTTCTCCATTCAGCCCAATTCATAATGTGAAGAGGATATGTGCTATTTAAGCTCCCCCAAAAATGATTGGACATATTTTCAATTGCTACACGACTCCTTTCTATCCAGCTGATTGTTGGGAAACAGAAAGGTTCTCTTTGCATTGTCGGAGCGCGCCATGAAGCCTTGAATGGGGGGCAGTTAAATTCTAAAGTGTAATTTCATACATTTGCAGTGTGTTACACAATGTTTCCTTTTTTTATCATCTTGTCGATGATCACCAGAGTGCTGCACTCATCCCTCTCTCTGTCCTCCCTCCACCCTTTCCCCTCCTCCCCCTGCCACCTCCATTTTTGAAAGGCTTCTAGCCGTTCCATTCTTCCCTTGGCACGGCATCACACACTCATTTCATTTCTCATTTACAGACTGATAATCAGAATGTCATTACAGTGTCCACACTGGGCCGCTGGAGGGGTAATTGAGCAGCATAAAAGGCATTTGAAAGAGGGATGAATAATAGAACTAGAGAGGGGGGGTGAGTGGCGAGCTGGACCTAGGCCTGCTTTCTCAGGTGTCTGGCTGCTATCGGGTGGCATCCGCCTTGGCATTATGGTTAACCATGTCTACGTCAACCTCATTTTTCACCTCAGATGCATTAGAGGCTGAACAGGCATCAACGACCATTGGGAAGGAAGGGAGAAAATCAATAGGGGAGTTTTAGAAGGTCAAAGTCAAGCATCAACACTCACTTTGCATCATGCGTTTTAGAAGGGAGAATGAATTTGGCCTTGATGAGGGGGATTGTATGTTTTGGGTTGAATTCTTGCAGTTGAGCTGCGTTATTTCTGATCATAACTCACACTCAGCCTGAGCTGGCTTTACTTCTTCTTAAACCAGTTGATTAATTAATCACTGAATGCTATAAGCTGTGGCATCACAAACAATAAATGTTATCACAGACCTTGAAATACCGAAATTGAGCGTGACTCCTTCAGTTGCAGAGACACACATCGCAACAGTTGAATTATAATCTAATGTTTACTTGTTTTGTTGCTTACCCCTCCCTGCTCCCGTCCGCCCCGACAGTGGTGTGGCAGCTTGGCATGGTGCCAGCCCCCGTTTGGCCGTGGTGGTACATTTCCATCTCATTCATCACATAAAGACAGATAATCAGAAAGTCATTACAGTAGCTTGACACCAGTGCTTGCCCCAGGAAGACAGAGTAATTGAGCACCACAGAAAGGGAGAGAGCAGACTGAGCCAAGGCCATGTGGTAATGAATGTGAGATGTCGACATAAGAGGAAAGGAAGAGAGGATCGCCACACAGACAGAGACGTGGATCGACAGAGAGCGAGAATGACAACCGGGGAGGTTGAAGGACTGATGAGTGTGGGTAACATGAACAAAGACAACACTAAAAAGAAAGAGCGAGGCAGACAGACAAACACTGGCATGACTTTCAGGTAATTGAATCAATACACACATTGTCAGAGAGAGGAGACCACTGACAGGTTTTCTGATGATTTGCTAACTGTATGGGCATGTGCTTGTGAGAAAATCAACAATTTTATCTTTTCATCAGCACAGTGGTCCATAAATCATCTTATTTTCATCATATTTCATCCTATTACACTGTAAGTTAGCCTAAAAGTAACTACCTTCATTACCACGACAACAACTCCTAATTAGCTCCTTCCTTTGAAGGATGCTGCCCATTTGGGAGGATCCACTCCTTTGGTTACATCATGAACAGGAAAATAAGAGGCCAACATTCTAACCTAAAAAGCCTTGAATGAGACAGTCTCATATCTGCCCCTGACAGAGTAAATAAAGTATGATGCTCTTTATTTGAACAACTGCGTAACCAGCAGACAACATAAAAATACATAATGTTTGTTAAATTATTAATGATGAGAGGCATCCATCTGATGGTATAAAAGCTTATTCCGCTACAACTTTAAACCTACACTGGATAAAATGGCAACAATTAATATTAAATGCACAATATTTAGTTTTGAAAACGCTAAGTAACAGTAAGGCTACGACACTGGTAAACCCTCTGAAGTACAATGAAAATTTGTCAGAAAAGCATTAACCTTTGGAAGTAACTGACCCAAAGAACCAACACTGGCTAAACAAATGAATAGAACTGACGAAGTGTGTAAATATAATTAACCTTGCAGTTACCACCAACATGACTTATATTTGCATTACATTAAGAGCCTTAGTTTTTCCTTTTTGTTATTTATAGTAGCTGAATATACTATATAGTCTATCAAAATCCATTATAGCTGTGTTATAAATCATTATCTCGCCTTGGTTTGTCTGCGCATATTGAAACAAGACACCACGAAACACCTAATTAACAGAGCTCTGAAATAAACACCTCTCTTTTTTAAACATGACTATTAGGTTACAGTGGCTCTCAATTACACTTCCTGGTTCTGTGGCTACTAACACCAAATCAGTATGTGCTTAACACCTGCTAGTGACTGCAATGAATATGGAGTGATGAGGGAAAAAAGTGTAACGCTCAAACAACCATACTGTAGACAGGCTGCTCAGTTAGACCTTGTTTGTTTTGACAGACTTTCAGTGGAGGCTGGGTTATTACCACCTGTTGGTGCCAGGAGAGATTTCAGCTGATCTCATCCTCAGTGTTGGTGAGTTTCCAGGATCTTCTAAAAGTTGTTTTGTTTTCAAAACTTCTTTGCTCAGTCTTGTCCTACTGAGAAGATTATACAAGCAGCAGTTTCTCACAAGTACTGTTTATGTGTGCTGTAGGCGGAGGAGAGCACTACCCACATAGCAAGCACAATCGGCCCGCTTCTGGCTGAATGTTGGCAGTGTTGGCTGAGGATCGGGTCGGCTGAAGCACGCGTTTTCTTGAATGGGCCAAAACAGACATGCAGTATTAAGCTGACACTTTGTTTCTTGTTTGGCCCGATTGTTGTTTGCTACCATATCGCCGACGTTGGACATAGATGCGGTGGGCATATGTAATACGGTGACTGGCCCGACAGTAAGGGGGCGGATATTTGCCAGTACTATACTGAACGCTGTTGGCCTGATTCTGGCTGAGTGTTGGCACTAAGAATTCTTTAAACAGCCCGTCATACTATTGTTGGGCTTATATTATTATTCTTATTATTATACAAACGCAGTACGCGATGCTGGCTGTTGCTTAACTGAATTTTCACTCGGACGTCGTTTGAGCTGGTGCTTGTTGCTAACTTTACTGGTCAGGATAATTCCAACAAACAGCAGAGAAGGTAATGGAGTGCTGGAACTTGCGGCTTATCTGAGGCTGCATTCCATGAACAAGAAAAATAAACAGTCCTTTGACATACAAATTTAGCAAATGTAAAGCAAAACAAAAACAGAATGAAAGACAGCGAGCATAAGCCATTTTGTTAGCGACCAACAGTTGATCTGCATATCCATGGCAACAATAAACAATGATTGTACTATGTACGCTGGCAGCGATATAAACCAATCAGCTGAACACTACGTAATGCGTACAGTACGTTGACGGGAAGCGATAAACCAATCAGCAGAGCGTACGTTTTACGTACAGTACGTACGCTGGCAGCGGCAAACCAATCAACTGAAACAACGTAATACGTACAGGTACGCTTACTCCGACACGCCTCCGGCAAGTACAAAATCATTTGTTTACATTTGGACCACCGAAAATGGCACCAGTGAAGAGACAAGGTTCCCAGGCACATTTCAACCTACAGACTATCAGTTATGCGGTTGTGAATGGGAATAGAACAGCTGCGCCGGGCGAGTTACGCCACCATATGTGAATGGATCGGTGATACGCGAAAGCCATTGCTGAACAGCCACCCGGCAACGAAATGGACTCTGACAATGATGAGAGGGAACCCGACATGTTTGATGGCAACACAGCTGTTCAATTCTGACACAGAAGATGATCGACGACTTTGATGGGTTTTTAGGAGAGGAATGATTAAAAATAATGTGAGTATATTGTAAATTGTAGAATAAGGTTCATCTTAACTCACTGTTTTGCTTCCGTTACCTTTTTTTTGGTAGACGTTTGTTTTAGCATGCACCTTATAATACGGCGCACCTTATGTAAAATTCAAACAATTTTGATTTACTGCTCATGTTCGCAGCATCAACGTCTGTCGGCTCACTACCCGTGTAACGTAGAGAACCAGACAGGCATCGCGCTAAAAAATGAACAATCATTGGCGGATGTCGGCTGACTGTATCTTGACCGACAGATGGACACTCTAGGATCACGTACAGCGGGAATTCTCTCTCATTCGCTCCCTGGCGCTGGTAAGTAGACTTTCACAAATACTCGACGACTGACTAAAAACGATTTTTCATTGTTTTTAGTCATAATGTAGCTTAAATGGTGGCAGAAAATTTAACGACAATCAACAAGATTATCCCAGAATGTTGCATAGCACAAACTATGAGGTTATTTTGATTGATGGCTAATCCATTTCATCTTGAAGTTCATGAGTAGACATTATCGGTAGCTTAAGCAGCTACAGACTGTCAGAATAAAAGTTTTGCGCAAACCCTAGTAAGCTTTAGTTTAATTTAATTCATGATAAAAAGATCGTAACCTGTCCTGAACAGTTGGGTTTAACTTTATAGGCTCGTGGTCTCAGGTAGCTAGCTAGCCTTAGCAAGAGTAAAGTCTTAACCTAGAGAAGACTAAAGAGTCTCTAGTGCTGCGTTCCAGGCAACTGTTTGCGTTTCAAATTTAATACCCATGAAAGTGCACTGGAACAGCAGTCAAATTCATAAACATTGCACCCTCGAACTGAATAGATTATTATTATTATGCTATTTTATTTTTAACTCTATTGAAATTAGCAACAGGTTATAGGCTATACTCTAATGAATATTGTAGTATATTGATTATGATTCAGTTCCCGGATAAAATAGTTGTATTGATTTGTGTGTTGTTATATAATTGATTGTCCGAGGCAACGTTAATTCCGCCCATTCCGCGAGATTTCCCGCTCGCTGCAGCTCTGACGTACCTACAGCTATGTAAACAAAAATGGCGGCCCCCACAGATGCAGGCTAACGTTAGAGAAGTCAAATTGTGTATGAAATGTGAAGATAATGCTTTAAAGTGATTTATCTCCTAATACAATCAAAGCCACATTTCAAGAGGCTACACATGATAGTCACACTTTGATGGCATATCAAATTCAAAAATGTTTTGTAGAATTTAGATATTTTCTAGCATATAAACATCACACCATATAATGTAATGATGCAAGTGTTGTTATTTGTTACTTATTTGATTTTTAATTTCTCTCTGTCCCCAGGCAAACGGCATTTAAGGTACGAGACTGATGAGCACACATGGATAGACACACTCTTAGAAAGAGAGCAGTAAAAAAGGTAAATTCTTTAATTGCCTCTTTTCACAATGAGGAGGATGACTTTGCTGCATGTGGCTCTGAGAGTGCTGTAGTGAACTGTGGTTTAGAAAACCAGGATCAGGGACATGGGATCAGGGATCAATCACTGTCGGACAGTGATGATGAATCCCAGGATGATGACATGGGAAATGGCATGTCTTTGGATGAGTCTTTATGTGATTGGGCTGTTCATTTCAGGGTGCCTTTGGTGGCTTTGACTGCCCTTCTTTCTATCTTGAGAGTCCATCACCCCTCATTACCAAAGGATGCTAGGACTCTCCTAAAAACCACAACCTCGTACACCATCCATGACCTTGCAGGTGGTACTTACTACTATTTTGGCATTTGGAAGGCCTTTGAGAAAAGCTTGGCACACATCTGGTCTTGTATTCCAAACAAGCATGTGTTCAGATTGCAGCTGAATGTAGATGGCTTACCTTTGTTTAGGAGTTCTTCATTACAGTTTTGGCCAATCCTCGGTTTGCTACAGGGTGTTAAGAAAAAGCCTGTTGTCATTGCTCTGTTTTGTGGCAACTCAAAGCCAAATTGTCTCACTGACTATCTTAGAGATTTGGTCCATGAATTGGAAGAGCTGAGCAAAGGATTTGTTCTCCATGGAAAACAGTGCTTCATAAAGTTGACATCTGTGGTCTGTGATACTCCTGCCAGAGCTTTCATTAAAGGGACTAAAACTCACACTGGTTACTCTGGTTGTGATAAGTGTATTCAAAAGGGTCTTTATCTTAAACATAGGATGACTTTTCCTGAGGTAAACAGCCCATGCCGCTCTGATCTTTCTTTTGAACAAATGTCTGACAAAGAACATCATGTCATAAACTCTCCGTTAAAAGATGTAGGAATTGGTATGGTGTCAGGTTTTCCTCTTGACTACATGCACCTTGTCTGCCTTGGTGTTGTACGTAAACTTCTAGATTTATGGTTTACAGCAGGGCCAATGTCTTGCCGCTTGTCCATTCGGCAAATGCAACAAATATCTAGGAAACTTCTAGGCTCAAAGCCTTTCATTCCAGTGGAGTTTGCTCGTAAACCCAGGGGGCTCTTAGAGAGGCTGAGATGGAAAGCAACAGAGTTGCGCCAGTTTTTGTTGTACACAGGGCCTGTGTTTCTCTTTAATGAGGTGTCTGCTCCTGTCTATAACAACTTCATGTTATTATCAGTTGCCGTTTTCATTCTTGCCAGCCCTTCATTGTCTGCATCTCTTAATGATTTTGCATCGAAATTGCTGGTCTCCTTTGTAACACACTTCAGTGAGTTGTATGGTCCTGAATTTGTTACATACAATGTTCATGGTCTCATTCACCTTCCAGACGATGTTAAACTTCATGGACATCTGGACTTAATATCTTCATTTCCATTTGAGGATTATTTGGGTAAGATGAAGAAGATGGTTAGAACTTCACACCATCCACTTGCTCAGGTTGTTCGTCGAATTTCTGAGATGGATAAATTTACAGAGAATGAGGATTCACAGGGAAAGCTCAAGTTGCAAAAGGAGCACAACCATGGACCAGTTCCATCCTCCCTAATGGATTTAAAAGTAGTTCAGTTTGAGGAACTTCTTTTAAACGGTACAACAATCAAAATATCAGTTGAGGGGGACAGATGTGTAAAGATTGGTGACCATATTGCTTTGATAGAAAACATTTTAAAGTCTCTGGGCAAGATTTACATTGTCTTTAGAGAATATGAACAGATGGAGCCTTTTTATGAGTATCCTCTGAATTCTCAGATTTTGGGTGTATATGTGGTTGGCAAAATCTCTTCACAGCTAAAAGTCATGGAGGTGCATGGGCACATAATGAAATATGTGAGGCTACCACACAATGACAGTTTTGTTGCAGTACCACTTCTGCACACAAAACAATGATGCAACTTGGTTCCATTTTCTGGAGCAAGTGATTTTTACCTTTCTGTTTTTTTTATCTGTGGTTATTGTGGTAGAGGTCTGTCTGCTCTGCCTCCCTCTAGGATAGACACATATTTTTCTTGTGTTGTTTTTTTTTAACATATAGCATATATATGATTGTTCCACGGCCACTATAAAATATATACATTATACTGTGTCTGTTACACCTAACAAAAATATGAAAAATGTAAAAAGTTTGTTTAATTAACCTTTTCTTGGCCAGGCCAGCATTTAGATATTGTATTTAGTCATTGTATTCACTTCATGGCCAGGAAGTCAACTTGTATATGTTCAGCAGTTGTACTGTGAAGGATGGGCTTGTCAATGAAGATTCTTAGACATCTACGTCATTGTCATTCAAAAGTTGAAGCCAGGCATCTAGAACTGTAGGAGTAAACTTTTTTGAATGAAGGATGGGCTTGGATTCCACTGAACCAGCCTCTGAACCAGTAAGCTTTAAACTACATAAGTCTCACTTTCTCACTCACCTGTGTACATTGGTTATTATGGCCTGTCCTTTTTCTTTTCAGTAATGTATTCAGTTGTTGAGTTTCTCCAAACTCAGGAGGTGGAACTTGTGCCAGTGCAGTGGATAAGTGATGGCCACTGCTACTGGCCTGGTTCACTCAGGGGTATGGCCCTGCACCTGGCCATAAAAAATAGAACCGAACCTGAGGACAGCTGGGACCAGTGGGAGGTCCGGACTTTGTTTACAACAGGTAGGTTTAAAGTTTTTCTTCTTCTGCTATTCTTATACAGTATGTTTCGTCTAGGTCTGGTAACTCTTCATTTGGATCTGATTTTCTTCCTGATTGTGATGTGATTGTTGAGATATGAACATCAGATTACTCACTTTACTGTTCTCCATCTGTCAGTGGGAACTAATATAATTATAATGTGTTGTATAAAACATATAATGTGTAGTGAATCTTTATTCTATAGAGAGCTACGAAGAAGGACGGAGAAAAGCCAGGGAGGCGGAGATGACCTCAGACCTTCTCTCTGAGGCTGAGGCTTGTGGCCAAAGGCCTAGACGTAAAAAGTATGTTAGTTTGCTCAGCCCTCAGTACTATTTTCTCTCCCTTTCAAGTCCCGACTAACAAATATCTTGGATTAAACATTATTTAAATGAATCAGCACTTATACCATTTCCATTTAATGTTGATTGAACATTTTGAATCTGTATTTGTATGTCTGAAAATAGAAAGCGTGTCCAACTTGGCCCCCCGGGAGGTCTGGAGAGGGTTGAGTCAGAGGAGGACAGACCATCTCCACCTACCAAAAATCTCCCTGCCCCAGCTCCCATCATACAGCCTCCTTCTATGCCTGTCACCCCACTTCCAATCCCCCAGCCAATGTACACCGACCTCTCCACCAATTCTGGGCCTCCTCCACCTGTACATTACTCAGAGATGTTACAAAGTTGGGAGCCAGTAAATGAAATGCCATGTGAGTATTTTGCTAATAACACAGATGGTATATACACATTTAATCTCACATGTTCCTTAATTCTCTTTAACACTGTGAATTCTCCTCTAGCATTGCCTAGTCACCACACATACAGGTGGGCCCCTCAGCAGTCAGAACCTGGTAAGGACAAGTGATTTCTACTTTGAAATTTTGACATGATATAGCTATATACACTGCACTAATATTGGTATTTTCTGTTTTTCTGCTTTCTTAATCACCAGTGATTTACTCCATAGTAAAACAGACTACACGGACATGGATGTAATATAGCATTAAGATTAACTTAGTTAAGTTATCAATTTATTTATGTTAATCAGGAACACACTGAAACACACACACACACACACACACACACACACACACACACACACACACACACACACACACACACACACACACACACAGTTCTGACTTGGACTGGTGAATTTTAGAGTCTAATGGCAGACGGCAGGAATGACTTGTAACGTTCCAGGGCTGCAGGAGCTGCTTCTCAGTTTGTTCTCAGTGTTGTGGAGAGGGTGGGAAGGATTGTCTATGATGGTTAGCAGTTTAGCAGCATCCTGTCCTGCAGCTCAGAGGTGTGTGTTATTCTAACACTGTGTTACTCCTTTCTCTAGCACTGCTAAAAGAGGTTTTAACCAAGCTCGAAATGGTGCTGGACCAGCAGAGCACAATTCTCCGGCTGCTTCAGCATCAGGTGGCACCAGGACCAGGAGTGGAGCAGATAGAGGGTCTGCCACTACAAAACCTTGTGGCTCTTCAGAATCTGGAACAGAGTCTCCAGAGTCCAGATTATAAAGAGAAAATGGTAAGAACTTTTTGTGATTTTATGTATTTAAAAGGTTAGGGTATTGAGCTGTCTCTGTGTGGATGCTACCTCCTTAACACCACCACCATCTCTATTCCCCCACCTCTTCTCCCCTGTTCCTCCTCTATTCCTGACTTCTCATCAGGCCGACCCATTCATGATCCATTATTTTGTGTCACTAACTGTGTGTCTTCCACGTGGCTTCCTCCCATGCCAGGTCTTTATGCTGACATCCACCCGGCCCTCTGACAAACCCAGTGTTACTGTCAACTCCTACCTGTGTTCATATATGTAGTGCAAATATAATTAACTTAAACAACAAATCAGCTAACATACTGATAAACAAAATTAAATTTTTAGCATTACAGCTACAACAATCATGTTTGTTCTCTGTGATGTATGATGATGTTTGCTGCATGGTTGTCCCCCCTCTCTCCGTTTACCTAATCCTCTCTCTCCTATTTACCCCTTGAAAAAATGCAGTGGCTCAAAGTAAAAACAAAAGTAGTCACATTTTTTTCTTCTGTTATAGATCAACTATCTGGGAGCAATTGGCGGAGCAGACGTAAAGGACACAACTTGGCGGGTGCTCAAAAAATTAATTAGTAATACTCTGGCCAAGAGCCTAAATTGGAGGGGAGTAAATGGAAAGACATCTGTGGCAGGCCTCAACCTCAGAGAGGTCATAATTGGTAAGTATGTCTTGAACACAAACATAGTTCTTCCAATATGACATAATTAATTACTGTTAAATAAACACTACATGGTATTCACATATCTATTTCCCATATCCTTTTAGCTGCAGTCCGTAGAAACCCTATTGTTGGGGTGGTGGCTGAGGCAGAGGTGGAGCAGATAACAAAAAGATGGCTCCAGCTGGCAACAGATCGGGAGGGAGGGAGAAAGAGAAGGCTCCTGGAAAAAGAGCGCATGGCCTAGCTCTTTGTGTTTTTGATGGTTGCTTTTTATGGTTGTAAATGAATTAATTGTTGATTGTTAATACAAATATTTTCATGAAAAAAAATGAATTTGTTTATTTTTTTATTGGACATAGGTACTGCCTCATGTGGGTCAAAAACAAATTAAGCAATATTCAGTCAGTTTTACAGTGTGTTGGCCAATACTGGCCCAGAGACATTCTGCCAACACTTAGCCAACCCAAATGTACAGGTTAAGGGCCAGACATGGCCCAGAGGCCCAGCCGATTCTCAACCAACACTCACCCAGATTGTGGGCCAGTACTGGGCCAATATAAACAATGAGGGTCACATTATAGTTTGTGGTCCACATGTGGGCCAATACAAACAAATAGTGTCATTTTACTCAGTGTGGGCCAGACGTGGGCCAGACCAAATTAGTAGTGTCATTTTTCAGTAAGTGGGCCATTATTGGGCCGAGGGCCCAGCCAAAATTGGGCCAGAACTGATACAAGGGTGTGGCCCAGATGTGGGCCGGACAAATTTTGCTATGTGGGTAACTGCATCTATCAATAATTTAGCCAGGAAAAAAATGAAATACCAATCAGTGGTAAGGACCAATCACTGAGAAGCCAAAAAGTTTTCACTCCCAGTGTTTAGTCTTGATAACCGTTTTCTGAAGGGCATCCAAGCTGTGTTGCAAGGGTTATCAGCAAGATAAATGTTGTTTTTCAGGGTCTTCACCTCTTCTTCAGTCACAAAGTATTTCCACTCCACTTGAAGCACGTCTCCAATAGAGAAACGAGGCCTAATCACACAGTGAAGTATTGTAAGGACTGCTTTTCAGGAGAGACAATTACTGTCTAGACTGGTAGATTTAAGGACATCTAACTGATTTTATGGAAAGATGGCAGTGTTGCTCATGGTTTTCAAAAAAGTGTCAATATTCCTAAAAAGATCCATCGCATAGACCCCAGACCTTCAGGTCTTGTGTTGCATCATTACTATAGCCAATAATGTTGCATTTAAGAAAACAGGATGATTTTATTTACAGACTGTGAATAAATTAAATTAAGAAACCTTTATTAGTCCCACAATGGGGAAATTGCTTAAGGCAGCTCGGCCAAGAGTGCCATACACCAGTGAGTACACTGGAGGCTATGCGGGTAAAGTGCCTTGCCCAAGGACACACAACAGTGACTAGGAAGGAGTTGGGATTGAACCTCCAACCTTCCGGTTATTGGACATCCCTGCTATAGCACTGAGCCACTGCTGCCCACAAAGTCAGATGAACTTTCCAGCGCCAATGTAGAAGTTAACGCACATTATGATCCACTCCCCAAGTGGCCATTCAGAGAACTACAACATCTGTTAACAATGTTATTCACAGACTTGTCAATCAGTCTCCAGCATGGTGGATGTTAGACACATAAACATTCCGTCCAACATACCATCTCAAACAACATTAACTTTGTGAGGGCTGAACGGTTTATCTTTAAAAAGCATTGTAGGATTTGGAGTCACTGTCTCTGTTTATGTTGTTGTTTTTTTAACTTTAAAGTTTCTTTGGAGAAATAATCTCCTGGAACAATCAATTTTAATATGCAGCGTTTTCTTCCAATTAGTCACCTAGACCTGGGCCACAGAGATAAAAGATAAGAGATCAACGCACTTAACCACATTAAATGCAGGCTCTTGACAGCATGGTTTGAGACTCTGAATGTTAAAGCGTGGTAGATAAGGATCAACACAGAGTAAAACAGTCCCTCTGCTAATCTATGTTATGGCTTAGTTGAGAGTGATGTGCTGAGGCAGCTGTGGAACACCACCTGCCAGGTTTTGACCCCGGTCAAGAGCTCAGCTGCGACAACCAAGACATGCTGTGATTGGCTGCAGATTCTATGGTTCCTCCATGGGCACCTGCAGACTATAATAAGTCTATTATTATAAGGGGGAGCTAAATGCCCTGATTTAATACTCATCTTATTTTGCAGCAGTATGATGTTTTTTTATGGTCCAAGTATGAAATCAATGGATTTTATATGCTCATTAGTATCAGCTATGTATACTTGTTTTAAATGGGCTCTGTCACACAAAAGCAGGTTGCTTTGCTGGTTTTACTGGATATCAGCACACACTGCCGCTGGTCATAATAACAATGCAATGTTACACACTGACTATATACTGCATTATTTACTGTGACAAAGTGTTCCTTCCTGTTAGCAGTATGTGGGTAGTGACATGTATTTATCCCCTGGCTTAAAGGGAAAGTCCACCAGTTTTGTACATCAAAGTCTGTTTACAGGTCTCAGCGAGTACACTGCATGAGGGGAAAAGATTATTTTTTTTCTTTTAAAGCTTATTGTGGCCCCAGAGGGAGCTGCATGGAAGTCTACTGAATTGCCTCAAGTGACATTGGTTGCGTGCAAAGAGTACAAGTTAAACAAAAAAACAAACAAACAAATCAGGGAACATGGAGTTAGAAAAAAGTGTTGTACCACCGCATTTCTGCTTGAGGCTAGTGGCTGAAGGCTACATTAGCTGGTGCAGGCATAACTATATACTATATAATCTTTGATCATTTGGTGGTCCAGTTGCATTGTGGTTAGGTACACATTTAAAAAGAAGAATACATTGAGAAATATATGACATCCCTGGTTATCCATCATAGGTAAAAGCATTAGGTGGATAGAAGTTTAATTGATGTAGTAACGTGATATCATTTGCAATTTAACATGATATTACTTCTGACTTTACTGGACTGAACTGGTGTTTCCAGAAACTGCACCTTATTCAGGTGCCATTCATCAATTTGTTGAGACTTGCTGGAAACCTGACTCACGTGCTGGTAATACAAGATACAGCAGGCAGAGCTAATGCGGGGGCTTCCCATAAATACTTATGTGGACTGCGCTCAGACTAGATAGAAACTGAACTCAGCCTCTGTTATGGAGACACTGGATATAGCAGATGCAGCTTGCAGCTTGTTACGGGGGTTGTTCCTGTTGTTTGATGATGTCACTGCTCATCCTTTATGTATTTTGAGGAAAATAAATAAATAAATGAATGATTTCTTTGATTTAATGCCAAACACGTATGCTTTCTAATTACCAAGGATCAGCAAAAATAATAAGAAGCCCATGATCAAAAACTGACGAGGATTGCAGAGAAAATCTACTGTAAGCCAACTCAAAGGCAATTCCCCAAGTGACCATCATCTGTGGCATATATCACAGTAATGAGTTGTGCCTACTGCTGTTTTATATGAGTCAGATCATCATGAAGCACAGATGTGAAGACAATGGTATCTCTTTCTGACAGGGGGACTGTGGGAGGATGGTGGTGAAGGAAGGGAGGACAATTAGCTGTAGAAGAGTCAAACTATCAGAGGGCTACATAAAGCAGCTGCATGAGAACAATGGAAACTCAAGAGAGACATTAACGTCCCATATATCTTGATGGAGTTAGACGGGGACTCTGAAGTAACAAGATCCAAGCCAGCAACACATGCACCCTTCCAATCATCAGATATCCAGCTGGTGTCTTTAAACTGCCAAGAGAGGACACGGAAGCTGCTGACTCCGAGAAACTCATCATGTTGATTTGAGGATTCTAATGAAAGAGGGCCAAGGCTATAAGAAAGAAAGCATGATCCTCAGCGAAACAAAAGTATCGAGTAGCATTCACAAAGTGTCTGACAAAAATAAATTGCCAAGAGAATATCTCGCTGCAGCAGATGCAGGTGTAGATGAAGAGGAGGTGGAGGTAGTTCCATGGAAAGACAGGATGTACTGCTGTTAGATAAAAGAGGTGAGAGACATCAAAATATCTGGCTTGTGTCTGGCAAAGGCTGGACTGACAAACAGCACAGAAGAATGAGGTCAGATGTAGGACCCGTAAAGCAGCACTGAAGGTGTCTCACAGTCAGTTCAGAGCAAAATAGCAGGAAGCAGTAAGCAGGTGAGAAGCGACTGCTGCGCTACCTAAAACTTCTTAATTAGAGCCTGCTGAGTGTGATAGCAGGATGGCATGTTTGAGGACGTTCTGCAACTTTTGTACAACAGTAGTAAACGCAGCATAGACATAGGCTGTTTGACTAGAGACCATCGCAGCAGCCATGTTGCCACACCCATCTTTGCATCGTTGTTTTTGTCATTATTTTGCCATAATGACAGATCGACTGACAATACGACACTGCTGCAGCAGCTAACAAGCACCATATCTACCGCCTGCCTCCGGTACATGAAGGAATGTGACCAACCCTGACTTCCTCTCATTTGAGAAGTCGAGTTAGTGGATATGGGTTTGTAGTTTGTTTTGATAGTAAGTCACCTGCAATGCTTCCACTTCCACTTATATTGATTTATAGATTTGATAGTAGAAAGGGAGCATTTGGCAAGGTCTTGGAGGCAAAAATTTGCATGTTGTACCATCTTTTTTTGTCACTTCCACATTGAAGCCTAGCCTTTTTTAATCACACCCACTTTTCCTCTTTTCTCACTTCATTAACACTGGTCTAGGTGTGAGTCCCTTCATGGGCGAGATAGTAGGTAGGTCTGCTAAAAACTTGATTGAAATAAAACCTCAGAGCAAAAGAAGAGAGAACATTACATCTCTATCAAAAGATTTAGCATAAATTGCTCACACACCTCTAATCAAACAGAAATTCAGCATGCATCTGATTGTATCTTGCTATGGTTTTTTGTATGTATTTATTAGCATAGTCCATAATACACTTCATGGGTGAGCTCATGGGAGGTTAAAATAGTTACTGAAGAGAAAAAGAGAAAGAGTGTAAACTCAGAATTTTGACAAAAAGGTCAGAGCTCAAATATATTTTTATGCCCTTCAAAATACAGGGGTGGGAATTTCACTTGGCCTGTATCTAGTGTGGGGGTTGTTCAGTGGTTAAAGAGTGTAAAAAAGTGATCTGATCCACACAAAGACCCCGGTTAACTAATTAAAACACAACCAAGGCCTTGGCTACAAGGCTGCACCACTGAAATAATAACAATCTCTTTATGTGGTCTAAATATAAGCTGTTTTTTTTTCCCTTGCCGCTTAACACAAGACTCACAAGAAGAATCGTCTGCACGCCTTAATATTCCAGAGAACGTATGCATTCATAAGCACGAGCGCAGCTGTATGCGCGAGTTACCCCGTACGTTTGAAGCTGAAAGCTCCAGTGGGATTCTTCGCAGCCACTTGTTTGAAAATTAAAATGGTTGTGTTTTCTCCAAGAACCCCCTGCGTAGAAAAAACAGAAATGTTTCAGCAGACCCCCTCCTGTTTTAGCTCCAGCCCCTTCACTCTAAACACTCTTTTCTAACATTTCCAGGGAAATCACAGAACAACACCAACAGCTGCCTGACTTCCACTCATGGATGCTGTGTGAGTATTCTTGTGTTATGCTATGTGGGACAAGTGCGTACACATTTTGTGACAGTGTTTGATGCTGTATTTTACTCTCTCTGTGTGTGTATAAGTGTGTGTGTCACTCTGGTGCAAACAAAGACTCTCAACAGACCTGTTTGAAACCTCTTTGAAGTTGTGCAGCTTTGCCATGCGTCTACTATTAAAAAAGAAAAGAAGTCACATCGAGTAAGTCGAGAAGGAGCGGCTTAAAAAGTGCAACATAATGAAGGAAGGTGTTGTTAGGTATGGAGAAAAACAGCTTTCAAAACACTGCAAACTATCATTTTCCATGCCTTAGCTAACTGTGCAATTAAAGAGCTGAAATATGAAGACTAAATATAGCTATGATGTTACACCTTTCCAGCTAGAAATGTATTCAGACTCATAACTAATCACATGGGTTTCTATGGTGACCAAAGGTCTTGTAGCATGTTAGTGTATTACAAAACATACAGAGGAAGAGACCTTTAGTGGTGAGATGATGATCGCAAAAGCTTTTGTACATTATATTTTTGTTTACTTGAGTGGATGGTTGTTTGTTTGCATCCACTGAATTCATATATATTATGGTCTATATTATGGTCCACAGCTTTACTTACATTATTCCTTCTGAGTGGATGTCAGTATTTGCAAAAAATATTATCGTGTCATTCTGACTGAGCTATGATAAAAAGTAAAATATTCTGATGAGTTCCTTCATCTTGCTCCAACAACTACTAGAAGCATCATAGATCTGAAAGTGTTCAGCACAATCATCTAGGAAATCAATCAATAAGCTGCCAAATAAGCTTTGATGGCTGCATTCCTCACCTGTCAGTCAAACATTATCCATTAACAGACATTCAGTGTTTTAAACCTTCCCAATCGGTCCTTTGGCAAAAACAATGGCCACCTGGATTCATTTTGCACCAAAGTGGCTGCAAGGCTGGGAAAATCATCTTCTGAATAAATGGCCTGCAGCTGCCACCAGTCTTCCATTCCAACAGTACCTGTAGTACAAGAAAAAAAGAACTCAGTGCTAGATAATTTTCTACATTTGTTTTTTTTTACTCAATACAGAAAAATGATTACAAACATAACAGCGGGCTAAGGGTTTCTCTTTCATAAATAGCACCTTCAAGCTTTTCAACAACATATTCAGAAAGTTTTTACAACAGCTGTAGCTTACAATAACAGATTTTTGCCTGCTTAGCAAATTCTTTTCGCTCTGGCCTTACTCTGGATTTTGCATAACAAATCAGGCCTGTGCTGATACCACTGAGCAGAGAACAAACCTTCCAATGTAACAAACTTTTACAACCTTATGATTCATATAAGTAGAAGGTCGCACTCGAATATATTTCTCTTCTAGAACCGCTGCAACAACCTCTTTACCACATTCATTACAACATAACATGAAACAGACCAGTACCTACAAGTCTCCTAGATCCTACTACTATGCTGCCTTTGCTAACACTCAAACCTCGAGAAATAACACCGGTCTCAAGGGGTGATCCAAAGTGATGCTTGATGTTTGATAAAGACTACTGAAATCCTCTTTACACAAGACCAAGACCAGCACATAAAACATGACTTTGTAGAGAAGCACCCCGCCATTTTTGATGTGTAAAAAGTGAAAAGCTCTGGTACCAAGGGAAGTTCAAAAGAACCTGGCTCTACAGATCTCCTAACACATTGGCCTAATTGTACCTGAGCTTCACAGTGGAAAAACACTGATAGAAGTCTTACTATTGCTGGTCAAATAGAGGGCTAGGTAAGAGTAGTTCTTTTTTGAGGTTAGTGTCAAATAGACTAACATTATTAAAAAAAAGAATTCCATATACATTTGCAGTAGGTAACATGTGGTAGTATGTGCATACGCAGAAAGCCAAGCAGCAGTAAAGACCCCCCAACTGTGCATAATAAAGCAGGCATCAATGATAACACATATGATGCTAACGATGTTCGACAGCACACAAAGGCTGAGCTTCAGTGGAGGAGTGTTGCAAAATGGCTTGCAGAAGCAGAGAAAGCAGCGAGATGGTTCAAAGCTGTTTAAACGAGGCATCCTGTGGGAGATTTGTCTAATTAATGCATCAAAGTGGATCAGCTGAGCCACCTTAGGGCCTCTTTGCTTAGATTTAGAAGAAAAAAAAAACAATATAATAAAAGAGACCCTTTCACAGTACTAGCTAACAAGCTTTTCCCCCATTTTCTATAAATCGCACTCCAACACAGCAGGCCCACAATGATCTACACATAAGATTTAAAGTGTCTATGAAGTGACGTGTGGAGACTCTTTTAGAAGATGAAAAAAACTTTACATAAGCACCAGGATTATTCAGGTGTTACAGGTAGCCATAGACGCAGTTTAAGGCATTTAAGCTTTTAGACGTTATTTCCTGCCTTCCTTTTGTGCCTTCTCACAACATGTGTTGTCTCGGGCCTTTGCATTCTCACAAACAGAATTCTTCTTCATCTTCCCCACCGCTACCACGAATTAAGGTTTGATCTAAGTGGAGTCTGTGTTATTGGTAACATTTATATAGAGGTGCCCCTTTGATGACTGCAGAGACTACACACAATTGGTGATCCTGATGCAGTTGTTGTAGGGGAAAGAGAATACAAGGGAGACAAACACACAGAGAGAGAAAGAAAAAGTATGTGTAAGACAAAGGGAATGGGATGGAGAAATAGAGTGATAGAGAGAGGTGTAATGCCAAAGCTGTCTCTCTCAGCTCTGGGGGTCATGTCAGTCTGATCTCATTATCCAGCACTTAGTCCTAGAACAAACAGCCAGTGGCCTCCTTCCTTTCCTCCATCCCTCCATCCCTTCCTAACGACTAGCACTGCTCATGTCCTAACAACTCGCTTGGCTCACTTACTGTCTAATGACTGCCACTCCTTATAGCCTGTGCTTCAAATCCCATTTATCTCCACTATTGTAGGCTCACATTCAGACCATTCTGTTTCTAATGCCCTGAGAGAGCAAAGTTGATGAGGGAGTGAGAGAGGGTGGGAGGTTTCAGAGAACTAAGGTATCAGAACAGGAAAGAGAACTTCCTTCTGATATAAGTCACATTAGTAATGAAGCTTTCAGGTGTTTCCATCAGTCTCAAACTCAAAATAGTCATGTGCTCGTTTCCCCTGTTTCCTCCCTCACTTCATTTTATGCCAGGCTCAAGTGGCAGGACGTTTTGTGGATGATGATCCCCTTCCCTCCTCCACTTTGATATCATCCACTTGCATCCTCTTCCTCCCCTCTGTCCCCCTTTCCTCTCTGTCTTTGTCCTGAGTGTTAATGTGTTAGATGGAGGTCTTTCACCCGGCAAGCACCATTACAGTCATTTCCTCTGTAATGTGAATGACGGCGATCCATTATTTATCTCAGACTTGCTCATTACTCCCCAGCCCATTGCATACCCTCCCAGACAAGGCTCTAACAGCCACTCCAGACATTACTTTATTAAGAGGGGGAGGCTGCCGTGTGCTGTCATGAACAATGCTATTAAAATGCAGGTGTGGTGCAGGCAATGGTTAAGTTCATCCAGCGGAGAATCCAGCAGGATGGGTTTTGCTGTTGCATAGAAGTAAACTGACATGTTCCCTGCTGGCCCGGAAAGGTCAGGATGACAGTACAGCTATATAAAGATTCTCTTACCAATTTCAATTACAGTCTCTTTAACTTTGTGGAGCAGGGAGATCAGCTTATCCTGAGCATTTAACTCCAACACATGACAACTTCTGCATGTGTTTTACACATAGCAGTTATACATGTTGTCATCAGAGAGTGCACGTGAGGGCCTTTATCATGTATGGCACCCAAACAACAAGGGTCTGGGCTGAGAAATGAAACCAATGTGGAAGTGTTACAAGTTGCATTTCAACCCACAGCCTCTAGGGGCTGGCTCCAAAAGGGAGTCAATCCAAATAGAGTGTTTAATTATCATAATCACTCTTTGCCTGTACTAGGAGTTTAGGTGGTGATGTTGCCAACATGGCAATGCATCCCACAGTGACTCAAAACAGCACTTTGGAAACCTGTGGATGATGTCATAGAAGCATTATAGTTAGAGATAATCTATGATGGCACCAAACTGATAGAGACAGGGTGGTGTTTGTGTGCCAGAGCGGATATATTGGCTCATTTTTCAAACCATGCCTATAAAACATTGTAAAAATCACACCTACAGAAAATGCAAAATGCACATCCACCATGTAACTCTTACTACAAGAGTACATTTTTATGTTGTTTTTAGCTGGAATTCCATCTTGCCCTGACATTTTGACAAGTAAATTAGCTGGCTAATTTAATCAGGTTTTTCCTCTTGAATTGTGTGTGCGTGTGTGTGTAGATTATGTTTCATAAGCTTTGATGTCCATGCAAATTACAGAGTTTCCCGGGAGGAAGAACAAAGGAGATGGCCTTAAAATATGAGTGAAACCCGAGTGTTGTCAAGAATGCGCTGCTTCTCCCATGACGTTTCTTTTCTTTCATGTCATTTCAACTCTTGCTGAGTCATGCTCACTCTGTTTCTGCACAGCTATAAAAGGAGGTGGTTTAGCCACTCCAGGATTAGCTTTCGTATTTTTCTTTCTTGAGTCTTGATATGGTGATGGCATACAGCCAGACTGTCAAAACTCAAAGAAGCACATATTGTAGTCTTACAAGCTCAGCACTCGCTGACAATGCAAGAGGGACCTAACCCCAACATTAAAACATATTTGTTCAATTTTTGTTCACAGTAAGCACACAAGTCAAAATACAATCCCTAAAAAAACACCAGCTGACTCATTTATATTGCATTATACGCAGAATGATAATCTAATTAGACAAATAGACATGAGGAGGGAATGCAAAGGAAAAAATGAGCATGAGGAACAAGAAGGGAAAAGAAGTATGTTCTAATTAAAACCTCCACAAATGTGGTCACATCTGATGAAACCTTCTTTTCCCCCCCTTTGCAGAACATTGACAAATGAACTGCAAATCAGGATAGTGTAGAGACAGATTCATTAATCTCAGACTTTACCCAAGGTTTATGGAATGGTGCTTAATAAAGCCTCACACATACAGAATGTTCTTTGCTATAACTGGTAATGATTATAGGATATTAATGTCTTCTGAATCTAATGAATCTGCAGCACACACATGACCTCTTTTGGCACTGAGTTGCATTACAGTGATAACTCCCTACAAAACTGAACTTGTGTGTTTTTCTCCGTGCCGGGATCCATCCTTTCACTTATTTTCACCCTGATACCGTGCACATTCCCTCCCCATATCTCCCCATGCCAACCCCCTCCTCTCTTCTTTCTCACAAGGCTACATTCACACCTCCTCCTCGTCTATCACAAACCTCCCCCTTTTTTTTCCCTGTTGCCTGTGGCATCAAGTGCAGGAGACTTGAGGGATCCAGTGAGTAAGGCTCTGCTGTCAGACAGGCCTCAGTCACAGTTTCTACCCCTGTCTGGTGCAGAGGTATACACACACGGCAAATTAATCCCTGCGCCCTGTCTGCCGCACATAGCGCTCATGTCAAAAGTAGTACGCCGTGTAGAGGCTGGGTGACATTTTCGAAAGACAGACACACTGTGGGAAGCCATTACACTTAGAAACAACACATGGAGAGGAAGCGATGGAGAGCGGCAGGCCTAATGAATGGAGAGACTTAGAGAACAGGAGGAAGAAAGAGGATAAAACAGGCAGGCTAATGAAGGGTAAACGAAGGGACACAAATAAAGCAGCTAATGAGACAGATGCATCAACCTGCTGTGACCTTTTCCTCTTTATCTAATCATGCATGCCTTATTATGGTCTTTTTATTCACTGTTTACCATTAATAATAGTTGTTGCTGTCTCTTGCAGCCCCCATGCAGCACTCACACAGATTACGGCTTCAAATCAAACTCATTTGTTTTACTAACTCCCATTTGTTTCACTTAGTCTTTCATCTATTGATTGCATTCATCTCTGCTCAAACATCCCCACTGTGCAGAAAGTATCAGTTTTAGGGGCTTAAGAAATAGAAGACTATTTTCATAAGAAGCGACAAAGCAGCTGATAAGTACAAAAATGTTCTGACAGTAAGGCTTGGTGACTGATTTGGGCGAAATGAACAACAACAAAAAAACTGCTTGGGAGCACCAGACGTAAGGTTCATCTAAAGTCCAACACCCAAATTTCGCAACAGTCAATACCGGCCAAGCAGCAGCAGGGCTGCATGCCAGCTCCTCCTGATGATGCTGTGCTGGAGAAGTAAATGTAAATGGCTGTTTCATGTGCCAGGTGGCGAAAAACACTACAGAGCTCATGAACGCTACAACTACACTATTTAAGTCAACCTTTAAATGTGTCTGCAAAAGGCATCACAGGTGTGGAGCATAAAGACAAAAGAACGTAATTTTAGGTGTCTGCGAGTCATTCCGCAGAGGAAGAGCTGGATCACATCTTTTCGACTGATCCGCACACCCTTCACCAGATGTTGCACCACAGCTGGGTCTGTGCTATCAGGTGCTTGAAATTGACCATACTAGATTTAATTGCTTGGTTACTTTGTTATCTTCATCCAAATGTAGTTTCTCAAATCATTTTACAAGCTAACTAAATCAAGCTGCCATATGCCTTGGTGTGTTTTCAGCAGCACAGAATGAATGGAGCTCTTAAACAAAAACAACTGCTGCTCTTCCCCCCTTGAGAACCAGGATGAGGCTGGGAACACTGTGCTGTTTTTACAGCATAATGCTTTCCCATCAAAGATGGAGGAGCTCAAACAGATGACTAATAGCATTTTTTTTTACAGGAGCACAAGTATTTGTCAGAGAATAAAAATAAAAAAAAAGAAGAAGAAGAAGCAGCCTGGCAAAATGTAGTGACGGAACATGCTTCTACCATGATTCTTTGAAGGTTCTCAAAGAAAAATAGTCCCCGGAGAACCATTTGAAAGGTCCATACTGGAAAATGAAATTAAGTATTGGCTTGTTTGATCTTTGAAGCAGTCTGTGTTCTGTCTCAGGAGATGTTTCACCATCAATCTGTGCTCTGACTGCACCACTGAACCAACAATTCTTCTCAGCTTAAACAAGTTATTCAGTTACTTTAGACCTTTGTCATTTTATTTTTAATATTAAGTGCTGAGCATGAATGTGTAGTGCCTCATCAAACTGTTGCTGCAGGGCAAGGCTATCTGGTGTGTTTTCACACCAACACAATTTTTGGGTATGTTTTCATACAGGCCAGTTTTATTAGTTTTCACTTACATCTCACCTGGAAATGATTCAAACCCTGCCGATACATAAAAAAGGTGTGCATACAATGTGAAAACATTTCACAGATTAAAGGGGAGTTATGTCTTGAAACTAGACCTTGTATATAGTTGAAAACTGCAATTGTTTGTCAAGTTGGTGGTCAAGGACAAGACATTAAAGGACTATGAGAGAAAAAAAAATGAAGGAAAAAAAAAAACGACTTACATTTTTGTGATCCTTTTCTTCAGACACTGCTCCACAGGCTGCTGCTTTTGGATTAGACTCTGGCTTGTGTGGAGGTGGGCCTACAAAAAAACAAGGTGGCACAATCTGTAACGCCTGGTGGCAAATTAACAGCACACAGTTTACACTGATGGACATGAGACATTCTTCATATCGGTATACTTTTTTGGTGATATAAAGTCTTTGAAATTTAGTGATGCTCACAAATGTTTGCTGTAAGATTTTCAGAGGAGTGGAGCTGTTTTTAATGGCCGTTATGTTTATGTCACAGGGGCTGTTTTGTTTTGTTTTGTGAGGAGCATGTGGATTCATGTAGGTTGAGAAAACGAGAGCGTTTGGTTTAGAGGATGGGAGGAAAGTGGCAGGACTACAGGGATCACAGAACAAACTATCCTGCCTGCAGTGAAAGGACAAAGTAGAGAAGGATGAAGCGGAGGCGGAAGAAGAGTTTGATAGAGAGAGTTAAAGAGAAGTGCCCTTATATACACAGCCTACGGGACTCTCAGGTGTGAGGGAGGAAAGGACGACTGTCTATTTTCCAATCTCTTTCCTGTTGTGACCTATCTCCTCATCCACGCTATTTAGTTTGTGCGTGAGGTTGTATCTGTGTGTGTGTGTGTGTGTGTATGCGATGGTATCTTCCAGCTTGCCTGGAGACATGGCACTGTGTTTCACAGCTAGATCAGCAGTAACAACCACTTCCACTAGCAGAGCTGTCACATGCTGCTGCTAACAAAGCTACAGCTCCCACTGCTAACACAGGTCACATTTAACAAGAATAACAGCATGGATTGTACCCATACTGTGCTTAATGCTGTTTTTTTTTTTTTTCAAAACACAATATTTAATTTCTCATATTATCTCATATCTCATATCTCATATTATTCTCATATTTCTCATATTGTGTGTGTTACAGTAATCACACACACACACACACACGTTTTCTAATTAAGGCTCAAGTGCCAATGTTTTTGAGTGTTTTCATATTCTAACATATCACACCAAATGCATTAATATTTAATTAAAATCCATATCAATGATTTTCCCACCCAAAAAAATAGGAAGTAAGTACTAATGTTGCACTTATCTAGACTCCATCTCCAAACTCCATCCTTAACCATCTGGAAATTAAAAGGAGAATCAGCAGCCACTGAGTGGAAAGACGTGTTCTCAGCCACCTTGGGCTCTGTCTGAACATATTCACCATTGTGCAATTAGTTTAGTAGTGAGTCAGGGAGCGATTAAATACCCCATAACCCACACCCCATTCATTTTGATGAACTAAACACAAATACTGTTTGTTGGTGGTTATACCTCTCTCCTCCTCTGTTCAATTTAAGCAGCAGCAAAAAAAAGTTTCCCCCAGCCACCACTGGAGACATGATATAATGAAAAGGAGATAAAAACAAGGAGAGAAGAGATAGAAAGGACACAGGTAGATAGTCTAGATAGACAGAGAGATAGAGAGAAGGAGAAGGACACGCAGGCTCATCCCAGGGGAGGTGCTGGCCTTAATTATGCTAGTGTGGCTCATCAGTCTCCAGGCTGGCCTTTGGCCTCCACGTCCTTTCTCCTTGTGGATGGGGAATTATACATCGCAGCAGTGTTTGTCCATAGAATTAGCCAGAGAGATTAACAGCTAAACACCCACCGATCTCGCCAGGAGCCCACAGGGACCCTGCTGCTTGGGGACCTGTGCCCTGGCAAGGAGAGAGATAGCAGGAGAAAAAGCAGAAGGGAAGGTGGGCTTTTGCTGTCTTTTACTTTCAGGCAAGGAGAGAGAGAACTTTACCTGATATTACTGACTAAAAAATGTTGGTGCTCCCAAAGGCATGAAGGTGGCTGAAGTTTTAAATACAAAGAGAGAAGGAGAGGAAAGAAGCAGACATGAGAGATGAGGAAATTGAGTATAATGGGAGGATAGATGGGGTAATGTGAAAGGGTGAAGAGAAGGGAGAAGAGGAGAGGTGAGCAAGTCATGCAGGGACTTGCTAATTGGAACAACAGCAGCAGTACTCTATTCCTGAGTGACTAATTCTACGGCAGAAAATATTGTTAGTGACATCTTCCACTCGGTGTACTGCTTCCCAGCTACAAATGTTAAGAATGGTGACAGAAACCCAAGAGAGGAACCTTTTCATTGGTTTATAATGGTTCAATAGACTGTTCACTCAACGGAAAAGATTATTATTTTTTTTTAATTAAGAAGCAAAGATAAGTATGAATAATATCCAGCCTGAATTATTCAAAAATTGCCTGTTTTTGTTTTTAATAAAAGGAAGAAAGAATGTGACAGCATCTATTTTAAAGACCTGTTGTATTTTTATTACTTGGATAAATGGATTTAATAAATTTATGTAGATGAAAAAGTCAGCCCGTCCTCCCCAGAAAAACATTGTAAGAAGTCAATATTTCCGGCCTTAACAACCGAACCTGAACACCTCAAGAATCATTAGTAATCAATGAATTTAATTATGTACAATATGTTAAAAGGTGGCATGAGAGATAAAGGGATGGACGTGTGTATGACAGTTCATAACAGCACAAAAACACTGGCGCTTACGCAACAAAAGGCCTTTTCATGTGCGTCAGCTTTCATATTTCTTGCAACTACTTTACAGCATGTAGCATCAGCATCGCTTGAAATGACTGCGTTGTGTAGCTGTTTGAACGACTCGGTGCTCATGGAGTGAATTAAGTGCCATCAATGTTAAGTCTCTTTCAATGATACAAGCACTCTACCGAGCTCCAAGCACAAATACAAAGTTGTCTCAGATTAATTCATCGCCTCTGTTTTAATTACGACACTAAGACAGACACATGCAAAGCATCTGGAATGAGAGGTGATGTTATTCTGAGGATGGGCCTCTCTCTCTCTCGCTCTCTCTCCACTTAACTCCAGTAAGAAAGATATTATAGTTTTATCTCTGTGTACAGTGTACAGGGGGCCAGCTCTACCTGTTCATTTGACAAAGGGCAGCTTTTCATGAGGAGACAATGGTGTCAGTCAGAGGGAGTTCTGTTGTAATTGAGTATTAATGAAGGTGGCGAAGAGGGGGATGCCTGATGTCTGATCTGTTAGCAGTGGCAGGGCCTCTGTGGTGCAGGCAGCTAGCGTCTCCGTGTTTTAGAGGATTTGGTTATCTATTATGTATGAAGGATTAGTCTCCTTCTGCTCCCTCCACCGGTGGGATATCAGCTCCTCGATAGCCTTGACTGCCAGGCTCCACACTTGTTTGCAGATTTCAAGCCCCCACTGCTACACACCTCCTGCCCTCCAAGTCCTGTTTAACCTTGAAGACAGAGAGCCAGCAGTCCTGCTAACGATCAAATCTGGTGGGAAACACAAGCCGTGGTCTCCAATGTGTAACTGGTGGCTCAGGTGGTCTGGGACAGTGCGGGGTGAGGCAACACAGGGGCACAAACACAGGTACTGTACAACACACACAGACACATATATACTGTATAGTCACAGCTGCCACACACACACTGATTTCTGCATAAATATATATATACACACAATGGGGCCGCGGGGTTCAGCTGCTCACCGACAGCTTAGAATTGGCTTGTTTCATATGCATATAAATATTAATAAAAGATCCTCGATGGGCCACAGTCCGGCTATGCTCCTGTAATCTCTTACAATTGAAAGCCAAGGCTCATGAGATGAGAAGGAGAGGAGGCAGAGAAAAGGGGAGAGAGAGAGAGGAAAAGAGAAAGAAAGAGGGAGTATAAAAGGCCTTTGTGATTTATCATTCTGAAAATGTCTCAGATGTGGAGAAGGTCTGTAATCCATCAAAATCTCTTTTCTTATTAAATTCTTCAGGATACACTTTCCACTCCCTAAATGTAGTTCACTGTCCCTTTTGATTTGATGCATAAATAGATAAAAGACCAAGAACTAAGTAAAACACCCATACCTTGCAAGACAAACTAAGGTTTATGAAATTACATCCATGCTATATGTACACCAGAGCAATAACAGCTAGCAGTAGTGCAGTTGAGATGACTGAAAAAGTCATATAGCCTTGTTACTTGTCATTATTGACAGTTTTTTTTTTTATTTTAATTATTTAATTATTTTTTTATATTAATTAATAGACTACGCGACAGGAGAAGTATTTCCTTCAATAAAGGAAACAATGATAAAATGGTGGAAAATATTCAGAGCGCGACTATATTCAAGAGAGGGTGAAATGTTCTCTTCATTCATTTAATAAGAATGACGTGTATGATTTCTGGTTTAATTTCAGCATACCATGATCTACAGCTCTTATTTTAATTATAGTTCCATTTTTTCTGACATGTTTCACTTTAAGGGAACACCTATCACCACAGCCTTTTTTTTAAACACACTTTTCCTACAGCCAGAAGAGTGTTCCTAGAAAACCTACACATACTGACATATAAGCAGTATGGAAGCCGGTGAGCACAAGCTACTGTAAGTGTTGTTGTCTCTTTGTAGACAAAAGGTGAGTTAATTTTCTCATGTGAAAGGAGTTAATTTTGCTTTTGTTTTAGGTTCTTCAAAGCCCACTAAGGTAGGATTTTAATTTGCCATGTCAGGAAAATGGTGGCAGATAGGAATGCACATACACAATCAGGTCATATCTTTGTCCTTGTCGTGCTAGTGCAGTCATTCTAACTGTGGTGACAAGGACACACAGTCCCTTGCAGGCTTCAAACCACAGCCAGTTCAGTTAGCTGTAGGGGACACAAAGGAAACACTACTGGAACACACACACACACACACAAAATACATTTAAAAGTCATGAGGTTAGATTTTCTGACATTTTCCCGTACATGAACTGAGTGAAATCAACACCCAATCTACAAATTAAATACACCACATCTTTTTTTTTAAATCATAGGTTATAATAATATATTTTTATGTGTTCCACAATGATTCAAACTCTTAATAGGAAAAAACCTGTTAAATAGATATAAAGACAGATAGACTTGATTGATTCCACAGGGGGAAATTGTGTTGGGTTAGGTGAGGCAAAACATGGTTTTATTAATGCAAAAGATGATAACACAATTTCACATTTCTACCCTTTGTCTTTTTCATGTCCACTCTGAAATTATTGGCTTCAGTAATTATTTATCGTAGTTGTGACAAACGTATTTGAAGTCAAAGGCAATTCAAGCTGTGATTATAGAGAAAGGAGAAAAAAAAAGACACAAAGGCAGAATAAAACACACAAAGAAGGAAAGTGCATGGGCAGTGGCCGCTACTACTTTCTAATGAGGTAGTAGTTGCCATGGAGACAAGGCTTTATGAGACTACCAAAGAAGAGGCCTTGCCCTGCACCAGTATGGTGTTTGTGTGTGTCTGTATGTGTGTTCTTAGACACACTAAGCTTGCCATCACCTCAACCACAGGCAGGCTATGAATTCTAAGGATCAAATATGGAGCTAACACATGCTAAAATGCAACTCCGTGGAGGTCTACACGTCTAATTACAGTCCTACCCCTGACCTTGGCTTCCTTTAGCTTGTTTTGACTGAGCCGCAAGCCACAGCCTCTGCTTCTGTTTGTTCCTAATGCTACTGTACTGAGCTGAAAATCAAGCAGGGGACCTCCTTCCTGAGCTATCAATTCATCCTTGAGAGGGCAAGTAAATGGACAGATAAATACATACAATGCAGAGCAGAGGGCTGATAGAGCATTCTGTCTCAATTTATGTGTCAACCACACCCCACCACTCTATGGAAGATGACGCTGCAAGCATGGACACACACGCAGGCATCAATATCTGTAAGCTATCATGGGGCATTGAATGGTTTCAGGGTGTGGAACACCTTTTATGAAGAGAACAACAGATTAATGCATCAAATATAGTGTCATTTGGACAGTACTGCAAGCAGCACCACTTACTCTGAAATTGCATCAAACACACATAAATACTAGAGTTTCCTCATCATCCAATGGTGCTGCTCCTTGTCTTATTTTTAGGTTCTACAAATAAAACCTGTGAAGTGTCTGCATTTTACAGTTGACTTTTCTAACACTTTCCGCTAACCACATGCTCATACGTTTCCCTACTCCATTCCATGTGGAGAAGGAACCACGCAGAGAGTTAAGGCTAGATTCATCCTTTATTTGATTCCTTTATCTCTCACTCAGTTAATTGGGAAATGAGGAACTTCAGCTTCACCTGTGCATACTTGACATATCAGGGGGCTCAAAAGAACCCTCAAAAGAGGCCTCAAAGAGCAGAGTGAAAAGAGCTTAAGAGCTGCTCTCCTACCTCGCCGTACGGTGCGGCTGCATGTTTGTATCCCAGATTTGTTGTTTTTATGAGAAGAGAAATGGAAGTGAGTCGCACTAATCTCAAAAAACTCTCTCCGGGTGCTCCAGCTTCCTCCCACATTCTACAGACGTGCTAGGTTAATTGGTGACTCTAATTTGCCCATAGGTGTGCGCGTGAGCTTGTCTGTGTCTGTGTTGCCCTGCGATGGACCCGTCCAGGGTGTACCCCGCCTCCCACCCAAAAACTAGCTGGGTGGGAGGCCCCCCCGTGACCCTGCACTGCAGGACAAGTGGGTTAATAGAAGATGGATGGATGGATTTGCAACTGCTGATTGAAATTGAGTACAACATATGCTATGTTTTCATAGTTCATAATATTATAACTGAAAACAAATACGGAGATGTCAGTCATTATTCGCTAGCACTGATCTTTTGTTGTCTACCAACTCTTGAAGTAAAGCCTATAAGCTCTTAAACATTCTGGTTTAAAAGTGGGCTCAACAAGTGAGACTTCACATTACACAGTAGTCATTTGATCCATTGTTACCATAGTGAACAATATGTTGTAGATTAGTACACCTTTAAATCTCATCTCAGATGCTAATGAACAGAAGGAAAGAAATCTAATTTTCTGGTGCCCCACTTCTATTGTAGGATTTGTTGAATTGTTGCATCATGCAGTTATTTATCTGACTATCTATTTGTAAGAGCACATCTCTGCTACGAGCACATTTGCTAGTAACCTGCAGGAGTTATTGTGGAGAAGTATGTAAATGTGGAGAGGTGCCAGGTGCACGGTGTGCACAGTGCAACAGGTGAAAGCAGTTCTTTTGTTGTTGTTTTTTTCCTAAGATGGCTCCACTCCCCTCCCCAAATCCCACAAAACAACAACAACAAGAAATTCACGTGGGTGTCAGCTCCTTGATATTTCACTGGTGTCTCTGTCTAGCTGTGTGACAGACTTTTTATTCAGATGGCTGCTGCTGGCTCTGTTTTAAGCGTGAGATCGGCATGTCATACAAGAAGTACAAACAAGCCATCTTTAACATCCTGCAGACAAGCACTCCATCAATTAGCCTGCTCTTAGACGATAACATGGCTGTTTCCACTGGCTGTTACATCACACTCCATTTAATTTGCAAGAGGCAGCGCACACGTCTATGCGAAAACAGTATAACGAAAGCAACATGGATTTGCCTTGTCAGTATGTCATATTATTAAAGGTATATTACAAGTCTAGAGCTTTAAATATTAAACACTAGTCAGACGTATGTACAGAAAATATGTACGCTCCATCCATGAGAAATCATTCACAGGTTTTACTCTGTATACACTTAGTGAAAGTCTTCAGGGAGTATGCCCCTCTGAAGAAATCTTAAACAGCATACGGATATGCAATTCCAGCTAGCCGCCTTAGAGCTGGTTGTGAGTTTCAGCCCGATGGGAAAGGTTCTGATGCCTTCTTGTACTAGGACTTGAAGGTTCTAAGATCTAATTTCTCTGTGCCATATAGGCTTGTGAGGGGAATACTGAGATGGGCTCTGAGGCATCTCTTCCCCCTCTACTGTGGAGTGTGGGATGCTCCTTGTGTCTTCACACAAACAGATCCATCTGACATGACAGACCTTAACCCCTGAGGGCCCACTTAACTCACAGCCACATTAACTGAATCTGGCCCTCGTGAAGAAACTAGAGAAATCCTATACTATGAAATCCTGCAGGATTGGAAAGGGTGGATTTGGGGCAAAAAGAGATTGCATGTCATGGTTGGAGATTTGATGTGTTTTGAAGCCAATGATTCGGAGGACTGTGATGTGTGTTCTTCAGATCATTAGGCTGAATCAGTTGAGATTCATGCGAAAATACAGCTTTATGGTACAATTCTCACAGCTATCTAGTTACATCTCATTGTGTCTGTCTCTTCACACTGCACAAAATGGACAAGTATGCTCCTATCTCCTGTATCGGTGTCTGCTTTAGGGATCTCCATGGAGATAAAGTTGGCCTCTTGGTATGTAATCATCCTCCTCCACTTCGCAGGTGAGGGAGGTAAGGGCAAGGATCTTGCAGAACATGGAGAGAGCATGTAATGCCAGCACACACACACACACACACACACACTTAGGAGGTAAAAAAAGACACACACAAAGCAAACACACAACTCTGTGCAAACACATTCCTTCCCTTCACCTCAATATAACCCCTGTGTTTACTCCCAGGAACAACATTTTCACTCTGTCTCACTCTGAGGATTAATTCACTGGATAGAGGCTGATAATACAGACCTACAGAAATCTGGGGCTCCTCCTTTTACAAATGTCAGATAAAGTCATCATCATCATTTTATTACACAAAGCCGATTACTCCTCCAGCCAGGCGCGTATGGGGATAAAAGTGGGGATCGGGTGAAGAGCCCTGACGCAAATTGGATTTCCGCTCTCCTATATCCTTAAATATAGATTTATTATCCATTAACACACCAGTTTGCCTTGCTGGTTGTAACATGGGGATTTACTCTAATGAATAGAAATCATGCTGTACATAAAAAAAAGTATAATTTACTTGCTGGGGCTTTATTGAATTTGAGAAGAAAAAATGTAAACGACTAAAAATGTGCAGTGCTTTGCCTTTTTGAAGAGTAATTTTGTCACAATCTGCGGTATGCGTGTATGGAAATCCAGCTATTACTATATTATTAATATTGAAGGATTGACGGCTGTAATGATATTCATGTTCTCAGATGTAGGAACATGTCTTGGCTGTGACTAAGCCGTTTCATGTTGAAAATGTGATGTGAGCGTTTCATGTTCCTGAACACACTCATAGTGCAACATATATTTAAGTGTGTTCTACGTATGTATTTATGTCACAGTCGCCTCTATGTGTGTGTCTCTATTCCCATATCTCCATGAGAGAGCACATGTTTTGAGGGTCAGAGTTTGTTTCTATCCCTGGCTGGTTGCTGTTGGCAGGATTAGCGACAGGACAAGATGTTCAGTAAAAGCCCTCAGTTAGCGACGCCAAACATTGCATAATGCTCCATTTAGCACAGCACAAATTTGAGGATTTACTCTCAGACCTCTGACCTATCTGTAGGCCCTTTCTGGATGGATCAACCTACAATGCGTTTTAACAGATGGATAATGTTTGTGGTGATTTTCCCTGGCTTAGTGACTGAAATATGTTTTAGTTTTGCCTGTGAGCCGTTGTCTATGTTTGAATCACAGATGACAGACGAAGCAGCGGCTGCTTTGCTCTAGCCTATACATTTCAACAACTCCTATGGGGAGTATATGTGCTGTACTCAGCACTCCGCTGACACACCAAAGAAGCAGTGTCCAACCTTTGACTTCAAACTCTGAGAAAAAAGGTTAACATTTGTCATTCATCACTGAACACGAATCACAGACGTCAGAGGAGTGATACTCCATCACCTGATTGTAGACGCCAGCGTCTGACTTCTTTCTCCCCCACCTGCTCTGCTGTGCAAAGTGATAGGCAGATGGAGGGGAAAAAAGAAGTCTAGCTGAGCAATAATTCAGAAGTGTAACCTAGGGCTATCTGAGCATCTTACAAACACTGGGGCCAATCAGGCATAGTACAGTCAACACTGGTACGTTGGAGGAAGAAGGTGATATTTGGCAGAGGGTAGATCTGATCTTCTTACATAAAGAGGCTTTTTCGAATGTGGAAATGCCTTATGAGACAGTCTAAAGATACTTCTTGTGCTGTAAGGGATACTGTTATCTGGGCCTTTCAATTCCCCATTTCTAGTAGCTCTTACTGTAAATCTTTGTGCCTTGTCCTCTCCACACTCGCTCTCATCTCCTTCCTCATCTCTGTCTTCCCCCACCTTTCTGTCTTCCTTGGAACTGCAGTCCTGTTTATCAATTCTGTTACACACCCTGCCAAATTCTCCTCTTTACACTTTATTCTATCCCTGGGTATCTGGCTTTCTCTCCTCCACTGCTGTGCTCATCTCTCCCCCTCTTTCTCTCACCACAGCCCCCCTTTCTCCTTCCCTGAGATGACTCTAAGTTATTTTCACATAGAACTACTCTCATCTTTCCTCTCTCTGTCCCAACCATCTCTTTATTGACTTCTACTTGTCCTCCAATCCATCCTTTCCATCTCTCCAGGCTTTTAGCATGAATGATACAGATAGATGCTCTCTGCACCCTTTCTCAAAGCTCTCACACACAATCAACAGCTCCTGCACTCAGTAGTCTCCCTCCCTCTATGTTTCCTGTACACACACACACAGACAGACACACACACACACCATGCAGGTCTCTTTACACCTGGTCCATCTCGGACTGGGGAAGTGCAGCTGATACAATGGGGGCAGCAAAACACTTCACTTGTTTTCATGTGTGCTGGCTGTAGGGAACAGAGTTTCACTCCCTTGATAAAATATATATCAGTTGCACCGAAATATAAGTTACTGCCATAGAAGGAGAAACTCCAGTTTTTATCAAACATTTACCAATGTAAACAGTAAAAGAGGACCCGAGGTCTTTAACAGAAGTAACAGTAGCAATGCCATATTATAAAATATTCCATCACAAGGATATACTCTTGTGTTTCCCTAGAGTGGAAGACAGTTCGATTCTAAAATGTTTTCACCCCACACCCAACATGTTAGAGAGAAAAAAAGGTCCAGCTCCGTTCTAATTAATTACAATGACTAAGAATCAACACAGACATGCTGTAATACTGCTGTAAAATAAGGAGCTGCTTCTCTAAAAGCCCAGCATGTACATGATAGTAACATTACTGTGTCTATACTTCTCTAGAAATAAGCATGAAATGGTGCATACAAAAGAACAAAAAATATCCCTTTCTCGCTATTGTGAGCGGAGATGAGGAAGGATGTAAAAATTAAACATCCAGTTCATGTTACTGTTACATTAACCCTTTCAGTGTGTGAACTGTAAGCCTCCACTTATTCTCCTTAACCAGTTCTGTGTTTTACAGCTATGTGTCATTAGTGAAAGCCATGTTTGTACTTTAGTTGTCACTGGATGACACTGTAGGTACTTAAGCTCCAGCAGTTTATTAATTGCATTATACCCCAATTATTACACCCTGATAATTTTTGTATTGATCGTCTAAGGCAAGAGGAGAGATTATGCAGCTCAACAGAGGTCTGCCCTGGGATCCTGTTTGTCAGATGGCTGAGCCAATAAATTAACATGTCACAGTCCTGAAAAACCAAAAAGCATTTCCTCTGTTTCTTTCTCTCTTCCTCACATACACACACACAAGCACCAGCAGACATTCTTGCTGCTTTACACTTTAAGCTCATGTTGTACATCTCAAGCTATGATGATGAACGAGCCCTCTGTCTTTTACAGTGTGATAAAGCCCCCTGTCTGAGCTCGGATATGAAAGTTATTGTTGGAACACTGTAACCTTTTATTTCACCTGCTGTAAAAAGAAATCAATTAAGAGCTAGGTAGGATCCTTCCTTGCTTTGAGTGCAACTAATTACATTTCGCTCAGCAATATGTGGGGTTTTTCTTCTTTTTGTCTTGGTGTGTTTCAATCTTTTCATGTCTTCTTTCATTCTTTCCTGCCATTTCTCTCCCCGTTCTGTTTAATTTGTGACAGCGGGAGCAGTCAGAGCTCCCATTTAACCCTACGCCTGCAGCTTTAATAGCTTTAATCACTGCCTTCACCATGGCAACCTGTCCGGACAACCAGTCAAATCCCACCAGGGGTATTTTCTGTATACCGAAGCACACCTCCAATTGCTATCATTTCCAATAATACAAAAAAAACACACTTAAAGCAGAAAGGGAAGGCACAGTGACTGACAACAACAACAATCAGAGGACACATTAAACCGATAAAACATGTCAAAAGGACATTAATCAGTTTCAGACTAATCCCTCACAATAACGGAAATTTCACACCACTCCTCATGTCACACCTGCAAAAATGGCAGTAATCCACAGCAAACCCACGGTAGAATACAAATGAGCAAGAAAGCTAGCAGGCGTTTCGCAATTGTGTTTGCATTAAGCACTATTCAGTCAATTTTAGAACATGTAATGTACAGTGTTTAAAATGGTTCATCCATCCTGCACTGCATTTGTGATCTCCATAACTGCTGGAGCTGCCGTAATATGAGATGTTGTACTTACAAAATACACTATTTTTCATATAGCCTGCACTTAAATAAAATACAGTGTCAACTATAAAGAATCAATGTGAAGAAAAAAAATCTCTCAAAATGCCACTCTTTAAAAAATAAGCACAGATTTTGGTTTTGACTTCTGCACCCATTGAAATGATCATAACATTTGTGTGTAATCAACATTACAGAATGTGACATTATTTGTATTAAAATTGTTTGTAAACACCAAATAAATGGAATTTTCTATAAAACACATATTTAATTCGTTCCTGAGAGTTAGATGGTAAGTATGTTACCACTCTATGCTTAATATTATGTTTTTATGTCCTTTTAAATATAATAAACAAACAGCTATGACCCATTAGTGAGAATAAGGTGCATGCTTTTACATTTTCACAGACATTCTCTCATAGGTATTGTACACGTATATGTACACATAATGTCATATAATGTCATATCATACACATAATGTCATATAATGTCATATCAAAGCACTGTTTACTACAAGTATTTGAGCACTACTGTAATTTTTTCTGGAGATAAAAGTAATTTTCACTTCTCAGATGTGCCATGTGCAACATTTCACAGCATAGTTTTGATCATGTTTCTGTGTACTCTGTAGTTAGGATACAACAGTTAAGGAGGCAAGAAACAAGCAAAACTTATGCAGAATTATTCAGAATTATTGCACATGCATAAAGTAACTGTGCGTCTGTTCTAATTAGCAAGTACCTGTAAGACTGCACACTTTTTTTTCTCTCCTTTCTTCCCAGACCTCTCAACCTGATGCCATCTACACACAACACACTCCATAACCTCTCTCCCTTTTTCTCCTTTTCTCTGTGTTCACACAGTCTTGGAGTTTATATTCTGCCTTGAGGTCTGATAAAAAAAGAAAAGAAAAGAAAAAGTTCAAACTAGGTTTGTCAGTGAATAAACAACTAAAATCCTAAAAAAATCTCTTCTTCTTTATTGTCTCCTCACCACAATCCAAACCACCTTGAAAAAAAACAAAAAACATCTGAATAAGGCAAGCTGGCGCGGTTCCCGACCCCTCCTCTGCAGAGGAGTGCATTTCTGTTTATCACTGATTTGCCCCTGCAACATTCTCCTCTCCTCGCCTTAATCCTCCATTCTTTCCTTGTGTGTTGGTCTCAGTCATTGGTGCACCTATCTATTTCCACCATTCTCTCTCTCCCTTGGCATTTCTGTCACTACATTCCCCTGCCCGTGTCTCCCGGAGGGTAAGAGGAAAGAGAGGTTTTAATTAGGTGAACAGGTCTTAGCTCCAGGGGAACCAGAGATGGCACGCTGACACGCAGCCTGCTACATAGGCACCCTGACCCAGCTGAGAAGTGTGGCGATCAGGGTGGAGAGCCTCATATCACCCATTCCCTGGAGGCCCTGGCACTGCGGCCTCGGCATGGTTCCCAGATCTCTCCATCTTGTTTGCGTCAGTGTTACAGTGCAGATTCCCATCAGCAGCAGTAATGGTTGTCTAATAGGGCACTCCAGTCCTGCCTGTGGACGGTAATGAGGACGGCTGCCAGCGAGGCACAGTCACCCTTGCTTTTTCACTGCATGTGTGTGTGCCTGCCTGTCTTTAGCACTTTCATCAGGGAGGTAGCGATCCTCCAACACCCCGTCCTTCTTTTTTTTTTGTTTGTTTGTTTGTCTCACTTCCTGTCTCACAGAAAAACAGCCCCAGACTAATTCCATCAGTCACCCTTAGATTGTATTACATAAGCAGAGTCAAAGGCTCAGTGGGAGTTTGGCCTTGGGGTAAGTCTGTTTGCTCTACCTTAGATACCCTATAGTGATAGTCAAGGGGGGAACAATTACATTCTAACCTGCAGCGCTGTAGAAGAGTGCTTATATTTCCCCTTTCATCTTTTTCTCTGTCATTTTCTTGCTCTAACTCTGTTTCAATCCGTCTTCATTAGCATCACAGTACGGCTGTATTTATCGTTCTTGGAGAGGATCAGTGGCCTGCCTTAGGGCTGGTGTGATGAAGTTAGAAACTCCCAAACGCACACACACACATAGAGACACACTCACACACGGATCCAGTCAGGCCCTGTACGTGACACGATTCCATACATCCACACAAAGACCCTGAGGGTATTGGATCTAATGAGGACACTAGGCTAGAGCAGGGTTACCGTAACAAGCTTAGCTCAGTGTGTGTGTGTGTGTGTATTGGTTAGGCAGTACATACACACACACTTCAAATATATCAAGTGAAAAAGGCCCATTGTACCTTTAAAGGTACCATTAGCTGGCCTTCAAACCACTGGTGAGGGAAGGAAAAAGGCAAAAGCAAGATGATGAAGATCAAGAGATGTATAAGCAATGCTTTCATCTCAGGTATCTTTTACATTCTATTCACATCAGGGTATTGGCACACACCAACTTTCTGGCTCAATTATGAAAGCCAAACATCAAAATTGTGGGTTTTTCTTTCCTCGACAGCTGACTAAAATGATACAAAGCAATCTCCTGTTCCTGATTGGAAAGGCGCTGGCTTCTGATTTGCATGGAGAAATATGTATAGCATTCTTTTCAGTTCTCACTGTTATCACTTTGTTTCTATGATTCCTCTATATACAGACAAACAGGGAGAGACAAACCCGCCAACAAAAGACAGTTCCAGTGGCTGTTTTACAGTTCTACCACCTACAGTCAGACATGTAAAGATCCAACACTAAAGCCATTTAGTCACTTTACACACTGTAAACTCTCCCCTCTGCTTCATCATTCTTTAATTGGGTCTGTTAATTGCTTCTTTAATGGCTTCGCCTGGACATAGAACTGGCACTGTGGGAGACAGAGGCCAAGGATGGCTCATGTCACCCTGCTCAGAAGACACAGAGCTAGACAGAGAAACTAAACCCCATTGACCCGGCAGCTGGAGGCTGAACAACATCATCGGCCTAAAGGGTCATCTCACTCTGGCAGCAAGCAGAATGTATGCATTAAGTAAAACAAATTAGAATTTCCTCCATAGTCTGCTCAGTACTTAGCCGTCATTAAGTCTGAAGATGAACTTAAATATCCCAGTGGAATGCGATCATTATAGCTGGTATTATGTAGCCAGGCAAAATGAAATATAAGCATATAGGGCCCTACATCTTCACCTTTAGGTGGTATAGATTGGCTCATGACTCTAAGTAATCACAACATAAAACCTTTTGTCTACAGTACTCCCAAAGCAGTACACTGCCTGTGCCTTCTCCATTAGCAGCACCAGCTTCTGTCCAGCTTTTGCTGAAATAATGTAATGCCTTCCTCACAGAGAGTAAATGCAAAATTTCAATGTTAGCTCATTAAATCTACCACCTGGAATGCAGGCGCGCCACGATCGACTCATTTGCTCCCTTTCCCTCATGATTAAAATGCAGCGCATGAATTTTGGCCAGAAATGTCAAAGTGCTCTTTGTGTTCCCACTCCACAACCACAGTGTCATATCTGACCTTTTCTCTCCATCACTGTCACCTGCTTGATATCATGTCTCGATATCAAGCTGGCGTTGTACACCTGGAGGACCGACTGACTGAACAGCAAGACGGCATGTTGGCAAACCAAGGGGAAACAACCTTTCCAATGAAGATCAAACTGCCATTTTCAGTTGTCGGTGCTGATTTAACAACGCCCTGTTAGTGGAAACTGACAAGTGCAAGACACGGTTGATTTGTGATTGAAAGAAAAGGGAGGTTTTGATGGAAAACTCTACTTTATTTCTTCGGATTCTTTGAAAATGCGCAGTTTTAAAAATAAACCTGTAGTTTAAATGGACGTCAAAACAGGGCATACAACCGATGACTCCGCCTCCGAGGGCTCCATGCATCAACTTTGATTTCATTTGATCATAGAAGGCGATCAATAGCCCACCACAATGTCCCTCTATTAATCTTAAGATTTAAATCAATTCAGTTTGTATTCCTATTCAAACTCAGGTAACAAGATTCCCCACACAATCGCACGCACACACTAACTGCACAATTACCCATTCAGCATCGGGCACTCACTCACAGATATAAACGAGCTGTCAGAAAGCCGCAAGAATTCTAATTGGATTGAGAAAAAAATGAACAAGCATTTTGTCGTTTGGTCAATACTAACAGCATGGATTGGGAGTTTTACATAAAATCTACTTAGACTTTGACAATAGCCAATTGATGTGGCCTTTGGGGGTAAATACAATCTGTGTTGTTGTTCAGTCATGGCTCAGTTTTAAGTAAATATATTTTCAAAAGCAGACCTGAAAAAAAAATAAAGTGGAGAGGAAGGGATGTGATTATTAAAAACCCCATGACACACACACACAAGACTGTTCAGGACAAAGATAAGTAGTGCTCACACCACTTAGCATGCTGTATCACAAAGGTTCAAAGATTGGTGAAGGTATAAAGGATGACCTTGTGACACCTCAACCCGACAGAGAGAAGAATGGAAGCAGATGTTTAGCAGTAACACATACGACCATAGAAGTTACTTCTGAGTGACAATTTCTTTACTGTGGTATTCTTCATTGTTTTCATAGAGACTTGAAGTCCTCACCCTCTCTAGAATTTTATTGTGGTCAAGGGCAGAATACATTTTTTCTATGCCTTTCTATGATAATGTCTCAAAAGTAGAATTAGGTTTCTATTCAACCTTTGTGATATTAAAGCAAGCAGTGACCTCCCGACTAAGAAAAGAAACAGCACAAAAGTGCTGAACACTTGCTTCTCTTTAAATTCTTTCGAATAGATAACATAGAACAAATGTTCAGACAACAAAATTAGTACCTCTAATTCAAATCCAGATTTACCTGGATATACCTTTGATTGCAACTCATACAATTAATCAACACTAAAACTTCAAAAACAGCAGTGTCTCTCAGTAACTTGCACACAATAACAGGTTCGGTGTCTCACTCCTCACAAAAGACATCACTGCTTGTTTTTGATGGGGCATTAGGATGAGGTATTTGAACATCTTTCCCTTTTTTATACTTGAAAATTGAGCTAACACAGACTGCTGTGGTGTGATTCATTAGACATCAAACCACACGGGATGACAGATGACAAAGGATGAGGTTAAATCACAGCAACTTCACTCCTGTGGAGAAGTTCTCAGTGTCGTAGCAATCTTTCAAACCGTCTGAAAGACTCTCATTATCAACCAGCCAGAATCAAGTCAAAAAAAGTGTTGCAAGTCTAAAATCTTTTGCAATCTTCTGCATGAGTCAGCGTTACCTGTATTAATTACTTAGGTCCACTTTGACCATACCCAGTAATCAGCCTGTATTACCTGTATGCACTGTGGATTTTACATATATGTAATTTAATGCACAAACACACACCCATGTGCACACTCACTCACACACTCACACAGATAGTAGCAGGTGCTCTCTGTTGGATGTGGATGAAGACAGATGAGCGATGATCATTCTCATTAGAGCAGTGATGAGCTCCCGTGAAGACATACACCTGGACCAGTGCACACCTGGGGAGACAAAAAGAAAGTGTGTGCGTGCGTACGTGTGTGTGTGTGTGTGTGTGTGTGTGTGCTTAACTGAAAAGGAAAAAGAAGAACACATGGCAAACAGGAATGAAAGAAAGTCAGGAGGAGGAGGGATTACTGAGATTCACCCAACACATACACACAAACAGCAGGAGATAAAAAGTCACTATCAAATGGGATTTATAAGCGAAACTGTTGCATTGATAGGCCCGTTTGTTTAATTCATTTTTCTAACTATTACAAGATACAATTCTTATCAGCATCACTACATATACCTTCATTCTACAACCTGCAGAGTGTCTCGGTGGGGCACACGTGCGCACACACACACACTTTCTTTATCTCTGATGGACCCGTCTCCAAATGAGTCCGCCTATACAAACGCATTGCGAGGCCTTTTAATGTAGCTCACTGAAGCTGGTGTCTACAGTATAATGGACGCTGTGTGCTTGGATGTTTGTTTTTCAGAGATATGCTGCAGTAACCAAATGTATTTACTGACACCATCTGAAGCGATCCTGAGCTTTACACTGAAACATAGCTTCATGGGTCAGCCTGCATTAAAAACATCATTTATACTACACAGTCCAATTATCCGCTGTGCTGTTCAGTTGTGTGTCTGAACTTCAGACCTTTTCTATCTGCTTTCTATCTCCCTCTGTTTGAACCAACATCTAACATATACATCGTTTCATAAGGAGTATTAAGCTGAGGGCAGCTTCAGCACCCCGTGCCTGCTTGTAAACTGCTCCATACATCTGTGTGTGTGTGAGATTGATAAGAGGGGGCGGAACAAGGTCGGATAGGGAATGACCTAAATCGTTTGTTGATTGACGGATGCTGTCATCCAATTCCATTAGCTTTGTTCCTACACACCTTGGCGGTTGCTAATTTAATCTCTGCTCTGATAGAATGTAATTTGGTTAAAAAGGGCTCCTTATTAATATTTCCAGTATCATTTTCAGCCACTGATGGGCAGAGGAACTTTCATTACAGAAAGAAATTACCAAGGCAAGATGGCGCGTAAATGGGAAGACGAATGGGAACGGACAGAGATTTATGGAAACATGGATGCAATAGCTGACATCGTTAGTTTCAACGAGTAGCCTGAACACACAGGTGCAGTTTTGCCTAAATACCGTGTCCTTATCCACTGAAATGTGTGTAATCATATCATCATTTCAATACAATTCAATTCATTTTTTTTCTATATTCTTCTGTTCTGTGTATGATTAACTTAGGGCACTTAAATTTTGTTACATTTGGTTTTTGTTGTTTGACCTGACATTTTGGTGATAAACGTCATTGTGTTATTCGCCCTACTTAGCATTACACTCTGCCCGTCTACTCATAGAAACATGGTAAAACCACTGGGATGTCAATTTTTATTTTCTTCATGTTTATATAATGTTAGGTGTTTTCAACATCACCACTAAGAGCTGCTGAAGAGTGAGTTTGGAGTGAGTATATATTTAAAATGTATTCAGTGACTTGTTTGCATGCAGTCATTCCACAAACAAAATGCAGACTCAGTAACAAAATGGAGCCTTGGGCTACACATGGATGCAGCGGCACACATCTCCAAATAACACCTTTATATTATGATGCTAAAGATGTCTGACAACTATTTAGCTATCAACAAAGTAAAACATAAACCAAAAGGTTTCCAGATGAGAAATAAAACATCCCCTAACGCTCTAAGAGGACTGTTCTCATATTCCCTTTTTCACCAGGACTATTAAGACTTCTTTCATCTCTCCTTCTCCTCCCTTTGTTTCTCCGTCTGAGCCGCTTAGTGCCAACACAAAGGCAGGAGCAGCCATTCAGAGGCTGACATGTCACATTTAAAGATTACCTACATAACACAGCATTATTGTGTATCAAGCTGTATCCGAGCTAGCTGGCAGAAAGTCTATGGTTGTGCTTCTGTGTGTCAGTGTGTGTTTGTGTGTATCTATTTGCATATAGCTCTGTATTCAAAGGAAAAGGCAGTAAGGGGAGTCATATTTGTCAAGCACAGCAGCACTTGTGGAGGATCCCTGCCTCATGCCGGTATTTGAATTAATTCTTCATCACTCATTTCTTCCACTGCAGCAAAGACTTAAGAGTTGCCCACCGGAGAGAAGAAGGAATTTTAGCTCGTAATCACTAATTTCAACTAGATTAAATTTAGAAAAGAGCTTTCCCAAGCCTGGTAATATAGCTTTGGAATTGCTTTTGTTTTAATTTCCTGCTGTAGTACTTTTATTCTCTCTCGCACCATACATCTGTGCCCCCTGCTTCTTTCCGAACCTCAGGCTACATCCCAGCCCTTCCCCAGCCTTCAACTCCCTGTCCTTCTTCGCCTGTTCCCTCCATCACCTCCATATACCTCTTACCAACCTCTGTTCTTTCTTCATCTTTCTCTCTCTCTGCTCCCTTCTCTCCATCGCTGCCCGCAGGCCACCCCTCGTCTCCAGTCTCATCCAGCCTTTTGGGATAAAGAGAATACAGAGGATCAGTTCTGCTCAGTGACCTTTGGAGGTGGCCTTCAATCTAAAGGTATGGCAGGGGAGGCAGAGCTTAGAGAGATTTACTGGGGCTGCCTACGGGGTAGAGAACAGATTTCTCCCCTCCTGCCTGTTCTCTGGAGGCAAAGAGAGGAGAGGAGAGGAGAGGAGAGGAGAGGAGAGGAGAGGAGAGGAGGAGAGGAGAGGAGAGGAGAGGAGAGGAGAGGAGAGGAGAGGAGAGGAGAGGAGAGGAGAGGAGAGGAGAGGAGGAGAGGAGAGGAGGAGAGGAGGGGAGGAGAGGAGGAGAGGAGAGGAGAGGAGAGGAGAGGAGAGGAGAGGAGAGGAGAGGAGAGGAGAGGAGAGGAGAGGAGAGGAGAGGAGAGGAGAGGAGAGTATTATGTGTCTTCTGAAATACTGACATTAAATGCTGGGGAGGATGAGAGCAGATAAGAGGAAGAGAATGGTGAGGAGAGGGGAGAAGAGGAGAACTGCCTGCTGGTCACAGTGGGGCAGCGGTCATTTGCAGCACAACTGGACGCTCTGACCACTGAGAGAAGACGGCAGATGCATATATACAGTATAGGATTAGAGAGATACATGGGGAGAGAGAGCATACCATGAAAGCAATAAAAGGAAAGGTCTATCCTATAAAAGACAAAGCGCACTACAGAGAACTGAAACAAAAAAAGCTTTCCGTTGTTTGCATCTATATGTTTGCAGCTATAACAATGTGACACCTACATCCTGTCAACTACAATGCATCTTTGTTCAATAGCAATGGAAATAGACAGGTTTACCTACCACTGGGACAGCTGAAGGTTAAAGCTGAAGAAATCCTACTGTGTGATGAGTGTGTGTGTGTGTGTACAAAACTGTCCCATGAGGGGTCCCCTTGCAGGTGGCTTTTAATTTTGGTCCAATTTGCATATATCCAATCAGGTAGAGTAATTGGGAGTGTGTGAGATAGCATGTGGTGGTGGGGGGACTGCACACACACACACACACACACACAGAGGGCGTTGGTCTGTCCCGGGATGCAACAAAAATGTGTTGCAGACGAGCTGATGACACTGATAATTGTGACACTGAGTGATGGCTCTAATCAGCAAAAGTATCTTCCTAATCAATTGACCTTCTCCCCACCCCCCTCACCCCCTCCTGTCGCTATCTACCAGGCTTCAAAACAGCTCCTTGTCCCCATGAAAGACATCCACATTGGAGATGAGTTGAGATGAATAGCCAGAATTACAATTATTGACCTTGACAGGCGGCAGCAGACAAAGCACAGCCATAAGTACGGTCTGTCGGCTGATTTTAAACAGACTTTGTCCAAAACACTCCTTTTATAATTCAGAATTAATACATCATAATTGTATTCATGCAGATTAACCAATGCAATACCTGCCTTTTCATTTTCTTATTCCGACATTGCTACTGTACTTTGAAGCAATGTTCAGGCTGTTTAAAGCAAATTCTTTTATTTCTTTTTAAATAAACATTTTATGAACCAGAGGGAGTCTCTAAAAAATTGTTAAAAGCAGACATTTTCTGAAGTTAGCATTTTGGGGATACATAGCTCTCACAAAAGTGTGAAAGCAATATTAAAATATTTTTAGTTAAAATGGAATTAAAGTCTGATGGTGCGTTTGTGAGGCAAAAAAAGATAAAAAGCAATTGTTTTGCACACCTTTCATTTCAGCTAAAAACTGAAGATGAATCATAATTAAAAACACAAAATGGAATCAGATGGGATGGCATGGGAGTCACCAGGGAGTGGGACGGGACAGGAATATGTTTGGTGATTAGAAGTAGGAGTTGTACACTTTTGTGTCACAAATGAACGTTGACTTTAACATAGTAGCAGAGTTCTGAAATTCAGATTTTGATATAGAAATACAGTTAAATATAAACAGAGAAATCTAGAGGGCTTTTTGACTCATCGAGACTGCAGTGTTATAAGTTTTAATATGAAAATGAATTAAATAAAGTGTTGACAAACATAATGAGGAAAGAAAGATACCACCTTCTCTGGTATACTGTGTGATAATAGGAAAGTGATTTTGATGCAAAGCATATTGAATGCTACATTCCTGCCATACAACCAGAAGACTAACACTCTTTATACTCCTGCACAATGTTAAAGGTGCCAACTGTAGCATAACATTCAACATAAGGATTCTTTTGCCAGAAACACTGTGTGTGCCAAAACTATATGTTCATTTAAAACACGTGATCATATTTACAGTGGCATTTTCAGGAATATTTAGATGCACAGGAATGCTACTATTTGTTCTATCCATGTGGTTCAGCTGTGGTTTCTTTCTCTGGAGGCATGATGAAAAATGCATGTGGTTGGAATGACAGCTAATTTCGGAGAGAGTGACAGAGTTTGTGGATTGTAATACTCTGGAGAAGCCTAATCAAAAGGAGAAGGGCCGGCTTGAGAAGAGAGAAACACTGAGAAAACCGATAATTACCAACAGGCAAGCAAATGGGCCATCTAGGCACACAACCACTTAATTGGTAGTTAGGTTTTTCTGTTGAAAGGCACAAAAGCACCAGAGATAATTTCTTAATGGGGGCCTATTAAGACCGAGGATCTGGCATTTAGGGCTCACATGGAGGCAAACACAAATATAAGCACCACACACACACACACGGGGCAGAGACACATATGTGCACGGAGCTCTTGAGTTGTCCAATGTCCACTCACACACACAGACACATCGTTACAGATCTCATCCAGACAGCCGGTAGGTACAGCATCTCTGCAACACCTTCACTGACACCATCTACAACAGAAGCGTGTTATAACATGCATTGTAATTTACTGCCTCTGCTGTAGCCTGACCAGTAAAGCAGCAAAGAAATGTACACTCAGAGGTGTGTTTCCTTTTCACCTCATTCGCTCTAATTTGCATGAGACTATTTTTACATCTAAAATCTGGAGGAGGAAATTTTCCAAAGTAACACTGACCATCACAGATTGATCTCAGTAAACCTATCAGATTATGTAATCCATACCATAATAACCTGCCTCAGAACAGAACCTCCTGCAAAAATGCTGAAGCACACTGGTATTTCATGTAAAAATGCCATTTACACAAGTGAACAAACAGGAAGTGAAGGTACTCTGTTACAGTAATGCCACTATGGCATTATTTATTATTGGATGGGACATTTTGGACTCTTAATTCTCAATGTGTAAGAAATAATGTGGGGTTCAAGTGGTCCCTTAAACATAAATACCAGGGGCAGTGAAACTGTCAATAAAGCAGGAAAGTCAATATTTATACAGAACTATTTAGTCAGCTGTCAGCATTTCCTTAAAATTGTAAAGGTTTAACAATGTTTTAACAATGTTAGGTGATTTCTAATAAATCAAGCAAGTAGCCCTCTTAAATCAAATAAAATATCAAAGCACACAAACAACAAAATCAACAGAAAGTGTAGTGCTGTAAATTACTATGTAAGAATGTTGTGAGGATTGCAACAAGGAAGCAAATAAAGAGTGTAAAACACACACACAGGGCACACACATTTGTGTATCTCTGACTTTAGAGGGCATTACATTGACTTTCATTCATTTCCCAGAGACTGAAAATTTAATGATTTACATCATGTGGAGTTACTTTTAGTCCCCACGAGGAAAACTAATCCCCATAATGTGACTGTGTAAACACATTTAAGTCCTCACTACATGAGTAATCAGTGGGCCACACAAACAAGCACACACACACACACTGTCCAGCTTTGCAGCTGTGCTTGGTCCGTGCAGCAGCCAGAGCAAAATTACACTTGAGGACATAATCTTGACAGTACGGTGTGTTATCTAAGGAACACTGCTACACAAGACTGAATCTGGGAGGAAATGAAGTGAGATGGGCCGCCGTTGCAGTATATGTGGAAGTGTTTCAGAACATGGATGTGAAAAAAAAAAATCCTTTCCTAGTACATTATGTCTTTCTGTGAAAAAATGAGTTTGACATAAAAGCACAGAGATTGTCAACAGAAAAGACAATATGGCACATTTTTAAAATTGGGTTTGAACAACAGATTTGACAGAAGGATAATGAATTTGAATGTTTTAAGTGACATTGTTATGACTCAGAGTTCACTCCTCTTTGTCTCTCTCTGCACTTCATCAGCAGTCATTTCGATTGTGACAAATTCCTGCACATGAGGATGCTTGATCTCACTCCCAGATGATATATTTTAGAATCTCTCTAAGCCAGCTATAGCTAACTTCTCTGCTATGCACCAGCAGGGAGTAATCTCCTGCGAAAACATTTATCTTTGAGGAATCTTGCCTAATCATCTCCATGGTGTTGTGCAGCTCAGCATCTGAGGAGTTAGGTGGTTTGGATTAGGCCCTCCTGCTGTGTTTGAGTCTTATCGCAGCCTCCACACTATATCCAGCTACAAGTTGATGGTCTTAGCTCAAGAATCCTCACTCACAGCGAGCCCAGAGTTCAACTCATTGCTTTTTTGTCAAGCGACAATATCGTTCTGTAGCTTTGAGCAACATTACACATCAATCTCATAAGGTCCTACTCTCAACAACCTTTTTCCCCCATTGAAGCTATTTTACTCATGGTTACAACTTTTATTTATTTTATTTTTTTTAAAACCTGGTTCGGGTGACAGGTGCAGAGGGCTTCTGCTTACACACAAGCAATGTGCAAAAGCTTTGGTGCTTTGACTCAGCTTTAACTACTGAACAGGAGACTTTTACACTTAATAATTGAATAAGAAAAGAGAACATGTTCTATCCAAATCCACTCAAAAAAAACACACTTTGGAAACTTTGATTGCTTTTTACCATAAAAATAATAACGCACTGTCTTGACTTGGAACAGTCTCTATTTCTGCTTAGTAATAATTCAAAAGCTCACTGTCTGTTTGATACTACAAATATGCATGTTGCAGCAGCCTGCAGTTAAGCCAAGCAGTCATTTTGTTACTGATCGCTCCTCACTTGTGCTAAAACAGCGAGTGGCCAATGACTAATGAAGCAATGGATAATAGTCTTACGAGGACAGCTACATGGTAAACAGCAGGAAGATGAATGATGTCAGAGCATGTAATCTCTCTTGTACTGGTGGCACACATTAGACACAGTTTAGCACTGTATCTCTTAAGTAGAATATGCTTTAACTTAAGTACAGTTATAGATAGAGTTGCCCTCTCATAGGGCACTGTTTGCTTACTTTGTGGTAGATTAGTAATTTAGAGGGTATGAAAGGATCGAGGATGAATGGAGGGCACACCAAGATCCAAGTTGGGAGGCTACATATACTATTGACACATTCTTCTTAACAGCGTGTGGATCAAATTGTACCAACGGCATCATATTAATGTGTGCTTTCTCCATCCACACAGAGAGATGGGCCCATTAAACATTTGTGAGGAAAGTGCAGTGCTGCCCTTCACCAGTTGGTATATTTATAACTAAAGACAACAACAACAAAAATACAAAAGAAGATGTACAATGAATGTTGACAAGAAATGATTATTTATCAAATTGTTAAAATTATTATTTGACAAGGTGGTGTTTGCTTCTCAACAGACTATAGCTAGAATACTATAGCTACAGTTTGTACAATTGCCTCATGGCCATCCTACAGATTCTAACCTGCATTCTGATGATGAGAAGCAGAATCTCTTGCACTATGTTGTGGCTTTTTTATATTTTCTGTCTATGCGCTACTTTTTGTGTTAAAATGTGTCAGATAGGTTTGTCTGTCCAATCCAGAGGAGGTGTGATGAGCTCTCAGAAAGAGACTCAAGGTGCATGTTAACGTGTAGTCCTATTACAGCAAACATTCACCAGCTGCCACTGATTAGCATATATTCAAAGAGTAATCTGTGCACGGAAGTTAGCGACTTGTCCTCTCTCTGCTGCACCTTATCACTCGTCCTCATCACTCTTTTTATGAATGCTGCGGCTCATGGGAGGAGAGAAAATAGCTGCTGCAGGATGCAGACATGTCATGGAGTCATGCAGGCAGGTTAATGATGGGCTGGCTGTCATTCCCGAGGCATAGATGGAGACAGGTCATACACAGATGCAGTTGTTGACCACACAATGCTCTTGCGCGCACACACACACACACACACAAAGGTGGATGTCAGGGATGAGAGTGATGCATGTTACTGTGAGTGTTTCTGACAAGCCTGAGCAGTCAGGGAAAACAAGGTCGCGCTACGTGATTACTAACTGACACATGAATATGTGCAGACTGGCCAGCTAGCTGCTTCCACTGTGCTGATGAGTGCTCAGTGTGTGTCTGTTAGTGTGTGACAAAGCACCACCACCTGGCTCGGTATACTCCCAGCATTCCCCGAAGGCACTCAACACTATGCTTGAAGCTTCTACAGAGCACATCCCAATAATTGGCCTTTCATCGCTCTTCAAAGAGTATATCAGAAGGTCTGTGTTTCAATCTGTGCATGTGTGTTGCTGTGGGCCTGCTGCTGCACATGTGTCGAGGGGATAATTATCCTTTCATATGCTTACTGCATGCTGCCCACTCAAGTCTTCCCTCTCTCTAATTTACCTAAATTCTATTTTCCCAATTTGTGCCTGATTTTATCAATCAGTCCCCAACAGTATGCCCTCATCATTCAATGAAATACCTGCTTCTCCTCTTCTCTCCTTCACCCTCACATCTTGCCGCCATCTCTCCCCCCTTCTTTACTCTCATTTCTTGATCTCCCTGCTGTTGTTAGGCTACTGCGTGTGTGTGTGGTTGTCCACATGTCTGCAGAGGGGATGGAGCCCAGCTGTCAGAGCTGTCAATCACTTGCCAGGAGATGAAATCAGGATGTTCAGAGGACACACAGCACCTATCTGGCACTCTGCAGATAAGAGCGCTGCAAGCACGCACATGTGTGTGTGTGTGCGCTTCTGTCTATTTGTGTAGAGGATCTGGTGAGACAGGAAGTGTGCATGGTGAGTGAGGGTAATGGTAAGTAGGCATGTATGTGTTTATAAACTGAGCTGTAATATTATAGATATGTATGTCAGGGATGTAGCAGTATCCATGCTAAACACAAGTCTGTTTACCAGAGGCTTTGTCACATTTTACTGTCTCTTTTAATATATATCTATAGCACTAGTTAACACAAAACACACCTTTTGATTTTTTTAAGAAAAATTGTGTTACTGTGTATTACAATGCAGAAACAAATGAAATATCCAAGCAACACTGAAGGTTTACATGTGACAAATTCAATGTTGATAAAATACTTGCTGGCAATGTGCATGTACACAATACTATAAAGTCATATATTTTCTTTTTAATCAAACGATATGAGAAACAGATTTAAGGACCTCAAACAAGTGAAACTCAAGCTAAGCCCAGAGTTGCTTAAATTAAGAGGAGCAGTCATCTATGCTGTGTGATTAAACCAAATCACTTAAACTCCACTATGTCTGCTGAAATAATGAAAATCAGGTAACCAGGACTGTTATTAGACCAGCTCATACTGTGTTGCACATTTAATTGTAGAACCACAAAGCTGCCATTCAGTACACTGTGCAGATCTGGTAGTCCTTTGGGCTTTGGAGCAGGTTGCTTGGTTCACTCTGTTGCTAATCCAGTCTTGGTGAGCTAACTATAACAGCGCCTCATCACCAATCAGCTCACATCCTTTTTTAATCAAAATGTAATTTAATTTAGCTCATAATGAGGGGTTTGCCTCTTCATAAGGTACTCAGAAAATAAATGTTGATTCATATAAATCTCCTTGAGAAAATTTTGTTTAAACACTTCTCAGACCAAAACAGTGCCACAAATGTTCCTGCAAAGCCATTAATCACTTTTCAGTATACAGACACACAGGCAAGCAGATGGATGGGGCAAAACCCTAACCTGGGTCACCACTGAAGCAGAGTGTTTATATTGGAAAAATAAAAAACCTTGGATTGTAATATGTATAGGACTTAATTGAGCTAGTACTTGGGGTGGATGCACAATTTATTCTAAGGTCTGACCTGAAACTGTAAAATAAAGTCACCTGCTGTCTCATCTACGAGCGTTATAATTAGAGCAACACTGCCTCACTGAGTCATCTGAGTCACCTCTTCAGTGCCAAACATGTCAACAATCACAATGCAAACTCTTATGAAATATAATACATATTGGTATTACTTAAGAGAGAGATTACCCAAAATCCAGCTCTGACCCCAACCCCTCACTCCAAACCCAAATGTGTGTGCGCATTCATACAGAACGCGTGTGTAATGTCAATCCGCTCTAGTCATCCTACACTTATCCTTCATCCTCTCTGCACCCAGATTTAACTGTCGAACAACCCTTCTAGCCCAGCATGCCCGCCCCTCTCTCTCTCTCTCACACACACACACACACACACACTTTCTTAACCTCAGCACTTAGCCAACTCCCGAGATCACAGACACAATTTTTTATCTTTCCAAAATGTCTGGGTGCTTTTTTTTCCCTGTCTCTAGCTTGCTTAACATTGCCAAACACAGCCAAATTGAACCAACTTAAAAGAAGGACTGAAATCTTTTGAAGAGAAGCATGACATAAACATATCTAAGGATGAGGGAGAAGTGGAGGGGAGTACGCGCACTCCCCCCCTTTTCACTTGTCCAATCCCCATATGTGCATAATTCTGTCTCAGCGGAAGCACCACTGCTCTTAGATGTTGTGATTTGCATGGATTTGAAGATGGGGTGGATTTCCAAGACACTCATGAGTGAATGTGACCATAGAGGCATGCTGGATTAAAAGGCTGGCTCTTTGATAAGGAGATGAAGGGGAGCAAGGGAAAAGCAGAAGAAAAGGTGATTAGAGGCCAAGGTCTGATACTAGCTGTAAAAAATGGCAGTTTTTCTGAAAATGATTTACAGCTTTGGCACAGAGATGTGTGGAGACACCAAACAGTGATGGATGAATAATTTAAGTTCCTAAACACCACATGCAAACACACGCTGTATATAAATGTAGTGTCGATTAGATACCAGTAAAGGTGCAGTCAACATTGCCAGTTCTGTTAAAGTGTTGTGTCGTTTGGTCTGAGTCACTTTTATTTTCATTTAAAGAGTCAGGGCTGTGTACAGCCTGATATTTTTTTTTCCCACCAGACACACAAACACATACAGGAAGATGGAGCAGTACCATGGGGAGATGTTCACTGAATTTGACAAAAAGCGTGTTGGATTAAAGGTGCTTTTTCCACATTTAAAAACAGCCGCAGAGGGACAGTTCGAATAGCAACCAAGACAGCTCCCAGTCCTAACCTTCATGTCCTGCTGATGGAAAAAAAGTGCTCAATTTGGTAATGGCTGTTCTGTGTCTGTAAGGACGCACAGAATGACTGTAAGTCATAACACTGTGTAAGAAAGAAAGAAAGTCTGGAACATTAAACTATCAGGAAATTGAATTTCCTGATAGTTTAATGTCGTCACCTTGTCACAGTTCTACTGTATTTTTCTGATAACTAAGTCATGTTTAATTTCATCCCATGTCGTATGAATAACATGACTTTTAATGATGTATCATGTGCAGTAAATACACATTTTAAGCTATCTGTATGCTACTACATGCTGTTTTGCATGCATAAACTTGCACTTGCATTTTATGTCACACCGTTACTGGCCGGCGCTGACAAGTCACCCCATCAGTGAACAACAAATAGCCACCACAGGGAGGTAGGCTGGGGATAGCTGTGATACAGAGCCGTGGACTTTAAGGTTCAGTCATAGTGAAGCTTCATTTTCACTTCCTTTGCCACTGCAACATTGTGAATAATGTCAAAGCTAATCACTGGAAACTAAAGTGGTGTAAAATGACACGCAATACACTCAAATTGTGCAGTAATAACACACAGAATGACTTAGGAAAGCCTTTTGGTGATTGGAGGCTGTTTTTTTTTTTTAAATAAGTAATTTGTACTTTTGTAGGACATGGCAATGGTGTGTCACTACATTGCCTGCCCTGTTCCTTTTAGTCCTAACCATCAAGCAGGTTGTTTTTATGTCAAGTGGCAGCTAATTTATACGTCTTCTTGTTTATTTTATTTTTTTTCCTATTCATTATTGAAAGGCTTTTACACACAAGACCAAACATATTAACAACAAATATTCTTCAACACTCAAAACACAAACTCACACAGAAAAACACAAAGGCTAAAGACAGCCAAGCAGCTGGAAGCTGAATTTCAGCTGAATCAAGCTGCAGCCGTTTGATACTTCAGTGTTAGATGTTTTGAATTATTGATTGGCTTCAAAAGAAGTGATTCTTGCCTTCAAGACTTAACTGTGAGTGTTCAGTAGTTTCCTGACAAATACTGAATTGAGTGTTAATCAGCCTGTCAGGCTGGGAAAAATATAAAGTATTAAAGCTACATTCTTTTGTTAAGTCCATGAACTGGTTGTTTTCCTGCACTTTAAACACACGCCTGTATTCTTGTCTGACTTAGGGATCAAAAGAACATGAGTTAGGATGTTCTAGTGGTGAGCAAAAGATTAAAACAAATATTATAAATTCAATGTTATCACAGAATCTGTTTGCTTCAGTAGGTCAGTTCCCCTTCTGTCACAGCATGTAGTGTTACAGCTCTGACTAGGTCCCCTTTGATTTTTTTTTTTTTTTTTAACATTCACTCCCTCCACTGCTAAAACTCCCTTTGTCAGCTCCCCTTCCTCCCTCATCTTTGCTGCCCCCTCTACTGGGTTTCAGTCTTGGTGGCCTCCCCAGTGTGTGGTGTGTCTAACCAAGCTGTCCAAGGCTGTCTGTCAGTCACACATCAACTCTCAGCCTTGGGGGAGAAACAGAGCAGTGCAGAGGAAAGAGGAAGAGAAGAGCACATTTACTGCACGATGGACTTTTGACTGGTGATCCACAGTCATGTGAGAAAATAAGTACATCCCCTGGAAACGGTGGACTTTTTTCAATTTATTTTAACAAGCACACACTTGACCCTCTTCAAAACTGACCCCAATCTAATGAACTCAAACAAATGTCTGTCAAGTTTGCTTTTCGTAATTTAAATCGCTAAAAGATCTGTCACATTAGCAAGTAGGCTACAATCCTACATTTATCACAGGTGGTATAAACCTTTAAACATTCAGGGTTTGCTGTCTTTGTTGTAGGAGATTGGAGTGTGTAGTCCACACCGGCACACATCTTCTTTTATGAAAGTTAAATTGTTACAAGAAATTAATCAATAAATTGATCTCTAAATATTTCAAAATGAATCATTCCACTTTAAAGAAAGTCATCTACAAGTGTCTACAAGACCTCAAATGACTGCCAACTTGTCCAGAACTTCCCTGTGCGTGGGATTTCTCTGGATCCTCACAGGGACATGCATGTTCTTTTGGAATAATATGTTCTGGACAGATGAATCAGTTTTATGGCCACCATACATATGGCCACAGTAGCTGACCAAAGACAGACATACCAACAGTGCAGTATGGTGGGTAGAAATCTGGGATTTGGGGTGGTTGTTGGGCAGCTTCAGGGGGACTGGACGGCTTGCTGTCAGATTTAAGTTTGAATTTTGCGTCATGTCAAAGGGTGCTTTGACAGATTATGGGAGGCCATCTGTCTGAACGTTGAATGAGAAGACTTTCAATGATCAGAAGCACATTGACAAATGTACTGGAGAATGGTTGAAATGGAAAAAAAATAAAGGGTTATGGAAAGGCCTGGTGAGAACACAGATTTGAACTCAATTCAAATGTAAAGGAAACTGAAAACTGTAGTACATGCAAGACAAACCTCAGACATCTTGCAATGAAATTATTTTTTTTGTACAAGTCAAACAGGACTCTAAAAGGAAACTGAACTGACCACTTCTTTTAACAACACACCTGTTCTATCCTAAACTGCCACACTGCGTCTCACACACTTTTTTTTCCCTGTCGGTTCCCTCTCAAAATTTCTTGAGTCACTGCTCCCTGTGTCGTCTCTCTCCTGCCTCTCTGTTCAAATGACAGGCTCCCCTTTTTAGCCCCTTTCACCATAGCTGCCACCTTGGCAGCGAGTGATAGTGTGAAGCTGTGTGGGAGTTCTCTGTGGTGTCTCAGGCTATTTTCCTCTTCCACTGATTATACATTTGGATCACGATGTAAACATCAAATATGTAAAAGAAAGGCTCAGTGCGATGAATGCTATTAAGATGACTACAAATGTGGTGATACAATAGTAAATAAAATATCGGATGTTTATATTAAAACTAGCTAAAAGCTTCAGGTAATGAGTTCATCCTATGTAAAAAAAAAAAAAGAATTGCTGGGAGCCAAAAGCTCTGGTTTAAACAGTTCTGAACAGTCAGACTCCAATGTTTCTTTAAAGTACCGTAGGTCTTCTTGGTATCTATGTAAATTTTGTCGCCCAACTCTTACATGTATTTTGCAAAATGAGCATAATCTTTACCTCATACTACAGATTGCCTGGAACTAATGAAGCCAGTTTTCAGGTAGAAGTTTAACAGAGGACAGCGTAGCACACAGTAAATAAGGATGTTCTAAACTGTGAGTCATGCAAACAGAGAACATGGTTTATTAGTTAAAGATCTCACAATAAAATAAATAAATCGTGTTTCTCACCTACCTAGGATCCACATTATCTTTTAACCCATGGTAAGGTGAAGTTGAAGAGGATGAAAGGGAAACCAGGTATATCTATCATTACTCGGCCCCCTGCCCACACAATCTCCTTTAGAAGGACCGCCCACAGTGACACACTCAAATTATTCATGGGAATTGCAGACCACCTAGCACCTACTGTAGCAGGAGTATCACTCATCCATCCTCAGATACATGGACACTTTAATTTGATAGTGTGAAATTGGAGTGCCTCTGAAGAACCTTCCCAAAATCGTATTTCCTCTTTCTTCACTGTCACCGGTATGTCTCTGAAATTTGAGAAAACTTATAATTTGCTTTTTTTCCCCCTGAAATTCACAGAAATATGATCTGTCTCTTTTCCTCTTTGCTCCATATCCTTTCCTTCACTTTCATGAAGATTCCTTTGATGCTTTTTAACTTTGTGTCGTAATAGTATTTAACTTCACCTCCTTGTTTATTTGCACTACAACAATACAAAGAGAGGGCTGATGGTAGCGATGTCTGAGATGAGAAGTGAGATTCTTACATCTACTGTTATACAGTGAGAATTTCTTAGTGTCTTCCTCTTAAAAAATGCCCAGTCAGCCTCCTTTAGCAGCAGAATTTTTTTTTGTTTGTTTTTTGGCAGAAACGCTTTTCTTTTTCTTCTCAAAACACAACAAGGGATTGCGATCCAGAATGAAGTAAAAACCTTCAATGAGCTGAGCTTTAAAGAGAACAAGTACCCTCCATGTAGCTGTACCTACATACATACCATCAAAGAAACGACTCCTGGACCTGCTGCAATTTTGGCTGTGATGCGTGTGGTCTTGGAGGTTTCAGACTGAGCTGCCTTTGGCTATGGATCCGGCTGAGTGTTTTCTGATAGATGTGCCTCTCTATTCCACCTCAGCTTCAGTGCAAATACTTCAATGCGGGATAGACTAAGAACATGTTTACTTCCAGTTGCACATACTGCCCTATTTTAGTCCAACACCAATCTCACCCCTAGTCTTCCTTGTGACTGATGTTTGCAGAGCCATTCTGAGCGGAAATAGACAACATTTCTGACAATCGTCTGAGCTATCATGTATTGAATGGTGCAGTCTTCATACAAAAGGGTTCAGTGTGGTAATTGCAAATCTCCCTGACACCTTTTCCCATGTTGTTTTAGCTCTTTCCCTTTGAATATCTACTTCTCTCTGTCACTTCTTACTCGTCACATACAGTCATCCAGGCGTCACACTACTACCACGCTACTCTGAGACATCAGTGTCTCCGAGCATCAGAAATGGACAGCAAGAAGCCCCCTCAGTGCCTTCTTTTTCAGATCACAATTCATTTTTGAATGGAGCTGGATTTGTCTTCGTGGCAAGAGAAGCAAGAGAACACAAGACTGAAAGTGCTGCACCACGGGCAAACAGAACTAACATCTCTGAGGTTTTAGTCCTGTGCCTGAGTTGCACCAGATTGTGAACCATCTGTGAAGTCAGCACAGACCGTCGTCACAACCCCAGCTACCAGAGGTTCCTCACAGGACGTCAATTGGTTAAAACAACTGTTCAGCGCATGGCTTGAAGCCTGGAAAATGGATTGTCATGTAATCTCATAATCTAATCTAATAAGAATCCAGGTAATGGTACAGTCCCACAAACATTTGTAACTAGTGATATGAATCACTCCCTTAGTATATCCTCATACATTGCATTTTAATAATACAGTGTTGACAGAGACAATAACTTCCATTTCACTGTGACCTCAGTTTGCTCTGTCCAGAGAAAAATATGCATGCACCGTGTATATACCATAAACATCCAAAGGGGAATATTCCCTTTATTTATGAGCTTTGAAGTTAATTAAATATTAACTTACACATGAGCTATCTGTGGCAGCTGGCTGCATTTCATGACTATCTTCTGTTGTCACTGTAACACCATAACCACTGGGTAGTTTCGGTGTGTGTGCAGGCATGTGCGTGTGTGTGTGTGCATGGTGTTTTTGTATTATCACAGAGGGAACAAAAGGCTGAAGGAAAAAGAGGACCTGATAAGACAGTGCCAGGAATGAATGCAAAAGAAACTTCTGCCCACAACTTCTCCGTCGCTATAGCAACAGCTGCTGAGGCTGCATGCAAGAATAAGCATTCCTCTGATTTTCTTAGCCACTCTCCTGAATACTCGATCTGGGTGTTTGGACATCAGTATTTTGTCACCAGTCATTTGAAAAATGTGAACACTTTTTTCATCTTGAAATCATTATAGGGGTAGAACTGAAGACTGGCTGCAAGTGGCAACAACACTGTGTGATGAACACATCACAACTTACATTGTGGTGTTAAAAAAGCAACAAGACTTACAAGCTGATGTGTGCATTTATTTACATGGAGCTATGAATTGTTTCATTAACTGGAAATGAAACATTTTAGTCTAGAAGTTAAATGTAACAGCTTCAACTTTTTCATCTGATCACATCTATCCTCACTTTTCTCCTCATTTTAACTTTGTGCTCAACAAGAGAAAATGTGCACAGTTAGATTGGAGGAGACCAAAAGATAAAATAGAAGAAAGATAGGCTTTCTATTTTGGATACATCATGCATTAAGGAAATTGCTTCATAAGTGGATTAGAGGCTGTGGTAGGTGCATTATGCGAAGGAGGAGCCCAAGAGTGAGGCAAATTGTTGCTGAAAAAAGAACTGCAATTCACACAAGTTTGTGCAAATACCTGGAGGTTCAGAATATAGCAGAAACATTCAAGGTATAGAGGCATTGTTTTTCTGTGTGACTTTGCTATAAACTTAGCTTTTAAAAATCAGGGACACATGCTGTGATGCTTCACTGTGACAGACTGCTACTGTTTGTCAGCGAGGGGTTATCAAAAAACCTTTTTTTTTCTCCTAGCTGTGCCACAAGTGTGTGAAACGGAATCAAAGGAAGGCCACAGACTCTCTTGGTACCCGCGGGCAGGGACCATCCATGGCACAGCTGGGGCTTGCTGAGAGCCTTGAGGCAAGAGGGCACCGCTCTGGTGCCTGGAAGGCAGACCACACCCTGCTGCCCTCCAGGCCAACAAGATGTCTGGCAAAGGCAGGGCACAGATGGAGGAGAGTGTGTGTACGTGTGACTCAGAGCTTTCACAGGCATGATTGTTGGATATGTCAAGTGTAAGTACTAGGTATGAATGTTTCAGTAAGACTGACATGCTTGCTCCTATTTCAGAACGTGTGAACCTGTGCATCTTCGACCAGTGTTGAGTGGAAAAAACATGTTGACTAGAAGAGTTGGCAGTGAAGCCGACAGCCAAAGCAGTACTTTTACCTAGGAAGTTGTCACATTTGTACTATGGTTGTCAAATTGAAAGCAGCAAATGTCAATTTCATGGCGGCACTACAGCAAAATTCGGAATATAACAAAGTCATTACATTTTATGATCTTAGGAGAATTAATTAAGCTTCAAGGCCATTTATCCAGCAGTTTCTGAAACACTAAATCAGGCGATTTAAATTAAATTTTGTGAAATGACATTGCTATTCTCGCCACAGTGGAAGCTCTGCAGCATGGCTGGACCAGTCAGTCAAAACATCCAAATGATCGACTGTTATGAATCTTAACGAGGCACTTTGTTGATGACAAATGATCTGTCATCAAAAAGGCATCGGTTTATTTTCTGGGATTTCTGTTATAGCTGATATTCATCACATAATAAATACATGTGGAACATAGATTACAGGAAGGTTGATTGGAAAAAATAAAGTATTTTACACAGATTTTCTGACAAATAGCTGGAATGAAAGAGGATTCAAATATAATCATCACTACATATACTGATAAAATGTTAAGAATCAGCTGCCCCACATCTATTAGGCTGTCAACAAGTGCAAGTATTTAATCAAATGACCACACTTATTAGAGAACAAAAAAATTAATTAGCGATGAAGACTTGCATGCTAGGAGCTCGATGCAGGCAAGTATTGTGCCTCCTACTTTAAAATATTACCACACATTTCATCAACTCAGCAGCCCAACCAACAACCTGTGACACCTCGTCCCAGGCCAGAGCCTTTTCGTGGCGATCTCTAAAAGCAAAGAGTAGGATCATACAATGACGGGTGCCCAGCGCTAGCACGTCATTTTGATAGGAACTAAAGTGTAGTAGGAACCAAAGTTTCCGAGTATGTTCCCTGAGATCCACACAAGCGAAGAATGTCTACATTCTGATTGGTTGTCAGCATTTTACAGCTGACAAGCTGACAGTTAAGTTAAGCTGTTTTTAGTCGCTCAAGTTTTGTAGCTTTAGTCGCTTTAAGCGCTCTGGCCCATAGAAAGCGAATGACCTCCGGTGATTTTACAGCTTTAGTGGCTCTAAACCCAGGGTAAGTCTTTATTAACTAATCACTGGAATGCAACCAGATTGGTCTGAATGGGAGTGAATGAAGTGTGTTGAAAATAAACACAAAAGGAAAACGTCCACTCTTTTCTCTTCTCTTTCCATCACAATTCTGCCTGAAAAGCGGAGCTCTCCGAGTTACAGTTCAGACAGTAAAAGGCGGGAAAAGAGATGAAAAGGCAAAAGAATGAGAGAGAGGGAGAGAGAGAAAGGAAGACGGAGAGAGAGAGACATCCCTTTGATGTGTTCTTCTACAACACATCACAAAGTCGACTCAAAGGGTTGGTTAAAAATGCATGACATGCACACAACTAGAAAATAAGTAATGAACTTAAAGAAATAAAGATCAAGTGATTTCATACACGCCCAAACTTCAAAGAATCAACTTGACTCGAGGGGAAGAAAATAGAGGGAGAAAAATACATATCAATGATTTCTTCTCTCTGAGATTGCAGACTAATTATCCCTCCATACCAGACAGTGTGCCGGACAGGACTGAAACCGCTCCAATGAACAGATTGAAAGGAGGACTGGAGGTTATTTGGACTTTAGGAGAAGTTTAGGTAAACATTCAACATGTCCTCGGTCAAGTATCCTGAGTGTATACTAAGTCAACTGGCCATGCCAGCAGGAGTGTAATAGACACAATCTGACTTTGCATTACAGCAATGGAACACCAGTTCGAGGCAAGGAAGCAGATAATTGCTACATAATTACATGCAATAGCAGCCATTAGAATATCCGATAAAAAAAAAAGAGAAAAAAAGAAAGAAAAACACAATTATGAAAGGACGATAATGAGGATTCAATCGACTGGGACAATGTTGCCAATGCCAGAGAGACCTCGGTTCTCTCCCAGTTTGACTCACATATGCTGGCCCACATTTTGCCATCTGGAAGTGGACACAAGCATGAAATGACCAGCCACTACACAACATAATGACTTTGGCTTTGTTCAGTTTGTTATATTAATGACATGCCATTTATTCAGTCGTTCTTTTACACCAAAGTGGGCTTTAGGGGGAAAAAATGTGTTCTGGACTTTTCATTCAGTCCAACACCGCAAGCATCAAACCACACCTGATGCTACATTAAAGCGTGCCGATAAGGGGCAGGGTAAAAGGCAGATATGTTAGCTTCAAATGTATGCTGGTGTGCCAGGCATTCAGATGGTTTAAATATAGCCAACAGCAAGATGATATCTGCTCATCAGCCTGGCTACTGCTTTTTTTTTTTTTTTTTTTTTGGCTGTGAAGTGTGTTTGTGCCGTCAACACCCCCGTCCCCAACAAGCTACATCCCTTTTTCCCAATTCGTCTCTTTAGTCAGTGTTCATAAAATGTACTGAATTTAAAATCTTTTCTAGCTCAAGTCAATGAATGCACCCATAAGCCTGTGGTGGTTAAACCTCAGGAGCATATGAATAAATCAGCAGAGAGAGAAAAAGGGGGCAGAAAAAAAAAATGAAGGGGAAAATGCAGCAGGAGGAAGGGAACAAAACTGGAGCCTTTTACCCCTCAGGTCTCCCTGCTCCCCAAAAATGTAATCGGCTTAACCCGTGGTATTGCTGTGGGTTTTCTAGCATGAGCCAGACTGTGCCAAACCAGATCCCACCAAGACCAGAGAGAAGCAAAAATCAATGCCATACACCCTCTGACTAATGAGATTTCCTCCGTCGTGTTGTGTGTTTAAGACGGGTGTGGGAATGAGTGTGTCTGTGTGCACTTTATGCCCTTGTGTTTTGTGTGTGTTTGAATGAGCATGCATATTTGGTAAAGGGTTTGGTGGGTGGTAAACGTCTGACATTTCCTCACAGCTGGGGGCATCTTGGGCATGCTCGGGGGTAGAAAATAATGCGTACATGCTGAGGGAAGGAGGATGGCAGGGTGGAAGCCATGAAAGGGGTATGAGTGGGATAGGGAGGGAAACAGGGGGGAAAAAAAGGGAGAGACAGTGATAGAGAAGCCCGGGGCTCCTAGCCGTGGTGGCTGTGCAGGAAGGTGTTATTGGAGACGTAGTCCTCTCGTCTCTCTCTTTGCAGGGTTTGTGTTCTCTTTAGCAAGTGCACAGATGAATTATTAAGCTAAATCTAGAGAGAGAAAGCATTGAGGAACAGATAGGAGGTGCTAAATGGGACTGGTGAGAAGTGTTGAGAGTGAGAGGAGGAAGTACAAAAGGATCAAGACATGTCAACAGAGAGCACGGGAGGTGCAAAGGCTCCATGGGCGTAAAACACACCGCTGCAGAGATATGCCTCCCTACCACTTGGCCCTTTTTAACTTCTCTTTTGGAAGCACCGACTGAGCTACACCTGCAGGAGTTGGAATTACCTTTCAATTACTGCTGATAAATCTACGTTAGGCTTTAGGGAGATTCCACTTTTAAGTCGGCTAACGAGACTAATTAACTAATGAGACCTGGAGGCCTGAGAGAAAGGGGTTTATACTTTTATTACACTGCTCACTTATAGAGTATATCTTAATCTGAAACCCATCTTTGATGTCATAACCTTTATATCTTTTCAGTTAAACTAAATCATAGCATACTCTCCGGGTGATGGGGGAACACATTTGTTGGCTTGCTGAGACACAAAAAAATCCACTGTTACCATGAATAAGTACATTGTGTATTTGGAATATTGTGCAGCAGGAAATACATAAGGCAACCCTAAGCAGCGGGTCTAATAACATATCATGAATAACTAAAGACAGTTGGTGATTTTCAACATGGGGGGGCCCGAAGAGGCCGTGAAACGGTTTAGCTGGTCTCAACCCTGGAGGCCTGACAAGCATTACCCTGCAGAAAGTAGCCTGCAGCTGGTAATAGCATGCTTATACACAACTGGAGGAGCCACTCAAATATTTATACCCTTAACCCCTAGTGACCCAAATTTAGAGGAAAATTGTAAAAAAAAAAAAAATTTTGAACAGAAAAATCCGTGAGGATCACATACTGCCTATCACAATCCTCCCCTCTCTGTCTCTCCCTCAGCTAAAATGATATGCAGTACTTTGCTTTTGTTTCTCAGTAGAGGTAGCAGGTTTGTGAGCATATGCCGTATCCCTCTGTTTGCATATATGGAAAATGCATATATGCATGTTTGGCTGCACGCAAATGCAGTGTTTAGCCCCCTGTAAGAATGAGTGTCTATAGGGACGATTGAGGAAGCATGTAGTGTAAATAAAGACAAGAATAATGATGATGCTAAAACAGTGGTTTGGACTCCGTCACTGCAGAGTGGGGGGGCCTTGCACATTCTCCTGTCTCCTGCTGGGCTGACTGCAGCTTTCAAAGCAACACTGGAGATGACAGGGGAAAAAGCGCTGTGCCAATTAGGGTTGCTGAGAGAAAAAGAGAGGCGGGTGCAGCAGGGAAACAGCGAGCGTGCAAGAGAGAGAGAGAGAGAGAGAGAGAGAGTTGGGGTGAGAAGAGAGGGTACAAGTGAGAAAGGAAAAATAATGGCCTTACACTGTCAGGTTGGACACTGAGCCAAACAGAGGGAGAGGAGGAGGTAAACACCAGTGGGACACACAAGTCAGCAGGGACAAGAGAGAGGAAAAGGGAAGGAGTGATAGAGGGAGGGTTAAATTGGCCTATCTCCCCTCAGGCTCGGCGGCTTCACAATGGCGCCTCACTGGTAAAGAAAGTAATGCTCCAAACAGAACCCGCAGGGGACACAGGTGTGTGTGAGAGAGAGAGAGAGAGTGTGAGAGTGAGAGAGTGCATGTGTGCATGTCAGAAAGTGAACAGAAAATGACAGACAGATACTGAGGAAGGTAGAGATAAGTGTGTGCATGAGAGAGAGCAATCCTCTGTGGGATCTGTGGGGACGATTGTCACCACTGGTCAGACAGACAGACAGACTTAAAATTTACAAAGGTTTCACAAACTGAAGGAAAAAAACAACAGCAGCCACTGAAAAGACAGATTCTGTTTTTTGTCTGATGGACCTAATCAGCTCACTGTCCATGTGGACGTTTAATTTGTTCAGTAATTACTGCAAAAAACACAAAATTAAACACTCTGTTAAACACTGTTTAATTAACAAAATGTGTTAGAGATGACATTCAGGCACCATTACATTGTTGTCCTGTGCATTTCTTAAATGTAAATATCCAGAAATCAGACACAAATAAAAAATTATGCTGAAAACAATAGTGAAGCTTCCCTTTAATTGTAACTGTCATGTTACACACACCAGATTTACTAAATTAATTTGGCCTGCCAGAGTTCATTATTTTCCTGAATAATCCCCAAAATTCCTCTTTTCTCTGTCACTGGCTTTTCTCTGGCCGCAGCAGCTTTCCAGCCACCACATGGGGACACATCATGCACGCGCCCTGCTGACTCGGCATGGTGGCTGGTCAGCCCTCGCATTTCCCCTGCAGAAGCAGCTGGTCAGCCCTTCAAACAGTCCACTACAGTGCAGCATCACACTGAGTCGCCAAACTTCAGTGCCCATGTCTGATTTGTCATAGCAGTTTGGAGTGAACAGTCACATGTTGAATTTGTTTCCCAATTTCACTATCGTTGTTACATTCTGTGCTGTAATTAAGAGTAGTTTTGGAGCCCCCTGCTGTTCTTGTTTACCGTGCGGTCTATCAGACAAAAACTCTGCTCACTTATAGAGTGCAGCACAGTTTGAGTGCAATCAACATCGATGTCCATCTGTACTTTAAAGGCTCTCGATGGGGAGATAATCTGTTAGTCACTTCCACTGTGTTTTCAGCCAAGATTTACTTATTTTGAATCTATTCATCTGGTCATTATACAGTTCAACAAAATGAGTTCAATCATCGCTGTTTGTCCCCTAACATTGCATTACAAAGCCACACTGTGGAGCCGGCCTTCCCAACCTCCGGGCTGTGGATCAAATCATACAAAAATCATACACAATATTATGTTTAGGAGTTAAATACCTTCTAATGATCAGTTTTCTTGCAGTTGTGCAGAACTTCCCAGGGGTTGACAATGAACTGAAATTCAACCAGCATATATGTATTTGCATTTCGTTCACCTCCTTCGGTGAATAATCGGGTGTCCTGAGGATAACATAATGCCACCAGGTACACAACCAGAACATAATAGCTGTGTATCAAATCAGAGGCTGATCCTCAGAATGACCTTCATCTTTAGAAGGAGTCACTTTGTAGACTGTGAAGGCTAAAGCAGACTGGCCGGGCTTAGACTGGACTTTCAATTTGTATCACCAAGCTGTCATAAAGCCTCCATTAAAAAAATCTAGTCACTCACTTTAAATTATGTTTGCAGTTTCTGTTTTGTTTCTATGGTTAACAAAAAATCCAACCTTCCTCCTAGTACAATGATTCTCAGTACAGTTTGGGTCATAGAGGTTCTGTCCACTAGACCTTTAAGTACCAGGAAAAACAGCCCTTATTTCTCAGGAGTAGCCTTTGAAACTTGTCTTATCATACCACTGCAGTGTAATTGGCCTTTGAAGGAAGCTTTCAAAGGATTTACCCTTTGAATTGAAACACTATTATTATTATTATTGATACACATAAATGAAACATGTACCACTGAGAGAGACATACCAATTGCTATGGTTCTATTTAGCTATCAAAGTAAAACCATACATCTGATTATAATTATTCAATGTTTCACAGACACTGAATTAACATCTGTTCACTTGCAATTACACAGATAGTCTTATAATTGAGATCATGACCTCATAATTCTTCGCAGGATATTTAGATCATTTGCGATGGACAGAGCTTAGGGCTGTGTCATAGAGGCTTTGCCCATCTTTATTTATAGTATATGGATGAGGCAAACATGGTTCTAGAATTTGCATTTAAATGTGTAATCTGTCCAAGATTTTCTAGGTTATTCCACCTCTCACCCCACCCTCCCTTACATCAGTGTGTTACATATATATATTTTGGAATGGTAAATTCCTCTTGCACTACTAACTTCCACTGTCGGTCTGGAGATACTGTGCACAGTCACGTGTTTCCCTGATGGCCTGACCTGCTTCTTTTTTACCCGACAGTGAGTGCATCACACGGAGGGTGCAATGCATCAGGATGTCGGAGCTGGTAAACATTGTACAAATGTACGACTCAGATAGCAGCATATTCATACTTCTCTGTTTGTAGGGCATCTGCAGGGTCCTGCACTCTTCATAATCACTCACAATGTGTCCAATTTCGGTTCTGCAGTTCCAAAAGTCCAATTTCCTTCTCACTCACACACTGACAGAATAGCTGTACTTTTCTGACTCACAATGCTCCTTTGATATTTTATCACTTTCTGATTGTACCATGAACATTCAAGTAGTAGCCAAGGTAACCGGACATTAACATTTTATTTAGCTCTGTCTTTTTCTGCTTAGCCATTCTCCATGTAGAACACTCGAGACAGCACATAAGATAATTGGAACTAAACTGCCACAAGTGAGACAATTTTGCAATGATCTGAATTTCATCATGATTCACAGCAGTACCTGTAATGACCATATTCCTCCTCTGTGCCGGTTATTCAAGCTGAGCCAAAGGAGCCGAACACTGCAATGTTCAATCACAACGAGACGGTACACAAGAAACGCTGCTCCACCTGCTATTAATGCATTTAGCAGCTGGCACTAAATGTGTGCCATGTGTGATAGTATTACTTATTACTGTCTCATATGTTTTACAATTACATATTTAATTTATTCATATAATGCAGATTTAATTTACACTGCTGCCTTCCTTTCTTTGTGTAGAAGTGACGGGGGAATACATTTGTACAGCTGTTCCTGTTTTTCCTCGGTGTGTGTGATCTTGTTGTTGATGATGTTAAGGGTGGAGGAAAAGGAGACTGACTCCTCTGGATGGCTGCTGTAAAGGTTCTGTGTGTGCGCCCTTGATCCTACAGCCGTTCCTACATATATGTGTATTTAAACCTTTTTTTATTCTTTTATTTACCGCATATATCTCTGTCAAACCTAAAATTATTAAAAGACAATGAAAGAGATGGAAGGATAGAAAATCCTTAATGTGCATACAAGGTGTTTTTCCCACTTAGATGAACTCCAACAGATTATTTTTATGACCCTGGGATGACCTGTATTTATTTATAATGAAAATAATAATACTTGGGTTCTGATTGAGGTTGTAAACAAAGCAAGGTGATTTTTTTTAATATCCTAGAGAAGGTTGAGAAATTACAGAGCAATCATAATGGCTCAAGATGATTAACAGTGCAGGATCACTCATTTTTAGGTGCATTTTTATATGAACAAATCATTGGCGTTTGAACAGGGTAACACAGGCAGACAGTTCAGTGGACTTGCATCATTGCAGCTTTACAAATGGGCAAATAGGTGGAGCATGAACAGAACTGAGGCAGGTGATGAGATACAATGAGTAACCTGTAACAGCAGCCACATCCTTAAGTGTGCATGGCTTTAAGCACAATGTACTGTAATAGAATGTATTACACTTTTTCTATATTTTTCCTGGACAGGTTTATAGTACATGGAAAAACAATTTGTCTTCAGACAGCAGCAGCTATGTAAACATGAGTCATTCTGATTGGAAAAAAAAATCAATCAACCACTGCTGTTGTTTTTCTGGTGAGACCAGACTGAAATGAATGGTTGCCTTGGTCACCTGTCTGATCATCCAACTGGTTGTGTCTGTTGCACCATTGGGTTTTAGATACTGTATCTCCCTGTGCTGTGATACGAATGTCTAAGAGTACAAAGAACAGAACCCCACTTTAACTTAATCAAGGGGACTAGATATGGTAAGCAGCAGTGAAATCAGTGTCATGGCTCTGTATCCAGTCAGAGGATGTCAATCTAACGACAAAAAAGGTTCGACATGAAACTCTTGACATGAGTGTCAGCTGTCAAAAGTATGATTTCTAGCAAGTGAGGCCACAGTGATATTGTGTCTACCGTTTACGGCTGGATTAATGAGAAATGCAGCAGCCTGTCAGCCTTCTCAGATCAGTGCTGCGCAGGTCGATAAGCGTAAGTCAAGTCATGTGTGGTTGCAATGAGAGACCCGGTGGCAGCTGCCAGTTAGTTGTAAGTCAAGTCTGAAAGACATGACCAACATATGGTCCGGATATCCTTTTAGCTCAGCGTGAATCCTCTTTGAAAGTTGTTCTGCCATCTTTATGAGAATATTTAAACAATTATGCATCTACAACTACACAAAGCAATTTCAGTTGTTGGGTGTTGTTTTCAAATTTATCTTTGAAAGAAAAACTCCAGTATTGAGACTCATTGTCAGACATAGGCCCTCCACTCTGCTGTGTAAAACAGACTCTGTCAGTCCACAGCTGCCCAATTGCTGTGTTCTATTTGTTATAATAGTCACCTGGTCTTTATCGCTGCCACTTGCTGTGTGACACAAAGCTGCTTCTTTGTTTATTATTCAGGCTAGCGGGACTAGCTCAAACATAAATAGATAAACGGGTGATTTTCTGTTATCCAGGCCCACCGCGCCAGGACTACTGCTGACTGGTGTTTTACTCTGAGCTTGGACCTCTTCCTTAGATTTCCTAAATTGCTGTGAAATCATCTCTACCTCCTATTGTCCAGTGTATAGCTAATTTGCTCAAACTCAATTCTCCAGCGTTCTATTCTCCAGCTTATACTTCTTTGTTTGCACTCTGGCATGAACATACTAGGATTGATTTTAGAGCCCCCTGTGAAGATTCTTGTGTAGTTTCCAGGAAGTGCAGGCACAGCAGCCACTGATGTTTTCAAAAAAGATGTTCCCCAAAAAGTCTGCATATGATGATTCGTTTACACCCTATCCCAATCATCTAACAGGAAAGTTAGAATATACAAAGGCATGGAGAAAATGCAAAAAGTCAACATTGTTGTCGGGTTGCTTTTCATCATATGAAGATGAAAACACTTGCATTTGATCAGTCATCACAACATGATAACACCAGTGTAAAAATATGAAATGGGTCTCGTTAGGAAGCTCCGACTATGCTCTTTCTCATGATGTGTGTTTCATATCTGTGTAGTAACAGCTTTGTGCATTATTAAACAAGAAGCAATATGTGAGAAGATGAGGAACAGCTGTGTGCCAATTGTTACTAATAAATGTCATGGATTTTCATAAATTTATTTTTCGACAACACTTTTACACACAAGCAGCAATCATCTCTGGAAAGGTTAGGTCGTGTAGTTTTATAGCTGTTTGAACCACCCCACTGTGATGACAACTTATTCAAGAGAAAAAAGGGTTCCGATTTGTACAAATCAACAAGTTCTAAGAGGTTAAACCAGTCATCTTGTTGTAATTTTGATATGAATGGTTTATTTATATATTTATTGATTTATTTTGGATTTGGATTTAAGTTTCAATGTGGATAGAGGGATCTGACAGGAAGAGATACAAAGTATAATACAGAGCAGAACAGGGCATAATTATCTGTATATCCTAACCTACCTACTCCATCAGATGAAGTGCATGTGAGTTCCATTTTTTTTTTTTTTGACATTAAGAAAACATGTATTTGTCCCACACTGGCGAAAGACCAAACCAGATTGCTTGTGTGGAATCAATTAGCCAAATTCTTAAGACCTCCCACAGTTCATCCTTGAACCAGGATCCTTCCATTTCACCGTTTCCTGGATATTTAATGAAACATTCTATGTAGTAGTTGACAAGATAGAAAATGGATTTTATTATCTAAAACTGACATTTATCCTTTTAAAGACTTTTAAAAGACTTGAAAAAGTTTGTCTACCTGAAAAGATCACTAGACAGCAAGGACACTGAAAAAAAGGACTGTAAGCCAGGAAGACTGTTAGTTTTAAGCCATCAACTTTACCTGATAAAGGTATCTATACCACAGATGCTGTATGGCCAGGATCAGGGACATTAGGTAGGTGCAGAGAAGGATAAACTAAGCTGTGTAATTGTTTAAGATTCTCTTAAACATAAACATAAAACATAAATAATGACCCTATCACATCTGTGGGAGTGAAACACCAAAACAATATCACTCAAGATTTTTTTTTTTTTTTTTTGAGAAATGTTCTATTCAAACCGTTCTCCTCTGAAGAAACGCTTAGAAAAACAACCAAAGAAACTGACTCATTTTCATATCAACTCATATGAACTGCCATGAACTGAACCTGCCGTACCGCATCTTTAACACATATATCAACAATTTACAAAAACAGTATATTTCTACATGTCATAGCTTTTGTGTTAGTAGCATATTCTTAACAGAGAACGCTTAAAAAGAACTCACAACACAGCATTACCAACCTAAGTGAACACAATGTATTTTTGCAAAAGTCCACAACAAAACCTCTCAGTCATCCACCTCTCTCTTTCTCACACACACACACCTACACATGCACACAGAAGCACACATGCCTCCCATACCATCACAGTCGAGTGGTTTGGCAGAGCGACAGCAGCAGCAGTGGTGTGGAGCTGTCTGCTGTTCTCTGTTGCGCTCACCTTTCACCTCCTGCCATTTTAGCCTCAGTGATTCCATTAGTGCACCTGAATACAGATGCACCAGTTCAGTCCTCAGCTTTGTTCTCACCCTGCACATGTGGACGCCAGCGCAACAAATGTAACAGACAAAGTATAACAGCTAGAAAAAAAGGAGGAAAGCACAACAGCAATAAAAAAAAAATCTGATACAAGGCCCTATGACAGCCGGAGAGACAGTACGCTGGTGTTGTCTTGACATGACTCGTTTTCCGCCTGTTTCACCTGATGTCACTCTGCCTTTTCTTCCCCAGTCCTATCCCCTGCCTGTGTCCATTTTTCATCCTCCTTTTGTCTGCGTATCTGCCCCATCGCAGGTAACTGCCCGTTATGCTCTTTCTCTCTTTGAATTGAATGTCCCCTTCAGGAGGCTTTTGGTATTACAGAGCAGCAGTTTGGAGCGAGCTTTACAGTAGCTTCTGTTCTTTTGTGAACCACTGAACCAAAACATCCTCCAGTGAGAATGCTTGTACTGTATGACAATACTGCAGCAATAAGAGAAACATGTATCAAATTCATAGGAATGGAGATGAATATGAATACCTAACTGATAATACTCTAACAGATAATACAAGAAATATTAAGAGCACCTAAGATAATGCTGCATTGACTATACGTATAGTTGACTGATTACACTACTAAAGCAAATTCATTAATTTAGATGTTTGTTCACAATAGTCTATTTTTCAGTATCAAACTTCTTTCAAGTGTTTTCCAGCTCATTGACATTATTGGCATATCGTCATAACTGTTCTTTCTTCATCATGTAGTGGTGATTCCAGTTTAAATTTTTCTTGTTCATGTTGGTTGCAGAGAACAAAGGTCATTAAAAGGTTAAATGCCAGTAACACCGGCAAACAACGGCAAATGGGACATTGTGTGTGTGAACATAGTAATAGGAAGGATCTCAAAGCTGTTGGATGGAGCGTGACACTGAGTGTGCGCTGGACCTGTATAATTCCTTTTCTGTGTCTCACTCTCTCCGTCCTCCTCTCACTTTGAAATAAACGATTGGTATTCCTCCTTACCTCCTCAGCAACTGCAAACATCACTCTCATCAAAGGCCCTCATCTTTGATCAGGTCTTCAAAGAACCGTGTCATCAAAGTATATCAGGTTAGATATGAACTGCAGAAGGAGAGAGAGAGAGAGGGATTGCTGTTAACGCCTCTGGGTTACTGCACAAATGCATGAAGTAACAGGTCATTAATTACTAATTACTGCCATTGAACACACACCAATGCAGTAACTGCAGTTAGATGGTGAGAGGAAGCAGTGTTATTTTAGGTTAAGCTACAAATGTGAATCACAGAGGCCGTTTTCCTCTACCTCCAGCTACATCGCCAGGAGAGGAGGAGAGATGAGCGCAGTCCTCTCTCTTGGGTGACAAAGTGAACATTTACTTCTTAATCTTAAACATAAACAGTCTTCCCTGGTGGTGTGACATCTATAACAACATTACACCACAAATGCCAGATATTGAGCTGTGTGTCAAGCATGTGGTAGAAATAGAGGGTTTAGAGGATTTGGATAGAAAACAATAAAGAGCAGAGAAGAGAAATGATCTCCACAGATAAATGCCTGTATCACTAAGTGACGCCCCTCCCCGACTTTGCTTAAAAGAGACAAATTCTCATGTAATGTATCCATAGCAGCACACTGCATTACTCCTGTTCCCCAGTGCTAAAATATGAGTGCTATGTCACCTTAGGCTGCCAAGCTAACCGTTTGCCTAATATCGGAGGGAGCGACGCAGCAAAAGGGAGAGAAGAGGAGCACTAAATGGCTTGATGGAAAGAGAGAGAAAGAGCGATGGAGGCTCCCGAGGAACAGTGCCATCTGCATGTGAATGAGTCTCACCCGGGGAGATCTCTTTTGGAAAAATTAATGATCTCAGGAAAGCAGAACAGAGACGGTGAGCTCTGTGGAAAAAAAAAAAAGGAACAAGCCTCTCGTCAACCAGGTTCTTTCTCCTTTGCTCTTTGTACTCAGCCAGATATTAAACGTCCCTGGGCCTCCTCTGGCAATCCAATGCATATCCGCTTGTTTAAATATCATTATTTCAGGGAGACTGGGAGGCTTTTGGTGAAAGGGTCAGAATCAGAGAACAAGAAACGGGGATTATATTAAAAAGGGGGGAGGGAGTTCTAGACAAAAAATAAATAAAAAGAAAGTGCAAGGCTGGTCTCAATAGCATTGACATCCAGCTAAGGGCTCTGTATCTGGGTGGAGAGATGTGAGAATTCAAAAAGCAGGAACAGGCTAATGAAGGATAATCAGCTCTGTATTGTGGAGACCTCTATTTCTTACCCTGTCCCTCATTATTTCCTTTGTAGACACGTCAATGGACTGCGTGGCAAAGCTACATCAGAATGGCACCTCACTTGTGAGCACCTTGGTCAAATTAAAGCCTTGCACTTTTTGTACTCTACAGTTCTGCCAGCCAAGGTTTAAGAATGCCATTTTTAGTAGACACAATTAATGTTACAGGCACTTGACTCTTGTGTCTTTCACTCTGAAGATGTTGAAGGATTTATTAATCAAGTCAATTTAACAATGACGTTTCAATCTGTTGAATAACGCACCGGTCGCCATGATTACAGCAGTTAAAAGAATTCAGGTGAATAGTTTCATGATATCTACAGTGCATTTGACAGAAAATGCTATAATTTAAATCCATCTTCATCTTGAACTATTGTGTTTCTTGAACTTCTTGTTACACCTTGGAGCAATCACAAAAAGTTAGTACATGATATTATTCTTATATTTACATGTAGAATACAACAAGCTGTAATAGAACATATTACAAATACTACAAACAATAACAAACAAGTCATAACAAAACTCTTCTAAAGTCTTTGACCAGTACGATGTCTGTGTTCTTCCAGTTCCAGCATTCACTTTACTGTTTTGTTTCTGGTAAATTCCTTCACAGTATTACAATAGATTTGTATGGAAACGCTCCCGGTCTCCTTGGCTAGCCAGCTGAGAGGCTCAGCCCGCCTGACAGTAACTCTTACAGTTTAGCACTCACATTTGGCTGTTTACAAAGTCTAATAAGCGTGTCCCTGTGGCAGGCCATGCAGCTGCAGAGGAGGAGATTGCATTTTAGCTCCATTGTGAGGCTTGTGGTCCCCTCATCAGATCTGACAGGCAGTATGACAAGTCCTATCTGCCAGCTAGCTGATAAGTGCAGCTCGAGCTGCGCTTAGGTCTGCCTCAATCCAATCATATGACAGTCCCAGTGAATGGCGTTCACTCGCTGCAACAAGGCAGGGCTATCCTGGCTCAGTCGCTAATACTGTAACATTCTAAGCTGTAGCTGGAAAGCTAGCCATGCAGAAATATACTGTGTTAGATATGCTGCATCAGCTTGAGTTGTGCCGGTGCTGATTTGTGGTAGTGTATGGTTTTTCTAATAGTGTTTGTAATACGAACCATAGAGCACTTAGGAAGGCTTTATCTTCAATGATGTGCATGTGTGTGTGTTTCTTGCTTATGGGAAGTAGGTGATCCTCAGCTAAAAGCTTAATTCTTCCTCCTTAAATTAACTCCGGCATTTCTTACACATCTCCTGTCTTTAAAAGGTAAAACACACTCAGAATGTCCTGATCATACAGCTTCAACTGCAAATTTCAAACTGCCTCAGATCCAATAGAAACTTCAAAGGGACTGCACTTGTAAAGAGTTAAGCCAAGCCATCACTCTAATTCCATCATGTTAGGACAGTTAACAGGATCCTGCTGTTGCCTGAATACAAACGTTTTCACTTAAGGTAAGGTCTCTTTTTCAAGAAAGTTGCCTTGGATTGAAGGAGCAGCAGTAACATCAAACAATTAAAAGTTAAAATGAGAACACAGTAGCTAGTCTGTTCATTTTGGCAGAGCACCTCAAAGCATACACGGTTTAGTAACTAAATCACAAGCAAGCAGAAACATTGCACTTAATACGCTCACAATTGTGAGGAGTTTGTTTTTTTTTTTTCTCTGATGGGGCTGTTGACATATTCTTGCTCTTCCTACGATAAAATGTAGATAACATGCATTATTGTAGAAATGGTGTAATTTGTGTCGCATGTTCAAGTAAGAAAATTGGTATAGGGCCAGAAGAGTGAAAGTTTCCAGGCTTTTATTCACCATCATTGTTTCTTAGGGGCAGAGTTATCTACAAAAATAAAACAAACTAAAATCATTCCTGACATCTGTCTATAGGCAGAATTGAGACCTCTAGAACATCGGCTGCTCTCTTAAACACAACAATGAATCCATGATTTTTTAACAGTAGACCCTGAGAGTATCTGGCTATGGACACATTATTTTATTTCAATTGTTACAAAATTGACAAACAAATAAAACTTCCTTTCCTCCCATTCATAAAAATGTTATTTTAGTTATAACTGTGTTACAACTGCTGTTTCAATAGCAGTGCAGGTCTTAGTGTTCAAGATAAATGAGCCCACAGTAACTGATAATGGGACTTAAGTGTGTGGAGTTTAGGCAGTTAATAAATAATTCAAAATCCCTTATTTAACTAAGGTTATCATCTCTGAGCATGTGGGCACATCACTAAATTTGTATTAAAATGTGAAGTGTGAAGACATATAAAAAAGAAGACATGACAAGCAAGTCTTGAATGCTTCAACACGCATGCACAACTTGTTCACCATGTTTTACCAGGAGTAGAGCATTGTAACAGTTCATTAACCAGTATTGGTTAAAACTGATGAAGTTAAATTCCTATAATTTAACTATAACAGAAATCTCAATTTAAAGCACACATTGGTTGTACACTCCGTGCTCTGTTCGTGTCTCAATAAGCACGGTGCCATTCTGGCCCAGTAATCCTCAGTCAGTCATGCTGACAATAGGGCTTCATGGAGAACCAAGCCAAGTCCAATTAACAAGGCCTGTTACCATCTTCTGTTGAAAGGAGCCACATACTGGGCTTTCATTTGGGAATATAACAGCAGAGATGTAATGTGCACTGACAAATGGTGTTTTTGACTTCCCCTCTGTTTTGGAGAGAGAAGGAGGTGAAAGAAAAAAGAACTGGCAAATTCCACTGTAGTGTTAGTGCTCACATATCGCTCCCTGCCTCCAAATCTTCTCCCCACGCACTGTAGATACACAGACTGATATTGTGGAGCTTTCTGTAAATTAACAATCTTTATTAAATCACCACATTTTCTTCAAAGCTATTTTCTAAGCACACAACTGAAAAACAGGAAGTGAAAACAATGGGGACGAAGTTTAGGATGAAGACGTAGAGGCAATTTGTTCACAGAGAGCTCAACAAATACACAAAGTCTTCTGTCTAGAGCTCTGTGGCTAAAAATCAATATTCTGGGACGACCCTGCGTGGAGTATTGGCTGGTTGTCACTATCTTCCTGCTCTGCACGTACCAGAGAGGTACATCCATGATGGCTGAAGTCTTCAGGTAATGCGTGTCCATGTTATTGGAGGCGTGGCTTCGGGGTAAGCTCCGAGAGAAAGGGGCGTGTGTTTACTTTCGAAATCTGTCTGACTCACTTATTTTGAGTTTTCAAAATATTCTACCCTACCTTTAATAATGTAAAAAAGAAAAAAAGAAAATGTCATAAGGAGCTTAACATGCTGGACCTGAACCCACAGAGCAAGAATGAAGGCAACAGTGACAGACCAACTGTTTTTAGAAGCAAGAAAATGAGGAAGCACATATATGATGCATGCAAGTTAAGACCATAGATGCAACCTGAATGCACCATATCCAACCAAAGATCAATGAACAATCAAAGATCTGGTGTGGGAATTGGACAAGAGGAGCACTCTTTTAAGACAATGCACTAGTCCACAAGTCCACAGTGACTATGGCTGCCATTCACATTTTAATCAAACAATCCACCCTATTTCCTCACAGATGAAGGACCAGTTTGATCATTTTCTGTATGTTCAAGAGGCTAATGTTCACAGACTACAACATAATCAATCAATCACTCCTTGTATTTCTGTGCATCTTCTAAAAACAGGGAGGGTTTCTCCATCCTGAAAAACCCTTTCTGATCTGACCAGTCATTTTCAACAGCCTGAGGCTAAATCATTAGAGAGGACTTTAGCTACAATGTCATGTTGTACAATGACATATGTACAGCACCTGGTAAGTAATGGTTTTTATTAGGACCAATATCAAGTAGATGTTGAATATAGTGAAAAACAAATTGAGTCCAAGACTGTATTTTCTCTCTTTGTGGAAGCTTATGGTTGGTTGGAAAATTGTAACAGTGAAGGCAGTGGGTTTGTGCTCTGTGTAGTTTGGCAGCCAGTCATTCATATGCCTCCTCAGAGTTTAGCAGTTTAACACCAAGCCTGTTAAAATGCCCCAGCAGCTGTCAATCTGGCTGCTATCCTGGCCTTGTTAGAACCCAGATAGTGAGAGGGGAGGATTGCAGCCTCCAATACATAACATACCCCCTGTATACTGACAAGCAGACAGTATGTGGTGCATTGCGGTTAGAATAACACTCTAATGAGAGGCATGCTGCATGGCATGTGCATCACTGTGAAGGCAGATTTATCAAACAAGTGAAGCAGTCAATTGGTCAAAGGGTTAAGTGTGGATAAATGAAGTAGGCCAAAGAGAGATTACTTGGCATTCATGTCAGGGAGGTTGAAACACAGGAGACTTGGAGGGAAATACTCTTGGATTTCAGTGGGAGCTAGCTGCAGGCTGTCTAATAAAGAGTGGAGCCTATGGAGCCCTTCTAGGTCAAAATGCCATGTGGATCAATCAAAGGCACACAGACCACGTTCCCCCTAGCAAGTCCACAGGTGGTACAAACTAGGAAACACAGTCTAGAAGTCAGAATTGCAGAGCTGAGGACTACAAATTCCATGTAATCCTTGGCCTGGTCAGGCTAACAGCAGTGTCCGTGCTTGAAGGGCAGGTTGGACACTCTTCTCACAGGGGTCAAGCTTCATGCTGCCGGTCCTCACAGCGACCGCATATAAAAGGCCCTTTGCCGAAGCAGTTAGGGTGTCCCTCTGCATCCTCTACACAGCTGGGAAACCTTACTGATGTCTCCATGCAACATATTTTTGTTTGTCACTTCTTTTCATGTAAACAGCATTTTTATACAAGCTATTCCTCTGTGTTATTGCCTTACAGAACACAGCTGATTGGCTTCTTTATTCAAGTACAAACATTTAAATTTAGGACAAAGATCTAATGCAGAGATGGAGGCTTATACTTTGCACTGTTGTGGATGGAAATCTGTTTGAATTGCTTTGTTTATTAGAACCCCTTCTTTTGATACAATTGTGCATGCAATTTGCATTTAATCAAAGTGGAGTGGTGCAGGAGAAGTATTCATGCAAGCCTGAACAGCCATCAGTAATGTTTAGCCTTGAAAACTAGAAATAAAAACAAAGTCTTATAAAAATATTACCAACATAAACATGGTCACTGGCCATATATTTACAACTGATATAATGAAACAAGTATCAAAACTTTTAACAACAGATTTTATGTCCACAAAGGCCATAAAAAAAGTTCCCATCACAAATATGAATGGCTATGTAGTGATGGAGTCCTTCATTGTGACTCAAAGATGTAAAAATAAAAAAAAATAATAATAAAAAAAAAGCATGCAGAGAGGCGATCTAAGGTCATTCTGTAAATGTCATCCCACTTTACAGGTACCGCAAAGCATTTAAAATACTACCTTGAATGCATTTCAAACTTGACCTACCACGGTCATGCTCTGTTGTCCCTCTTGGTATGGATCACAGACATCCAGGATTTCATCTAACTGCTGCTAAATAATTAAAATGAGGAATAAAGGGTGGAGGACCCCACAATCCATGGATGTATTGCCTGTACCAGGGGGAAGTATTACATACATCGACACAGTTGTACCCCACATTTAGAGACAATCCTTAATTCCCTCTGCACACCGATACCTTCTTCCAGTCCTCCCTTTACACTCAATGCAGTGATTAAGGAAAAGCAATCAGATCCTCCTCAGTGCTGAGACATGTCACTTGGATCAATAAAAATGATAAACTCTTAATGGATGCCACTCTTCATCTACTATAATTCCAACACTCCTGCCAGTGTGAAAGCCTCCATGCACAATAATGCCATTTAATATTTATTTACGCCCTGTGAAAAATCAATTATTTGATTTTAAATAGAGCTGAAAGACACCCAACGGCCTTTATCGCTCTTTTTAATGAAGGCTTAAGTCTCTTTGGAGATGGGAGGGAAATTTGTAAATGAAATGAAATGCACTTCAAGCATTTTGGGGTGGAAAGAGAGTGGATTGAAGTTTGTGCGTGTGTGTGTGTGTGTACAAGTGAACATGTGCGTGCAGCTTTAGCTGACACTGTTTGCAGCTACACAGAGTAGGGGAGAAAGTCTGAATCAGGGCTTTCAGTAATCAGTGTCACATTGTCAGGGAGGCTGCCTTTGACTAATGAGAGGTGCTGACAGCCTTGCTGTATACTCCCCTGGCTCTGCTGTTTCAGGGCCTTTGTCAGGTCCATTCTCCCTCTGCTCCCCTCTCGCTCTCCCTTTGCCTCCCTCCGTTTCCTTCCTTTTTCCTCTCCGAGTGACAGGGAGAGCAATGACCAGTGGTCAGCCCCAAGGACACCTCGTGGCATTCCACATGGTGACAAATTGACCATGAGGGACAAGGTGTGGCAAAATTGCAACGGAGATGAAGAGGTTTTGAATGTTCCAGTACCCACCCCCCACCACCACCCCCAGGACTGGAAACTGCAGATACTGTCAGAATGTCAAAGGCAAGGAGGAAGAAAATAAGCAAAATAGAAAAGGAAAGGTAGGCATGGCCAATATCAGAGGTGAGTGAGCCTGGAATTGATAGAGAAGGAAAAAGCTAGTATTGAACACCTGATGTGACATAGTCACCTATTCAGCATGTTGTGTATCAAAGTCCAAAGGATGAACCCTTCCATTATATTCTGCATAGCTCAGCTGCATACTGTACAGGTGACCTCTACGGGGTGTGGCTTATCTTCAAAATCACAAAATCACCAATCCAGTATGGGGCAACGTAAGCATTACCTACATACAGAATATTTTCTGATTCTGATTTGTTAAAAAACAAAAAACAAGGTCACACCATAAGAGTTCCTTTTCCCTTCCTACGTCTTGGAGTTTTAATTTTAAATCTGCAAGCAAAAGACAACATGGAGATTGAACAGTGTCTATAAAAAGATCCAATATTAGAAGGTCCTGTCAGATCAATACTGCAGGTATTAACTGATCATTCTTGTTTAAAGTCAAGTGGAACATCTTTCCTTAAAGTATTTAGGATCGATAGAAATAAAGTTAGAGAGGCTTAAAACATTCCTCACATGAAGATGTCACTCATGCTGTTGGATAACTTTTGTGAGTATACTATATTACTGCCCGTGAGCTCTGTCTCGGTTGCAAAATGCAGTTAAAATCCACAACACATTTGTCAAGTCTTCACTCAGCTCTAATCTGTGTACCTCTACAAAAATTCTAAAATGCCTCGACACCAATCACCATCATTCAAAATGCCAGAGGCGAGGAAAACAATATACACAGGTGCACTGACAAGCAGTGCGTGTTCATATTATCTGAGCTTTTTTCTCACTTGAGTCGTCTTAGCTGGCTGTCTCCAGTCAGGCCTACCTCTGAGCTAATCAGGCCGTCTCAGTTCCTTAGACGCCACCCCCTTGGGACAGCACAGCCACCAGCACATTTAATTGGTTCATTTGTTCCGTCATGTTTTGCTGGGCAGAGACAGAACGGGAGGAAATGCTGCGGTGGAACCATTGTCTCCATGCTCGTCTCCAAGGATAAGAGCAAGTGACACATGAATGCTCTCCCAGATAGATAAATAGAAGAATGGAAGCAAGATAAAGTGTCTAATGAAAGGATGAAGGCAATTCATTTTCTAGCTGCCGAGCGAAGGTCCTGTTTCATTTAATGTATGTTCACAAGTTTAACACACAGCATCCAATGACGGCAGAGATATTGTCACTCTCTCTTTTGTCTTTTATCTATTTCTTTTTCACACCAATTGAAAATATTGCTCCAATGTACACCTGCAAAGAAAAAAAAATGGAGGACTTGACCATTTGACTAATGGTGGGGCGTAAATTTGAATACAATTTGGAAGTAATTAGAATAATCCTTTATTATAAGAAAATATATCTTCTGCTGTGCCACACATTAAATTAAATAGTGTGAGCTAATCACACTAATTTAATATTTACAAAATATGAATACCACCAAGACCAAAGGTCAGCTATTTGCTTATGAGTGAGCATCAGGCCTTGTTTCTGTGACGATTACTATTCTGTTTGCACAAATCTGACCCCTGACCTTATGGCTGATTGAATATGCTGCCTATCAAAGAAATGATTTCAGGGGGGTGTGTAAGCTTAACCAATCAGAGGACAGGAAAAATAACAGCAATGACACAGATGGCTCTTTTCACACTTTACCTTACCTAATCTGAACAATACGTAAATATTTGTTCAACTACGCAGCCATCTGGAATGAAAAAAACAGAACCCCATACCGACCCATCTGTGATAACTTTGATTGGTGCAAAATTAATTAAAAAATAAAAATTCAAGATTTTATTTGTTTGGTTTTTTATTCCACAGTCCTAGCTCTTCCAGTTTTTTTTTTGTTTTTGTTTTTTTGTGAATGACAAATTCAGACTAAGGTGTGGAAAGTTGTGTCCTCTCACGAAACACGAGGTTTGTTGCTGCCAGTTTTGATGCTAGTTAAAAAAAAAAAAACTTAGAATGCTAAAATTATCCAACATTTTTTTTGGTCCATTAATTGTCTGATCATCCCTCAAATTGATTTAGAGTAACATGCTGTGTACACACAGCTGCTTCCCTATTAACATTGCTATTGCATTGTTACTGGTACTGTCGCAAATATATTTATTTTAATAACTTATCTACATTTTAACACTCTGCAGTCTTCTACTTTTGCCACATTTTTGTCACTTAATGACAGTGTAACTTGTAATGCACTATGGTTGTTTTGTTACTTATACTTAAGTAAAATATCTCAACACTGCCTCCATAACTGGCCACAGTAGCAAAAAAGTGTGATCAATATATAAAAACAAATAGGTCAAATAGTTAAGTAAATGACAGGAATATTAAATGTTACATGATACAGGAACAATGGAAAAAATATATATAGCATGTGCTACTGTTGACCTCTGTCTACAGCACACTTGCACACAAAGAAATACACAAGACGAATATCCAGTTACTGCAATACAACACAGTCACATAGAAAGCTTAGCTGCCATAGTGCCTCTGCGTGTGCTCTCCAAGCTTATCACTTCCATCTGATGAATGGTGTAGATTGGATTGGGGTGCAGGCATGGGGAGAGGAAGGGGCTGACACAAAGTAGAAATGGGGGGGCAAACCAAGGCACCATGCAGCTTAATTCTCCTATGCCTGCTCCTGAGATTATCTGCTATGATTTTCCAACATAAAATAAAGATAGATAAATAAAAGCCAGAACCGTACTGAATGACTAACAATGAAAAACCATAAAGGCTTCTGAGTGTCTCCAAGTAATTTATTCAACATTTGCTGGAATACCTGGAGCGCGAACAATTCAGTGGAATTGAGGGATGAAAAAGAAATAGAATATTGTGTTATAGCCGATGGGTATAAAATTATATCTGCCATTAACTCAAGCATAATATTACCATGGTAATACATGACAGGAGGAAAAACAATGCCACCTGATTAGTGGTGCGGCGTGAGACTTGTTGGTGGCAAACATCAATACTGAAAAACTGGGAGTTTCGCTTGAAATGACTTCAGATCTCGGGCTCAGTGGGGACGCCACCTGCTTACATGTGCACATAATTCTTCACGGCACATATGTAATGATGGTAATTGAGGAGCCACATGCATGATGTCGATCCCATTTAATGAGCGCTGTTCAAAGGTATAAGTGTTCCAGCGATCTGTGGGCCGCTCATGTACAACGATCTAAATTTGCTTCATATTCAGGCCACAGAAATCAGACAGATGGGTCTTAACTGAGATTACCTGGGGATCAACCCGTCACCCCACTCCGTTCTGCTCCTGTTTCTTGATATCTAATAGTAATCAGGTTCGTTTAGGGAGAACCACTGCATTACATTTTCAATAAAATTACAGAAAAAAAGTGGTGAAAACGAAACCACTTCACCTCCTTTATCTCCTCACATGTCTATTCTTGTCCTGTGTGCACAAAACTGAATCCAATCCTAAAGATTAGTACTGTCAGTGAAAAGATGACACATACTGCACGGTGTAGGGGTGCAGAGCATGATGATAGCTAACACACTCACACAGTGACAGATGGATCAGTGCTAACCAGCAGACACCATTAAAGTGAACCTTGTGTCGCTGAGTGGAGTAGCTAGTGCAGTGAACAGGACAACTCCACCACAACTCATAGAGGAAAGCGCTGTCATCCACCTCTTTAATGACCACTTACAGCAGAGGGATGGATCTTGTCCAGCTTGCACTCTCCCACCTCCAGCAGGAGTTACATGAAGATAGAGCCAGTCTTGGCTTGTTGCCCTGCTGTCACAATCTCTGGGTCCGCTGTGAAAGTGGGCAGAAGGATGGTGATGATGGTGGGCTGGTTCTGCTGTCTGGAGGCCGGGCAGGGTGTGCTGAATTATACTCTGGAGGAGCTCTGGTTAATGGAGGCAGGTCGCTTAGACATCTGTTTTTGGTGAGCTGAAGAGACAGAGAAAGTGATTTGTAGAAAGCAGGGGGATTTTAAATGCTTTCTTATGTATGTAAGTTGCTAGCATACAGTAGTTTGTGCACACCCACACCCACGCACACACAGATCTCTTGCTCGCACATCTTTTTAACAAACCACTTTGGAATACAAACTACCACATGCAAATTAAGGGCACTGAATGCAGAGCCACACATTCTACAGCTTCCCACCTTTGGCATCTTGCAACCAATCTGCGTCATGCTGACAGACCATATCTTTCTCTGTGCCCTCACTAAAACTGGGAGAATGTCACAGCACTCACATCACTCTCACAAAGATGGATGCTGCAGCACCAACATCGCACAGGCTGCAGCTCAATGACTTTACTAACCTTTTACACCAAACCAGGCCTGCAGCTAGTCAACACATTGCTTATCTTAGCAAATATTGTCAAGCTGATAACTTGGGCCCCTATTTTGTACACGTTTATCCCAAAGGACTGTCGACTCTGTCAGAAACAATCCAGATTTATGGAATGCAACCACTGCAAATGTTTTAAGTTTACATGATGAAGCAGAAATCACAGCACTGGTAGGGAATTCTTATTTCTGCAATGTAGTAGAAAACACTTGCAGAAGTAAATAGGATAGAAAGGATTGGAGTGAGAGTGAAACACAGTAGGCGCTATGATCCATAGTAACCTAGTTAGTGTCTGGGTCCATGAGGGAGTGTTGTCACAGTGACACTGACAGATTTGTTCTTTTTTTGTCCTTAAGACCTCATCACACATACACCCATATATGTGTGATATATATCCATATATATGCCCAGCATATAGTTTGATAGACAGAGACCTGGCAGCCCAGGAAAACCAGACATGAGGGAGATGAAACAGCAGAGTCCCGCTGGAATATCCTTTTCAATTGATCTCCTATGACAGCGGTTTGAGGCTTAAAATCAAAACACATGTACATATATATTCCTTTCTATTACGACAGATGACATTCATATTAGATGAATGGGCACCACAAGTGGGAATAGCAGCAATAAGAATCTGCTTATCTGCTGTGGAAAAAGCAGAGCACATGACTAAGTATCACAGGCACCAAGTCACTGAGTCAGACAGGGAATATCTGTGATTATGCTGTGCTGACAAACATAGCAGACGGATTGAATAGAGAAGTAATAAACAGTGTTTGACTTTGACGTGTGTGTGAAAACAAGTAGCCAATTCTTAAAAGAATTATATCACATTTTTAGTTTTCAGGCACAGGCTTGTTTTGTTTTCCCTGCTACAACAAAGACAGAAGAGCAGAAGAAGACCCCAGTCTGTTTATGATAAGCCAGCTGAATACAAAGAAAAGCTGCTAAATTGACTTATTACGCTTTATGGAGCAGCTATCCAGCTCTGGACTTAGAGGAGGACCAGGAACCCCAGGTGCTGGCTCAGACTTGTGTTATCACTAGACTGAGCCAGCACAGGGATGACAGGGGATAGGACTGAGCCATCCCCTGCCTCAAGACCCTATCTCTGGGCAAAGCCACACAGGCTTGGCCTTTTTGCTGGAGGCCACAGGGTGCAGAGCCTGCAGGGCCAAATTCCTTTTTGAAGGCGAAGCGGCTGTCTGATGGCAAATTCCTTCACAAAGTCATGTTCCCCTGAGAAAAATAATGTGTTTGTGTCTCTTAACCCATGACGCCACTGATAAATCTCACATCTAATGACAAACAACAGGGGAAGGGCATAAGTTGGAGGCAGTGAATCACTGGCCTAAACTGACACACTTGAGGCAACTCAGGTCATGATGTCAAGCAATCATTCAGCCTAATACGAAAATAGATGCCTTTATTTCCTCTATGGAGCTATGGCATGCAGTAAGATATTACACTTTTTTTACAGACAGGTAAAAAAAATTAAAACAAACAAAAATAACTGCTTCCACTGAATAAGTCCTTGGAGTGTGAATTTTGCTACACATCCATATAAAGTTCACTCAGGGTCTACACAAATGAGACTGTCTCTAGGGAGGGTGATTGGCTGGAGATTGCAGTGGCAAGGGTTCCCACTGTGGGACGAATGTACAATGGGGCCCTGAGGGGCCTGCTGGAGAAGGGCGTTTAGCCTCCAAGTGCCCCCCTGTGGTAACTCTATCTCAAGGGTGGTGGGGGGCCCTCAGCTGGGGCTAAGTGGAGGTGTGTAAGTCAGTGTTCCTCCCCTCCGGCTGTACCACCTCCCCGAGCTGGGAAATAGAATTGGTGACTGATGGTTTTGGTTCTTTTCCTGCTTCTTCACTTTACTGGCTGGGAGTACTTTGTGTCGCATGTTTGAGATAACCTTGAAGAGCTATGCTACAGATAAAAGTGGCACCTAGGTGGGAAATTTATCACTCAGTGGGGAGGCCTTTATAATCTTTATAAAAGCCTACATGAACAGTAGCACTGCTCTTCAAATATTGTTTGTATTTTGCAATTCTCACTTCAATTATTATTATTATTATTATTGTTTTCATTTTATTGCAGTTTAGATGAAACTGCATACAAATAAAAGCATCTAGATTTTTAGGAAATCGGATGCTCTGTTCAGAAATAACATGAAGTATGTTATTGTATTCTATTTTATGAAGACCCATTTTTTTTTTTACTCAGCAGCTGTCCAACATTTAGACCTTACCAATCTGAGTGACCGGGACCAAACCACAGATAAAGTAAACTAGGCTATTACTCAGCCTCTTTGTGTTGGCCTTCTGGGTCTCTGAGTATCTTTAAAGCAGTAATCCTCATGCAGAGTGAAGGCTTGGTTGTGTTGTCAAATCCCACAGAAGAGCTAGTACAGCCCATAAGTCTTAAAACCAAAGTGCTGATGATAGAAAGAGTCCATTGTAGTTTAATATAGCACTGTATAGCATCTTTGAGATGATTGCAGGATGCAATATGGGAAAAACGTCTCATCGACAGACAGAATGACATGCTGTTGGAGATTTCTGGAGGTTCTTAATTCCAATGTGCTCTGTATTTAATCTCAGTGAATGCCTTTTTGGGGGGAATGAGTACGATGAGTGCTGTGATGAGTTCTTTTCAGCGGGTGCAGACGTCCAGATGAAGTCTACAGAGCCCCATGAGTGCTCCACCTGTGATCACAACGATTCCAGCGCAGTGCTGCATTCGCCTGAGAGTAAAAAGGCTTTGACACCACCACTAAACTAATGTTTCATCATCGGAAGAGTGAAAGTCTCTCTAATGCACTCTGACATGGCTGTATATGAAGATCACGCTTCATCTCCTGCTTACAATAATGTATGTGAACTTACGAACATTACAGATTCACAATTTATTTGCATCACCACAGTGACTATGGATGCTGTGACAATCTACATTATATGTACAGCAAGTTAGATTTGTGTATGGAAAAAGGATTATTCAGCTGAAAAATCATGCTGTGTGCTTGGTGAATCCAGTGTGACATCGTAGAACTGGGATGCAGGCTTTCTTTCTTTTGCTTCTTACTGTCCAACAATATCAGTATAATTCATACAAAACATCAAATAACTTATATATGCCCTGCTACCGCAATCAAACTGTGCATTTGCGACAATTTGTTTGAGTACATAATTCCTGCTTGTAGAGAAAGACCACACACAGAGATAGCAGTTGATTACAGGGACTGATTTCCTGTTTAGATTCTCTTCCCTAATGACATTATGAATCAAGGACACAAGCTAGCAAACAAGTAATGCTAATTGTTGTTTGCTATAGCGGTTCTTAAAACTATAATACTCGTCAGGAGTGTAGATAAATCTAAAGCCGTGTGGGATGAAGATAACAAGATAAGGCAATAGACTGGCATCATGCCACTTCATCTTTCACTCCCTGTCTTTTTCCAATCTCTTTCTGTCTTTACTGTGGCGTTCTCTTTCACCCCTCTTATCTCACCATCTATCTTTTTGTCAGTCTTCGCCCTCTTTTACAATGCCAACACATCTGTTCAGTCCTTTCCACACCTCTCTCCCGAGCTGTGAGTGATGTTGCCTTAAGCCCTGAAACATCAGAGAAGCCAAAAAAACAGGACAATAAAAGAGAATCTCTCTCTTAGGAGCATTCCAAAGGTGCTTAGCCATAGCCCACAGATAGCTGCTAACATCATTTTTCATTGTTGGAAACATTCGCCTTACAAGGAGAAGTCTAACTTTGTAACACACAGAAGTGATAAACCTCCTTCAAACTTCACTTTTCTCAGGCACTGACTGATTTACAGTAATTGTCTTTATTGTTGTAGTGCTGAGCGTGTGACAGTCCTGGAGTGGATTACAATAGCAGTAAAGGTTATTTCCAAGTTCAAGAAACTACTCTTCAACTACAAGCTGTGTTACAGAATAGAAATGAAGGCAACGATTTGAGGTCATTTAGTTGATGTGCAAGAGACTATTAACAGCTTAATTTAACCTGCTAGAGCGGCTCTTTTTTTTTTATAAGATAAAAAGCGATTAGGCAATACGACACCTTTGCCATTCCTTAATGAAAATCTTCCATTCAGCCCAATTAGCCTTTCTTCCAGAGCGCACACTTCTATTCACGCTGTCAGTTGGTGGGGCATTAGCCTTCACAATCTGTTTGCGCTTCAGTCCCAATAAGGAAGCGCCTCTCTCGGCTCTGGCTACTGACTGCCAGACAAGCATGAAGAATTTCAAAATGATGACAAGTGCCTCTCCGAAAGCTGTGACTGAAGAGTGACAAACGCAGTGAGAATGTCACACAGAGATAGTCAAGTTATCCAAGTTGCAAAAGTTAATGGAGGAGCATTTAGTGCTGTGTTGTTTGGGCCATGGACTATAAAACAGGTCTAACCAAAGACATCTTTGCTTAGGTGTCAGATACCAAGCTGTAACTCTGAAACTAATTGTTTTGTGTTACAAATAAGACTCGCATGCTTAAGAATTGCTGACTTTAAATGTGCAGCTATTCCTAAATAGTACACACTGCAGAAAAGTCCCACTAATGACTTACCAAAGGAGCACCTCAGTATTTACATGACATTTAGAGTTGAAATACTACTAATATATATTATTATTATACTAATAATGTCTGTTTACTTCAACACGTTGACTTAAACTGAGAGAGATGCTGGTGATATTGTGAGAATGCACGAGGTTGTTAGTAATTAAAGAAGAATTTCAGGGTTACTGTCTTGGACCCACAGAGTTCATGCAGTTAAAAAATTATACAGGCAAAAATGGGGCATTTTTCAGGACTGTATTTCAGCATATTTCACTTCAATTACAGTTAAAAGTTAACTGATGATTAAGCTAAAGAGTCTGTATTGTAAAATTTCATATTCATTCCAGTGTCTAACCTTAAAGCTGTTCTTTCCATCATGAATGCTTTTCCTGCCTGTGACCTTGTCAGCGCCTTGTCTGTCTGTCAGCTAGCTCCGCTAAAAAGGCTAAAGCAATCTGGCAGCCTCCCCCGGAAAAGAAGGGAGGGGTGAGGGGAGAAACATGGGTGGAGAGAGAAGAGGGAGATGTGACCTTTCTACTTGCAGAGTTTTTTTTGTTTTTTTGTTTTTCTTTCAGAAGTGAGCCAAATGACAGTTTGGTACATAATAAACTACAGGAAAAGAGCCTGATTTCTTCAAGTTTAATCTATATTTTTTTATACTTCTTATCTATATGTTCTTAGAACTACTTCAAAATGCCTGAGAAAAATGTAATGTAAAGTATCTTAAGTCTCACCAAGAATACAAAACCATGCCAACTTTAAAGGAAATACAAAACGAATGTCTTTGATTGGATGTTCCCAAGCTTTCATACCTGTGTTTTCATCCAAAGAATAAAGGAACACATTGATGTGAAAAGCATGGACATAGAAGCCAAGGATAGGAGACCTGGAGGCTGAACCTTTTATTTATTCGAGTCTTTGTAAGTAACTTGCGATTTCACTCATTTACAACCTGACCATAATATGTCACTATGTCCTTTTGAGCACAACACAATGCATACTGATGTTGTCCTGGCTCACCAAGGTCAAGACCACAGCATTGGTGGCTAATGCCACAGCTTTTGTGATGTAAAGGCAGTCTTTAAAAATGCGGCAGGGTCTCCATCTAAATGGGTGGGTGGGGGGTGGGGGGGTTCGGTAATGAGAAAAGGCTCAGGAGAGGTCACCTATATGCCTGGCATCAACAGTGACGACTTTATTGAGACACATTTGCGAAGACAAAAACACAATCTTTCTCTCTCCCCCTCTCACACATACACACACATACACACACATACACAGGGCGGGTGCTCCCTCAACCAGAAAGGAGACTGAGATTGGAAATAAAGACCATCCTCTGTGTCTGAGGACTGTGAATGGGAGCAGTAATGTTTTCAATTTGAGCCCCGAGAGCAATAATGGAGCTCATTCTACACCACCTAGATACTGTAGTACTGTTTGCCTTAAAGCCTTAGGATTCTATCATCTTTCACCCTCTCAATTTCTTTCCCTTTTTTCCCCCTGTCTGCGTGCTGCTCATGAAGGGATTAATTGCGGAATAAGAAGACGTGGTCTTCTTGAGAAGAAGAAAAAAAAAGCATTGTGGAAAGAAGAGAAAGTGGATAAAAGGATGAGGAGGTGAGGGGCTGAAATCTGGATTTGACTCTGGGTTTCATTTCAAATTTCGGCCTCTCGCATTTGAATGACATCTGCTCGCAGCTGTTCCGTTCACTCACGCGGTATAAGAATTCAATTTCATCGAGAGAGATTGAGTCTCGGGGCGAGCACCCTGCATCTCTTAACGTTAACATGCCAGGGAGTGAGTCATCCTTCCTCGGCTGGGAAGGGAAAACTCATTTGTGTCATGAGATGTAATCCAGGTTATTGTCTCATGCCAGCTTCCAAGTATCTTTTAACAGATTTTTAAACACTCACTAGGGAAATAATGCGGTGAGATCTAACTGCTGAGCCGAAGGCAATTGTGAAATAGTCAGATCTGAAAAAAGATGATTACTTTTGTTGACTTGAATACATTAATGTAATAGATTGTGTCCTTGAGAAGTGCTATGTCAGAGCTTAGTAAGGATGAAGAGCTACCAAAGGTGTCATAATATGATCTGTGAAAGAAAACTTCAGATGAACTGGAACGTCAATAAATCAAAGTACAGCAAGGACGGCAGCAAAGTAAGCTCTTTGTGGCCGCCAGTATAATAGCTCTACACTATCAACCATGGCTACAGTTCCCATTTGTGACAAAAGCGTGCGCAACTTCTCTACAAGGTAGTTCATCTGACCTTTAAGAAATGCATCTAAGAGGACAAAAGTGGAGCAGTGAATGAGGTACTCGGAGAGAAAGAAGGAGAGAAGCAAGATAAAATTCTCTTAAATGAACGGACAATGACAGTCTTCTTCCACAAAACACTGTTAAATCTGCGTGTCTTAATTTCCTGCTCCATCCATCAGAAACAAAAGCTCAAGTCTGTGCAGACGATTTAAACCGACGGTGCTTTTCATCTTGCCCTTTATGTCCATTTCTTGACAAACAAAGCGACAATGGGGCATCATCAAGATTGTGCATTTTTCATGCCCATCAAATAACAAAAACGACTTGTCTGCATTCCTTCGTGCCTGTCATTGTGTTGCAAACAAGTTAATCCCTCTCCTGAGTGATTGTGAAAGCCAGTCTGTACATGAGTCAGGCGCAAACAAAACTAACTGTAACTATATAAGTACTCATTACTTTAGGCCATATTATATGGCACATGAATCAGAAGGTCTATGTATGGTTCTGCTTTCTTGAGATCAAACGGTTTCAATCATAGTAAAACAGCACGTCTTTGAGATGAGAATCAGCAGTTGTTAGCCTTCAATAATGCAGGACAGCCACTTAATGCGTATACTTAAACTAAAAGGGTGATGATCAAAGAGAAACACTAAGCAGGTTGGATGATGCTAGTGCTGAGTAAAGGATGTCCTTGCATGTGCACTTTACTTCCGATTTAAAAAGCAGGATATTTGAGCATTCAGTTTCAAAGCATGGCTGATCTCAAGCAGCTATCCATCACTGGGCTGTGACTGACACATAAGGTGCATTCTGATTGGACTACAAGGACATATCCAACATGATCCACAGCCGGTGCATGTGACGGAGCAACGGTGTAGGTGGAGTGTGGGGGATGATCAGTCAGTTCAAACAGAAGGGGTTCTGATAAGATTATCATTAAATAGACAGTTGTTTGGATGTTAAGATGCCATATAAACATTATTCCTCCGCTCCGTGACCTCGATGAGATATTAACCCTTTTTTGTACTGCAGCCTTCTTTTGACCGACTCTAGGGAAAAAAAAAAAAAATGTTATTTAATTTAAAAGAATGTTGTTGTGAGTGTCACAGGTCAGAAAAGGCATTTAACTTCATGCCTAAAATATGATTACCACAGAACTTTTGTCTGGCTTTCATCAAGTGAAACACCTACACACTGCATTTGAACTGATGTCAAGAGATTGACCTTGGTACTTTAGCTGTATGCTCAAAATCAAATCAAGTACTTTAAAAACGGGAAGCTATTTCTGCACTGTTCACCCAATATGCACAATTATTACAATAAAAGCCCCCTACAGTTTATATCCAGCCCTCTAATCTCAGGCTTTATTTCATTTTACGTCCAAAGTGCTGGATTAAACAGCAAAACGACCACAATGTGGCTGCCAGGGTATGTATGGACCACATTCTCTTACTGCAGTGACTGCCAGATTATCTGAAATCTGGGTGAAGCCTAGAAGAAGAGTTTATATCTCTGTATAGAGGCCACTTATTCTTTGGCTGTTCATGCTGCAAAGATATTCATGTCATGTTTGATGCTTGGTCCATGACGTGTCCATACTGTACTAACAATGAATTTTCTGAGCTGGATCATAATTGAGTCACACATTATTATATATTAACATATTAGCTGACTCCCTGTCTCCAGCAACTGCCTCAAGCAGGGAGACAAACAGGTCTCTGCTTTTACCTGTTGTTGCCAAGACACTGATGTATTAAAGGTAGGGTAGGAGATTTCCTACTGATGCACTTTTTGTTAAATAAGTGTATCTTCTCAGCAACGGATTAGTTCGGCAGTTTCGCTTAAAAACGAAGAATATTAATCATCTGTGGAAGCTATAAAACGCTAAAAACATCAACCAATCCTGCGAGGCGCCCCTGCGTGTATAGTTGGCTGGTTGTCACTCTCTTCCTGCTCTGCGCGCTCTGAAAGAAAGGGGCGTGTGTTTCTCACTGAGTTTTCAAAATCTCCTACCCTACCTTTAAGCACTTTGGAAAAAGAATGGAAAGCAGCTGACATATGCGAGGGCTATCAGTCAGTGTAACCTGACAAACCAGATGGTTTTCCATACAGAACTGTTGTGCTTAAACACAACAAATGACTCGTTAAAACATAATGCACTAGCTTCAACCAATCAGATTATTACTCACTGTGGTCACCAAATGACACACACACAGCTAGTTCCTCAATTACTGCATAATTAAATAAAAATCTGAGGAAGTATGTAAAGAAAAGGCCATCTGTATTGTTGTATTAATCCTAAATTCTTTTATGCTTTTGTTCTCCACAAAGATTCCCATAGCTCAAAGGATCTAATATTGTTGAGGCGGTGTAACATTGAAATTGTCATTGTACACGCACTAACAGGTAACTTGCACAGATCTATTTAGACAGCGTTGACAAAATGTCACTACTAGACAACCTGTGAATGGGAACAGGTTGCACCGCACCTATGAAAATCATATTTACCGCAAGTCGACAGCTTCAAGAACCACTGCAGAGAGAGATGGCAGCTGGTTATGCCTAAGAAGGATAAAGGTGATTGGCAAAAAAAGAAAAAAAAAACTAAACAGATGCACCTCTTAAGTGCTAAAAAGGGGAGCGGTAATGAAAGCTCGTGTTCATTTAGGCCTCCTGTCTCTTTCCAGTGGAGGCCAGACAGGACAGCTTCATCAGCCCCCCCTTCCATTTTTTTTTTTTTTTTTACCAGGTCCAGGAACAGGGCGTGTGTGTGCCAATGCTGTGATGGCCAGCAGGTTTATCTAAGCTGACAGAGATGAATCTCCCAGCAGAGGGCTGGGCCTGTTCAGCTGTCCTGCTGAGGTGGAGCCCACACCGGGGCTGACGTTAAATTATTTCAGGAGGTAATTAGTCTTCTGTTTTTCACCAAGATGCCAAATGCTCTCGATCTCATGCTCTCATGCACACATTCTTGTTCCCCATCTAAAACAAACCTGTAGTGCTGATAAAAAGGCAGACATAAAAAAGAGAGAGAGAACAAGTGCCTTCATTTAACTTATCTAACATCACCTGAAAACTCAGAAAAGATCATTTAGAGATGTAGACTCTGAATAAGTGGTTAAAAGGTGTTAATTTCAACAAAGATGTCACTCCATATGAAATACTAACAGTTATAACTGTTATTATTGAGAATAAAAGAATCTCGACACCCACTTTCCTCTGCTGTTAAATTCTCGGATTCTAATTTGGTTAATGATGTTAAATTAAAGTCTGCACTGGCTGACTTGATGGCAGCAGACATTATTAACTTCAGTTATTCCATCAGTAGACCTTGAGAGAGAAGTGCTAAAGATATGATCACAACTCAACAGAGGTGTTAGGCTCTCTTTCTATACTCTTTCCCCTCTTCCTTCCTTGTGCTCTCCAAAATCTGTTTTTTTTTTTTTTTGCCCCGCATCAAAAGTAAAATTAATGTTGATGCCCTATCAAGGAAAATATGATTTGGCTGTCACATTATGAATATTGTTGCCTTTATGGACTATATTATGCAAAGTCATGCAAATTAGATACGCAGCTATCAGAGAAAACAACCCTTAATTTTGTCCTTCTGCTTTTCTTGTGTTTAGCGTGTAATGTGGTTATGTGTGCTGCCAGCAAATGAAAAGTCACTTTCATGCCGTATTATTTTCTCATGTCGCTTGCTGATCAAGTGGTGCATCTATTACCACCACTTCATCCTAAAACAAACAGAGTGCCTTTTTTATACATAAACTTTCTGTTGTGCTAAATGCACCACAAGAAAACTGCAGCAACTTTCTAAAAAACCCACATCCCTGAACCGTAAATGCACTGTGCTTATCTTTTTGTAAACACAGTTGCTGGAGTGAAGCAAGCATTTAAAATAACATCATCGCTTCATCCCATGTCCACTGATATACAGAAAAATGAAAATAAAAAACACGGCAGTTTACAGTTACTTAGATGAGCCTGTGGCTCTGTTCTCTCATTCAGTGGGTCATTTGAGGGGTAAAGAGTAATTTACCATGAAAATCCAATTGCTTTAATCTAATTTCCTTTGATATAATTCACAATAGGCTTACAGCCACAAAGCGTTTACCTAGCTGAAACACTGAAGTTGTCCCTTGGGTGCAATTATAGTCCAGCTACAGGTACCAGACTCACACAACATTAAATAACCAGCATCTCCCACCACACTGTTAGACTGAAATGAAGGAGATCAAAAGAAGAAGCGAAGAAATATAAATTTCTGTGACAATTACACAGCATTTTCTTACTATAGTCATGTAATTTCACCATTGTGTGTAATCTAGTCTGCCCTAAGATCAGTGTTAATTTTGGCAGCAATTTCTGATTTAGTTTTTATTTTAGTCTTGTGACTAAAATGTCATTTGATTTTAGTCACATTTTAGTCATCAACATTTTTTAACTTTTAGTCTAGTTTTAGTCGACTAAATATCAAATAATTTTAGTCGACTAAATATCAAAGAATTTTAGTCGACTAAATCTGCCGTGGATTTAGTCGACTAAAATTCTATGATATATATTTTTGCATGAAATAATTAAGGTTTTATTGTGCAATAAAACAGGCACAGCTTTAACTTGTGTTATTTGAAACAAACATCTCTTTATTTAATTGCTATTACCTTTTCACAAAAGCAGCAGTGAACAGTGAGCTGCTCTCCCTGAATACACTGTTCAGTCATGACCTTCTTCATGAATCCTCCATAACTACAGCAAAACACTTCAGTGACAACTTAGAAACAGGTCGCATGCTGTAAAACCATCAGCAGCAGTGTCTTCATTTATAGATTTTGTCACGTGTATCTTTGACGGAGGTTAAGACGACTCGTCTGCAAACGTCGCTTCACGTTTATTGTGTTTTTACCGCTGATAGTCGCTCCACATGGTTTGCAAACCGTCTTGTTTGTCTTGACATCAAACGTGTCCGTGTGTCTGTTCTTCTCCTGTGTTGTGTTACCATGCATGAGGACGCCTTCTTCCAGCATCGCGGGGTAACGTCCTTACGCAGAGATCACTTCTGATTGGCTCTCTGCCGCCATCTCCTGATTCGTCCCTCCCTTCCACAAACAAAATTTGCTCCGATTGGATCTCGTCTCCATCAATAATTTCGTCTCGTTTTTTATTCGTTGACGAAAGTGTCAATCCATTTCGTCTTCGTTTTTGGCACCGTGCGTTTTTATTTAGTTATCGTCTCATTTTTATCAGCAAAAAAAGGTCGTTAACGAAAACTATGACGAAAATGATTCGTCAACAAAATTAACACTGCCTAAGATGCAAAACAGCACTTTGGTACTTATGAAACACAACAATAACATTTGCTTACAACTAGTTCATATATCCAGAGGAGCATAACAAGTTTGTGACTGGCCGCGGACCGACAGCCAAAATTCTCAATCATCCCTGCTGCTCCAAAAATTGCAAAGGACACACTGATTAATCTGTTGCTCTCCCGCTGGAGACAGCAGGGAGACGGAACAAATTCTGATGCTAAAGCTTTTCCACATGACACAGCAGATGGAGTTCTGGTAATTCTTGACCAGAGGTGGCGATCCACCACCAGCAAAGCTGTGCAAGGGGGATAAATGAATAGAAATACTGTATTATTAATAGGTGGACCTGTGGTAACTGTGGACAGTTGGCTCTTCTTATCCCTGTTTGCTCTCTATCATGGTGAACGGAGCATGACCTTCACTACATTTTGGGGGATTCTGACTTCAGGACAAATACAATATTTGATAATAAAAAAAAACACATGGTAGCAGTCAAATTTCTAAGGCGATTGAGATGACTAGTGTTATAGCTTTGCACAAGGGGTGCAGACATGATCCGGAGGAGATATGAGGAGTCAAATGACAGATTCATTTACACTCAACAAAAATATAAACGCAACACTTTTGTTTTTGCTCCCATGTTTCATGAGATGGACTTGAAGATCTAAACTTCATTCCAGATACACAATATTACCATTCCTCTCAAACATTGTTCACAAATCTGTCTAAATGTGTGATAGTGAGCACTTCTGCTTTGCTGAGATAATCCATCCCACCTCACAGGTGTGCCACATCAAGATGCTGATCTGACATCATGATTAGTGCACAGGTGTACCTCAAACTGCCCACAATAAAAGGCCACCCTGAAATGTGCAGTTTTGTCTCACAGCAAAATGCCACAGATGCCACAAGCATTGAGGGAGCGTGCAATTGGCATGCTGACAGCAGGAATGCCAACCAGATCTGTTGCTCGTGCATTGAATGTTCATTTCTCCACCATAAGCCGTCTCCAAAGGCGTTTCAGAGAATATGGCAGTACATCCAACCGGCCTCACAACCGCAGACCACGAGTAACCACACCAGCCCAGGACCTCCACATCCAGCAGGTTCACCTCCGAGATCGTCTGAGACCAGCCACTCAGACAGCTGCTGAAACAATTGGTTTGCATAACCAAACAATTTCTGCACAAACTGTCAGAAACCGTCTCAGGGAAGCTCAACTGCATGCTCGTCGTCCTCATCGGGTCTTAACCTGACTCCAGATCGTCGCCGTAACAGACTTGAGTGGGCAAATGCTCACATTCGATGGCGTCTAGCACGTTGGAGAGGTGTTCTCTTCACGGATGAATCTCGGTTTACATTGTTCAGGGCAGATGGCAGACGGCATGTGTGGTGTCGTGTGGGTGAGCGCTTTGCTGATGTCAATGTTGTGGATCGAGTGGCCCATGGTGGTGGTGGGGTCATGGTATGGGCAGGCATCTGTTATGGACGAAGAACACAGGTGCATTTTATTGATGGCATTTTGAATGCACAGAGATACCGTGATGAGATCCTGAGGCCCATTGTTGTGCCATACATCCATGAACATCACCTCATGTTTCAGCAAGATAATGCACGGCCCCATGTTGCAAGGATCTGTACACAATTCTTGGAAGCTGAAAATGTCCCAGTTCTTGCATGGCCAACATACTCACCGGACATGTCACCCATTGAACATGTTTGGGATGTGCTTGACCGGCGTATACGACAGCGTGCACCAGTTCCCACTAATATCCAGCAACTTCGCACAGCCATTGAAGAGGAGTGGACCAACATTCCACAGGCCACAATAGACAATCTGATAAACTCTATGCGAAGAAGATGTGTTGCACTGCATGAGGCAAATGGTGGTCACACCAGATACTGACTGGTTCTGAGTCCCCAGACCGCCAATAAAGCAGAAACAAAATGCACATTTCAGGGTGGCCTTTTATTGTGGGCAGTTTGAGGTACACCTGTGCACTAATCATGATGTCAGATCAGCATCTTGATGTGGCACACCTGTGAGGTGGGATGGATTATCTCAGCAAAGCAGAAGTGCTCACTATCACACATTTAGACAGATTTGTGAACAATGTTTGAGAGGAATGGTAATATTGTGTATCTGGAATGAAGTTTAGATCTTCAAGTCCATCTCATGAAACATGGGAGCAAAAACAAAAGTGTTGCGTTTATATTTTTGTTGAGTGTACAACTGCCATTAATCCAGCTTTAACCTGTCAGCTCACAAGTCAAAGTCTTTGTGAGGACTCATAAATGTCACCTTGTATCTTAACTTGGATGGTTCTAAGTTGCCGAATGTTTACCTTTGTTGGAATAGATATGAAAGACCATGTTGCTGCATTTTGTTAAACTGATTCATATTTATCGTGTTGTCCCAAGGTCTATTTTGTGTTGCATCTGGCACTGCAATTGTTTAGACGGTCTACCACAAAGGTTGTTTAATGATGCAAAAAGCCCAATCAGATGTGCTCACATCTGCTACAGCTGTCAATATGGCAGGTAATTCTGTTTTGTTTACATAATTGTATAAAATTACTCTCTATAATTTTCCTCTTAACAGACACACACTCTGAGGAAAAGGCGCATTGGAAGTACCATTATCAAACATGACAAAACAACCTGAAACCCACAAAGACTCCACCAGGACCAGAATAAGGCACTACTCTCATCTCCTCCTTAATGACGCAGTGCTTTGTGCTTCCAGGTGGACTTGAACCACAACCAGAGGACCAGAGGAAGGGACACGCAGGGACCATGTGGTCTACATGTAAAGCCTGCACTCCCTTCTTTCCAGGGGAGCGTGTCATGCTTGGGGTCTTCTCCCTGTGGTTGAAGGACTGTCCATGTGACACATGACGCCAAATGGTCACACGTCAAGCTGATTGCACATCGGATGCGTGAAAAACTGCAGGAAGAGTGAGAAAATGGCCAAGGTGGGTTGTGCTCTCCCCTGCAGCACTGACACCAGCACTTTAGGCTTGTCCTACTGCTGAACCAAACCATTTCAGACAAATGGGGAGGGGGAGATATCGATTGTACATTCAAGATGCTTTGGTATCCTGCTGTTGACAGACAGAGGGGCTTAGAGAAGCCTGTGTCTGAAATGTGTTTGCATGGTAAATCACAGCAAGCCACCTGCTTTAGTGTCCTTTACTTATTTTATTTCACAGGTCTGTGAGCCACTTCACAGTAAGACTAACTTCCCTGTGAAGCCATTCAGCATGGATGACCTGCACAGGCTGTGGGACATGCGCACATTTCTTCCTCTCTGTTTTTTGGTGAGCACACATCCATACAGTATGCACACACATCCCCCCCTTGCTTTATCATTTTTCAATGTCACATTTAATGAATTTCAGACCACATCAAGTCATAGCCGTCTCAAATCATAAACCTCCATAATAAGTTGGAATAGATCGTTCATGGTAGCAGGGGTTTGCCTGTTACCAGCTCTGTAATTGTAATACATTGGACAATACATCTAAATTATATGTTTCAACCTCTGCCTAGTTATAGCGGGGTACGTGTTGTTGTATGGCAAATACATCCAGTCGAAAAACTCAAAAGTGGTCTGTAAAATCCTCTTTAACTGCTCTGTTATTCAAATATGATTGCAGATGAACTGCTATGCCGACATATTTATTTAATATAATAGGCTATTTTGAAGGTGAAAGCAAAAAGCAACAGCAGGGGAAGCAAGATTACAATGACTAACAACTCTATTATGTCCCTTGTCCTCTATCCCTTGTTTCCCTTCCTCTCCGTAATCTCATTTCACAGGGGACCGTGGCGAGGAGGAAGGAACTTTTCCTGCGGTATCACACGAGAGACTACTCTTCCACAGGAGGAAAAATGAAGCGAATAAATAAAGGGAAAATCGAATTCCTTCAGCCGTTGCAGGAGCGCCAGCCAATGAATCAGCAGAATAAATTCTCTCTAGAGATAAACAAACATGATATTTCAGCAGGGAGCTACAGGACGGAAGGGCCCCTGTCGCTCTCGTAAAGTTCAGAGGGCTCCGGACCGTAAAAAGAGCCGCCTTCTCAATCAGGGAAGCCTCTGTCAGGGAAGCCTTTACAGCTAAAGCTATGTGATGAAAACACACACAAGATCTCACACACACACACGCCCTCAGCGAGGATTTTAACACCTCAGATATATAGCCTCATATAGAAGGCCAGTAAAGTAGGATTTTGAAGCACAAGTGTCTCCCAACACACTGTCAACACACTAAGTGCTTGTGGTCTTGATTTACACAACCATGAGCTTCACTGTTCCTGCATGCTGTAATAATAAAACACAAGGCTGTATCCTGATCGGAGACATGCAAAAAGCCTTGAACCATGAACCTTAATTTCGGATTTTCTTTGGCTCATTTTATTTGCAAGCATCCGGCTGTGTTTTAAATATATAAACTTGATGCCCTTTTGGTGATCAAACCCATACATCACTGTGAGTAGTGAGGCATTTGTGGTTTCTGTGTTGTGGCTCAGTAATGATAACAAGACAACAGTGACAGCCAGAGTCAACATTTATGCTGTTGACTTTAAAGGTCAAAGCCTTGTGCATGTTCCTCTGCCTTTTTCACACCTTCAGGCAGAAGCACGAGCTGCAGATGTGAGAGAGCCACTCATGTGAAGTGAGACTTGAAAAGAGAACTCTTTGGGGGGAAACATACACATCTCTTTATGTGTATTAGTAATTCAGAAGACATCAAAAAAGGGTGTAAAAATTCAATTTAGAATTCCGTTTAGCATATACGCCATGCTATACTTGACAGTCGGATTTGTATCTTCTTTTTTTTTGTTGTTCTGCTGGAGATAGTTGTGTCAGATTTCTTGGCTGAGGTTTTGTCTGCCTAATTTATTGGATTGTTTTCAAACACACACCGAAACTCTTGCCTTGACAGGATAAATGGTTCCTATAACAGAGAGGCACATTACTTTGGCACAGAGAGAAAATTTTAGAACAGCATGGCAAACTGTAAAGCTGCTAGTCTCTCGTCAAGGAAACAACATATAATTGGCCTCGGCACTTGAACTGTTAGTGCTGTACAACACTTGTAAGGGGATGTCAGGATAAATGGATTCTAACAGAAATAAAAAGGGCACACCACATACGTTTTGCTTTTTTTCCCCATGTAATTATAAGTATGGCATTCTTTTTAAAATGTCGCAGCTCCTAAATGTAATAATATGGTAAAGTAATATAATAAACTATTTGTACTTTTAACAGGATTTTTTACAACCCTGTTAAACACAAAGTGGCACAAAACATGCTGCTTACATCCACCACGAAGGACTTAAGCCATCCTAATCTGCTGGGCCTCTCCATTTTTGTGGGGGTCCACATTTCCCTTTGTTGCCTCCGTCTACTATCTACAAATAATGACAACAGTTGGGGATTTTAATGACTGCTCACTCAGGCACAGCTCAAGTGGTACCTGTGATTCTGTCAATGAGACAGAAGAAGGACCAGATTTCTCCCTCTTGGATCAACATTAGTGTTTTTTTCTACTGCAGGAACAGTGACGCTCTTCAGAAGTCACAAGACAATGTAATAAAATCTTTCTTTCCTCATCTGCTCTCTTATTGCCTCTGCGGGGATTCTGGTTTTATATAAATAGTGTAACAGTAACAGCCGAGATGTTAAATTTAACTAAACAGCACCAAGCCTGGTTCATCCCAAAGACCAACCCTAAACAAATAGGCCCTATAGGTGCAGCCAGTAAGTTCCTGCAGTGTAAATGAACCAACCAGCCGACCCTGTGGTCCCTTAGAAATGTTCTTACCTCTGGATCCTGGATTTGAGATTTTCACCAAAGCCTCTCTCTTAAGAAAGAGCATCATACAGCTTTACTGTCATCTAATCTGTAATCCAGACAACCAGCAAACTGTACATGGAGATTTGCAGGATGTAGCTAGTATACAGTTATTTTTGAGCTGTAGCCTGCAGTGGCATTGTAGTTTATTATTAAATCCTCCTCACTGACTATATTTTTTTAACAATGTAGGGCACACCAGCCATTAGCCCACATCGGCATGACTGTCAGACCTGTTCAGTGAAGTCAGCGGTGATAGTGGCAGCTCTGACTCTTTTTTTTTTCATATGGTTTCTGGCACCATCAGCTTCCACGTTATAAACTGCTTTTCAACATTCTGTAAACCACATTTTCCTCTTCTCACCTACAGTTTTCAAACTTTTATTACCCATGACTCCTGAAGACGTCTTCTTGACAGAAAATCAATCAAAGCTATTAAGTTGCAAAAATAATTAACTAAACCATTTTTCTTTTATTATTAGACATTGAAAACAAATCCCACAGACTTGAAATGGCACACAGGGGTTAAAGACCGAAATAGTAAGGCTCCATCCCACAAGAGCATCTCACTCAAAATCGATAAAAGCCACCGACATTGTGAATGACTGAGCTATCATCCCTCACTATTTATAGCATGTGATGCTCTGTGAACCGTGAAATTAATAAATAGCATGCTCAGTAATTGCCTGGAAACCAAGCGCTGTGGCAAAGTGAGGTATAAAATCAGTGGCATCAGATGGGGTTTCTAATAAGTTGTCACATTATTGTCAATGACCTTCAAGCAATTAAAACAGTAGAGGAGTTAAAGCTCCAGACTGAGAGATGGGGCGTGTTTGGGGGGGGTTAAGAGCATTTGAATTGATAGGAGTAAAGAAGAACTCTATTAGGATAGGAGGATCTTCATTAAAAGGTACTGAGTGAGAGAGGGAGAGCGCTCTGGAGAGCAGCAAGTTTGCCAGTGGCCCGATTTAAGCAATCGTTTTGCTTAATCTGATGGCAGTGACACTGAGGGCCTTATGAAATCATGATGTTCTCCATTCAATGAAGCGTCAGGGGGTTAGAAGGGAAGCAGATTGCTTGATGAGCACTGCTAGTGGTTCAAGGCACTTTTTTCTTATCTAACAGTACTTCCATATACCTCAGAAAGAAAACTGTATCTGTGAACATGAAAAAAGCATTTGATAAAAAAAATACTATATGTTCCCACCATGCTAACAACATGGTCACATCCATCATCCTGCAGTGCAGGGTCACGGCAGGCTGGAGCCGATCCCAGCTAACTACAGGTGAGAGGTGGGGTACACCCTGGACAAGTCACTTGGCCATCACAGGGCAACATACAGACAGACAACCATTCACAATCACACACCTAGAGGCAATTTCAAATTGACCAATTAACCTGAGCATGTCTTTCGAATGTGGGAGGAAGCCCGAGAAAACCCACAGAGGCCCAAACTCCACCGGGAGCCTACTTGCTGTGAGGCAACAGTGCTAACGACTGCAGCACTGTGCCGCCCAACATGGTCACACTCCCTGTAAAAAAAAAAAAAAAAAACTATTTTGTGCGTTTATCCTTCGGTGTCCCAAATGCATTTTTATGTCAGTGTGCAGGATCATAGGTGTATTCCAGCTCATCACAGATACTGGGCCACTAACTGGTACCTCATAATGCTGTAGGATAAAATCCAGCAAAACAGTGTTAGGTACACTTATTACTATACAATAAGGGGAAAAAAGTACTTACTTTTTGTCAGTGTGGGTAATAAGCAGGGGTTTAGTAACTATATCAAAACCCTGAATATTAAATTGAGGTGTTTTTGGAAACCTTTATTTTGAAAGATGCTGCTTAGCATTCCTGCTCTCATGTCCCTTTTAGCATGTTCAATGTACATTGAGTGCATTATATTTAATGCAAAGGTTTGGTACATAAAGTCATACAGTACTACAGGTATCTCAAAAATGTATCACTACTATTTGCATTATGTCTCAAAACGTAGGAAATCTGAACTGTAACTACTTAAAATACTGATATAAACTATCTGACTAAAACTGTTACATTTTTAAATGTGTTCAAATTGTTATTGTTAAGTCAATAAACTTACTGTGCCTCATACTTCTCTACTCCGACAGCAGTTGACAGATCTATCTGAAGAACACAGAAAATTGTCTTTGTTTAATTGTCTTGCAGCACATCCTTTTGTCTGGATTGAACAAGCAACCTCTGACTCATTAATTAGTCAACTTCTCTACCTGTGGGCCAGCCTGCCACACTCTGCTGTGACTGATGGAGCAAGGACAAAGGAAAGGGGCTGTGGTTACTGATGCAAATTATAAATAGATTTCATGTAATAAAAGCTTTCATTGGTAAATTGGTCTTACAAGTTTTGCAGGTAGTGTAGCTCTGTAACATGTCAATGTTGAGATTTTTGAGCAACACAGTGAGATCGCAACAATAATACAACAGCAATCTTCAGTGCTATTCTAGCCGAATGAACAGCGAAATAGAAAAGCGAGGAAAAGAACAGGCTGAAACAAAGTGAGTGAGGGCAGGTGGCGAGAGAAAGAAAGGCGAGGGTGGATATCGCCCAGTGCTCTTTAATAACCAGGGCAGCGGAGGTTCAGGGACCAGACATGAGCAGCCCAGTGGACACTAGAAGAAGGCCAATGGGGTCACACTGCACGAAGGGGGAGACATACAGCATCACACCCACAGGAGATTGATGTGTTTCCCGGCAATCTACAAGCCTATAAAAAGGGGCACGGTCTGTGGGCAAGCTTAAAAACCAACCAGGGAATTGGTGGACAAAAGTTCATCTGGCACTGTCATAACACTGCAGCATGACAACATAACCTAATAACATCAACAGCTTTACAGGTAGGATGACTATGGCTCCTGAAGAAGACCGAAGACGGGATTGTTTATTAGATTCTAAGTTGATGTATAGATGTGGACTTGCAACATACACACAACAGCACTGGACATGTCAGTCTCTATCCCTTTGATGCTCTCTGTTTTATGCAGAGCTGCCCTGTGTGTGTCTTTCCTTTACACATCCATGGGCTCACATACTGTTCTACCACTGGTCACACACTAATCAGTCACTAGACAGCTGGCCCTTAGTTCATAAATATTCACATTTATCAGCAACTCCTCAAAAAAAGTCAAAGCTTTACCATTTTTATTTTGTTACTCCCTCTCTCTCTACATGAAAACATATGTATATCAAAAGTCCAATACCTTATCAAGGCCAGGCAACTGTCCCTTTAACATCCCAAACCCACAGTAGGAAAAGGCAGTCAGGTCCGTGTGTTTTCAGTACGATGTACAATAATGGATTTTTTCTGATATTCAATATTCCGATATTGTCCAGGTCAATTTGGCTTATTGTGTCTTCTACAATGGAATCAGCATGTGTCTCCTGTACAACTGAGAAACAATCTTAGCAATTAAAAACTGTGCAATCCATTTCTGACACTTTAAAAACCCTCCACATATACAGTACGTGTCACTATTTACTAGGGGTGGGACGGTTCAGGAAAAAAATCCGAACCGTTCGGTACACGTGTTTCGGTTCGGGGCTGGACATGCGCATCAAGTAATGCAGGGAGGCATTTTTACCACAGCATAGAGACGAGTGTTGACAACTTGGCATCTCTCTTGCTACATTTGGTGACTTTCCAAACCTTTTCTTTTTTCAAAAGCATCTACTGACTCTCTCTCTGGTGACATTTGGAGACTGGCGTGAAAGCGCGTATCATTTTGCAGCCAGACTACTCTCCTCGACAAGCAGCGGCCGTGAGCTCCTCCCCCGCCTCAGCGCATTTACAAGCAGTCTGTCTCTGTAGCTTCATGCAGCAGGTTCAGCTGCAGGCAAAGCAGAGAGGAGACCCACAGCACTCTGCGTCCAGTCGTGTGCAAAGCTGCCGAAGGTCCCCTCATGGCTTACAGAGCGGAATGTAAATAGTATATTTCAATGGCAAAAACTAAATAAAAACACGGACATAACACCGTTAGCTTAGCCTAGCATAGTCATAAAGTTCAGGCTATCCAACTAGCATGTCATCAGCAACGGTGGACAAAGCAACACACATTCTCTGTTCGACGGTGTGTGTCTGTGTGCAGACAGCAGCTGTGAATTGTAAACGCACAACTATGCAGAGGCAAATCACATGCTGCCGTGCAAATAAGCTAAATAACATGAGCTGTTTAGTTTGTTTAATAAAAGAACAAGGTGAAGACCTGTTGTATAGGAAAGGTTTTCTTAAATGGCTTCTGTTCTGATCTGGTGCTATATAGAAATGAAAAAGAAGTGAAATTGACTTGACCTGATATAACTCATCTGGTATTTCTAGAGTGTTTAATGTAGAAAAAACCTTAACAATGTGAACCGAACCGAACCGAAAACTGTGACCTCAGAACCGTGATACGAACCGAACCGTGGATTTGGCGAACCGTTCCACCCCTATTTAATATATACACTCATTAAAATACTGGTGTAACTTGATGCAAGTGTTTACACTTACCAGGGTCACAGTAAGTATTAGATGTCAATTTTTCACTTTGAAGCCATTTACTATGTGCTGATTTAAACAAACAGAACAGAAGAGTATAATAAATTGTAGATTGTTATTTTTTCACTACATAAACAGGGAGCAGACGAAAAACACACACTCTCCTACGTGTTTAAAAAAAACAAGAGAAATATAAGCATAATAAGTTGGCTGCAATTATCATCCTCAGCCTTAAATAGCACACGTTGGTGTTCAAAGAATACTTTGACATCTGAAGAGAGAGTCTTATTAACCATATAGCTGGAAGGTATGAGAACCAATAGCAAATTGACACTCCCATTAAGCTTATGTGAAAGATCACAAGCTTTGGAGAGTCATAGAAACCAAATTGAAGCCAAACTGACCAAAATCCTGAGAAGAGCTACTTATTTATTACAACCTCATTTCAATACAAAGACCCAGTGTTTCATTCTCAAAAGAGAAGTCTTCAAAGAACTCCTGCTGGTTCTTCTGACACATACCCATGTGTGTAGAATGAACAAAACCCAAGGTAACTTTCTGTAATTCCAATCAGTGTTTGTGATGACACCCTGAGTTCATACTAGCTATAACCTCCACAAGGACACCATATTTGCATACCGGGCTGAATGCGGTGTGTTGCAAGCTTTTGTTATAGCTCAAACAGCGGAAAATGTCTCTATTGGATTTTAAGGGACCAGAATCTCCCAGCAGAGGTCTCTGTGTGTCTTCTTCTTCTTTACAAAGCCACGGTATTGTCTTTTAAAGTTGCACTGGAAGATCAAAGAGCATTTTGAACTGTGGCGCCTTCTTTCAGAACAGCGAGGACGGTTGCATGAGCATCTTCAAAGGAGGACAAGTTTTATTAATAACTGCAGTGTCTATGTCAACACTGCAAGGAAGTGAAAGGAATACATTTCAAGCTTAACACTGATGAGTGAAGCTCAAGCTTTGATTATGCAACGTTCACAGGAAAAGATGTAAACCCCTCAAAAAAAGGTTATGCACACAAAACATCTGAGGGAGCGAATTAAAAACAATGTATGTATTCTGCATTAGCTCAGCTCATTGTGTTCTTATGAAGAGTAGTATTAATTGTCTTACACCGGCACCTGACGTCCCTCAGAGTAAACCTTGAGCCGGTTCTGTGCTGCAGTGTTATTCCCATGGTGCTTTTTTCTTCATGCCTCATACAGTGTGTTAACCTGGGCAGCAGCTGGAGGACATAATTGATTCAACACTGCCTCTTGTGGATGAGACTGTAAATCCAGAGATACTGTAAACACCTGCAGTACAGTCCAGAGCAGATGCTGCAGTGAATGTTCATTATCTATATCCCCTGAACCCTTGTGGATGCCTGTATTGAGCTGCTCTCATACAGGAGAGTTCAACTCTTATCCGGGTAATGTGGTTAATCAATTAGAAGTCCTCATCCCTTGAGGGTATTCACATTAACTTGAGTATAGGTTTTCACTTAGAGTGGATCAGTGATCTCTGCAGTGGCTTCCCCCTCCAGACATCTTTCATTATCTAAAATGAGAGCATATTGAAGGGGGGCATCAAGGTGGAGCAGGTTGGGAGAGTGGTGGGTAGATTTGTGTGAGTGGGTCACATTCACGTCTCATGCCACACCTCAGCACTGAGGACTCCGTATATTCATCAAATAATATTATCCATCACCATCAGCTCTCCGCTGATAAAGAGAAATGACATGAGCTGCATTTAGAGAATATAAAAAAAAAGTGACTCAGACAACTACGGCATTCAGTCAGTGTCAAAGAGAGAGAAAGAAAAAAATCACCGCCATGCCTCAATCCTCACACACTGCAGTCTTGGTTTAGAGGAATCTATTCAAAACCTCACATAATTCCCAGCATTCAGTCTCATCCATACAAATCTGTTCATTCTCTCTGGCACAATATTCTATTCAGTGCTTTCTCTGTTAAATCTCTGTGCCTGGCCTCACTTTCTGTCTCTGGTCTGTTGCAGTCATCCTTTACAGGACACTCCTGCTGTTCCCCATCAGACACACTTTGTCCTGAGCTGATTCTCTATTTTCACAGCAACTGATAAAAAAAAACACAGACTCCAAATAACTAAAGCACAAAACTCATAAATCATGTTTCAGTAAAGACAGGGTGGTCAAGCAACTGGTTGCAGGGTAAAAGTAGAAGAGAATAAAGAAAAAAAACACAAACAACCAACTCTAACTGAAAGGATGTGCTTCTCTGTTTGATTTTTTTCATATTGTGGCATGGTTAATCTGCATGTGTCCGTGCAAACTGTGAACTTCATTCTGCACCTCCGTACAGAGCTATATTTTTATACAAATGCTGCACTTCTATAAATGTGTTCACAGTGTGAGAGTGAAAAGATGCCTCCATCTGGAGAATTTTAATGGCATAAAGTTAGTTGTTTCTTTCTGTAATACAGCTGCAAAGCTGTATGTGGTGCCATGACGCATACATCATGTTTGTGAATATATTTTACATGTTTAAGTACACATCCATAATGCTTGAAGTAATTTGTCAGATAAATGCTGTTTCCATTTTGAATCTTAGTCTAATAAACTACACAACTGAAACATATGTTGCTGTCGCAGGATTGATAGATTTAATTTGGATATCCACCAATACAAAGTCAATTCTGTTTTGGACAGGGGTGTCAGAATTTCTGGGTCTCAGAAATTAGCAGCTAAAGCTGTAGCTTAGCATAAATACTTGATCTGGCTTTTTCTGGAGATGGTATCAATCTACTCTTAATTGTTTCTAAAATATTAAACTTCTAATGGTGTATGAGCGCTTGATGACAGTTCATATCTCATGTTATTACTGTGCTTTTTGTGGGTTTGAGTTGTGATGTTGATTTGTGTTATTTCATGTACTCAATGAAGGACTGTCAACACCTGTTCTGACAAGTGACGTGAAATGTGAATCAGATGGCACATGCTGAACTACTACTGTTAATACACACTTTGAAAGTCATCAGCATAGTGAAGGCAGGTGTCAAAGCTAGCTAAAGTTCCTGTGAGGCTAGGAAAGGCATGCATAACCCTCTATCTAACCAAGAATAGCTGGTGGAAAAAAATGATTCTTTGTATTTGTATAAATGATGAAACAATAGATAGCAAAAAAAAAAAAAACTGCCCTCCTGATCACTTCGTTGCCTTCCCACTGTCTGAATCTCATCTGTCCTCCAGCCTCCACCCTCCGATACCCTCTCCATCACCCGCTCTCTGTACCAGTCTGTTCCCCCTTCCAACACTCCATCACGGCAGCACGGAGCCCTGGAGATGTCTCCCTGCTAAGAAGTGATGTAGTGGGCTATGCTAACAGACCCTCTCGGCCACTATTATTAACCAGGCTCAGCTCTCATTTCTCAAAGCCTGGAGAAACACACGGGCACAAGTACAAACAGACAAAAAGTCCAAAAAAAGGACACACATCCCAAAAACAACCCATGCAGGAGCACTTCACTAAAAGTCTTCAGCGGAGATAATCAGACGCTGCATGTTTTCATATGTTATAATTAATGTAGAAACAACTACATTCGATTTCACTTTAATTTGGTTGTTGAATTAATGAATTAGCAGTGGTGCATTGCAGTGATGACAAGACTATTTTTTTCAGCCGCACAACTCAAGAAGCTGATGATAAAAGCAGTATTATTACCACAGTATGCAATATTCAAAGAGATTTGTCATCTAATGAAGAGAATTACATTTCAGACTGCATTTATAATTCATTGCCATCAACTTTAATCCAGTACTCAGTGCTGCAGACACAGACTGCAAATCAAGAACAGAAACAACAAAGTGCTTTATGTGAATCAATAAACTGCTATAGATTAAAATACTGGTATCTATCAGATACACCACTACTGACACACGTGTGTGGGTGTGTATCCACGCCTGCGTGTACACAGCTACTTCTCTCCAACCTCTCCCTCCTGTGATGCATGACCAAAAATCTGTTTTATGTTTTGCTGATGTGTTGTACAGTGTGTTTTCTGGTATTCCTTCATTAGTCTATCCCTATCAGCAGAACTGCCACTCCTGTGTGCAAGTGAAAAAGCCTTTGCCTTCCAGTGGTGTGTATCGAATTCCTTTACCCCCTAGTACAGCTAGTGCTGCTAGCTAGGAAACAGGGTAAATATAACTGCTCCCTCTCTAGCCCACCAAGGCATTGATTTATACATAGCCTTCTGCAGCTGGGAGCTACAAATCTGAAGGGAAGTCAGCTTATTCACAGAACAAAAATATAGTTGTTTCGTACACACATCTCGGAGGATTCGGTTCAGATGAGGGCTGTCAGAGCACTGTGTATCAGTGGGCAACAACAAGACACAAATGTGCTGTAAGTCTGCAAAGCAATAGTGGTTTATGATATTCTCAGAGTGAGTCTGTACATTACTGCCTTTAAAGTCTTGCTGGAGGAAGGGTTAAGCTCCCTGCAGATGTCTACCTTTAGATTTTGCATTCCTAAAAATGCCAATTACCCATAAAGGTAATGCACAAGTTTGTCTGTGTGTGTGGCAGTAATTCTGCACACAGCAGGGACCCACCTTCGTTCTCAGAGGACAATTAAGAGAAAAAAGGCAGAGAAAAAGAGAGGGGTGACTCTTACACTGCCATATGATTTAAATAACGCAGAGAGAAACAACAAGCGATTGGAAATATGCAAAGAAACAGAGCAGGACAGATGGGAGAAAAAGAGGAACCAGCAGATGAGAAAAATCGAAACAGACATGAGGATGAGGAAAGGGGGGGAAAAAGACACCAGGAAGAGAATAAAGGCCCAGGTCGGCAGTGCGTTCCTCTGTTGTGAGAGGAACCTTGTTGAGTGAGCCAGTGGCTGCGGTGTCTGGCACAGCTTCAGTCCATGTGATCAGACAACGGGCGTCTGGCTCATCACCCAGTCACTTTGTTCCCCCTCTGACAGCCTCAAGGCCTGACTGCCTGACTGACTGTTGGTGAGGAATAGATGCATAGAGAGCACAAGGAAGAAAGGACGCCCACTGCCTCTGTTCTCCCTCAATGAAGAGGAAATTAGCAATGTGAAGCAATTAAAATCATTGTGAAACACAGACTAAAATTAGCTTTCCCAGGGGTCAGTCAGGCAAAAGTCGATAGTTCAAATGATGAGTTCCTTCTCTTCCTCTCTGTCACACTGTTACACAAAAAACACACCACCACACACACCCACACACACATCAGCAAGATGTATAATGGCTGTCCTGTCCACTGCCCTGCAGGCCATGATCCCATTGCCCAGATAGAATTCCTAATTGATGTGACAAAGTGCCTGGGAGTGTCCCGTTTCTCTGCAGTGGTTTTCTAAAACGCTGCCCCGACCTTTTTACCCCCCTTCTCTCTGTCCTTTTGTAACCAAGTGCGGTTTAAATGGGATAAAACCAGTCTCTTGACATCCGAGGGTCGGATATTATTATGATCGCACAATATTGACCGTGGCCACACGGCGGGCAGGAATGAGAGGACAAATCAAACATCAAAAAGCTCAGCTGTAAAGCGATGGTCTTTGCAGAAATGAAAAGCATAGCAGCGCGTCAGCTTTCATCTCGTAAGATAATAGCCCAGTCATCGCTGTTAAGAAGACATGGCTTTAGAGTGCAAAAGGAGATGGGTTTGCCTGTGGAAGCTTTTAGGAACTGTCACTTTGAGAAACATGACAGCATCGCTAAAAATAATGCCTGCTTATAAACTCAATGTCAGGGGCTTGAGGCGTGTTAGGTGTCTACTTAAGAGACCGCAGTCTAGAAAAACAACATTTGAGCACGCCCGTGCATGCACTCACACGCATACACTATCAATCTCCGTGTTACATTTCACTGTCAACCGGCAACAAACGTAGAATGACACAAGCCGACCCATTCTTTGTTTTCTTGTATCTAGATGGATGTTCTTGTTGTGTTTTGTTTCCCATTAATTAAGTGTGGGGGTGTTGGTGTCAGTCACTATTAATTTGGAAGTGGTGATGCGGCTGGCTTTGTTTGTCAGTCTTCCTTTATTACACCACACCATTGTCACCGAAAATCATGATTAATTTGTTGAATTTAATGATGTATAATTTAGCAACTCCATTTTTTTTAAGTAGCTGTCAGCTTGACAGCACTGATGAGATGTGTTTGGAGGTTAGCTTACAAGTTTAGCTTTGCCAATTGTGATTTGGTTGCTGAAATTGTTTTTCAATATTTCAATTATTGGGATGTTATTTATTAGCAGAATTTCTGCCAGCTTTGTTTTTGCATTTGTTTGTGAGCAGGTGTGTATGTGTGTGTGTGTGTGTGTGTGGCTAGTTGTCTGATTTAAACCCATATGAGAAACAAAATGGAAGGCCTCCACAAAAAATACCCATCACCCAGCAGCTGAAAATGGACCAGAGCTTATAATCTGTCTGGAAATGCTGTTCTGCATGAACATGATCTTTAACTGTCCTTGTCTCATGACCTTCACTGCAATGACATGCAGCCTAAAAGAGGCTGCTAGAGGTGTTCACTGACCTGTGCAATGAGATCCCTTTAGTGGTCAAAGAGAATCACTAACGCTCCTATCAGAACTGCCCTGATTATGTGTCATCACTGCTGTGTGTGCATATGATGTCTGTACGTGTAACTATGTGCCACTGCTGCTGTGTGTTGGAATTCAACACCCTCCTGCTTTACCACCCCCCAACGTCTTGATATGGGTCATTTACATGCTGGAATGAGAAACAGATTTAGATTCAGGGACAGTTTCCCAAGCCCCATTATTCCCCGTTACTTTCAAATCAAAATCAATTTCCCCAGCGCCTGTTGTTCTCCTCTCGGCCTAAAGTATTTTCTCTTCGAGTGTGTCTGATGAAAGGTTTTCTCTGCACAGCCCCCGAGTGTCAGTGTGCTGAGGGGGAGGCCGCTCTGCGTATGTGTATTTGTGTCACCGAAACAAATGTGAGATGGACGAGAGCAGTCAACACTGACCCTGTACTGCTGGTTTCATTTGGAACAGAGTGACTGCCACATACTAAAGACGGATAACAGCACCACCAGGAAACACAGTAACAGACAGGCGTGCCTGTGAGCGCCACTCTGTTGTGGCGCATGTTTGCTTGTAAAATGGGTTGTCTGAAGACGCGTTTGTTCTCCTCCCCATGCTTGATCAGGTTGGAGGAAATCTCCCTCTCCCTGCCGATGTGCAGCAGCACAGTAAGCGGAAAGGGGATACTGATCTGTCAGTGCACCATACAGACAGCACTTAAGAGACTCAGGGTAATGGCTGTTCGCAGGGCCTGTTAAAAACCCTCCCCTGTTGCTGAGGCTTAGTGTCACTTAGGAGGCGGGTGTGAAAGATGCGGCACAAACTGCAGGGACTCTAACAAGACGCCTGCCAACTGTAAAGACAAGCTCCTGTCCAGAGAAATACCAAGATTTAATGGCCACTGAAACTTCCAGCAGGTAAATATTACCCACTCAAGCGGCCTGTGTTGCCCACTTTTCATTAAGGAAATATATGTCAGTGTAGGCTCCCAATAAAACCAAAAATGTAATAAGAAAAAATATAGAGTAATTTAAAGCAATTGTAGCCTAAGAGCAAATTTTATAACCCACCTAAAACAATGATGAATAATTAAAAATTAAAATAAATGTTGCACTATATACCATGCAACACTTTTTTTAATTTTATTGCATACATTTAAGTCACTGATAGTACTTGTTGAAGGTTAGCTGAACACTGTGGTCCTCACCTCTGCACCAACAGAGTGTCATTGACCATTGAGTGTAATTGACTGTGGTCACAAAACATTGACTGCTGGTAGGAGAGAGGATACAAACAACAGTCTCCAGTGTCATAATCACACCCAACCACTCACTCCACTCTCATCCATAAGAGGTCATGTCCTGCCCTGTTACAAAGTCAACCCACTTCCACCTTCAGAGACAATGCAGAATTTGCATGACCACAAGAGGGTGCATGTCAGAAAACTGGAAATGTAGGTCATTGGAGTCAACTGTGAAACACATGGGTTAGGCTTTCTGGTGAGGGCAGACTCAGTTTGACCTTACAACACAGAGACTAAACATATGTCATCAAATTCTGGGTCATAGTGTTTATGTCTGACTGGCCCAAGAACGTACTGACTGTAAAAACCTGCTGGGTGTAAAAGCAAATCTGAAAACATTGAAAACATTGAAATGTTAAAAGCATAACAGTATGGCTATGTCCAATAGGTTGAAGTGAACTTTTAAAAGGTGTAGTTAACACCAAAATTAAATATTCACATTTTCCCTGTGCTATGCAGCAAAATGTATTCTATAAGTGTGGAGATTTCTGCCAATACAATGTAAGTATATGGTACTTGACCAATGGCAGTCAAACCACCCAAAACCTATAAACCATACGCACACATACTACATATGCATAAAATATAACAAATGACCAGATTAAAGGTTGGACAAAATGTTTCTTATTTTAACTTCCAATAGCTAAGACACCCTGTGTTTGTGGACCATGGTGCCAGTAAAACCTGATGAATAAATAATACTGTACAACAAACAAATTTAGAATAATTGCACACACCTGCTTATATATTAGTCCATGCCTGTTATCTTGTGGATTGAACGGACACACAATATACAGAGTTGCCCATTATTCTACTGCATTTTCTGGAGGCTTCATAACTCAATAAGAACATGGCTGTTGGTGATTTATGCTGCGGACCATGGAAGTCTGTACATAAATCACCAAGAGCTCACCTATCGCTTTCATTTATTCATGCTAGCTATTATTTATACCGCCACCGTCTGGCCCTGTGTGATCAATATCCTTAATTCTAATTACATCTCAAGCACTCGCCACTCCGTGTGTTGGAACAATGCGCATTTGCGTCAAAAACGTTAATCAGTGGAGTTGGGGTGAGGCAGAGGAGAGGATGAAAATCACACAATGAGTGGAGGGTTGAGAGGGACTCCGACGGGAGGGTGATTAAGGTGGACTGCAGGGATGAGAGCATGAGCTTTATGCTGCAGCGCCGAGATGATGTTGACCTGAAACACCTGAGATCAGAAGTAATCTGTTGTGTTCAGGCGAGGGTCCGAAATGATGTAGAAGAAAGGGCAAGACCAGATGAATAGAGAGGGGATCAGTCTCACCAAACAAACAAGGCTTTTATCCAGAGCCAAGCCGCCTGTTGACTCTCCCCATAGTTGTCTATCTGCACTCCCATCGCCTGTTGACTCAGTGGATTTGAGACAAGGATCAGACCACGGCTGAAGTCAAAGTCTTGTGTTCACAATGCCCAGTATGCTAGTGGACATCATGAGACACTTGGTGTGATAAGGTCTCAGCCCCTGCTGGCGAACCTGCTGTTTAACTCCACAAACAACCGCAGTGATGACAATGATGGTTAAGAAGAGAAAAAAAAAAAAAAAACTAAGTCTCTCTCTCTCTGTGGTTGTTACATGATTGAGGTCTGTGATCGCATTCTATCGCCCCAGCTAGGAGGGAAGATTAGAGGTGAATGTGTTTGAGAGTGTGTGGATGTGTGGATTGTTTGCTTTTGATCAGAACTCATATGTAGTGATGAAAGATCTAATCTTTCCAGGACACAGGCCATGGCAACCTCCTGACCCCTTTCACTCTGTCTTGACTACACCATCCTACCCATTATATTGCCTCCAAAGGTATTACGGTAAAAAAAAAAAAAAACAAAATGAACCCATGTACAGTCCAGTCCTTGCCTCAAAAACTGAATTGTTCCTGTGCAGATGTGACGGCACTCATCTGCTGTTTGTGCAGCAAAGGTTGCTTACACTGATAAATATGTGCTTGTGTGGGAGCATCTGTGCCTTTGTGTACTGTTTACTGTAGGGATAAGGAGTTTCCATAATCCAGAGCACTGCTGTGGCAACACGGAAACAGAGGTGGAGTGACGCTAATCCCGAGAGAAATAAGAAGAGGTGAAACAAAAAGGTCACCGACAAGAAAGGAGCACAGTGAATCATACAAAAAGAGAAGACGCAAAGTCAAAAAGTTTTTTTCTGGATTTGAGGGGTTACTGAGAACTGATAACTGCTGCTGCTTCTTCCTGTTCATGCTTGTTAACAAAATTCAAATAAGAAGAATAGCGGCAACAAATCTGCAAAATATGTTGTTTTTGTATGTGACTGCTATGTGTGAATCTAGGAGTGGATAGAAATCTGCGAGCCCCTGTGTTTCTCAACAGAGTCTGCCTCCAGCTAACAAAATATCTCCCAGAGGATAAGATTCACATGCCCTGACATCAACTTTTGTCAAACAAGATTTGTCTCGTACTTGTTAAACTAATTGGCCTTCATCCTAAACTCGAAACAAATCATGTCATGCATTCCATTATAAATCTACCCCAGTGGAGGTTCCTGTCAATAGCAAGACAGAAAAACAGGAGTGTGTGTTGGAGAAAACGTGGTTGTGTGGTAGCGGGGGCACTGAGCAGAAACACATCATAGTTGTTGTTTAATTTGATGATGTCTCCGGCGAGAGCAATGTGGGCGTGCTTCTGGCTCAGATCTATCTTCCCCTCTCTGTTTGCGAATGTGTTTTTAACCACTAGATCATTGTAGCAATACACTGGTGGCGGCGCTCCGGCATTACGCTGCCTGCAGCATTGATCCTCACAGCTTCATTTACAACAATATAGATTTCTACATCAGAGGGGAGGAGTGAGAGACAAAGGGAGACAGTGAGTGAGACAGAGAGCATGCAAAACAGAATTCTTTAGGGGCAATTTCAATGTACAACAACAGTGAGCGTCTAAAAACTAAACACAAGATTATTGACAGCTTTGAAGTTAACATATCAAAACTCAAAAAAGAGCTCATAAAAACTTGATTGAACTGATTTTTTGATGCAGAAATCCTCTGATTTTTAATATTGTGCTTCCACAAAGATGGGTAAGAAAGGACAAGAAATAAAATAATTTAAAAAAAAGCAGCAGGGGAAACTTTTAATCTCCTTTATCGATTAGTCTCAGTTCGCCTACACTTATAATACATCTCATATTTGTCTTCACTTGTTACTTGGTAATGTGAAATTTACTAATGCTAGCATGGGATCACCTCCAGTAATTGAATAGCACAGCCTATTCATAAAATCTGTAAAAGAAACATGCATTAATTAGAGTTTCCTCCCACTACTGTTATGCAAATAGTAGCAATTGTTATAAACAAATACTAGTTTTTGGTCTGCCCTTATGTGCCATTAATTTGTCACAAAGAGGACAAAAGACAAGACAATTAAAATGGAGTGTTTGCATTTTTTTTCCTCACTGTAGCCCAGCAATACGTGTATATGTGTGTGTGAGTGTGTGTGAGTATCCTGCTACACACAACAATGAGTTTTCACCCTTAGCTTAAAACAAATCCCGTCATAGAGCCATTGTAATTGTACCTTGGTGAAGGTTGTGGTAAACAGCACAAGAGGGAAAAAAGGTGGAGAAATGTTAGTACATGTTAGTAAGAGTGTAATTGTGGTATTGTGGGGGCACAAAGCTCAAACACATTATAGTAGATATTTCATTTGATGAAGTCTCTAGTGAGAGGAACGTGGGTGTTTAGCAGCACAACGTACAGTCTGACATAAAACAGTCATTGCCTCTATTACACAAAAGTTTTGCAAACTCCAAGTTCTGTAAACGTTTATAGTCTTAGCCTGATATCAAACACAAATCACAACTTCTTGTCAGCTTTGCCCCAGGCAATTACAATCCAGAAGCTAAATTTAAGATCATCAAGTGTTGTTGATTTGTGAAGGGGAAAAAAAAAGGGGGGGGGGTAATTTTTGAGTGTGCTGAATAGTCTGCAACAAGTGTGGCAGTGTGCATGTTATGGTTTCCATCTCAAATCCTGATAAAATCCTCACAACACATAGCCCAATAGAAAAGCAACAGGGATGATCAATATTCAGGTATTTATTTATTGAATGGGTGTTTTTAAACTTCCTGATGCAACTTTAACTGTTAAACGTGTTAAACATGTAAAAAGCTTAATGTCAAACCCTGTAACACATCAGTCATATGAGTGTATAAGCTGAACATATTAGACCTGCTATATTCACAGCCTGTTCTGCTGCCTTTAAGTGGCTTAAAAAAAAAAACGGGTGGCTGTTCAATCACGTAATTGCTTTGTCATTCCTGATGTGATCTGAATCCCACACATCCCACGCCTGTTCAAAACAATCTTAAGATCTGGTAACACTGCTGCATGATGCATATTACTCATTTATGACAAATATTGCTCGGGTAATGACGTCATATCAATAATTGATATGCTTTTACAAATGCACAAAGCGTATATTGATGTAATTTGATTCCTTGCATGTGAGGTGGGGTCTAGTTAATGTATCCAGGGGGATTTATAATTCATTAATTCTGTGTAGCTCAGACGATTGAGGCTTAGTAATGAGGATGTGCCTGGTGAAAGCAAGAGAGAAAGAAAGATGGACAGAGAACATGAAGCCAAAGGTCAATCCAGTGAGGCATAATATAACATGCACAAATGAAAAAGCTCACTACCTCTCTCTCTCTCAGGTTTTCAGAAGCTTGAGGGATTTCTTTAATCAGAGGGATCAGAAGGACTTATGAATGTCCACTACTTTAAAAAGAGTGTGTGAGTGTGTGTGTGAGTGCAATGCGCAAAGGAGCTGGGGTTTTTTTTTAGTCTGTGAGATTTTGTGATAACTTCACCCAATTAAATGACACACTGCTTGTTACAGATTTCATTCATAGGTTATGCAGCCTGTCTTCCTATCTTTGTGTTTGGATGGATTATTACCAAAATTAGGCCACCTAAGCAGTCCAGAGACTCCTGGAAGCAAGAGGTCATGCAGAACAACATTTTGAGAGGCAAGCAGAACTCCAAACGTTTTCCAGAGTAAACACATAACGTAGCCACCTGGAATGACCTTTATGGCTAACTGCACCCAGGGCACACTGTGCACATCAGAGTCTGGAGGCTCAGACGTAAACATTATGCTTTTCATTTAGTGCACCATCATAGTGATGTAAACAAAAAACTAAGGTCCCACATGATACATTTTTTTAAATAGCTGTGACTTTGTACTTTTCACTTGTTTAAGTATATGAGGAACTGCTAGACATGCGTGTTTATAAAGTGTACAGAGTGTATGTGAAGCACTGCATGGACTTGAGTATAATTGAACTCTACTCTGGGCACTGCACAAAAAAGCACATTGTTACTTTCTATGATAAAAAAATATTTTACCACTTTAAACAGCTGATCTGCTCCCACAAATGTGCTTTTCTGATTTTTGTTGTACACAAGAACTAGTACTACAGCTGTCTGTCTGACACATCAAAGCCCAGATACACAGGAACAAAACTCAGTGTGACAAGTCCCAACCTTATTATTCTGCAAAGGACAGACAGCGACGGCAATTTTGTTGTTCCAAGTGCTCAGAGCAGCTACACATATGCAGGGCTTTGTGGCTTGCACTCAGGTATATATACACTGTCCTCATGAGGCTTATTGTTTAGCACATTTTTAACTTTTACTCAGCTTAAACCCTGGGTGGGACTAGGAATTGTCTGATCATTTTACACTAAGTGTGTAAAGAAAAATGAACTATTGCCAAGGTTTGAATAAGTTTGGAAACCAACCACCCCAGTCATGGTTTTCAAACAATTCTACACTTATATAAATTCTAAACCATAATCAAAGTTTGAAGTGATTCCTTGTTTATACCTAGTACAGCAACAGGTACTTACAGCACTGCTGATGTAATCAGGTCATGGCCTCAATGTTCAATATCCATTTTTGGAAGAACGGTCCTTGTTGGGAAAGAGTGTGAGGATAGAGATATCCCTAGAGCTCTTATCAGCTCCACTTGTAGCTGATAGACATTGACACACTAGCTGGCATACACACAGATACACATACTATTATCCACAAGAAATGCCTTGGGTAAGATAAAAAAAAAAAAATAAAAAATAAAAACTGCCTAGTCCACTGTTGCCACATCATTTGACATACACTGGATTTGGGTTCAAGTACACACACTTATACACAAACACAGATAGATATAAACACTTGAACACTAATGCACACACATACACACTCACAGGTGTATGTTTACCATGATGCAACATACAGGTGAAAAAGTGAAAGAAGAGAGGCAAGTGCAGAACTACCACTGTGGTAGATGGTACTTTTTCAAATCCACTTTCCCTGAAGTCAGTGAAAGCTTTATTTACAGACTTTTGCTGAGAAGCTGATGTGTCACTTTTGCCCATTGTTTTCTCTACCAGAAAAAGCCACAATCCAATATGAATGTTAGAGTAACTGTTGCAAAGAACATCATTTTGTCAGTATATAGATTTTTTTCTTCTGTTGAAGGCCAGTCTGCTTGGATGTAACAGGATTGCATGTAGGAACACAGCACCAGTCTATGCATCCCTACAATCTTTGTCTTGATTATACATCACAGTGCTATGCTCAGACTATTCTATTCTAGTATGAACAAAGAGATTGAAGAACCTATAGAAAGAAAACACATCAGAGTCAGATTTAGTTCGGGGGGGGGGGGGGACCACGTGTTGCTGTGGAGCTGCAGAACAGCTAGATGAGGGCAGAGAATAAAGGCGCTTTTTGATATTTTATTGGAATTGATCATATAAAGCAGATGAAAGTTTTAACAGTGGTCAAATCCATACATTTCAGGGGGGCATAGGGCAGTGGTGTGCACCTGTTAGTGGTAAGATACTGAGCTGTGAACTCAAACAAACACAAAAAGGAGAGCAAAACCCTGTGAAACGCACATCACAGAGAGACCGAGTTACAGAGAATGGTGAAAATGAGTTAAAAATGAAAGGGGAAAGGGGGAGCACGGGAGACATGGGAACAAAGCAGGAGGGTATAAAGGTAGTGAGGAAAACAACAGAAAAGTTTTACAATTTCTTCAAAGATGATTTATTTAACCACCTTATGGCAACACCACACGCCTGAGCCAAACAAGCCAACAAAGATCCTTAATAATGGAAGCAAGGGAGAGAAGGGGATGTTTGCCATCATAGGGGGCCCCTTCTATACATGTATAGAAGCTACACTGCAGGTGTTTATGTTTAATACAATTATATTGAGGCTTATTTTGTGAATCATGCTGCACTTTTCATCTTTAGGTGCTAGCAGGTAGGGGTACCTTTGGTAATTGGCAAATGACTCAATTTAAGGTGGCTCAGGTTAAGTTTGTTCATTTTTATCTGGCATTTATATTGATAATATTGAGTGATCACTCCATACTACAGCCTGCCAGGCCTTACTATTAATTGCGGCTTATAATGGTAAAATCTGTGCAACAGTCCATCTGTCTGAAAGGAAAAATTTTCAATAATTTATTGTTTCGCTTTTTTAAGAAGTTGACAAACATGTTCTCTTTGCAAATGCTCGTATAGACTGTGCTGCTGTGTCAAAAAAAAACAAACAGCTGGAAGCAGCAAAGTAAACTCGAGCTTCAGTTAAGTTATTAATCAAACGTCAGACTGTATTTATTATTGGCAGACATTCAGTGTGGCCATGGAGGAGCCATTACTGTTACTACAGTGAGGTGTATGTTTATATAACTGCTGTGTTTTGCAGCTGGAAGTTGAGTAGAGTCAGGCACTGCCAACAGCAGAAGCCCCAGAGCTTCAAATACACCTTTAAGAAATTTCAGCCATTGTTATTTACAGTGCAAGATTCAACTCTATATCTGTACTTGAATCTCTGTGCGCCTGCTTGTGATGGTATCATGAAAACTGGCAGGTATAAACTGGGCAATAGCCAGTCCCATTAATTAATATTAAAGAATACGTGCAGCAGCAGGATTGTAAGAGAGCATTTTCTAAAATGGCAGAAATTAGTCCAGATAAAAGGAAAACTTGAAAGAAGGGATACATTACAGCACATGTGCAGAAAGAGAAAAGTGTGAAATGTCCCATGTATCTATCTTTGTCTTTGAGGTTTGCATGTCGGTATATATGCACACGTGCGCAAACACTTTCACACACATGCCAACACAAACACGGCGGCGCACAAACAAAACACGGAAAACCAATGCATAAAGACAAAAGCTGTGCTGCGGAACAAAAGACGACCAAAAAAGCCATCAAGACACCCGCAGCAGGCACCCATTGTGATTAATGAAAACAAATATTGGGAGAGAGTGGGGCACAGGCACAGAGAAACAGCACAAACAATGGAGCAGACAGCATAATGCATTCAGGGTTCACTGACGGCCCTCTAGTGCAGAATGAGAATAATAGGAGGAGAGAGGGTGTGGGATAGAGGGACAAGAGAGGGAGGGTGAAGGAGGGGAGGAAGAGGAAACAAGGGCACTAATGCAAAATCCATTCTCCCTAAAAAACACACACACACACACACACACACACACACACACACAAACAGTGCACCAGCCAGCTTTAAAACCCACAGTGCTGTCAACACGTCTGTGCTTACACCTGCTACACTGAGCAGTCTCGGTGCAACTGTCTTTTCCACTGCAAGAGTGAAGCTCTCACACACAGCAGCTACACAACTCTGACTGCATTTGCTTTTGCTAGAGTTTAAACGGGTTAAATATTGCTACGGCATGTTTGTGAGCGCTGCATTTCCAATGTCATGGCTTACTGGGACACTAAGCCAGTCACTGCAAAGCTAGAATCAAGAAACTATTGCATGTACATCTCCAGTTTGACAGACATCCACATATGATTTCTGCTCTTTTTTAAAGTCGGTTAGAGTTTATTAATCCACATTTACATATGGGAATTTCTTATTTTACAAACCTCCACTTATTTAAATTAGCATTAGCTTTTAGCTAGAAATAAGATTTTTTTTTCTTGCTGTGGACAGTGTGTGGACAACGAGCTGTGAACGTCTAGATGGAATTTCAAGGTTGCAGTGGAATATGTTGGTACAAGGTGGGATTGATGCATAGCCTGAGGTATAAGGAGATGACAGCTCTTAACATGGATATGCAGTAGTCCTTACAGCATGGAGAAGAAGCAGATCATTGAATTCTACATTACAGTGAGAGCCTGGAAGATCAGTTAACAACACAATCCCATATTAGTATGTTAAAGAAAAATATCCATGAAGTTTTCCAACGAGCTTTGAAGCCTCATTTTAAAAACCTTTTTTGATCTTTATGCTCCACAAAGGTGAGTACTACATTACAAAATGAATGCACTAGTTTTTGTTTTTGTTTGAAATTCTTCTGCATTAAAGGTAGGGTAGGAGATTTTGAAAACTGAGTGAGTCAGCCAGATTTCGAAAGTAAACACACGCCCCTTTCTCTCAGAGCTCACCCCGAAGCCACGCCTCCCAATCACATGGATGCGCATTACCTGAAGACGAGCTGCGGTCTGTGACTTCGGCCATCATGCACGTACCTCTCTGGTGCGCGTAGAGCAGGAAGAGAGTGTGAGGGCACTCTGTGCAGGATCCACCCGGAGGATTGGCTGATGTTTTAGCGTGTTATAGCTTCCACAGATGATTCATATTCTTCGTTTTAATGCGAAACTGCCTAACTAATCGGTTGCTATCGGATTGTAAAGAGAAGTTACACTAATTTAACAAAAATGAAATCTCCTACCCTACCTTTAAGCCCCAAAACTCCCCCTTTGTGTAATCATTCATTAAATGGTCACAAAGACGGATCAAATTACCATTTCACAAATCACATGTCGAGACTGGTGAGTGTGTGCACTGGTGGAAAATATTTGCGGTGGCACTAACCAGAGAACCTAAATCTACCTCTGCTAATTAGGCTGCTGTTAATTAAAAGTCTACTGATTAGAATCCCCTCGTCAACCTTATGTACCTCCAACGAATGAATGACATCCAGTGATTCTGCATAGCCTTTAGTAGCCTAATATGATATAATACTAACTGTAGGCAGGCATGATCATTTAACTCCACATTTAGCTACACTGCTTAAACTGCTTAAAGCAGTTTATGTGATAAGACAACACAAGGCTTCCAGTGGCTTGACTACCTACTGGGAATCGGCGCAACTTATTTTCCTTCATCGACAGTCCCTAAACAAACACAGCTGGCAGGACAGGGATGAAGGAGCAAATTTATGTTGTGAGACAAATGGTAGCCGGGGGAGAAGAGATGGAAGCAACATTCGGGTCCGGCTGTCTGGCCAGAGGCTTCCTTTGGTGGTGTGTGTTATTCTCATCCGCCTTCATTACAGTCTTATCTCTAGGTGAGCCACACAACCAGCGAGAATGGGCCAAAGAAGCACTGCAAGGTTGTGGACCCCACACACCTGCCACCTCAGATAAAATAAACATCAGAATTAGGACAAAATTTAGGCTCCCTGCTTCTCAGTGTTTTTTCCTGTGACTTTGCTCTTTTCATCTGCCTTCCATGTTGATTAATCCTTCTCTCCCTCTGTTTGCCCCCCCCCCCCCCCTCCTCCTCCCGTTGTCCCGCCCTCTCTCATTCCCTCTAGTCCTGCCTGACAGGGCTGCGATAATGGGACAGTAAATTAGGACCATCCCGTTTCCCTCCATCTCAGCAGCTGATGTGATCCCTCACCTTAAAAGGTCAAAGGCTAATCGGTGTAAAGCAGTCAGTGCCATGGGCAGAATAATCAATCACTCTGTCCTGGAATATCACAGATGCCACCAAAGGCTGTAAACATCACTGTGAAATCACGCTCCCACAAACACACCTGCTGCTTTAATGTGCATTTCAGAAAACAAATAACAGCAGGTTTTACTTTCTGACACAGACATTGAATGATGGCCATATTGAATGTAATTAACAAGCATTAATTTTAGATCGCAGTGCCAAATATTTGTTATTTTGTATTTAAAAAAAGCTCCTTTTGCGATTGCTGCAAGTGTTTACATGCTTTTTTGGGCCTTTCACATTCTTCCTTTTGCTGGAAAATCTAATCACTCTCACAGGTTTCACTTAATCACATGAAAAACAAAACCTGAACTATTGAGTCTCTTTAATCCACTTTGTGAATACATATTGGAGAACACAGCTTTCAAATTCCAAAAGGGATTAGTTCTAAACGGCAGAGACAGAGAGGCCTTTGAGGGGAGCTAAAATTACAGGTGGAGTGATCCCTTCTAAAATTATCCAACTCTTTTATATTGTGCCTCTGAAGAATTCATGCTCATGTTTAATTCCCAAGCTCTGATAACGAATGTCTCCTCCAAGCACCTGAAGATTAATAGACTTTTACCAGGTGCTCTCTGTCTTTTTATAACACACTCCAGCTATTTAAACGCTCAGCTGTCTGGCTGTCAGCTTACAGCATGAGGTCATTTAGAGGAAGTCTTAACTCATGGATATACTTACAGAGTGGTATAGCAAATATACTCTGACACTCAGAACTCGGGGAAAAAAAAATGAAAATCAATCTCAAATTGTTGAATGATTGCAGGTTTCTTGATTTTAATAATATTATTATCTATCACTCTTGACAAATAAAACCTACATCTGGGGCTTTTGGCCTGCAGGAAAGGATGTAGTACTGGGTGTAAGGACACAGGGGTATGTATTGGCTCCAAATGACACTGTTCAACATGACATCTTAATCTACCTCTCTTCAAACAGTGCAGCTTAATTAATAAAAACTAAAGTCAAATATATGAAAAACCAAGCCTTCTATAGACGCTGGGGGGCATGTTTCTACTGTTCACAAGGAGGTACTACAGTAGCATGCTACTACATAGCTAACATTATCTGTGAGGGTGCTAAAATCATCTTTTGACCCAAACTAGCAGCACTCTGATCAGTTAAGTCAGATAAGTTATTTAATCACCTGCAAACCCTGTTGGGTCATTCCATGTGAAATCATCAAGGGGCTGCCAGATGACCCCCTCAGATATTTAAAAAAAAAAAATTCACTGATGTAAATCTATCAATATTATGGAGAAATCCAGAGTTTTGGGTCTCTAAGCGTAACCATTTGCAAATATCCCTTTGGAATTTCATTTATTTTTTCTTAGTTTTTGGTCGATTTGCTTTCTGGCAAGTTTAAGCTTTTACTGCATGGCCTCTGTTGCAAATAGAAATCTGGCATTTGCTGCATAGAGCTAACTTTTCCCATAGAACCAAAATTTAATCAAAGTTTTCCTATCTCAAATAATTTGGGCATGATATATGCCAAAAACATGGCTGCAAAAATGTTTCCCACTTTTATGCATCACTGATATATATGCAAGATGGAGAGCTGGTATTTGGTACAATTATAGTGGTAATATCTCTCTACCCAGAAATACCACTAGTATATTTCATTTTGCAAAGAAATGCCACAAGTAGATTTTCCTACGTAGTCTTTTACATTTTTCATGAAAATGTGCTATCTTCAAAGCCTTATTTGTACCACATGATCACACCATGATGTGGCATGAATATGGTTTTGATGCTAAGCTTAATATTTATGGTTTTGTTTTCAGTGTGGTAACATTTTCTCATACTTTTTACATTTGCCAATGTCAAAACCTTACAATGACTCTACGCATTTACCCAAAGAATCAAGTGTTAGCTGCCCCTCAATATCTTTTACACAGTTTTACATATCTCAGCATGATGTGACAAAAACAGACCTAAAACTCTTGATAGAAGGATTGATAGATGTACACTACTGTTCAAAAGATTGGGGTCACTTGGAAATGTCTTTATTTTTTTAAATGCTTTTTTTTTTTCAAATGAAGATAACATTAAATAAGCAGACATGCAGTCTAGACATTGTTAATGTGGTGAATGACTATTCTAGTTAGAAAAAACGATTTTTAATGGAATATATACAAAGTGTTATGAGAGGTGTAGTTTTTAAATAGGACCCAGGCGCAGACAAAATTAAGTTCAACAAAAAGGGAGCTTTATTCAAAGCTAAACACAAAACAATGTCCAGAGGAGCAGGTGAACTTAAGGAGGGCTACTGAAAACAGTGCCAGTCAAAAAGGTATACAGAGGCCCTTTGCTCTAATAGTACATTCTGTTAGCTAATCGTGTTAAAAAGGTTAATTGATGATTAGAAAACTCCTGTGAAATTATGCTAGCACAGCTGAACTGTTGGCCTGGTGAGCCCAAACCTTTGAACGGTAGAGCATACATCAGTGAATTTTTTGAAAAATATCTGAGGGGGTCATCCAGCAGATGTGCCTGAAGCTGGATGATTTCACATGTAATGACACCGTTACAGGATTCCTAAACCATAACTATGACCATTTCTAACCCTCTCTAACAAATATTTTTTATCCAGTTATTTTCTTTTTCCTCTTTCTCACAGCTGCCTTTTCATAACATGTTAAACAGTATAAATGGTAATTACTGTGCTTTGAAGGTTTACGCAGCTGACTGATACAACCAGGACCGCATTAAATTACAGCCCAAACCTATTGTTTTTTACAGAAATAATAATCAATATGTAGGCTACGTGTGATTACTACACCCAGAGTAAGAAACTGCCAGCACACTCCTGCCTGTAGTGTATGTAAGAGGACTGGCACTTGACCTGCACATCTACTGTTAGGCAGTTTTTTCATGTAAGAAATTCTACTTTCAAAAGTGCTGTAATTAAGGTTCACTATCATTATTATTTGCTAGGATGATATTGGTTTCTTGTAGTCTATTAAAATCCCTCAGTCCATCTGTTTTTTATAAAAATGTTGACTTATGGTGCCAGAAAAAGTTATTAGAATTTATACACTGGGCATCTTTAAAATCTATGCAAAATATCTGTCAAGATAGCACTACCATTCCTCGAGCTAAGCCCTTAACATGGCTTACAATTCTGAAGATTAATTGCTTGGAGAACATTGATCTAAATAAAACAACAGTGTTATTCAAATTAAATGGATTTTAAAAAGGAACCTACATTTCAAACTAACATGAAGGAAGGCAAATTCAAAACATTTTGCTACTGCTCCACCTCCATGCATCAACCCAAGTCGAACTTTGAGTGATGAAAAAGCATATTCAGATTTCACACTCCAATAACAACAAGTAATCAAGGCCAGTGGTAGAGCCGTGCCGACAGAGGCAGCAGACCGAGGCGGAGTGACGCTGCCGCAGCCCTTAGTCACATCTAAACACCTGTCTCCAAATGGACACATCAATCCCTATTTCACAGCCTGCCTAGCCTCCTACACTGACACACATAAACATAAAACACATGCATGGTGTGCATTATAGATGCGTGCACACACACACACACACACAGAAACGATGCAGACATTTTCCACATATCTGTCCAAGCAGATGTTTTTAAAAATAAACGGTGGGTAAAGACTTTTGAACAAATTTATTTACAGAGCTAGAACAGGAGACAGCAGAAGGATGGGGGTGAAAGAAGATGGGATAGAAAGCAGCAGAGTAGAAATCAATCTGTTGCAATGCAGCATACGGTAATCTCACTCTTCTGCAGGAAGCACTGATTCACAGCCCCGGAGTGGTGAGGGATAGGTGTGGCATGTGAGAAAATGGACCTGGACCGAAAAAAGGGTAGTGAGAAGCACTTAGCACCTGGTCTGGGATAATACCCATTCTCTCCCTTTCTCTTTCTACCTCTCTCACTCTCTCTCTCACTCACAAACACACACACAAGCACTTTGCCTAATAGAGTAGCAGCAGTAGTCAGCGTTTCCCATGGCAGGCTGTAATCACATGGCTGGACTCGGTGATGGATTTTGGGTTAGAGGCAGCATCAGCACCACTGCAATAAACATACACACTATTCACATGTGCATACTCTTAGGTATTTGCACAAAGGATTCTGTGTACAAAGGATTAATGCTGATATGTGAAAGTTAAATGTAATGGTTGTTTTTTTACTCCCACCTTAGATTATAGGTGAATTCCTTCCCTGTAACACTCAAAACTAGAAATTTAGAAAATTACAGGGTTTCTCATGTAAATGTGTGAGTGCTCACAATAAAAGAGGAATAATTCACCTTTATTTTTTAAATATTTAAAAAAAAGAAACCTGTAAACACATGCATTATTTGTAATTCTGTGTTTTCTTTGTAAGAAGTCTTAATATTAAGACTTCTTACAAAGGAGATTGTCCATTTCAGAAGCGTTCTCTCTACTAGAAATACTGCATTTATTTTAAGCAAGAGGTAGTGATTGGATAAAGAATGCAGAAGGATGACAAGGAGGGTTGATGAAAACGTTTCCATGGTTTTCCATAGCAGTTGGTGACTATGGTAGCCGTGGCTGCCTGAACAGCTAACTGATGGATACACAGACCCTTGCAGACCCTTGCAGACCCTCACGTACGAACATAGGATGAAGAGGTTCAGTAAATGCATCATAACCAGATAATAATCAACCGAAGAAGTTTAACTCTGTGCTTTGACTCTAATTGGAAGGTTAGTGTTTATCATGTGCAAGAACATGTAATGGTGATTGTGTTAAGTGAAGAGACATGGAGCTGTGATTAGATTTGTAAATTTACACCAGGTGCAGTGAGATGTGAGATAGGGCATGTTTGCTTAGATCTATGGCCATAGAAGTGATGGGGGGGTAAATTATTCACAAACAAGCACAGAGCAATCCTCAGCACTCTTAAGCACATGCAGGCCTTGGGTAAATGGGCGAGCTGTCCACAAACCAATGCACACTTTTAAATTGGTGTGTCTGGGCATGCACAGATATAGTATACATTCAACATTCATAAAAATGAATCAAGATGACGAGAGCACAACCATCTGTGGGCTAATTTTTAGGGAATTCTCAAACTGAATTCTTTCCACTGTCTCTCTGAACTCCTTGAGTATCGCACTGGTCCATAAATACCATATGAGGGCGATGATGTGAAAACTGGTAGCGATAAAAAAAAAAAAAAGGTCATAAAAACGACAAACAGAAACAGTCATCTCCATCTTATTCAGCCCTACTTCCATTAGTGTGACAATTTCATTAAACAAACATAATGTACAAAATCATTTCCTCGACTTGGCTGGCTCCGAGAAATTAACAGCAACATGGAAGTCATGCATAATGAATGTGAACATTTGCCATCTACAAGTCTCCCACAGTCAAACATTAATTCAACCTCGCAGAGGGTGTGGAAAGGGAGGAAGAGGACAAATGGAGCACAGGGAAGCAGGGAGTGAAAGTGAAACCTCTGAAGGAGGTCTGACCAAAAGATACACTTCTGGGCTCAAGTTCTCCCAGCCAGCATTGATTACATTGGTGTTTGGATAAAAATGTGAAAGTTAAGAAGACATCAAGGAGATAATGTTCACTGGTTGTATTAAAATTATTTACTATAACAGCAATATATGGTCCACACACTGTTGACACTGATGAGGAGGATGTCAACGACAGAGGAAAGCCGTTTGCTGTCGTAGCACATGCGAGACAAAATTACAGTTCGTATTGGATTTAAAAAAGAAAAGACAAATAACAAATAATTAAATTCAACTTGACAAGGAGTTAAAAGTACACGTCAAGTCAGATGAAGTCAGCTTGCTGCTCTTTTCCAATTGATCAAAAACAGGAGAGTTTGACATGACTCTCATGACCGTGCCAGAAACACTTGTCATCTTCTAATTCTCTTTGCATAAATCTTGCAATCATTTATCTCGACACAACACAACAAAATGCTAATGGTAACATTTTAGGGAGGGAGGGAGGTAGAGAGAGGGAGGAGGGAAAAAAGCTCATCCTTCATGAGGAGTGATTTATTACCCAGTACAGCAGGGTCACACATTAATTTTGCTCTTTATATAAAAGGCCTGTTATTTCTTGCATGCATAAATAAAACATTGAGACAGACATGCACACATAAACACATGCATAGGAACATCAGCGCGCCAATATGCACATTTGCAGCCTTCACACTCAGCTTGCATTGAGGAAAATGTCACCATGTCGAGAGGATGTTTATCTGGAGGGGACAGAATTGATGGCTTGACGGGGGCCACTGCAGCTCTCTTCAATTTACCATGATGCAATGTGTGTGTATTTTTGATTGTGATGTGTGTTGTCTTTGACTGATGTGGGACTATGGGATATGCCAGTGTAGTGTGGCGCGTTCAACCAGACACACATCGGATGTGACACTGCCAAGCCAGCGGTGTGACAGGCATGTGACAGGGCAGAGCTGGTCCTAAATAACTTCTTAGGCTCCATTACCCTGCCAAAACACTGGACACGCCATCTCCCATTTCCCCTTCATGGTCACAGAGTCCTTTACTATTCACAAATAGAGCACTGATTGCACCCTACCTTTCGCTCAGTATAGATTAATCACACATAGATGCAAGCTTGCACGCACACAGATGAGGCCCCCCACACCCCCACCCAGCCCCCTGCCGCAAATCAAAGAGGAAAAGCCGAGCAGGGTGCTGAGTGCCAGGAGCAGGCCAGCCGCAGTGGTGATTATCCTGAAGGAAGCATCAGTTGTTGGTATTTACACTGCCAATCTACCCTCTGATGTTTTGACACTGGCGGCCTCTAGAAAGTGAGAGCATTTGTCAAGAACTGCTTTGATATGTAGCTTGTTGAAGGTGACTGAAGATGAATGTGTCATTAGCCGAGACGCAAATTAGTAAAGGGGGAGTGGAGAAGGTAAAGACAGGAGGAGGAAGAGGGGGGGAAAGGCAGCTCTGGGACAGGACAAGAAAGAGCAACGTGGAAGTTAAACCTACAAAAGAACGCCGCTAAAATTGAAGTCTAAGCATAACTTCACAGATAAATCTATCCTTCACACTAAGTGACCTGCCACCCTAAAAGTAGCTGTGAGTGCATCTCTCAAGTGACATGTCAGAAAGAAGTGTCAAAGGGATATACGATCTTTCATCTCCCTCTATGATGGATAAAATATAGGACTCTTATATATATACACACCCTTTGATGTCAGAGTCAAGGTTTACGATCCAATGCCCTGCTACTCTTACCCCACTCCCTATACCACAGGAGACTTTGATGTCTTGCCAATTTGCCAAGCCGAATGTTCGCATTAGCCGCTCCTAATGAGGATCGTGAAGTGTACGTTCAGCCCGGGTGGCTGTTAGTCTGTTTATCTGACAGGGGAGAGCACTTGTCATCGTTTAGCTGGTTTAGCTCAATCGAGTGTGGTGACATTTCTGCTATTTCCTCCCTGGCTATTCTGCGCACTCGTAATTGCAGTCTCCTAGAAAAAGCTACATTGCATTGAAAGAGGGAGAGAATGAGTAAACAAGGACATGGATTCCACCATCACATTCATGAAACATGAATCACGTATGGCAACGAATTATTTGCAGACATGTGCTGAAGGTGGATAATATCTTTTAGATTTGCAGGGTTGTTGACAGAGAAGGACCCTTTCCCTCGATTAGCAGATAATGTGTGATAACCAACAAACGCAGACTATGAAAGAGGAATCGATGATAGGGGTGAAGACGGAGATCAAGATAGGTGGTAGCAGTAATTCTCCAAACTGTTTTCTGGGTTATTCTCTGTCGGTTGTTGCAGAGCTCCAGGTACATTGCTTTGAATGAGCTCTGGCTGGTATGAAAGAAAATGAGATTTCACTGTATCCTGTCCGCTCAACACCGCGTGAGTCTCAATAAACACTAAAGCTCTTCTCATTTCATGCTTCCCAATGTGTAGCGGCAGACAGCAACACCGCAGCAAGCAATCACAAATTCAAATGAAAAGAGAGCGGGAGGAATTTCTCCTTCACAGCCTTGTTTAATTTGCCGCCTCCTGGGCAACTGAAACGTGCCTCTGCTGTGCTGTTGTCTGAGGCTCCGAGAGGATGCCTTACAGGTATTCAGGGCTGACAAGAAGGGGGCAGGAGAAAGAAATACAAAAAAAGGAGAGCCAAATAAAAAAGACAAATTGAATAAACTTGGTTTATACCTGGAGCACCGTACTGAAGTCAAAACACACGCCCACACATGCAGACCCACACACCCAGAGATGTGTGCTAATGCCTGGAGCTCTCCAGCCATGCAGCTGTCTCAGGGGAGACATTCTGATAACACAAACTAACTCCTAGCCCATGGTCCCAACGGACAGACAAACAAAAGACAAGGTTTTATCTGCTTTTATCTCATTAAACAGTCTATAACTTGCCTAATTGTTTACAAAGGGATTTAGAAGAACATTCCACAAAAGGTTTTTGACTTCAGTGTGTGTTCGGATGCATTTGTGATTCATTGTTGTCGAGACTTAAGACTGGTTTTAATTAGGATGTGTATGGATGTGCAGCCTAATAAGATATAGCAAGAGATTAGGAGACAAAGAACAGCATTTTAATTCTTCTTTTCTCCATCCATTGCTTCATCCTTGGAAGTCACTGCTGTAATTTAAACAGTGTTAAATTTGCAAAAGGCTAGGCACACACATCTGGCTTAGAAACAGAAGCAGGCCTCTAAAATGCTTCATAATTCAAAGATGATATTTTCCCTTTGCAGCCAATTCATGTCAACCTCCTTCCCAGCCTCCTCTCTTCCCTGCTTTTTTCCCTTGCTTGTTAAGATATTCAGCCAGCAGCACCCTCCTCTGCCTTCCATGACCCCATGCTTTTCAATCTGTCCATCTTAACACTTGAGCTTTGATCTTCTCACCCAGGCTACTCATCGCAGCCCTGCAGCTTCCCTTGCTCCCTCCTTTCTAACTCTACTCATCTTTAATACCTCCCATATCCATCGCCATCCCTCTTATCCCTCACTCCACTCCTCTTCACTCCCCTGTGCTTTGACCATGCACAGGGAATGGCTATTGCTCCCAAGGTACTTATTAGTGCAAAGCTTTTAATTACAGTTTTCATATCGATCAATTGTTGCATTACTAGTTGGTCCCTGTTGTCCGGTTACCATAGTGATGGATCACCTATGGGGTTCCACTATGGTCATCTATGACACTCACATGCAGATTGCTTAAGCAATGGGAAAGGCTGCGCTCATCCATGATGTTGACAATGTATATATCAGAGCATAATCCAAGTACAACAGAGTGATCTGAAAGAGTGGGGGAGTAAAAGAGCTAAAGCTATTTGCTAAAAGACCAATCTACATTATCCACTCTGCAACAATCTCTGTCGTGGTATTCGTATATTTCACTTAATAGCAAACCAACTGAATTGCATTAATGAAAGATAATCTGGATGTCTTTGAAGTTGTATTATGTCCTCTGGGATCAGGGAAGAAGCTTACATACACACACAGCACAAATCTGATGTTTCTGCTCAGCATGCAGAATAAGAGCTCCCGCACCTGTATCTCACTGCCCGCTCCCGGCCCATCCACCCCCTCTTAATCCTCCTATAGTCTGACCCCCCACGAGATTAGGATCCCCGATTTGGTGAATATATATTTAAACAAATCAACACCATACCACACACCCACACATCCTCCCTGCATTTCTAATATGCTGCAGACGTTTTCCAGAACCTGTACGGCTCCCTTAAGGAATTTGAATGTAACAATTGCGGTGGCCATTAGTTGAAGTGCAGAGACAACCTTGTTGCTCGTGCTCACATATGTGGATGAACAAGTATCCTAGGCATCAATCCAATGAATTAACAGTTCACTGCTGCCCTGTACAGTTTCGAATTACTATGGTGTCTTTTGTATACCTGGTAAGTTTTATCTATACATTGTTAAGAAAGATGGATAAACCTTCTGTGGTTTTCTCTGGTGTAGTTGTGCAGCTTGTCATAGAAATCTCCTGTCTTTACCATATTAGCAGTGCCCAAGTACCACTTAGTCCCATTAAGGGCAAAAGGGTGGTTGCAGGCCACACCCATATTTGTATATACACTCAACAAAAATATAAACGCAACACTTTTGTTTTTGCTCCCATGTTTCATGAGATGGACTTGTAGATCTAAACTTCATTCCAGATACACAATATTACCATTCCTATCAAACATTGTTCACAAATCTGTCTAAATGTGTGATAGTGAGCACTTCTGCTTTGCTGAGATAATCCATCCCACCTCACAGGTGTGCCACATCAAGATGCTGATCTGACATCATGATTAGTGCACAGGTGTACCTTAAACTGCCCACAATAAAAGGCCACCCTGAAATGTGCATTTTGTTTCTGCTTTATTGGCGGTCTGGGGACTCAGAACCAGTCAGTATCTGGTGTGACCACCATTTGCCTCATGCAGTGCAACACATCTTCTACCATGACCCCACCACCACCATGGGCCACTCGATCCACAACATTGACATCAGCAAAGCGCTCACCCACACGACGCCACACACGCTGTCTGCCATCTGCCCTGAACAATGTAAACCGAGATTCATCCGTGAAGAGAACACCTCTCCAACGTGCTAGACGCCATCGAATGTGAGCATTTGCCCACTCAAGTCTGTTACGGCGACGATCTGGAGTCAGGTTAAGACCCGATGAGGACGACGAGCATGCAGTTGAGCTTCCCTGAGACGGTTTCTGACAGTTTGTGCAGAAATTGTTTGGTTATGCAAACCAATTGTTTCAGCAGCTGTCTGAGTGGCTGGTCTCAGACGATCTCGGAGGTGAACCTGCTGGATGTGGAGGTCCTGGGCTGGTGTGGTTACTCGTGGTCTGCGGTTGTGAGGCCGGTTGGATGTACTGCCATATTCTCTGAAACGCCTTTGGAGACGGCTTATGGTGGAGAAATGAACATTCAATGCACGAGCAACAGATCTGGTTGACATTCCTGCTGTCAGCATGCCAATTGCACGCTCCCTCAATGCTTGTGGCATCTGTGGCATTTTGCTGTGAGACAAAACTGCACATTTCAGGGTGGCCTTTTATTGTGGGCAGTTTGAGGTACACCTGTGCACTAATCATGATGTCAGATCAGCATCTTGATGTGGCACACCTGTGAGGTGGGATGGATTATCTCAGCAAAGCAGAAGTGCTCACTATCACACATTTAGACAGATTTGTGAACAATGTTTGAGAGGAATGGTAATATTGTGTATCTGGAATGAAGTTTAGATCTTCAAGTCCATCTCATGAAACATGGGAGCAAAAACAAAAGTGTTGCGTTTATATTTTTGTTGAGTGTAAGTCAGCCATTATGAAAAGGGAAATATTTTGTGTAGGGACACAAATTGTTGCATATCAAGCTGCAAACATGATTGTTTCAAGTTGGGCATTCTAATATGGAGGTGTAGGGGAAATTCTAAAGTTTTAAATGACCTCTTGAGGACCCACATTTGGCAATTCAGCATTTTCTTAGTCTAATAAGTTGACAAATGATTATTCCATATCTGAAAAAAGGCTGTATAGACTTTTGGTCATACTGAGTATTAGAGCTGAAGATCTTTGCAGAACCCACCAGGACACATTGGGTTGGGTCATGTTCGGGCTTAATTTCTATCATTTTACACAGGCTCGGGCCGGGCTTGGGCTTGCACGGTAAATGAGCGGCCATGTGATAAGATAATTTATTGTTGAATGCACAGATACACATGCAATACATACATTTTTGTCATGGATCTTTTAGTTAGCCTACTTTAGCAGGCAGGCCAATGTAACTAGTGATGCACACTGAAGCATGGTGTGCAGGAGTGTACACAGACATCCATTAGTTTTCACAGAAAATTCCTTTAGGAAAGTCTCCAGTTTCTAAGTTATATTACAATCCATTCTCACTGGCATCCACTTAATTTTTTACACAACAGAACCGAACTTTTATGGATGGATGCAAGTATCCAGGTGTACGGAGAAAAAAGTCAGAGTAGTTCAGGCAGATGAATGACGAAATGGCAGATTCTAGTTGACAGCTGTAGCATGAGTATTCTAGCAGTCTGATGGCAGCAATCTTCTCCTCCAATAAGGCCTGGAGACAGTAATCTTTGGCAAAACAAACAGAGCCCTTTAATGAGCCTCATTGTTCAGGACTGAAACAAGGATGCCATGTGTTTTTCTGTTTTTCCTGTCCGCTAAATGAGATATTCCGACTCACCCTGTACTCTCTCACTACAGCCAGCACACAATGCGTGCCCATTCTGAAAAAACTGACAAAATAGGACACACAAGCAGTGAGCCTTATGTCCTGAGCCAAACCCTGCCAAAACCAAGAACAACACAGATTATTGCTGAGTTCATTAACATGCAAAAGAGCCAAAGAGACTGAGACATTGAAACTTCAAGTGTCATCCGAAGCCTGAGCTGAAGGAAGTTCTAACAACACATCAAAGAAACAGCCGGCTTCATCCTCCCTTCAATTGTGACATGTCAAGAAAAGCGCCACAGGTAACTAGCAGCGCCTTTTAGAGAGAGCCGTGATGTGACAGTAGTGCACAAGCTATGTTTTGTGCTCAGCCAACTCATTTGAATGCCCTTCCAAAAGCTTACAAAGGCAGAGTAGGGGATGCTGCCCCCCTCCTATTTCTGCTAACTTAACTACATGCAGTGCTGTGTGTAATCTCATTACCTGTCTTGTTGTCTAACCTAGCCCATAGTGCTGTGATGTGTTGGCATTACTCTGATTAAAGCAGGTAGGGAGGGAGAGCTGAGTGGAGAGAGAAGAAGAGGAGAAGGTGTGTGCAGAGTTAACAAAATGAGTGTGTATGTGTGGCGGGTACAGGAATGACATAAGCACTTATTGGTATTAAAGGGTAAACTTTCAAAGGCATCCATCTTAAGCGTTGAGGAAAGTTTCCATTCAAAGTTACTCCAGCGTTTGACTTTGATGTGACAAATGATCAACTGGAAAAATGACTGGGTTGTTGTTTTTTTTCCTCTACCAGAGCAAAAAAAATGCCCCATTGGCTTGAACCTGAGGTCATCAAGAAGCAAATAAATAAACACAGAAAGTTTGCATATTGGAAAGCTGTCAGCTTCAGGCCAGCGTCTGCTCACTTCTGGCTTGATGTAAAGCCTTCTTTCCCGGGCAAGCCCCCGGACTCAGGGCCTATGAATCAGCCCGAGAGGACACATTGGCAGTTGTCATGTAATGATATTGCCTGAGTGTTAGCTGTGGTTACAACAGTCACACACACAGATGTTGACATACTGTTGGCCCACACACTCAAGCAGATCTAGCTGTAGCCAGCATGAATATGTTTTCTTAAAATTAAACTAATTAAACTAAGGGAACACTAAAATATGACCTCCTGGATCTCAATGAAAAAAATATTCCAGTTGAAAATCTTCATTCATTACATAGTGGAATATGTTTAGAACAAAATAACATAAAATGATCAATATAAATCACAATTATTAACCCATACTCAAAATGAAAGTGGAAAATCACATTACAGGCTGATCCAACTTGAGTGGAAATTCCTTCAGACAAGTCAAAATGAGGCTCAGTTGTGTGTGTGGCCTCCTGTATAACCTCCCTACAACGCCTGGGCATGCTCCTGATGAGGCGGTGGACGTTGTCCTGAGGGATCTCCTCCCAGACCTCCCAGTCAACTCCTGGATAGTCTGTGGTGCGGCGTTGATGGATGGAACGAGACATGATGTCCCAGATGAGCTCGATTGGATTCAGGTCTGGGGAACGGGCAGGCCAGTCCATAGCATCAATGCCTTCATCATGCAGGAACTGCTCACTTCAGCCACATTAGGCCTAGCATTGTCATGCATCAGAAAGAACCCAGGGCCCACTGCTCCAGCATATTGTCTCACAATGGGTCTGAGGATCTCATCCCGGTACCTGATGGCAGTCAGGGTACCTCTGGCTAGCACATGGAGGGCTGTGCGGCCCTACAAAGAAATGCCTCTCCACACCATTACTGACCCACCACCAAACCGGTCATGCTGGAGGATGTTGCAGGCAGCAGAACATTCTCCACAGCGTCTCCAGACTCCGTCACATCTGTCACATGTGTTCAGTGTATGTCGGGCCCTCATACCACCCTCATGGAGTCTGTTTCTGACAGTTTGAGCAGAATCATGCATATTAGTGGCCTGCTGCAGGTCATGTTGCAGGGCTCTGGCAGCGCTCCTCCTGTTCCTCCTTGCACAAAGGAGGAGGTAGCGGTCCTGCTGCTGGGTTGTTGCCCTCCTATGGCCCCCTCCACGTCTCCTGGTGTACTGGCCTGTCTCCTGGTATCTCCTCCATGCTCTGGACACTGTGCTGACAGACACAGCAAACCTTCTTGCCACAGCTCTCATTGATGTGATCCTGGATGAGCTGCACTACCTGATCAACTTGTGTGGGTTGTAGACACCGCCTCATGCTACCTCTAGGGGTGAGAGCACTGACAAAAAGTGAGCAAACATCAGGCAGAAAGGATGAGAGCAGAGAAATGGTCTGTGGTCAGCAGCTGCAGAACCTCTCCTTTATAGGGCTGTCTTGATCATTGCCTCTCATTTCCACCTGTTGTCTGTTCCATTTGCACAACAGCAGCTGAAACTGATTCACAGTCAGTGTTGATCCTAACTGGACAGGCTGATTTCACAGAACTGTGACTGACTTGAAGTTACATTGTGTTCTTTAAGTGTTCCCTTTATTTTTTTGAGCAGTGTATATTCATGGCACCTTATTTCTGATACTACACTAACGATTGGCAATTATTTTTTGCTCTAGCCATTCCTGCATGTACATTTTGCAATTAATTCTTTCTTGTTTTTTATTTTAGGAGTGAGAATTTGTGACCTTAACCTTAAATATGGATCCATTGTTGGAATTTTATTCAAACCCTTACTTTTGACTGCTTTTACAACCAAACACATGCAGAGTCAAAGTGACTCAATTTCCTTGTTACACAGCTATACAAATAATGCCTTTCAATACCCTTTAGATTTATTAAAGCAGTCAGTTTACTGTATGTCTGCCTTGGCATCAAATTAAATGCAATTTCGTAGAATTCTGTAACGTTTTGACAGCAAAAGGTGATCGCAGTTCCATCCAGCAGTTCCCGTCATCACCACACTTGATATATATATATAATTACAAAGTGCCTCAATACACCACGTTTTATAAAACCGTTTAGTCTGACAAAGAGATGGAATGGTCACTCCATGGGCAAATGGATGCACCCACATCTTCTATGCATTCAGACACACACACACAGACATAAAGGCTTAGAGGGGAGCTCTGTCCCTTCCTGTCACGTCTTTCCTTGAGTTGTCATGATGACCAACTTCTGACATACATCACATCCAATTTTGTTCCACTTCTTTGACAGAATGCATTATAAATGAGTACACAGACACACATGGACTCACACTTTCTATTTCTGTCCTAGATTATTCTTTAAATGTATCAACTTCATATATATATATATGAGAAATGGACAAATGGAAAGAAAAAGCATATATTGAACTAAAGTATATATTTGCAGAGATGCAGAGTGGTGTGGGCCCCTGAATGGCAGAGAGATCCTAGAGGTATGGCTCCAAATGTAGCTCATACTACAGTGAAATGTCCCGTCTCTATATAACAACATTGTGCTCACAACGTTACTGTAAAGCAGCACAGTGACATGGTTACTACATTTATTCATTGGGTCAGCATTTCCCAAATACAGAGCTACATGACATTTTTTTTCTTACAAACCCAGGCTAGATATTTCTCAATAGTTTCTAAGTTAACTAACCTCATGAAGTACATGGATTCTCAACAAAGGTTCTAAACAATCTGTGGTCTGCAATGAACTACAGATGTAAACCGCATGCTGGCAAGAAAGCAAATCAATGCATCATTATTTTGGGTTCTAGCCTACAAAAACGCAATAGAATTGTAAATAAAATTGATTCCTACTTGATAGTAAAAATCCTATTATTCCTACAATATTCTGCAATCGGATTTTACATTATTTCTCGAAAGATAAAAAAAAAAAAGTTGCCATGTGTTTCCCTAAAGGTGCAAACACCTTAACCCTAACCTCTGTGACATGGTTTGAGCAGCAGAGCTGGAATAAAAAATTAAGAAAAACTGTAACAGGGTTTGCAAAATTAATGGCAAACTCTTCTAAGGTTTCTAGCACATTGATTTAATAAACATGTAGGACTGGCAGCTGTTAACTTCGCAAGCCAGGAGTATCTGCAGGTGTATTTCAGGTAAACTGAGAAGGAATTGACTATGCTGTTTTAATAGTCAACTCAGGTTTGATGGAGTGCAGTGAATTTAAAATTAGTTCAATGTGAGTAAAGAGCTTAACGCCTTTAAAAACCAGGCACGAGGATACATGACCTAGCCATCTATCATGTCTGTGTGTAAATGTGTGCATTAGTGTATGTGTTTGCCATAAAGAGAAAGTATATGTGTATGTGTGTTAGATGGAGAGATAGAGAGGGTTCATGAAACTGCGTTAACCTGCAGTATGGCAGTATAAGTGTGTGCATGCACACACACCACTGTGCACGCACAGACACACACATGCACATTCCTTCAGTAGACTAATATATCATTGCACTCACAGACCAAATGAGGCAATCGCTCAAAATTATTTGCATATAAACTAATGAAATATTACTGGGTGAAACTCAGTTGAATGTTAATTACAAAGGTAATGCACTATTTGCTGATTAATGGATCGTCTCTCTTTTGGGCAGGAGATGCTATGAGCAAGAGGAAGATCGGTCTGGGGATGGGAACATGATGCTAGGATCAGACTGGATCCGCGTAGGGGGGGGCTATGCGATTCATTGTTGGGACGCAAACAGTTGTTTTAAGTTTAGTGGACATGGTCACACGCTACGAATCCTTGTTTCACTGGAGTGGGTGAAATGAAAATGAATTATTTATTTATAGATCATTAATTATGAATCCACAAAAAGCAGAATGGGAGGCTGAGGTGTGAAGTGTGCAAGTCAAAGCCTTTTTGCTGAGGATACACGTTACATATTTCATCTCGCTGTTTGACCTCAGAGTTCGTAACAAGCTCCTTGTGATTCCGAAGAGTTATGACAGTCAGAACAAAGAACATAACAGCAGAACAACATTCATACCCAAAGCATGATTCCACTAACACTGGTATGACCCTCCTTGAAATGACAGTATCCTGTTGTTTTTCCTGGAATTACACTTTTGTTGTAATTTTTATGGCTCAGCATAGAAAAACTGTGGAAGCAATTAACTTCGCATGCAGGATTTTGTTACAAGCACACACAAACACAGTTATATTTTTTAGGACAGTGTATCTACTTTTCTGTGAAGGTTTGCACTACAACAGCATGTTAAGTTTGTTTAGCTAAAACAAAGAAAAGTCTCCTTTAAATTTGTAACTCAATCACATACCTACAAAAAAAAAGTCCCACATAGTAGGTTACACCTGCAACACACATCAAAGATTCAAAGAAGAGAGGAGATAGAGTCATATGCACATTGCACAGTATTGACAGCGGGGTCATCTGAGCAATGAAATGCTTTAAACGAGGCAGGCAGGCAACTCCAAGTAATCTTAAGAACTAAAAAAAAAATATATATATATGAATGCGAATGAGGTTATGCAAATGGTGCTGTGCAATTTAACTACTTGTTTAGTAGTCTAATGGCTGAGGGGAAGAAACTGAGTGACTGACTGTTTTTGAGTCTGGTGGTCCAAGTGCGGATGCTCTGGTAGCGTCTACCGTACAGCAGCAGTGAAAAGAGTCTGTGGCTGGGGACATCTTTTCTACACTGAACACTACATGAACACAGCGACTTGGTGGGACTTTGCCTTATACACTATCTACAGAATGCACATCAAACTGACCCTAGGACACTAGAAAACAAACATTGGCCAATCCAGATTTGATTCAACGTTTCTGTGTATGAAAAAAAGTTATCAAAATAAACTGAATGAATTTAAGCTATTGTTTTAATTTTTTCTTTGAAAGCCACTAATAGATTTTGAAATTATTTATTTGTACAAGTGGTGAACTTGTACAAATATTTAACTAACCTAAACAACATTAAAGAAAACTGCCCGTTACCAAACTGATGGTGACAGGTATCAGTCTGAACAGAAAGAACACGGGAAAGAAATCTACCTATGGTTTGCTGTCAGGATGTCAAGATAGCCGCTACTCGCTCCATCAGAAAGCCTAATCTGCCCGTGCAGCTTCTGCCTTGAAGTTAGCTTCACCAAAACCTTAACACTTCAAAACACTTACAAAAGGAAGGTGCTTTAGAGCAATACACAAACGTATGCATATGAAATGAGCGGTTTGTCTCTTTTTCCAGACTAACAGACTATGCATAATGCATGGCCCTATGGCAGTTCTGTTGGAATGACTGAAAGATTGATAGATTGATTGATTGATGATGACAGTTATGACTAATTCATTAAAAAGCTAAAGCTAGCTTTGCATGTCACTCATTTGGGTTGAAGGAGTCCAATGGCCATTCAGCCTGTGTGTGTGTGTGTGTGTGTAGTCAAGTGAAACATGGTTTAGAGTTGGGGTGGGCAATCTTCTGTTTCATGCTGACCACCACACCACTGCTCCTGACAGGAAGCATTACACACACATTCACACAAGCCACAAGCTATACTCTCAGAGGCAATTAAACTGAATTTTTTCTCCACAAAAGTCATAAAATGCATCCACAGTTTCCATGAATATGCAGCCAAGTGTGGTTTTACTCTGTGGGGCTCAGCAGAGCTCTAAACGCTGTTTGCACAGGAACTATAAAACAACACACAACCAGTACTAATGTTTTCACCCCACAGAGATGTGTGTATCTCTGCAGCATATATGCAAAGTGTAACAGAGACATATTTGAGCATGACAGAATGCGTTTGATTTGTATGCATTATTATGCATTGTTATACACATCTCTATAGGGGTGCAGTGTGTATAAAGTGGAACTGTGCCGCTCGGTTGTAAGCAAACATTGCATCAGATTTACAAAAACTACAAAACAGAGTCATGTTTTCTTTCGACCTGCCGCTTTCTACCAATAAATGCACAGCAACACAATGTAAAGAGGAGCATGAAACAATGTTGAATAATGTCCAATTCCATAATTCATGTGTCAACAGGAGCCTTTGGAGCTGAACAGATCAGAGGATTTTGTGAACAAATTATGCACCAAAAGCACCAGTAGAGGGGAAATGGGGAAATATTTTAAAAGGAAAGACAGAAACAAGTCAAGAGGGGAGAAAGAGTCACTCATGACAGAAAAAAAAATCAAATGAATAATTTGCCATTATAAATGCAAACACTTCTTCCCAAGTCTTTTAATACTACTTATTTTTCCCAGCTGCATTTTTATACAAACAGAAATGCAGTTTTACAACAAAATCCATGCAGGTGTGTTTTTCTGTCTTTTATTATCTCTGTAATTTTTGTACTTTTTGTTCCTTTTAAATGGAACGTTTCTGAATGTTATCAACCTCCTTTCTTTTCTGAAAACCTCAGAGTTGCTCTACTGAAAAAACCTCAGAGTTGAACGACAGGACATCTTGTTACCGATATCGTTCCTAAAAAGCAGTTTTAAAGCTCACTGTGGTGCTCCTACCCTCACCGTGTTGGCAATGCCTGACTATAACTAAAATCTAAAAATGGTTCAAGTGGAAATGAGGCAAGCAGGAGACACTTATTCAACTAGTGAACCATCACAACACCCACCTGTCACTCAAAGTGGCTTTAATTACACATAACCTTAAGCTTTAATACAGTTTGAACAGGCAGACATTCTATTTTTAAAAAAAAAAAAAAGAATCAACCTCCATGCAGTTTTCATGAATGGAGAATCATCTTGATCTTTTTGTAGCATGTTGTAAACATGTTTGCTTCTGCTTTGACTCGCATTCTGAAGTGACCATTTAAGCAACTGCTTCAAGTAAACTAAGACAAATGACATGATCATGTTGTCTATGATTTGACCGCCTACACGTGTCGTAGTATTAAAATGGTTTGCAACCACTTCAGCAGAGTCATCAGTCCTACATTCATTTTAAAAAGAGATTTTCTTCTGTAATTTGTTTTTGCTCCAGGTCTCTGTTTAGAAACATTTTAGAAAGAATTTATTCTTTCTGCCACAAGTGTTTAAAGAATAACCTGGCAGCGAACAGTTTCAAGATGCATCCAGTTGATTTTTTAATGAATTTGCTGATTATGTAAATTAACTACTTTAAGTGAAAAAAAAACATAACTCCAGGCAGTGTTCATTCCATCAAAAACATTTTAACTTTTGCAAATTAGTAATACTCAAACATCATTTCCAGAGCAGGGTTTTAATATGTGAAGTAACTTTGAACTGTAAGCCTGCTCGAAAATTAGATGTGTGACCAACAGCCAACTTCTTTGACATTCTCTCTCTGTGTGGGGAGAAATCTTCAGTCCCACAAACACACATACAAAAACTCTGTCCGCGTCTACAGACGGGTAACTAGCTCGACTGTTTGCCTATAAATCAAACTGTGTCTTTGTCAGCTGGATGGTTAGACACTAAACACACAGCCATGACAAAAAAAACAGTTGGCAGCTTCACACACAATTAGGGAGCCTGCAACAGGATGGCTTCAGGTTAAACAGCATCAACTGGCCCGCTGCTGGTGTGATTAAGAATTCTCTTTAAACACAAAAACATATGCAGAGAACTGGGATGTGTTTGTTTAAGTGCACACATGCCTGCACATTTGCATGTAAATACTTTTTTTTTTTCTTGCCGTCTTCAAAGGAAGTAATGCAACAGAGCAGAGCACACTGAGATGGAGCTGCAGTAGCAGCCCTTCAGGCCTGCTCTGCATGCTTTATGTGTCCAACGGTAACAATATGTATGCATTCCCACATTCAAAGAGACCAGTGAATATTTGAATAAATTGCTAACTGACAGAGCACGCTTTGGAGAATCAAAATGAATAATGTACAAGGGATTTCTTCCTTGATAAGTTCAGCTAGTTCTGTAGTGTTGCTTTGTGAAATGAGGAGAGGAAATGCAAGAAGAAGTAAATAATAATAATAATAATAATAATAATAATAATAACTAAGAGAATGAACAAACATAATAAATAACCCATTGTGTCTTCCTTTACCGGATAAAGCCTCACACATGATCGCATTTGTACAAAAAATCAAATATCTGAAAATATATATCAGGGTCTTCCCCCATGTTTGCCAAGTGAAATATGCAGTGATGCATTAGTATCACAGACAGCTTGTCTGCTTGATAGCAGCAGACATATCAGCAAAACCTTGCTGGAGGCTAGACGGAGAGTGAGCAGAATCTAACCATCCGATCTGCTGAGCCTCTCCAGGTGAGCTGAGCTCTAGAAAACCCAGCTCACTGTTGTTGTCTGAGTCACCGGCTGCTGCGTTAGCACACATAGCTGAAACTATCCGAAACGGAAATGCTGCATGCTGCTTCAAAGACCTTCTTCAATGTATTCCCCTCTGCCTCTCATCTCTACCGATCTCTCTGGCACTTTGTACCTGCAACAGTAGGCTGAAAGCTCTCCCTCTGCCTTGTCAAACGAAGAGAATGGGCATTGAGATGCTATCTTTGCTGAATGCACCATATTCTGCACAGATGTAACACAAAAAGGGTTGGAATATATAGAACAAGACAAGTGGAATAGTTGTGTTACAAAGACGGCAGCGAGAAATGTGTGGCATTAGAATGCATGAGTACATGTCTCTTGGTTGTGTCGTCTCTTGTGTTATAGATGACGATTAAGAACGACATTTACTTTGGTAAATGTCAGAGTTAAGGGGTTAATGATGTCTGGTGTGAAGCTCTGCTGACTTGGTGTGAAGACATTAGGCAGACCTGCAGTAAGACTGCCAGTTTATGTGCAATGGAAGGGAAGGATCCTGCCACTTAAAAATCTCTAATGCTTGCCACCCACTGTTTCCCTTTGCCTCCATTCCTCCTCTTTTATTCCTATATGAGCTTGCTATTTGTGGCCTCCTCCTTGTAAAAAGCTGACTCCCTACCATCAACCTCCTCCATATCCCATTTCCTTCCATTCGGACTAACCCCCCCCCACCCGTCCAATCATTTCCTCCCCCAGTCGCACTCCAGCATAAATCACCTCTCTGCGATAGTTTTAATGGCTTTTTAATGAGCCTAATGTTTTCTGTTTTAATGAACTTCTTACGTCAGCCTTAATCATTTTAGGGGGATGAAAAATGATTGAGAAATGGCCTACATTAATTTAATTTACTGTTCAATCTGCACAGTCCTCTTTACAACCCTGGGACGGCCGAGGCAAGAAGGAACCAGAGAAAGATGGAGGATGGTCCTATCAGCAAGTGGGATGAGGGAAAAAAAAAAGATTAAAAAGGTGGAAAATGGGAGAAAATTCTAAGACGATACAGTGTTCGGTATAAAGAGCTAAACTGTATTAAAACTGTGGTTGTTTAAAAAAAAAGAACCAGGATGGATTAGGTGGTGTTGGCAATTTATTAGGGCATGCTATAGTCTTGTTGTTCTGTCTTATCTCCAATTAGGCTGCATTGTTGAGGCCTGCCAATGCTGGTTTCTACCACTCTGAGACCCACAGTTTCACACAGCCATTAACACAGCAGGCCCTGAATAAATGAGAACAATATTCAGAGTCTGTGTCTCCACACTAAAGGTTCTAATCTCGCTTTTGATCTCTCTAACTTTCCCCCCATTTCTCTATCAATCTTTCTCCTGAAAGACACTTAAAGTTGTCATTTTGCCAACTTCAAATTATCGAAGCTATAAACCAGCTGGTGAAGCTCTATGATGTAGGAACAGAATAACATATTTTTTCTGTATGCGGTTTGTACATCGGTTTACCCAAGGACATCTTACCTTGCCAGCATGCTGTGAGAGTCAGCCCTCCATTTCACTGTGTTGATAGTAAAAGGCTGTGAATATGCCAAGGCTGGCTGCCAAGATTGCTTTGCTCTACCTGAGCTAAGTTGTCCTTTACGGTTTGCGTGTGCGAGCAAGCGTATGGCTTGTCTGTCCTTAAGGCTGGAAGCACTACCATGCACCATTGATTATATGAAAAATCACAGCTGTGGCTAGTTACCATAAGTGCTGATGGGTTTAATGATCCATTGTTGGATTTGTATGTGGGTGGATACAGGTATTGTTGAGAATGGGAATGTTCATCTTGAAATGAAACACATACATTATTCTATCAAAAACAGATCACTGTCACCTGTGACATTTATTACATATACGACGTAAGTGTATGTGTGACAGATGGACATGTTGACCTCAGCACCGCCCTAATACTGGTCTGAAAAATGACTTTCTGAGAAGGGATTGCAGCCCTGTCCCGCCCCTCGGGGTATGGACTGACTGATATGTCTTCCTGTCTGCTTAAGACACTCCACAGGCAGATCTTCCACAGTCTGCCGCCTTTACACCAATTCTGTATTAGTATCCACCCGTCTCCAGTCAACAATCAATTTGCGATTATTTCATTCCTCAGCCGTCAATCTCCTCTCCGTCCTTCAATCACCTTTGCTTACATTCTGCTTTGTCAGTGCCTTCCCTACAACAATTTTTTACCTGTTCTAATAATACACTGAGCTCTGACAGAGCTCAGTCTATTATAGAGGCATGTTATCACTGTAACAAACACAACAATCAGCTACTGAGTGTTGGTAAAAAACAAGTTGTTTATCTTATATTGTGTTTTTTTTCCAGAATTGTACTGAATGATATGATTTGCAGGGCTAGAGTCTGAGAAAGATTCAGTTGTGTTTTAAGGCAGTTAAAAAGACACTTGTTGTTTCATGGTGGTGGTGACAAATTTTGAGTGAGCCGTTTTAAATACCAGTTTCATAGCTGGAATATAGAGCTAGGTGTAATTTAAAGGTTGTGTTTATAATTGGTTGCAATTGTCTAGTGCTATATTATATCATTTCATGAGTTATTTACAATTCAGCAGGTGGCCAATGGGAAAAAACAGGCACTCAGCTCCAACGTTAAACCACCTGAAAATTATGCTATTTAAATGTCTGAGCATTAGTACTGAATGCCACCAAGGGCGTTCCCGCACCATTTTGACACTACACACACTAGCACATTTCACAGCTGCCTCCAGCTGGACTAAACTGATTTATCCAGGTCATCAGGCTCAAAATGAAACTCGTGGCTACAGGCGGGGGTGTTGCCAGACTATTAGCAATGCTAGGCTCCAGGCTCTTGCATGACACCTTTGATTTACTGCTTGAAAACAACAACAAAAAGATGGCTGCCACAATGCTAAATCGTTCCGCAATCTTAGCAAACAATTTGTTATTACAGTTTTAATGTGTATTAGCCATATGCAGACTAACTGTGCTGCAAATGTTAAAAGCCATGAACAGAGAATTCATTCAATGGTTTGTGCAAATTAAGCTCATTTATTTTCTGGGGAAAATGTTGGTTTGTTCACCAGTTCCAAATCCCAACAATTATTGGAGGGATTGCCATAAAACTAAGTAGAGACATTTTTCTACCATACCAGTTGTAATCTTTTTAAAACCTTTTTTTGCCTGATGCTATCACAGGTAAATACTTAATGACACTTCCATTAGCATCAGCTGCAATTTATGTTCAAGGCTAATTAGCAAATTGGTATGTTAAAAAGCTAAGCTCAAATTGCGAACATGGTAAACATTATACCTGGTAATCAGCACGTTATCACTCGCTGTAAGCATGTCGGCATTTAGTTCAAAGCACTGCTGTGTACAACATCAGAGTGATGGTCACATACTGCCTATGCCATATATGAAAAAGAAAATTAAGAAATCAGCATTAAGTTGCGCTTTGTGTGAGCAGGCTACACAAAAAGCAAATCCTTTATAAGTCAGACCATTTCTAACACTCAATTCTACTTTTTGCTTTCTAGAAAGACTGAAAAAACTGAACATCACTTTTGGGACGATGCCCTTGAATTGAGACACAGTTTCACAACAAAAAATTCAGGCTAAAAATTTGATTAAACAGATAGTGTCTCAAATACCTGGCAAATAACCTCTGGGCAAACCTTGAAATTTCATGTTGATTTATGCATATTGAGAATTTGAATATAAAATTTACGCTATTAGCCAAAGTCATCCACAGAATTGAAAAACTAAGAACTAAAAAACATCCTACAGGGTTTCCCACAGTAAAATTGGCAGTCAAGGTGGTGACCAGGAGGGGGGGTTGCTTTTTCCCCCCTATCTATTACTTTACACTAGGGTTGGGCGATATTGGCAAAAAAACGATTAATTCACGATTAATTGTGGCATTTAGCCGATAACAATTAATTGATGACAATTGCACTTACATGTTTTTGACTCTAAATCGGCACAGTGTTCTAGCATGATACCGACAAATCATCAGTCAAGTTAACTATACTTCATTCTAACAGGTTAAAGTAGTGATTAGTCACCAACCAGCCATGTTTGAAATATATATTGATAACAGATGCACAAACTGCTTCAAAATAATAATGAAGCAAACATTTAAAGTAACTTTGTCTTTCAGATGTTCTTATCTTAAGGTCACAGAGCAGTGCATATCAACATTAAAATTAAACAGGACAAATAAGTTCAGAAAAGTCACATCAGTGATTATTAAAGTTAAAAAAAAAGTGTGTTTGTGCAAATAAACCTGTGACTGGAATATGTCCCACACTAGTGCATGTTTTCACTCATACTGTAGAACAGCAGCAGAAAAAAACATTACAAACAAACCAGACAATTTCACATTTAAATGTATGTCTGTGCAAATCAACCTGCATTATGTTCTTCCAGCGCTTAGTTTGGTTGTAAGCAGCACAATGACTAAACGTATCACGGATTGTATAGTGGATAGAGTGGAATTCTTTCCAACATCTGCTGGAGGAGACTTTGTTGTAATGTTTCCTATCTTGCTGTGGAGTCCGTAAATAAAGATCGGAGTTCATTCTTTTGATACGAGCAAAAATCTAGTTACTATGGCAACAACCAACGCTCCAAGCTTCACCTAATGCATGTCGCGGCACTATATATAGCTGTAGCTGACGTGTCCTCGTTGCACTTTCTTCGGCTTTCTTCGTGCTCCGGCTTATGGTGACAGACGTTGAACTTATGTTAGGAATGTGCTGCTCCGCATCATTTAACTTAACACCACTGCCTTCCGCCATTATTGTTATTGTGGGCTAATATGTGCGCGGGTGATGGTGAGAGTACGTCGCACACAAAAATGCATCATCATGATGACGCACTAATCGCCGTAATCGATAAGTGGCAAATATTAATCGGTGACAGATTTTCTGACGATTAATTGCACACGATACGATTTTGCACAAGCCTACTTTACACTAGACAAAACCTAAGCAGTGCATATAGCCTATCTTAATGAAACATGTTATAAAAGTGGCATGTCTCCTTTAAGTAGTGAGTGTGTGTGCGCATACCTGGGAGAGGGTGAGCGTGCATGAGTCTGCGTGAGAGTGTGTGTGTGTGTGTACGGAGACCGAAAGAGAGGTTGTGTGCCCGTTAGAGGCAAGTTGTCTGTTAGCGGCAGGAATTAAATGTACGGTACAGTAAAAAAAATAAAGCTGCAACTCTACAATGCCGCGATGTGGCCTTATTTTACTGTAACATAAAACTTTATGCAGGCCACATCAACGGCCATAGCATGTCGGCTCCATGTAGAATGTTTACAGCTTTGCTCAGTCATAGCATAAAACGTGTCCTTCAACTTGTGAGGCATTCACATTTGGCTCTTCTCATGTTACATTTTTAGACCGTATGCATGAGCTGACCTATCGGCCAAACTCCAGACGTTAAAACTGACTCAGAATGTAACCATCTCCTCACAGACAGGTAGACTAGACATGTCACAGTCAATCTGCTCCCTCGAGACTTTAACAAGCTAAAGTGGATGGGCAGGCCATTTCACAGGCTGACCCGTCTCGTCTGCACCAAAAAAAAAAACGAGTTCGGGCCAAGCCCTGACATAAGTGTGCGTGTGTCTGTGTGTATTCATGCCTGCACACATACTGTATGTGCAAACACAGTTAGATTTCCTCCACCTTAGGACACTCACATAAGACTGCCAGAGCAAGACAAGTGATGAGATGGTGGAAAGGCCAGAAAGCAAGGTGAAAGAGTGAAAGACAGCATGTCTGTGTGTGAGCACACTATGTGTGCGCAAATGTCCATCTGCCTGTCTGTCTGTCTGGGTTTGTGTTTTGCTGGAGGGTAATTAAATGTATTTTTGTCAGCTAACCAGTTCTGGCTTCTGTATCAGACTCAGGAAACCACAGAAGTAGAAAGAAACCAGATGGGTCATGGCCAATAGGGGTGTCTGAGTGTGAGAATTTATGTGCAGGTGGGTGGGTGTGAGAGAATGAGAAAGCTCCAACTCCCAGACACCACCCCTTGGGGGTCTTGAGGTGGAATTGAACATATTCTGAAAGGGACAGCTTTGACAGCTTCCCTAAATACACCCAGTAATGTTTCCCACCACACCAGGCTGGGAGGGATCTAATCTTAGCCTGGATGCACATTACTAGCCCAGAAGCCCCCACACAGTCTTTGTGATCAAACCTGCAAATGCCAAGGCGCTCACCTTTCTTAAGTTTTCCAAGATTAAACAAACTTCAGAGAAACACGTGGAACATGGACAATGAAGATGTAGTGTACAATTTTTCCACATAGTATAGTCAGCACAAATTTGTAGCATACCAGAAGGATTCTGCAGATATGATACGTCACTGTCTCTGGGCCTCTGCATTCATCTTCAACTGTGAGTAAACTTCAAGGTTTGTAATTCACCCGTCTGTCCTTGCATTCCTCTGTTTGGAATTGCACTATGGCCATTATGTACCGCATCAAATAACTCATGGGGCACAAGATACACACAGGCTCCCAGACACATGTCCTGAAGCTTAGGCAATTTTAATATATCAACAGACTGTGTACAGTCTGGCATTTTTCATCTGCATGCCTTTGTCACACATAAAGAACTGTTGTCCTTCAATGAAATAATATAGTTATTGTGAGGAGGAATTTTAATATGCCTAAAAATGAATGTGTCAATGGTTAAGAACAGTTTAACTTTTTGGGTTTTTCTAACAACAAATGACAGAATTTGTTCTTTGCAAGTGTTTTCAAAAACAACGTATAGACAGCAAATACTGACAACCTCTAAAGAGAGGAATTGGTAATAAAACCAGACCTTTTCCCTTATGCAACAGGGTCCATTGTTTTTAAACTGCTTTGCGATTGCCGGTATGTTGTACAAACCTGACGGAAGGAAGTGAAAATGAAAATAAACCGTGTGCAGAAAAGAATAACAGTGACCAACACGCAGAGTTAAACCTGTGTCCTAGGTAAAAGACCTTGGTTTATGTTATCTTTTCACGCCCTAACCTAAGCACATAAGGCTTCTAATCAGGTGTGCACAGCACTTCCATCTATTACCAATGAGAGGTGGTGCACCTACCGACTGGTAGCCCTTTGAGGGATATGTATTAGAGTAATAGCAGCAGATAACACCCCAGGAACACTGAGACCAAAACAACTAAACTATACATATGCATTTGTTGTCTAGGACCACTCAGAGAAGCTCTGTGTTCAATTGAAGACAAAGTATCCTAAATAAAGGCAAGTCTAACTGGCAGAAAAGTTGGTTATCCCTCTAAACGTCTGAAATACCAGGAGTTGCAGTGCTTTATTTTCACTTGAGTTCTTACAGCTCCCACCTCTATGTGCCCTGCAGCAGTTTGAGCTGCAAACACAAAATGGGTTTTGAAATTGATGTCAACCATCCATCAAACTGCAGATAAGACAGAAAACAAGTCATCCCCCAAATTGTAGAAGCAATGAAGCATAACTGGGATTAATATCTGTAATGTAATTACTGAATTTTAAATTACAATGCTTGATTGTTGTTAGGTAATGCAAGTTTGGGGGGGTGGGGGTACATTTTAGCAGCTAGGGTTCTTAGTTAAGGTTTAGGAGGAATTTTTGTATTAGCTGGGTTGTGGTTACTTTAAACAGCTAAATTAATTAAATGGAGAACATAATTGTAGTCAAGAACCCCTTTTTTATGTCTAGAAATGTCCATTACACAGTTTTAAAACAAACTGGGCCTTCTCACCTTCACAGTGCACCACATTTAAAGATTTGGATGACATTTTTCCAAAGACAGACATCACAACCATCCCACTCATACTTGTGGCTTTACCTCAGTGCATGTCTGAAAAATATGTTGTGGAGCACACTGACATTAATGCCAAGGACATGCCTAATGCTGGCAGAACCAATGTCATCATCACTGCTTGTTTCTGGAGACTTTCTAATTAGGGAAGTTAAGAGCAAACTTTGAAATGTGCCAAGCATCAGAGTTTGTGACTCAGCCCAGAAAATGATTCTGAACCATCTGGGCATCAAAAAGATCATCATTCATGTGGGAACTAATGACATTTTAGTCACTCGGTCGCCTCTGATGAAGAGTTTGGAACTATGTCCGCTCAATGATCATCAGTTTGAGACCAGAAGCTTCACCCTGGTACTGGCACTGCAGTTGGAAGGAGCTCAGCAGCCTTTTCTTTCAGAATACTCATTTTGCCAATTGTCTCCTGCAAGGTATGATGGGATCTCAGCCAGGTGCCCGTTTCACAAAAGCAAACAGTACTCACACTCAGATCACAAATAGTGCCAGAATCCAGTTTTATAAATGACTGTCACTTGCAAATAAATCTTTTAAGCAGTCCTCCTCTCACGAGGAAACATAAGCTCATGGAGTGAGTTGAGTTTGTGTTGCAGATTTCAGAAGCCAGAAATGGTGGTGTGCATGTCTTATGTTTCTTTCTAGTCTAGTGTCAGTCCATTGCAATAAGGGTGATACCATGCAGCAATGCAAGAGCGTCCTCATTGCTTACTGGTCAGATACATCTGCTGCGGGAACAAAGAAAATCGTATAGATATATATAATGTCAATAGGAAGGACACCCTTTGTTGTGAACTACTGCAAGGTTTTCTGATGTCAGTTAACCTATGTTGCTTGACCCCTGTCCTAGTAACTGTTTGCTTGTATTTAACAGTTTTAACAAATCATACAGTTTGAAAATGAAGTGTGGTTATGGCTCAATGTGTTAATTCACTGGAGTGGCAAAAGATGTTTATCTAGACAGAAGGTGGCATGCAGTAAACAAACTAAACTGTGACTTGCTCATCAGCTGATTCACAGCATTTAGTCTTGTTTTGGTTCAGTCGGCTTTATTACCAGCAGGACGTCAACAGTTTGCTAGATGATTCCAATCAGGAACACCTCTTTTGGGGGTTTTCAGGCAAGTTGTTTTAGTCCGCACCAGAGTGCAACTATTGTTTTCACCCCAGATGCAGCAAACGGCACCAAGTAGGAAACCTAACGTGTGTTCAATTCGAATGGAGTACAACCAGGTTTAACCCTCCTAAAATGGAGCTGTTGCCGGCGACATAAATTGACATGCACTGTTCAAACTACTGTAGCTCTGGTTATGTTCACACTATTGAAAAAAATCTCAACAGATTCTGAAAGCTGAGAAATGGCTCTTTCTATCGCTATAAATATAAAACTATAAATTGGGTGTGTGGCAGGGGCGGGAGTTTTGTGTGTAGGAGAGTTGATTTATAATAGTTTGAGTTTAATTTTGTAATCTTTTGTTGTCTTGTCTAGTCTTGTTGCTGTACATTTATAGTTGAGAAATTTGATGAAAATTCAAATCTGTTTTTTTACTTTTATTACACACTGTTCTGAGCATTTATAACATAATAGCAAATATGTGCCAGCTTTTGAAAGTTATGTTTCATCTGTCAAGAAAAACAGGTAAAATAATTAATACAAAGAACATTTTCTGACAGAATCATTTAAAAAAAAAAATCTTCAAACAAAAAAACAATTCTTGAGTGCAAGTTGCCTCGATTTAAACTCAGTGAAATTACCATCAGTGAAACCACATGTATTTAGCAACAAATCATGTGGTTTCACTGATTTTAAATTGTTAAGAGTTATGTTTCTAAGAGTTAAAATAGAGGCAACTCGCACTTGAGGATTGTTTTTTGTTGTTTTGATGTTTCAAAAAACGTAGATAGTTCTATGATAGTTCTTATTGTTGTTTCACTCATCTCTGGCTTCACCTAGCAGTATTTATACTATGCACAGGAACAAGGACCCACATGGAAAAGACATACATGTGATGTGAAAGAAAAAAGCATCTTAATGTTTTTGCTCTTGGCCATATTGGAGTCACTGCTTACGGTCCCCGTTTCAGTCCTCCTTGCACGCTCCAATGGAAAATGGGCATTTGGTTATAGGTTACAGAAATGCACTCACTGTTGCTTACTGTAATCATATGTCACTAAATCCTGATAATAACTTTGAACAAGGCAACTTCTTATTTTGACACAGTTTCACTCTTTAGGCCAAAGGATAGAGTAACTACACCTTTTCAAAAGCAAGACAGATTTAACGCTGCCTTGACAAGCAGTAGAGACTACAGTGCTGCTGCTGTCAGTTCCACACTAAAAGTAGCAATTTTTTTTCAGAGGCTTGTTAATGTTCTGAAATGCTTTGTGGCTACACATTTAGAAATGAGAAATCAGGGGACTCATTCTTTCAAATTATTGACTCGCCATTCATGCATTTTAGACATTTTAAGAAGTTTTCAAATCTGCTGCTTTGCAATGTCAAAGCTTCATATTAGACATATATTATTCAGAAAACAATAACAGAGCAGCAATTACCGTTTAAAGTATCCATGAAAGAAATATACTGATTCATAGCACAAGCCTAGCCTTTTTACTTGTTGCACTGAATACATTTGCACCGCAAGAACCATTAAGCATCAAAGAATTATTTGACCATAAAGCTAGCATGCCTTATGAGTTTTTTTTAAGGTATTACTCCACACTGAAGAATTTGATTTTCACATTGCATTCATTGCCCACTACCTTCACCGCCATGATGGAGAGGAGACGGGAACACAGTAGAAACCTCGAACCATGCACAGAAACTGTCAGAAATTCATGCATAAGTATTTTTTATCCTCTTTCACCTATTAATGTCCCGTTGTCTAGGCTGTGAATTGTTTCTGGGCGGTGTACAACCACAGATGGATCCGCTGTGGGGTTCTGCTGGTGATTCATATTAATGGACCTGACCCCAATCCCTCCTTTCCTTTTTCTTCTTCCAATCTTCCTCCCCCTTGTTCCTCCCCCTGCTCACTCTCTTTCTCATCCCTTCCAAACACCCAGGAGACAGATGGACCGACACTCAACTTCACACCATTTAGCTTTTCAAGGCTGCTAAAATAGTGTGTGTGAAGAGGTGGAGTGAGCTAGTTGGAAAACAAGGACTGTGTGTGCAGCTTTGTGTGTGTGTGTGTGTGTGTGTGTGACAGAGAAAGAATGAGCAGACACACTCCCTACATAAAACATGTCTGTGTGTTTGTACTTTGTGTTTAGTGAATGTGGTTGTGTGTTTGTGTGCAAGGGAGGTCACTGGCATGAGTTTGGCAGGCAGGAGAATGTGGGGAGTAAATGAAGGACTTAGTGTTCTACACGACTGACTGGTCAAATCTATGATGCTACCTTGAGCTTCCCTGGCTCGAGTCAGACGCTTCTACTCCTCCAGTAATAGAGACTGAGTGCTGCCTCCGTGCCAAACCTAAAACGTGCACTGCGTTGCCTGGAATATAGTGCAATATAGAGGCTTTTTATGAATAGGAATAAAATTTGGTGTGCAGCTTTTCCACAGTAATTTTTTTACATGGTCTAATAGTAAAAAATATCAATTGCACTAACATCAGTGTTGTTTTAATAAAGACAAGAGTTCGCAATAACATTGCGAATAAGTGTAAAATAATGGATACCTCCTACTCTAACCATCTTGGCTACATAGCAAAAGGGGAGGCACAGCAAGATTTAAAACAAATGGCAGCCAAGCTGGAGCTGGTGCACACACCAAAGAAACCCTATACACACAAATGGGGGAAACAGGAAGATATGTACACTTTGCAGAAAGAACAACTTTGAGGAAATTCACACATACCGCTACAATTATTAGTGTATAATTAGTGTAAGCAGTGTAGAGTTACAATACTGAATTTAACATATTACAGCAATATAGCCCACAGATGCACATTTTTTTGTGATGCACAAATTTGTGAACTCTCTAATATAGTTTACCATACCTTATTCTTCTTTAGTACTCCGTTACCAAGGTGACCAACTCTCACCTTTTTAGCTAACTCAAAGGAATGTTTGTTCCTGCTACAATGTTTCTGAAAAGGTAAAGTTCATTCTTGACCTTCAGAAAAAGCGGTGGACAAAACTCATGATTTAGGCCATTCTCTAGATGACACATCATCATCCTCAGAGCAAGGTGAGCTAGACAGAATTCAGTGTCCATTTAGTTGCTGAAGATATTTTCAGGTGAGTTTTTAAACAGTTTTTTCTGTTTTAAATGCCAGGAATGACCTTTCAATCTCAATTTTTAATGAGATGGCTTGAACGTGGTCAGAAAACTGAATATTTGAACATCAATATTTAGCCCTAACCTTCAGAGGAAGAAAAAGTGAAATGATTAAAAGCTAGAAAATACTTATTGAGTGGATGTTGCGATGTCATTGTGTAGTTTGTTTTATAACAGATAAATATACTGCAGCTTAAAACCTGAATAGAGTCACTGAAACCAAAGGGAAACCTTTGCCCAACTGTATCTGACTGTCTCAGTCTATGAGGGGATGATGCCCTCTACTTTGAAATGTGACACTATGATTGTCTCCTTGAAGCAGATGATGAAATTGACTGTCATTTTGGTGCAAGGGCTGCAGCAATGCAGCAGTCATATCATACCACAGTGAAGAGGAAGCAGAGCTACCAAACCTAACTTTAATCTGCCCACAGTAACTGAGAGAATATAATCATGTACCCACAATGAGTTCTATCTACAGGGTGAATGCCCTCATCCTCAGCGATAGCATGTGGATTTCAGAGGGCCTCTGGGTCAGGTTGCATCGCAGTGAAAGAGCCTGTGAGGTGAATCAGCAGCCTAGTAGAGAACGCCTCCTGGGACTTTTGCTTTGGAGGTGAACAGGCCATAAGTGAGAGAGGCTGAGAAGTAACCCCCCAGTCAGAGGCAAGACATGTTGGAGGAACTGTGTGTTCCATCTGGGGTAAAAGTGTGTGTGGGACTCAGCTATAAGACATTGTGCTTCTTTAAATAGGACTGTAGATGAATCAGTAGAGAAGATTACACTGCTGCTACTGAGGTCCTGGAAATATTTAGTGCAATATTACAGAAGTGGAACAGTCACTGAAATTCCTTAGATAGTAAATAAAACCTTCAAATTTTTGTGCAGGACCTTACTTTTGCAGCTTTTGAAGCTTAAGCAGAGAATTTCACATATAGATTAAAGTCAAATTCACACCCTTCCTCTCAGGACAGGATACACGATAATATCTGCCAAACTTAAGTCATTGCATCAGTGAGTGTGAAGGAGAGACAGGTTAGTATGAAGTGTCAGAAACAGGCAGAACTGCTTACTGCAATGACAGCTAAACATACGTTTTGGAAGGAGAAGCCAAATGACAAAGCACAAATATGATTAGCCTTTTTAACTTGTAAATTCCACTACAGGAGAGGCTTGATGTTTTCTACAATAATGTGGAAGAAATGTTGATACAACCAGACAAAAATGTGTAGGACAGTGTCATATATTAGATATCAACACAATCCAAAAAAAGTGTCTACTGTTCCAGATTTAAAAAAAAACAAAAACCCAAGGAAGAACTTGAAATGTTCCCATTGTGTTCTGACCATCAGCATCTGCCACCTTCATACACCTCATAATTCATGTGCCACCATTAACATCTACATGTTGACCTGAACCTCCTATACAAACAAAGGCACACATGAAAACACGCTCTGAGCCAAACTTTTATTGAACAAGAATCCAATTACTTAACCCAGCTTCAGGTTCAGAACCCGCTGCACTTCTCCACCTTGACGACTCTGCGTTAATATCTGCTGACAGCCTATGTCTGCCATTCACTCAAACACACCCACATGCACACACACACCGCTGATCCCCATAAGAGTCTGATTAAATGAAAAGTGTGATGCCCATTTCTCCATCCCAGGGTCAATGAATACCAATGAGAGACAGATATCACAGTCCTTGGTATGTGAGTGTGCGTATACTGTATGTGCGCTGGTGTGAATGACATAGGGGGGAAAAAAAAGGAAATTCAACTTTGATGCATACCTACAGTGCTCAATATGTAGCTTTATAGATTTATTTTTATTCGCTTTTTTATCTTGCCAGTTCATACGTCTCCATGACATCTGGATCTTTATTGTTCCCAGTCCATAGATCACTTATTAAGCCAAGTAATGAGGAGGTCATGCATAATTTCATTTGCTCTCGCGGTACCTGGGGACATTTTCTTACTTCACTAAAATCTATGATAGTTTCCTTTTGAAGGGCCATAACTCTCCTTCAGTAGCAGGCACTGGGGTCACAGATGCTAAATGGGCCATTTATGGATTCCTGGTGGAAGCAGAATATTGTGTTGAGTCATTTCAAACCTCTTATTGAGGCTATTTGACTCCACGTGGTTTAATTTGCTCTCAGTGATTTATCTGATAAAGCACCAGGCTTTCAAATCATTCTTGTAGTTTTGCCCCACTACACACACACACCAAGTGCAAGGCAGCTCATAACTGATGATATTTAAGTAGAGTGACTTCAGTTAGGTAAATCGAATATCAATATTATTGTCCAATAGATATTCTTACCAGCAGTGGCCCACAGGGATTTGCAATGATTACTGGTAAATACAATTATGTCCAGAGCAACGGGGCTTCAGCCACTGCACAATTTTGATCACAGCAGTCATGGATTCTGTTTTGCAGTTCAATAGTCACAATTTAAACCCATTTCCATTTTCATAAGATATCTGCAGGCATCATTATTTAGCCATTGCATTAACTACCACTGACTGAATTGTTTACATTGGAGAGAAAATATTCACAAGCGATCGTTTCCTTCGTTTCTCTTTGGCTTACTTTGTTTTGTTTATGTTTATATAATGCATGTGATAACCCCATGTTGCTTGCAGACACACCACACAACAGACTTTCATATGGAGAAATATCAAATCACTGCAAACAAATCACATTGGCACAGCGTACGTGAAAAATTAATGTCCTTGGAGGCGGTTCATGTATGACAATCAGAGACTTTGAGAGATAGGGAAGTGCTGTCTGCGAGATACGGCGCATGTTTTCCCCCTGTCCCTCTCAGCTTGAGAACTGTGCCACCATTGGTCAGTTGTCCTGCAGGGATGGCTGCCAAGCTTATCGGTCTGTTACAAATCAGGCAGAGAAATTGCAGCAGGAACATCTCTCCCCTTTTTTTCCTCTGCTCTTGCTCACCGGGATCACTCGAGGGGATTGAAGCGCTAAGAACACAGCACAAATCTTCACTTCCTTCTTTGCCTTACATCTACCTCTGATTTTTTCTCTTTTCTCCTTTCCCCTGCTTGGAAAAATGTTACATTATATCTCATATTAAATCAACAGTTTTCAGCATTAGTTATTTAAACTTTTGCATAATCCGTGCCGGATATGGCTCAAAGGTTAAATGGCCAGTGCGTCCCATCTCCCTCATCTCCATCTCCCCTTAATGACTACTGTGAGTTGCCAAGTAACATGTCAAGTCAGCGTGGGTGTAGCTTAAACTCAAATATACCTAAAAGTAGGATGAAAGAAAATCCAAAACATTTAACAAGGTTGGCCAAAAAAAAACTACTCTTTGGATTTTTTTTTTGCATTCATGGGTCAAATCTGTTTAATGATGTATTTTCCTTTTTCATGTAGATAATTGGCCACATGAAAGAGGCAGATAAGAGGAACAGACCAATTTCTCCACTGACAGTAGCCTCAGCAGACTACTCCACAAGCAAGCTAAAGAAAGGCCAGATTGTCACTACATGTAGTTTGGCCTCAAAGAACACCAACATAACCATTTCTAATTGGAACAACATATTGTGTAAAAGACAAGAACTCATCTCAGCCCTTTTTTATGGTTCATACTGTCCAGGGGATTTAGCTGATTATGTATGTATTATAAATGAGTTTAGGAATAAATAGAGATTATAAAGTTGACACTGGCAGCATCTCCTCCACAGGTAACAAGCAACAAGCTTGTTAATTTCCCTCCGACTGACAGCTTTAGTCTGACTAAAAGCTGCCTTCCGCTTTCAGACTTGTAGCACCACATCCACATTCTCCTCCTCAATGGGCCTCGCCATCAGGTTTGTTTGGCAGTTTGAAGGAGAGTTCTTCTCAGCTCACAGGCATTTATCATCACTCACACACAATTTGCATTTTACTGTGACATTCTTGTCCTTTTCACCTGCAAATTCAAAACAACATGAAGTCTGTCCTGTCTGCAATCTCTCTAACTGAGCTGCAAATGTGCACTGACAACCTTCCACTAACATTCAGCTACCTGCTGCTAGGGAGTCAAAAACAAAAAGACACAGTGTGAATGCATCAAGGATTTATGTACAATTACCCTTACAACAAAAGTACTTAAAACTTGTATGTAAGATTTTCCCTCTTCTCCGCTGCAGCAGGTGTTTCTGCACTTCCCGTTTGCAGCATGTCCTAAGTGAAACTGTCTAAGCACCATCTTTATATTTCTGATTCTGATAATAGACTGCCTAGCTACCATCAAATTATACTGACAACACAAAAGCAGTCAAGAGAGTAAATTAGCTAATGTCCAACAATGGACTCCTTCTACAGTGCGAGTGTGTGTGCGCTTGTGGTGCTTAATAACTTTTTCACCTCTCACAAATGCCTTGAAGACACATTTCAGTTTACATTTGCAGGATCGAATTCCTAATTGCTTGTTGGGCATATAACTTCCTGCATAATGAAATGCTTTCATAATAATCAATGAAGGAAATAGAGCGGTACCATTTAAATGTAGCGATGAGAGAAACGCACCAAGCTGAACCAATGCTTTCAGTGTGTTACTATACTGGTGTGTGTGTGTAGCATGTTCAAGAGAAGTGGAGAGGATTCCATTTCAAAAATCTTGCTTATTTTCTTTCCTGAGTGGTTGATGACATGCAGGAGGGAAGGATGGATGTCTGTCTGCGGATTTGGAACCAGTCTGAGCCCTTGGGTGCCCCCTTGCCCAATCTTCTCAGCCAGCTCACAGTGGATTGTGCTTACTCTCATTTGTTCGAGCCTATTTGTCTTCCCTCTAAAGCCCAAACTGCTGCAAAGATGTAATTCCATAAAAGCGTGCAATCAATACAATAGAAACTGTACTCATCTATCATTTTTTTGGGGAAAAAAACAAATAGGAAAAATGCATGTGTGTGTACGTGTGAGTGTAGGCATGTAGGAGAACGTCTGTGTTCAGTCACAAATATTGCAAATCAGCCTAAGTAGAGTAGGGTCAGAAAAACACTGGCTCAGTCATGAGTGCTGGCAAACACAGGTGCACAGGAGGGCTCAGTCCACTGGATGGCACTGTTATGAGTGTTTCTTTTCTTTTTCTTTTTTTTCCCTCTCCAAAGCAGAAGCAACAATCAATTCATGTGTGGTGTACTGTGTCAAAAATGAGGAAATATTAATTTCTTTGCTCCTGGAAACCTTAACATTTACAGGAAAGATATAAATACAATATCCACACAGACACACACACACACACAAGCACCCACACACGGGCCTCATTAATCTCTTCTGTAACAGGACTCTATCCTCTGGCTCCAATATTACAGTAAATGGTGATGCTTATCTACAAGCAGCCCTGCCCTTGAAATAGGTGCTGTTCCATTCCCAGCTAATTCCACAACCATTAAATGGCTGGCACATTTTTCACAGGTATATAAATTGCTTTAAGCTGCGGCTTACTCTTACCACATTGAAATACAAACACGGATGTTCTCCCTTTTTTATCTCACTCTGCCCTCTGTCTCCTTAATACATCCTAACCCCACCATCGCTGCCACCACCACCACCACCTGCCCATCCTTTTCCCACCCCTCCCATCTCCTTACAAGTGAAATGAGCATGAATTGACTTCTAGCTCGCAGCAAGGTTGAGGTAATAGCTTATTAGCAGCCAATAAATATCAGTCATTTCTATTTAAGCTACCACTCCAATCTTACTCATAATCACCAAGGCATGGACAGTGCTGGAAATCAATGCCACATTTTAACAGGATGTCTCCTGTGTAGAGTTTGATCTTAGCTCAGAGAAGTCAGGGGATGATTTTTCTCATTGAAACCTATGCAGTTATATTAACCCAGCAACAATAATCACTAGCAGCTTAATCACTATACGTAAGTATTGTTTAGTTATAGGGCTGAACGATTTTAAGAATATATTGAATTGCGATTTTTCTGTTAAATATTGCGATTTCGATTTCATCCACGATTCTTTTTCAAATCAAGTTTTAGTGCACATGAGCATTTGCAAAGATCACAGAAACTTACATCATACCCAGGGGTGGGCGATCAATCATGATACTGATTTTGCATGTTTCTGTGTAAATGACATCAGGTAGCCTGCTCTGTCACTTCTCAAAAACTATCAGTAGATCTAAAAGTAAACGCTGATAACGTGCACTCAGTATTAGTTTTCAATAAACATGAAAATTTAAACAATTACAGAACAAAATAAAGTTTAATTCAAATAGGTTAAAACGAAGACTAATGTAATTCTGTAAAGTTTTAGTCTTTACAGAATTACATAACCTTAGTGTGCCTGCTAAGGTTAAACAGTAAATACATTATTGAGACTTAAGTAACTCTTAAAGTTCAATGTGATTTAGAAGAAATGATCAAACTTTCATGGGAATCATATCTAAGGACAAACGGAGCTGCTGCTGTCACCTCTGTCCACCGTTTACTAGAGTCCTCACATGGAGCCTCTTCATCAAATGCCTGCGTTATTGTTTTGGTGACGTCATTAGCTGTTGCCTCTGACACACACACACACCGGCAGAAACAGTACCAAACATAAAGGTGGAGTTCGTTTTAGGCACCAGTTCCTCCGTTTTCTTTTCGTTTTCAGCCGTAGCATTTGACAAAACAAAACCTGATTCAGTTAGGAGCAGTGCAAAAAAACGTGGCTTTGACAATCTCAAAATCGCGTTGTCTGAGATCGCAATTTTCGGTCTAAAACGATAGATCGTTCAGCCCTATTTAGTTACTTATCTACTTTTTTAAATTTGATTCAAAAACAAAATCTGCATCTTGAAAAAAAAAAAAAACACCTGAAGGTGGCTTCTCCTTTGAAGAAAGAGGCAGTAGATCAGACATTCAAATCACACACCTGCCCATCCAGACCTGACAGCAGGACACCTGCAGCCTCACTGATGAGGGGATGAAATACTCCTCCCCTTTGTACTCTCCCATTCTCTCATCCATCCATCTTCTATTTCTCTCTCCCCGTGTGCCCACAGCCACAGAGCAGCTGCCTAGTTATTTGTGACCTGCCAGTCTGCAGGTGTAACAAGGTTTCAGCACAATTAAGAATACATTTCCCAGGTACCAACGCAACAAATCACAGCCTTGAGTCCATAGATACACACACACATCCATAAACTTCGCCTCACACCAATCAAACTGTACACAAATGGCAACATGAAATAACTAATCATCGTTGGAAAAGAAAAGGCAATTATTAATCGATTCCATTTATGTCCCGCTGAAAGAGGCGCAAACAGTCCCATTCTTTAGAGGAAATATTTGCAGTGGCAGTGCAGCTTGGCTGCCGTAATCACCACCTATTATGTGTGCTGATTTGAAAAGTAAGAAGCAAAGTGGTCAAATACATCACAGCCAGCCATTATTGTGTCAATTCGCAGACAGAAAAACAATCCATTGTATGCAATAAATTATACACGTGCACTAAGCAGAGTTGAGCATGTTGATTTTACAGCCTCAGTGGAGACACAAGGCAGGTGGGAAGAATGTGTTCTGGTCTAACAGGGAAATGGTACACTGTCATATCAGAATTACAGCCTGCTCTTTTCTTGTCCAGTCTGTTTCTCAAAGCCAGGTGTTGTAGGAGGCAACAAACCAAGGCAGAGGAACATTTACAATCATTCCATTTTTTTTTTTTTTTTTTTTTTTTTTTTTTAAACAGACTAGCCACTTTTATTATTTATGTTATATCAATCTCAATTTGGCCGGATCATCATCAAAAGCTTTATATCTTCAAAGAGTTTCAACACTGCTCTTATAAAACAGCTAAACTGCTACAGTAATAATTGAATACTTAGAGAAAATAATTTGAAAAACCAATGCTGGATACACTGAACAATTAAAGTCTTAGTGGCCTGAAAGAACAATACATTTTAGATACTATAACCAACTGCCCTTCATGGTATGTAGAATGAGGTACACTCAACAAAAATATAAACGCAACACTTTTGTTTTTGCTCCCATGTTTCATGAGATGGACTTGAAGATCTAAACTTCATTCCAGATACACAATATTACCATTCCTCTCAAACATTGTTCACAAATCTGTCTAAATGTGTGATAGTGAGCACTTCTGCTTTGCTGAGATAATCCATCCCACCTCACAGGTGTGCCACATCAAGATGCTGATCTGACATCATGATTAGTGCACAGGTGTACCTCAAACTGCCCACAATAAAAGGCCACCCTGAAATGTGCATTTTGTTTCTGCTTTATTGGCGGTCTGGGGACTCAGAACCAGTCAGTATCTGGTGTGACCACCATTTGCCTCATGCAGTGCAACACATCTTCTTCGCATAGAGTTTATCAGATTGTCTATTGTGGCCTGTGGAATGTTGGTCCACTCCTCTTCAATGGCTGTGCGAAGTTGCTGGATATTAGTGGGAACTGGTGCACGCTGTCGTATACGCCGGTCAAGCACATCCCAAACATGTTCAATGGGTGACATGTCCGGTGAGTATGCTGGCCATGCAAGAACTAGGACATTTTCAGCTTCCAAGAATTGTGTACAGATCCTTGCAACATGGGGCCGTGCATTATCTTGCTGAAACATGAGGTGATGTTCATGGATGTATGGCACAACAATGGGCCTCAGGATCTCATCACGGTATCTCTGTGCATTCAAAATGCCATCAATAAAATGCACCTGTGTTCTTCGTCCATAACAGATGCCTGCCCATACCATGACCCCACCACCACCATGGGCCACTCGATCCACAACATTGACATCAGCAAAGCGCTCACCCACACGACGCCACACACGCTGTCTGCCATCTGCCCTGAACAATGTAAACCGAGATTCATCCGTGAAGAGAACACCTCTCCAACGTGCTAGACGCCATCGAATGTGAGCATTTGCCCACTCAAGTCTGTTATGGCGACGATCTGGAGTCAGGTTAAGACCCCGATGAGGACGACGAGCATGCAGTTGAGCTTCCCTGAGACGGTTTCAGAAGAGTTTGTGCAGAAATTGTTTGGTTTTGCAAACCAATTGTTTCAGCAGCTGTCTGAGTGGCTGGTCTCAGACGATCTCGGAGGTGAACCTGCTGGATGTGGAGGTCCTGGGCTGGTGTGGTTACTCGTGGTCTGCGGTTGTGAGGCCGGTTGGATGTACTGCCATATTCTCTGAAACGCCTTTGGAGACGGCTTATGGTGGAGAAATGAACATTCAATGCACGAGCAACAGATCTGGTTGACATTCCTGCTGTCAGCATGCCAATTGCACGCTCCCTCAATGCTTGTGGCATCTGTGGCATTTTGCTGTGAGACAAAACTGCACATTTCAGGGTGGCCTTTTATTGTGGGCAGTTTGAGGTACACCTGTGCACTAATCATGATGTCAGATCAGCATCTTGATGTGGCACACCTGTGAGGTGGGATGGATTATCTCAGCAAAGCAGAAGTGCTCACTATCACACATTTAGACAGATTTGTGAACAATGTTTGAGAGGAATGGTAATATTGTGTATCTGGAATGAAGTTTAGATCTTCAAGTCCATCTCATGAAACATGGGAGCAAAAACAAAAGTGTTGCGTTTATATTTTTGTTGAGTGTATATACATTTTGTAAGAAATGCCTCCCCCATGTGAGGATATTCTCCCACCTCTTCTACTTTTATAATGTCTTTGGAACTAATCAGCATACGAGCATATCAATATCCAATTCAGCTATCATCACAGAGCAGTAATCAGCACTAATGAAGAAGCACAGAAAGCTTTGTCAGTTCTCTGCAACAGTCGATAAACATCAATACATTTTTGAGCACTCGTGTCATCAACATGACAGGTACTGTATTATTAACACAAACATGTCTACATGCAACAGCACAATTTTAACAATCACATCAAAACTTGCTGTTACTTTTTGAAACATCTCATCATTTATTTTAATTGCAGGATGGGCGATTTCTTTTTATACTCAACTGTTTCCTGGTCTGCAATTTTCTAAAGTCTACTAAATCAAACTATTTAGAGAATCATCAATTCTTTCTTTTATTGTTGGTGAGAAAATGCACACTAAACTGCTTTCAACATCCACAGCTTGAAGTGAAAGATCCCACTGATTACTGATTACACATTGTGCATCATGGAATTTAAAGAAGCAAGTTTTGAAGAAGCAAGTTTGGGGCAGAGAGATAAAATTTCCATTTCCATCCTCCACCACTTAATTAAGCTCACACAAAAAAAGAGCACGCTGATCGTATGAATGGACTTGTAAAGGGTTTGGAGTGCATGCGTCTTCCCTGCTCTTCAGTCCCCTCTTTCCCCGAGCAACACAGTTATCTCTACATGATATGGTTTTCACTGTAAGAAGCACATAATAAACAACCACGCGCCATTTGTGTACATGCAGGGGAGTTGTGCGTGCACATGTGTGTACGTACGCGCCTTTATCACAATGCAGACATGACGCACAGACAGAGGGGGGCGACTTCGACATCTGCAAATTGAATTCTGCCCAAAACTGACAGTGATGAAGTGTTGTTCATAGCAGCCGTGATTGTCTCTATCTTCACTCCTGTCCATGGGTATTACAGCAGGCCTGCCCGCTCCGCAGGCCTCAGCCCCGGCTCCAGCTACCTCATCTATTAATGACAGTATTGGAAAATCAAATTCATACTAGATACATGTTTTATCAGCCAGCGCTGGCTGGAGAGAGAGAGGGCTGCTGTTTGTGTGTCTGCACCTGTCTTTCTGCATGTTTTTCCTTTTCTGTTTCACCTTGTAAGATCAGCTCTCCTTAGCCCCCAGGCCAGCTTTTAATAATAGGATAAGGTGCAAAGAAATTGATCTGGCTTCACGGGCACAAGCTTTTAGGATTATGTCAATAATAAAACAAAGTTTGGCCTTTTCCCATACAGCATTTCTCTTCAGGCAAACTGGAGGACCTCCGTGTTGCTCTATGACTGTGGCTTTCAAAACAAGAGACCAAGAGGAGGCGAACAGAGTTAGAAGGAGGGGAGAAGGCGTGGTTACCTGGGGAGATAAAAGAATTCAAAAAGAAGCCTAAGCCAAGGTATCTCAGTGGAGATGCCCGTCTCCTACAGAGTATGAAAGAAGCAAAGTAACTTAAGGGGAAAGGAGTCAAAAGTAAAAAAAGGGGTGAGAGCATGGTCCTGCAGAGTGAAGTGAAATACCAGCTCAAAAACAAGGTGATGTTGAATAGAGAAATGAATAATCAAATGCTAAAAAAAAAATGGAGGCATGGGAAACTTGGTTAGCAGCTTACGTATGTTCAGCAGCAGTGCTGGATGCCCTCCAGGTGTGCTGAAAATAGTGCAGCAGAGGAAGGATTTCAATACCCACTCTTCAAAAAAACACTTGAAAAAGGTGAGTGGAAAAATATGGCTCCCAGTATCCAGTTGCTAGGAAATCAAAGCCCTCCCATGTTTGGGTAACAACAAATACTACTTACAGAGTCTTATAAAAGCATGTAGGAGATCCTTCTTTCTGTTCTCTACTCCCTTTCTTATTGTAGGAGTTTTGTTTTTCCCCCCTTGGTGTTCTTGAGCACTCAGGCCCAAGTTTCCTCCTGTGATATGTGCTGTACTGCTCTTGTTCCTCTTTTCCTCTGCTGCTCCAAATCTCACTAAATGGCAGGCAAACAGACAAGACTCAGCTGGCTGACTGACTCCTTCAGTTCACACCAACAATGGCTTGCAGGCCAAGACAGGGCTGCTTCGTTGGATACAGCCACCCCCTCTGCCTAATAAACTAGAATGATTTCTCCCCTTCTCTGGTTCCCGCTCTCCATACGTCTGTTCCTTTTTCTCCCTTAGCCTGAGACTGCTGCCGCTGTCAGAGTCTGAGTGATGTAAGGGTGAACTTGCACTGACCTCTTTTCTGGTAATAAGGATAGAGTGACAGAGCCTTCATCATGACACAAGCTGACAGTGAGGGAAAGAGATAGACTGCGTGTGTGTGTGTGTGTGTCCATGTGAGGGATGTGTGTGCACGCAGCTTTCCTGAAAATGGGTGGCAGCGGCAGCAGTCCCTACATCATAGTTTATGAAGGTTAAGCAAAAATGTCTCCAAATTTCATCATTCTCAGCAAAAGTGCAAGAGGACAAACACAAAGAAATAAACCTTTCAGCAGCTGGAAACTTCTGAGGTTTAGGAGGAAAAGTCTTTGAGCATTATACTCTATGAGAACAGTTGGGATAATAAAGTCTGGACACCTGACATTAAAGCACTCAGAGTTTGAGGCAGCCTCAAGAAGGAAAAAGCTTTTCAGCGTCTTCACTGTCTGCTTTTTAATTTGACTGAGCAGTGTTCTGCTGTTGGTCGAAATACACAGAACAAATAGAGTGTACAGACAAGCAGGCAGGGGGGCTAAGCATGAGAGTACTTAATATTAGCATAGGGAGGCATTTCATCCTCTCTAAAGGCCCTCTGCCCATGAACCATTAGAGGAAGAATGAGTGAGCACACCAGGAACAGCACTTCTTTCCATTTCCTTTTCATGATTACATGAAGCATAAAAAACACTGCACCATATTCATATCCTAACATGATACATATTAGATTAATGTACCTGCATTAAAAAAATAGTAGGTTGTTTTGGAAAATAACTGTTATTTGATTATGGTGTTAGCATAGAGGAAAGCAAGTGGGTCTTTCTAGCCTCTAATCTGTAACGGCAGCACTCACATGAAATATTTTATGGTATCATTTTATTTAAATCTATTCATCTTCCAGCCTGGTAGCAACTGCTAGTTCATATTTACTAATGTTTATGGTTAATGTTTGCAATTACATAGAATCAACTCCCACCAAACTGACAACATGTCAAAGACCTCAACACTGATAAGAACTTACAGAAATATGATAATAACGTATGCTTAAGCAGATATAACTTCTGTTGACACTATATCCCATTAAATATGATCCATCATATCAAATGTTACTTAATCTCCTCACTCACGTTTCCTATGGTGGTGTTAAAATGCGTGTTTATTGCACACACTGGTTGTTTTTAAACAGCAAAGGGATGCATGGATACACATCGACTCAGTGTTACTGAACTAACCGACTTAATGTGTCAAAGTGCACAGAGTAAAGTTGACTAAATGAACAGCCAAGGATGCACCTCACTGACCGACTGCACCTCAATCACCGAGCTACGCACCCACCGCAAACACCTCAACTCCTCGTTACCCACATAGCGTCACACACACATTGTGAGACTCAGCTCAAGGCTAATTGCGCTGCGTTTCACTTCCAGCCAACACCATGACCACCAAGCAATTAAATGAGCGCTAGCAGCACATGCAAAAGAAGCTAGCTTGCGTTAGCGACCATGCTAGTTCATGCTAACAACACAAACAATTCCCGCACAGCAGTCAACAAAAAATAAAAACAAGCTTCACATTGTACACTCTTCAGTATAAATATAGTTCCTTTGGCAGTGTTTGTAAACTTCAGTGTCTGAAGAAGCTCAACACTGGCTTGGTGACGTCCTCTCGTTCTTCTTCTGCTGTTTTTAATTGCCACGGTTAGACGCTGTTAAAAATAGTTTTCTTCTAATAGGTGGGTGTGCCAACATCTGTTACCCAATTATCAATTTATAAATATACATTCTCATGTAGAAATATATTACATTGTTGATAGATATATATTTTATTTTAAAAAAGTAGAACATTCACTCACTTTTGGAGCCTGCCCCCATAGGCCACGGGGGGAACTGCATTTTCTGCACTGGCTTGGTTCTCAGGTCGGGAGGTTGCTGCTTGGGAGCACCTTACTGGAAGTAGCTGAATTGAATTAGAATGTCTTTATTACTGAAGGAAGAATTACAAGAGCAGACATGTGAATAGCTGATAACCTCACTCTCAAGACAGAAAAGAAGCTTATTGTCCCAAATTTCTATCCCTTAAGTCTGAATGGCAGTAAAAGGTTTAGCTTCAGGTTATGAATGGCCCAAGTCTCTGTTAAGGAGAGAGTGCTTGTTGTCTTGACTTTGACCTGACTCCCTCTCCTAACTCAATTTCTAGTGACAGAAGTGGTGCATGCACGCACACACACACACACACATAGTCACAATCCCAAACACACATTCCTCCTGCATGGTGGGACATTATGAAAGCTTTTATCATGCACTCCCACAGGTCAGCAGTAAAAAGAGTGAATGAGGAGAACTGACCTTTTCAGGCACACTAAATACCTGAGGCTGGCCTGTGCACATGCTCATGACATCCTTATTTGTGGAGTCTTGACAGGGAAAGAGAGACAGAGAGAGAGAAAGAGAGTGGATTGAGTTTTCACCAGTTGTGCAGCCATCAGCACCAATACGCATCAAATCTAAAGCAGCCGAGCCCTGATGTCATGGATGACCTTTAGAGGATCAGACCTGCCACTTTGGTTACAGACCAGTCTAGGAAGAGGCGCAGACACACACTTTACACACATACACCTATCCCACCTTTTATCCCTTCATTCCCTAGTTTCCTGCTAGTTACTGCATGTGTAGAGTCATGTTTTGAATCCCATTTTATGATTTTGAAGCAGAATGTTCACAGCATTTGTTGATTTTCTACTAAGTGAATAACAGTTAGACTTCTGTGGTGCTCCTATAGGAGATACAAGTTGGGTCTGTTGTGACGACAAGAGTATGGTATATCTGCAACATGGCCTGCAGGGGACGAGATAACCAAGATGGAGGCGGGCAGGAAACTGATGGAGGAACAAGTTTGTAACTAAAAATAGCACATGTGACTGACACAGTGGCCACTGAGATGAGGATACACCCCTTCTCCAGAGAGCGAGAGGAGACAGGCGAGGAGGATCAGAGGAGGATGTAGCTGTGCTCTGCAGCCTATAGCTTGTTGACAGGTCATTGCCTTGGTGAGCTTAGAGTTGCACACTGTTTCATCCTTATTTAAGCCTAATAACAAAGATCCTGTCAGCTGATTTCATTTTCACATTCGCGAAGATTCTTGGGAGAGAAACAAAGCCTTTTATCTCTCCCTTGTTCATAGCTGCCGCCTGAACCAGCATAGATTGAAAATCCTATTAGAATTGTTACAGCCAACAAACTTGTAAAGAGCCTTGAAAGCAAGAGACCTCATTAATGATATGAGATTGCAGTTCTTTTTAATCATAATGATGGCACATTAAAATACAACCGCTTTCTTGGGATGTACATAGCACAGGATAGTAGTTACAGCTATTGTTGAAAATCCATAAAGGCATATTAAATTGTTAACGTCATCTGCTCTATTATTGGATGTTTGTAAGGACAAAAAAAACCTTTAGGGTGTTGTCCATGTATTGTAACATGATCCTTATCTCTAGAGACTACCATTGTGTCCCTGGGGCTAATTTATCTGGCATCTTCCACCAGCACTCATCACTTAACTAACCACAATACAGCACATCATCTAAGGACCATATTTCTCCCGCCCCCTTATCCTGCTCTCAGTCGTTAGCATAAGCTATGCACAGCAGTGTTTACCCCGTATGACATCAGCTGTGATAGCAGTGAAATTGATTGCTATTACAAGCTCTCTAGTACAGCGGTCCCCAACCTTTTTTGCACCACGGACCGGTATCATGTAAAACAATACTTTCACGGACCGGCACAGAAAAAAAAACAAAAAAAAAAAACAAAGTGCATAAACAGACTCTTACTCTTATGCTTAATTAGTGGGAGCCTTTGAGCTTTCTCAGCAATGAGGCGGTCCCATCTGGGGATAATGGGAGACATGACACCCGAAGTGTGTTTCTTATGTCCAGTCCACTCCGTAATTTTGTTTTGGCCGTCATTAATTGCTTCAGTCGTTCTTGTTCATGTTTTCTTCCATGGCTTGTCTTTTAATGCAGGGTGCTCGGTCTCGCAGTTTTGAAGGCTTCGTTTCATTTGCGAGTCTGTCGCCACATCACTCAGAGCGGACTTGGTGTGTGAGAATCACCTGTTGCAATAAATCCGTATTTTAAATAGGACTCCTGATATAGTCTTTTAAATGCGGGTTTCTTTTTCTTTGAAGGGGTAGGCTCCTCTTCTTCTGTCTCCTCGTTAGGCCTTTTCCCCTTTCCGAAGAAGCTCTCCAAAGACGTTTGTTTTTTATTCATTTTTGCTGCTTGTGGGCTTAATTTTGGGGCCGTATCCCGTGACCGAGACAAGCGTCTGGGCAGGTGCTTAAAGGCACAGGCGGATGAATCTGATCGATTTATAAATGAAACAGCTGTCAGACTCAGATAATGAATAATATATGTTTTGCTCAGTCTTTCTGTGCGGCCCGGTACCAAATGACCCACGGACCGGTACCGGTCCCCGGCCCGGTGGTTGGGGACCACTGCTCTAGTAGGTTCCTGTGGGTAATTTGTGTGACTTTCCAGCAGCTGATTTTGATGAAGTGGTTGCTTTCTGGACCAGGGGACAACAGCTGCAGACTATAGAACAGCTAACTGGTGACCTGCAAGTGATGTACAGCCTTGCACACATATATATATATATATATATATATATATATATATATATATATGTATATATACTGTAGATGTGAACCTTTATTTAATGAAGTGGTGCAAACTGGCTCCTAATTGATGTGGGGACTATATATGGCTAAATAGTCCTGGGATTTGAGGGTGTAATTACATGCTGTTTGACTATCACTGTAGTACTGACTGCAGTCACGTCATTTTCTGACGTGTCAGTGTGGAATTGCTGGTTTATTTTTTTTTTACACATTTGAACAATAGATAGTATACATAGTTGTTTTAGAAATAAATGTATCCATACAGATTTCCCCCCTAACTCCCAGCATTCCTTGCAGTATAGGCTGATAGTCCAAGCCACTGTTGTTCAAACACAAATGCAATGCTTGGATTATGGCAAAACACATTATCATGTGATCTCATGAATTCTATGAGAGTCCAGCCGTGTAAGATAAAGATTAATAATAATAAAAAAAACTATCCCACATTGCTCCACTGGTAAATAATAGATGTACCTTACTAACCAAGCCATTGTCTTGCTCCTGTGCAAATATTGTCCCTTCTAGCTTCAGAAAAGACAAAATGACATCTGCCAAGTGCTTCTTAATGGCAACACAATGAATCCACTATACAGTCTACACATAGGAATAAGGAGAACTACCATAAATCCATACCACTGTAGAACCTCACTGTTGCAGCAACCACCTTAAATATTTTATCAACTCTAAAAGTCAGTCTGGTAATGTGTATGTTTCACAAAACCCATAGGATCCTTCAGAAAGAAAACACAAAGATGAAACAAAAGTCAAGCTACATTTTTAAAAATGCTTTTCATTATAAAACAGTATTTTTTTAGTTTACAGTGGAGCAAAGAAATATTTTATAAACAGTGGTCTATATGTCAAAACAAACAAATCATAAAGCTGCACCGATAACCCTAACTCCATGTGACTGAGCTGACAGCGAGGGAAAAAAAGCACTCAAAATAAAAGTATCCACAACGAGCCATTAGTGCAGCTGACGCTACAGAGCAAACACTGTGACAGAGCGAGTACAGGTTTATTTTAACATTTCACAATAATTCTATATCCCAAGGACAGAATTCATTCACAGCTGAAGAAGGTGTCTGACGTGCCGTTGTTTGGAAAAATGCATCATGATTGTTGGTATTCTGTGTGGATGGTGGAGGTCTAACACTTTTTATTACCTTTTTGAAAACTGTTTTTAGATGTTTAGATGGCTGCACATTAAACATTTAAGGAAAATATCCATGGCTTCCTGCGTGCTTTTGCCGAGGGTGCTGTAAGACCCTCAAAATCAGTGTGTAGTAGAACCCCAAAAAGTAAGTAAGTAAACAAATAAATAAATGATTGTTGGAACAAAATCCTTACTGATCTGTACTCAGGTTGAAGCGCAGGGTAGAGAGGGCTGGCAGTGCTGAGCAGCAGGGCAGCTGAAACACAAGGAGTTTTCCCAATGAGTCCAGGAGCAATACAAAGTCTCTTTGGTAGTCTTACCATAGACTGACATGCCAGCTCCATTGTGTGTGTGTGTGAGAGAGAGAGAGCCAGAGTCAGAAATTCATCACACCATACTTTTTTTACTCTAACTTTCACACAGCGAATATAAATAAATTCTCACCAGAACTGGACTTCAAAGGGGATTCAGAATGAGTGTCTACAGCTAATGGTAAACAAGGACGTACACACACCTACACGTTCACACAAATAAAATGAGAATCTGAAGTCTCAAAATGTGTGTACTGTTACAAAACATAGACCAAAGACATAAAAGCAAACAGGATACAGTGTCACAAGATGCAACCAATCAGGTTGTTTTATTCTTCCGTATTATTTCTATTCTATATTCTATTATTAGTAGTTTTATATCTTTTTATTTGATTGTAAAATTACTGTTTCAATCCTACGTATGAACACGTCTCAAGTATAAAGACCACTTGGCTCTTTTTTATGTTCCACTATATGCCTGTTTGCTAAAGGTGAAGGTTTTTTACTAAAGTCAGGTCTTTGTGACGCTGCTTTTGTTTGTGTTGCACTGGCACAAGCAAGATCATCAACACACCCAAGCTCCAGACTGAAGTGTCAAACAGCGCAGTGTTCCTGCTGTTTTCTAAAGTGGGTTAATCCCCATAGGCCTTAATGTTAAAATGTCAAACTTAGCTATATAAATAAACATGTGTAGAACCTGGTCCATAAAAAAAACAGGTTTGGTTGTAAATGATAAATATTTATTTACAGTCTATTGTGTAGTGACATGTGGACTCAGGAGGATATTACACAGACTTCTGCATCTGAATTGCAACATGGTGTTGCTGCACATTCCGGGAAAGGTTCAGGGAAGGAGTGCATGTGAGAAGCACAACTTATTTCAGCATGACATCCAACCACTGGAAATCCAACAAATCCAAACACAATAAACACTGCCCGCAGTCAATAGTCACTTACAAGATGCAGATGGTCAGTTTAATGCTAGATTGTTAGGACAACACAACTAACCATGTGGCTAATACTGGTCTATAAAGGCCAGTAAAATGCATCGACCACAGGCATCACACACAAAATGCAAAATTGCTTTATGTTTCCCTTTATTTTTTGGCTACCATGGTGACAAGTCAGGCCCTAAACAGCACATTTATTTAACAAGATTTATTAGAATTAGAAGTTTGAAAGTGCATCTGTTTTATTGAAGATGAAGTCACAATGTAGTAAACATAAATGAAATCTTATTGAACCAGAGCCAGAGCCATGTCAGGGGGTTTGGGGCAATATTATGCAGCCCCCAAGAGTGTAAAGAGAGTGGTTTACAATATGACTTGTGATTTACATGAGTGCATTACAGATTGTGTTTCCAGATAGCAAATTCCACCTGTGGTATATTCAGTAAGTACCCCCAACATTTTTATAGAGCAGCAGGTATAAAATCAGCATACACTCGTATTTTAGCAGAGATGCAGGTGCGTAGATTTAGCCTGATTTAAACAGCATGCTCAGACCTCTCTCACACCTCACGTCACTAAGTGTACGGACGTGCATCGCTTTTAGATACATCGCTCGATCAATCCTGACAGTGTAACCACGGTGGTGTCAGTGTTGTATATGGTAGTATTTATGTGCATATGTGTGCATACTGTGATTGTATGTAAAGATTCATGAGAGCAGCATCCATATGCAGGCGTGCATGCGGCCGCGCGGACGGCGGAGAGGGCCCAGGAGCAGGTAATTACTGCACTGTGGTGAAACATCATTATTCACTCATCTGCCCACTAGCACCATCTGTCCTGCTGAGTACCACCTCATACACAATCAGCACCACACCAAGGACAACTCCACCCACACACACACCATCCATCTCCTCAAGCATTGGCTTATAGGACACCACTCATCACTTCACCTTTCCCTCCATCACTCTCTTCCTTTTCCCCCTTGTACTCTGTCTTTTCCCATGGTCCTAGTAGGTTACTCTGTTCCTCATTAAGTAATTGAATTCAGTACTGTTCTTGCAGGGTTTCATGTATCAGTCTGACAGTCAAGAAGAAGAGTTATATTTCCGCATGCAAGTTTCACCTTTTAGTGTGAATTACTCTGGATGAGATCATGAACAATCGGCTTGTAAATAAGAAATGCTGCATTCCAGCTGGTGTTGGTTGACTGCAAATAACTCCACAGGAAAATGTGTGGTTAAAATGATGAGGGGAGCAGTGATAAAAGTCAGCCTCTGCAGCAAGGTCAGCTGAGACAAAGTGAGAACTCTGACTCCCAGGAGCTGAGTGGGCTGCGAGAGGAGAACCCACAACTCAAACCACATGAGTTTGTATGTATGGAGAATTTGCAGGCTGCAATTAAAACCATGAGATGACTAAATCTATCCTAATGATGCGCCTTATTATGAGTGTCCATTACTCTCCACTTGCACTCTTTGCTGGAGTAGAAAAAAAAGGAACTTTAATAGCAATTTGCTGTAATGCACCATGCAGTAATTCTGACTGTCTGCTGGCTGCATCGATGGCTGGGTGTAATTGCTGTTTTACTCAGAGCTGATGGATTAGAACATAAAGTAACAAGAGAGGAACAATCATGTCAAGGAGATGGATGGATGGGCTCATAGGAGTGAGTGAAGGAGTGTGTGTGTGTGTGTGCAGTGGACAGAGTGGGAGGCATTTGGATAGATAAAGGGAAGAGGCATCAAGCTGCATATATGGATGGCTTCTGGGAATTTATCCCATTTCCCACCTTCTTCACTTTTCTAGTATACAAAATGCACACAGAGAGAGAGAGAGAGAGATGCAGATACAAAGATAACTAACTTAAACAGTTTTTTCTAATTCTCCATATAATGTAGTGATTTTTTTTCAAAGCCTCTTTGGTCAAATAGATAAAGGAGATGACATTTTTCTAAAGTGTTTCATAGGTATTTGAGTGTGTGTCCCTGTCTTTCTCTCTCAAAGCCTTGAACTAAAGGCTAGTCTGCAGCAGAGCTTTTAAGTTGCTTCCCTGTCAAATAAATTTGATTACCAAGGCCTTCCTGCTTTGCTGTTTCCCCGAGGTCATAACTGAAAAAAAACACCAGAGAAGAAGAAGGAGAAGAAGAAGAAAAAAAACAGTCAATGCAGTCATAAAATGCCACGCATTCAAGCATCAAGGCCTCACAAGCTGCAATATTCAGTATTTTTCAGAATAGTCTGCTGCACAAAGCATTGATAATAAGACAGCTATGCAGAGGCTAGCCATTCATCACTGCCATAGATTATAAAACACTGTAGCGGTTGAGTAAGAAAAGACCCTGAGCTTCTAAAAAATATCACACTGACACAATTATTATCTTCTTTTTTTTTTTGCTTTAAATATTAGCCTAACAAATACACATCCTGCTGTTAGATTTAATCACAGTTCAGGAACTCTCCTTTAAGCTATCTACAGGTTGTGTGGACCGACTACACCCCGGACTGACACACAGACTGTCGATGCCCACTTTGTCCAGACGCACTGGGACGATTAATGCCGTTTTAAAATCTACAGCTAAGTAAATAAATAAGAGGCCGGGGTAAATTAAAACTCTGATGCAATTACACCGCCGCTTCCAGTTAACCCCTTGGCAATTAACAAGCTGTCAGCTGGGATGGATAGGAGTGCACACAGCAGCACGGGTAGCAGCGTTTGCAGCACGGCCTGCGTGCGTGCCAGTTTATTTGAGTGTGCGTGCGTATCCAGCTGCCCATATAACACCCCACTGCTGATGCAAACTCAATACGCTTAATTAAACTGCACAGAAACTCTATCAGCACACTGAGAAGAGAAGCAGCAGGGTGCCACCACAAATGAAAAGTGTTCCTTCGAAATACAAAGGTCAAAAGGGTCATGAGTTTTAACTGTGTTAAAAAATTAAAAATAAATCTGACAGCGTTGTCATAGAAGTAGAGCTTTAATAGGACCAAAGTGACAAGAAAATGACTGAATGGAGCAAAGGAAATAAACAAAAGGCAGAGAGCAGATTCAACGGGAGCCAAGGATGAGTTAAAATCACAGAATGCCGCCGATGCTCTTGCAATAGTCTTTTGCAATACATCAAAGGCTGCAGCTATTTGGCTAGAGAAAAGAGGAGAATGGGCAAAAAAGAGAGGAGTGAAATAAAGAGGGAGGAGAGCAAGGTGTTGGCTTGGTTTCAGACACCCTGCAGTTTTTGTGCGTGTGTGTATACAGTATTGTATATGTGTGTATGTGTACACCCATCCCTGGGGCTGAGCTTTAAGGAGCCATTAAAAGCCAGATACAAGCCAGAGTGACCTCCTTGCACTCCTAACGATTTCTGATGCCAGTGGAAAAAAGCAAAACATATCATCCCCCCCTCACAGCCATATTGCTATCATAGCACTTTAATGAAAAAGAATGCAGGGTACTGTCCCAGAGGTCCCGGACAGATAGAAAGGTTAGAGTCGAGAGTTTAGGAGGAATTAGAGAGAGGGACGGGCTCACAGGACAGGGATGATAACATACGAGAACATCAGCTTCCTTAGGGAAGTCCAAGACAATATTTGACCTCCTCAGGCCAATATTTAACACTGTCCAAGGCCATGTCAGATGTCATTTAACACACGTGCACACTCTGGGTGTATGTACACACGTTGACATGCGATCGATGTCGAGTGCAATCATGCAAGGAGCAGCAGATCAATCACAAACAAGCATGGACATTTTGCTAAACTGCAAAAAAAAGAAGAAAAAAATGAGAAAAAAGGTCTAGCTTAGCAACATGCATGCAGATAAGCAAAAGGGCACACACACACACACACAAACACTCTTCACACAGTCTCCAGTCCAATCAAAGCGAAGCTAATTACTGTGTTTCAGTGGTGTTGGAAGTAGCTTGCCTGTTGATGGCGTCTAGGCTTAAATTACTGCTTTAATTACTGATGCTAATGTTTTCCCTGCTATTAAACATTTATGCAAAGTGGCATCCGGAGGTGTTCAATCCTTATCTACGCGGATCCCCAAGGGGCTGAAGGGCTTGAAGGGGGTGTGGCGAGTGGGCCAGGGGGACGGGAAAGTGCCATTGCTGCAGTTCCTCTCACTCCGCACTTGTTGTAAAACACCAGTGCTGGCCTTTGGCTCCAGGCCCAGGGAGAGAAACGTGACTTTACTGTTGCTGGAAAGGGGTACCGAGGGAATTAGACGCACAGGGTGGGAGAGCAGAGAGGTTCTGTGGGGTGTCAGACAAAAGGGCAAAAAGAGAACGTGAGGTGGGAGGCACAGAGGAATTTGTAGAAAGGGACTAGCTGCACTTCATGTTGGGAGAAAGGAGTTGTGAAGTTATTAGAAGAGACTAAAATCTCAGAAAGAGTGAGAGAATGTATAATTACAGTAATCCTGCTATTACAGTAAATGCTAATCAGAGTTTTACAGACAATTTATCTTGGTCGTAGGTCTCCCGCAGTGATACTCCGACTAAATCAATAACTCTGGGATTCAATTACTGTCCCCTACTGTTCACTGTACTCATCCACTTCTCTTCCTCTCTCTGTCTCTGCATAAGAAATGCAGACAATTAATTTATCAGGGTGACACTGCAGCTCAGTGACAACGCCAAGGAAACTAACCATGTGGAGTGCTGTGGCAAGTTTGACAAACTTGATAAATGTATACAGACACCTCAATTCTCTGGATGTCTTAAAACAGAGTTTGACATTTTCTGAGTCCCTCCTGCCAAAATGAAAAAGGAATCACAAACAAAAACAGTCAGTGTTGCGCTATTGTTGATAAAATATGTGAACTCAACTGGTTAAAGCACCTGCAGGGACATCTGTGTAGAGCAGTTTGGATGAGCTGTTAACAACACACTTACTTCTATCATTTCATTGTATTCAGATCAGGCTCAGAAAGGATACACTTGTTTTTATGTATGTTCTTGTGTCTGTGTTTATTGAGCCCTACTGCAGGATGCTGAACATTGTGCTGAATCATGTGGATAAATGGTCTATACAGCAGACACAAACAGATACACATGCAAAATGTTTAAAAATCCATAACTAAACTTCCTTTTTTTACACCTGGATCTAGGAATTGTACTGTTGGTGGGTGTACCACTCATATATGTGCATTACTGTGGCTTTGTTATATACATTCTTTAAATTAAATACCTTTAGTGTCATTATCAGGAGTTAAAGGTAGAATAGGAGATTTCATTCTGATGCACTTTTTGTTAAATTAGTGTAACTTCTCTTTACAATCCCATAGCAACCGATTAGTTCGGCAGTTTCACATTAAAACGAAGAATATGAATCATCTGTGGAAGCTATAAAACGCTAAAAACATCAGCCAATCCTCCGGGTGGACCCTGCGTGGAGTATTGGCTGGTTGTCACTGTCTTCCTGCTCTGTGTGCACCAGAGAGGTACGTGCATGATGGCCGAGGTCCTCAAGTCTTCAGGTAATGCGCGTCCATGTGATTGGAGGCGTGGCTTCGGGGTGAGCTCCAAGAGAAAGGGGCGTGTGTTTACTTTCAAAATCTGACTGACTCTCACTGAGTTTTCAGAATCTCCTACCCTACCTTTAACTGCAAGTGTCAGCCAATTGTGCAGTCATTAAGACCCAAACATGTCCATGGAGGTCACCTGCTCTGTCACACAGGTTTCCACTGCCACAACCCCACAGGAGCCCTTTTAATATATTAGAAAGTGTACAGTTAACAAAGTGAGAAGAGCTAGTTAACAGCTAGTTAAGATGACCCCCCCCCCCCCCATCCTTGAAGGCCGGTCACTGTCACCACATGGGAGACCGATGACAAGATCCATGACATGATCTTGACAGATCAATTAATAACTCTGTGCCATAGAGCCGGGCCTCTCAGAATATCCTCATACAGTTACACTCAACAAGCTCCAAACAGCTAAAGCTCACTGGCTCCTGAAACGTATTGAACCTGAGTGAAGGCTGCAGGTGTCTGCAGTGATGATGAGACAGCTTCGGACAAAAAGAAAAAAAACTTAGAATAAGTGTTGAAAGGTAACAAGAACAGTATTTTTTCACCAGGACAATGTTCCACAGCCCACTAGTCCACAATAATGATGATGATGATGATGCCGACGATTACTTTTGATAGACCAAGCTGACGTGGAAGTTATGTAGGAGGAGGTCTATGTTGAAACATATGTTATAAAATAGACTTCTCCTGCTTTAATGATATGTCATTAATAACATTATTGAAAATACTTATTCTGATTGACATTGCAGCATTTCACATTCACCTCAATGTGTCACATTTTGACTTAGAATTCAAGATTTGTTTCCTTAATTAAGAGTCTACGCATATCTAATTATTTAAATCTACTGTTTTATTCCACTCAGTGCTGGCTGAGTTCAGACAGGTACACACTGAGAAATCCAGTAAATTCCTCCATCATCCTTTCCATCACCTCCCTGAGCCCTTAATGTGTCTTTTCTGTGCAAAGAGCAGGATCACCCCCCCTCCCCCTCCCACCGAATGATACTGTTTGTTGTCCCTCAATTGAAGATGCAGTTTCATTTTCTGGAACATATCTCCACATCAGTGCGTGTGTACACTTACAATGACATGAACACCAATGTGTGTCTGGTAGTGTGATAGATTTCCACTGTGTGTGTTGTGTGTGTGTATCGTTTGAAAGGCCATTTCGGACCCAACAAAGAGAATTATGCTGACAGAAAAGAAATGTCTTCTGTGTAGGAACTGGAACAAAGTTTATTTTCACATAGCGCTGGGAATTGCTGAGTTGAGAAAAAGAAGCTTAAAGTGTGCACAGCCAGCATCCTACCTGTCTGTGTCCATTTCTTCTTTTCCCAAACAATGCCTGTGGAATTACTGCGACACTCCACACAGGGGAATCCAGCCCTGTCTGTCTGGCCCGGTCTTGCCTCGTGTTGCTTGGCAAAAGCTCAGCTCGGCTCTGCACAGCTTGGCAATTGAATGGTCTCACACTAGCAGCACTGGGCCATAATACAATGTGTTTACATTGAAGGAGAAGTGTTAAAATTGTTCGTACGAGCAGGAATTTCTGTGTTTTCCCCCGTTCCTCTCTGCTGCATACAGTAGTAGCTACATAAGGGTGAACATACGAGGGAGCAGATGGTACAGTGAAGTATATAAGGTTGTTAAAAATGATAGCTGAAAAAGGGAAAAGCGTTACTTGTGCTGTCTTTATTGTGTTTTTCTTGTGTGGCGGTGTCTTTGCCTACCTCATCATTTACCCCCCAGGTATGATGAAATTGGATTGCACTGTAATATTACATTATGTCTTAGTGTTGTTTCATGTTGTGTCATTAAATGATGGGTGATCCTCCTCCAGTCCTCAGTTAAAACCACTTATGAGTCTGCACAGACCCTCATGTCTGGTCAGGCCTGACATGGATCACTGAGGAAAAAAAAAAAGAAAAAGGAAAAGAAATCACTTCACAGCAGTGGAACATGATCAGAATATATCTGTCCTTTCCTGTCTACTGTTTCTGAGCAGTCCAATAAGGTTCTTTTCTTATGAATCCATCCGCAAGGTTGTCTTCTATCCAGGGACTTCATGATTACTATGCACCATACCATAGCAGACTGCACCGAATCCCAAGTCAGCGGATGCTTTTAGTAGACATATAGTGAGAAATCAAGCTTGTACGTAGACTCGAAAAGAAGGAATATAAAGTGATTTTTTTTCCCCCGTCTATAAGGAATTTAGCAAGCTAGTGAGAAAAATAATTATGCAGCAAAGGTCTCTGTGCATCAGCCTGCTCTAAATTCCTCCACTAGTTCTCATTACCTGTCAGCTGCAAACATATAGATGCAAACACCACACAATGCAGAACCTCTAGCACTTTGATTTTCAGCTGTTATTCTCCTGAGTCGTGTTTTCAGAGGGAGCGGAGTCAGCCTCTCAGGAGAACCTCAGAAGTTCACCAAAACATCCCCAAATAAAGCAGCTCAAGTTTCGGAAAGCTGTTTAAGTACAAACAAGATAACAGAGGCACCATGGGTGCAAGAAAACAGAATCTTGGTCCTTAATAGAGGGAAAATACAATAAGAGCAGGTTTTCAAATTTCAGTATAAGCACAGCTCTGCCTGAAGATAAGAGCAGAATTTTTTGAGATCGTTCCCACAGTGTTCATCAGAATATCCTAGATGTATTTCAGTGTGTTTTTTTGTCTCAGTGCAGCCACACATACAGTGGAGTTCTACTGATATTCAAACCCCCTCCTCATTGAGAAGTTATGAAACTGGCCTTAACTAATGATTTGTTGGTAACCTCAAGTAAATGTCACCGGGGGATTGGACTTTTTTGGATCCATATTGGTGGTAAATGTCAGGAAAGTCTCAGAAAGACACAGTGTTTGTGTGTATATGTGTGCGTGCGTGCTAGCATGTCCGTGTGCACTGTGTAAGACAGTGACCTCCTGCAGCCATGAGCTGAAAGTGCATCCTCAGCACAAGCTCACCAATGCCCTGAGAAGCAGAGTCTGCAGAATGCTCATAGTTTACACACACATGCAGGCTCAAGATTTAGAGCCTTAAATAACACACACACACACCTGTCTGCGTGCACACTTATTCACAGCACACACACACACACACACTGTTGAGGGGCTTGTGTTTTACATTTTCTCAGCAACATTTATCTCTGCTTTATTTCAGGTGATAAAGCCCCCTGATATAACTCAAAGGGACAGACTGTAGGACAGCATGTAAATGCAGCCATGAAAATGAAAACTGGCCTTCTGCAGAATTTCAACTGCCCCCAGAAGAATCGAGGTGCTCCGCCGCAAGGAGATATATAACTCCTTCCTCCAAGTCTGCCTCTGCCAGCTTGGTTATGCAAAATGCATGCAAATGGGCATAGTTATTGGAGAGCTTTTAAAAAAGACTGCTAATCGACCATTAACACTTTGGACAACTGATGTTGACTCATCGTTTTGACTTAATTATGGTGAAATGTGACACTTTTGTGGTTAATACAAAATCATTGTTATTATGAGCGGGATAATAACGAGGTATACGGCAGGTTTTTGTATGGACCGACACGGCGGGCTGCTGCCATCTAGTATGCTGCTTGTCGAATTCGGTTAAGGTTCTTCAGGACTCTGTGTTTGTTCCCTGCAGCATATGTCACTTTGTGAACGGCGAAATGTAAAATCATGCAGGCGATGAGCTCATAAAATCCAGCTCCCACAGGTGTTCTATAAAGTTGTTGTTGCAGAGGCTGAGTGTTTTATATTAGGACGCAACCTTCCATCAAGACACTAACAGTCCCTCTGAGAATTACAAGGACGAGGAGGTCATGAGATTAGCCAATAAACACGGTCTTTTCTTCAGGTGAATGCTCAAATAAGCCCAGCTGCAAAAGATTGTGTGTGATTTCATGAGGTCACGACCTGTGTGTTTACACCCTTAAAAAATTTGGTTCACATCCCTGATTGGTTATAGGCTTTTTATTTTAAAGTACCCAATTATGCGGGCAGATTATGCCAGGTTTTGTAATACATCTGCCGTTCGCTGTGACCTCTGGCTGAGGGATTTACTAAATCAACTACTCAGTCATATGATGACACAGCCCAATAAAGCTTATTAAGCCCATTTAATGCACAGACTACCAGGAGGTGGAACTAGCAGAAAGCTCTCCTTTTAACACATCCTGACCTTGTGGCTCAGCGTCTGTCAGCATAATGACAAGAGGATAAAGTAAGGAGTTGGGGTGTTAGGTTGGTATTGATAATCATGACACTTAAAAATGAAATATTGATATGAAGTTCTTCAATTATTTCCATCTCTTAGTGTGCAAAAAAAGAAGAAGAAGCAGTGATTCTCTGACTATACCCATAGCTTAAATCTATGTAGATGAGCTGAACACTAACACATGGAATAAATGAAGATTGTGATGTTTTGCGGTCTATGAGTGGCCAAAAAAATTCAAGTTATAAATATTTATTGTAGATTATTAACACACACTTTATGCTACACTGGATAATGGATGTCTATCATAAGGGTGGAACTTCTATTAGGCTTTGCCTTTAAATGAAATTAAGTGATAACTGACTTCAGTCATTTAATTTGTTGACAATTAAAATAATATTGCTGGTCTCATTGTTAAAAGTGACTTTGTGTCCTGTGTGGTGGATCATATCCAAAGAAAAGATGCCCTTGGTTCACTTTGAGAGAGATGTCACTAAACCATTCAATTATCAAACGCTAAACTTTTAATGTCTCCTCCTAAACCAAGATACGAAAATATCCCCCCCTTCCGCAAAATGGATATTTGCTTACGCAGGAGGGATCCATCTCCCGCCGAAAATGGCCTCGTATTCTTTAATTCATCTGTCAGACTAATTGTCTACCAAGACAAGCAGAAGCATAATGCATCAAGCAATTTTGTCCCTGCACAACATTAGTTTGGCAAGTCCAACAGAGAAGGCAAAATAAAAAAGCCACAATTTATCTTGATGAGGATATCAATTGTGTCCTATCCGAATTTTAAAACTCATTTCCTTGGAGATTAGTCTGGCTGTTTTATCACTGCACTGTTAAAATGCAAAGCGAAGAAGAAGAAAGAGGGAAATATTAGCTGCTTGATGATCATCAGTTTTACAGTGAGAGTTCATTTCATACTGTCAGAAGACAAATGTGTTTGTGACCGAACTGGTTACATAAACCCAACAACAACAAAACAACAACACTATATTCTGAAGGTGGCCTTTAGTTTATGAACATCCATTTTTGTCCTTCGGACACATCCAAGTGCCAAAATGAGATGTTTTGTTTTTGAAGTGCTTCTATGGCACCTGCATTGTCTCACATTATACAATACACAGACAAATACATGCACACTAACACACCCACAAATTGCATCCAGAAAATTACATCACTTCCCCGCCGCTGTCTGAAAATTACATCTGTCCCCCACCGTTCCACCAATCACTCCCCGGGTCTCCTTGTTTTTTTTTTGTGTGCGTGTTTTTTTTAACCCCCCCTCTCCAACCCTCTCTTTCGCCTTTCCTCACCATTTTAGGCTTTTCCCTCCACTTTAACTCGGCCCTAAATTGCCAGGCCTGAATTGCCCTGTGAACAGTGTGGGGTGGACAGGCCAGCAGGAGGTATGTGTGAATGCATGAGTCTCTGTGTTATCACCATCTCTTTTCATTTTCCTCTCCAAGTGATGCTGTCAGGAACCAAACAAGATATCACTCTCCACCCACCCCCCCACCACCACCCTCCCTACCCACCCCAACCGACAGGCGCAGCCACAACACAACGTCGAGAAAATGGACTAAAAGAATAAAGACAAAGGTAAACAAAACGGTTGCCTTTCAAACTCTGGCACCTCTATCGGAGTCTAATCCCACCATGTTCTTTGTTCTTTAATCCCATCAGCCACTGGGGCCCTGCATGGGCTCTCTGGGTGCAGATAATGGCACCATGTCGTGTGTCTTGATGAAGTTCAGGACCTTATTAAACAGAATTTGCACGCGTTTGTGAATGCAGGCACACTCACAAGAAGAAAAACAGACATGATCCAGGATGATAGCGCGGAGGTTTTTAACCTTTCTCCACATGATTCTGCGATCGCACATTTCCAATTTCTTGCCAGCATCAACAACAACAACTTTACATCTCCACACAATTTGACTCATATTATTTATTTCAAGGTAGTTTGTTATTTATATGACAACCTTTGTTGTGGTGCATTTTTATTGCTTAAATAAACTCGTGGTCAAGGATGCGATGTTTAGTCCTCAATAATACGACACAACAAAAACAGACACATGCTTAAAAAGCACCAGTGACTCGTGCTTTAATAACTCCATCAACTGTAAATCCCAAGTCCAGTAACAACACTGAAAGGTGATCCAGGTGCCGCATTTCTCCAATTATACAGCACGCCATCTTATTCAGTCTAGTGTGTCAGTGCAGGTTATAAAAGAGCGTGATTTAAGCCGACTGCCACGACTATCAAGGTTGTGAGAATCAGGGCTTGTAACAGCTTTCTATTCAGTGTCGGTAAGGCAAATGAGGGCGCAATGATGCAAAAGCAGACTCACAAAGCAAGTCTTGTCTCATATGGGAGCCCACCGAGAAAGAGTGTATCTTAGAGGAGAAAGAAAAAGCCAATATACTAAATACCTCATATTGAATTTGTCTGAATTCATTGTTTTGAGAAAAAATGACATAAATCGACAAGCTGGTGCATTCAATGAACATATGCTGCTGTAAAGCATTCTCAGCTACCCTGCCCCAAACAGAGTGAGTATTATAGGTCTGCTCCAGCACTGTATTTTGGGAAACATTGGTTTTGGAGACCTCAAAGTGCCACCAGGAGGTTACAAAATCAGAAGCTTTCCAGTGTCACAAACAGCTTGAGTGGTGCAATTTCATGCTCAGAGTAAATAAAAACATGTCTGAAATCAGCAACACCATCGACTAATGTTTCTGACTTGGCATCCAGCACTCCATTTGCAGATGAGCATACACCTTCCCTAGAATAGTAAAAGCCATTGAACAAGCTCTTTTGCTCTACTCAGTGTGTTTATAGGCACACAAATAGTCTGGTGCCGGAGCGATCGTATAAAAGTATGGGACATTTGTGATAACCGATTGAATTCCAGTCATGCGTTCAAACATAAAGCAGATTCCTCCTCCTGGTTCAAACTTCGTATGCAGGAACACATACATGTGTGTGCGTGCAAACACACACAGAGCCTGCGTCCTCCTGCTGCTGTCTAAGGCAACATCCATCTCTGTAACTAATGCAGAGGTTACCTTAGGGGCAAACCTGCTCATTACTCCAAGTGTTGTTACACAAAGTATACACGCACCAATTCATCAGCACACACCAATTTGTCAGAGCCACTCACTTCCGCTTGTTAGCAGAGTACTTCATGTCTGAGAGTTTGCCAACTCTAGTGTGCATGCCAACTGGCTTCACGTGTGTGCCTGTGTGTTTCTGTTGTATGTGAAGTGGAAGGCAAAAAAAAAAAAAAAAAAAATCCAGCGCGTCCTTATGGGTGCACTTCACATCTGCAGCACACTGCTTGCACCTTTGTCCATCTGTAATTCAGTCTTCCAGGACTGCAGAGGGTATCCTTTAGCAGACTTATTAGTGTGGAGGAGAGGAGCGACGGAAGGTAGGGGGACAGGGTGGGGGGGCAGAAAAAGAAGGATAGAAGAGCTTTCTCAGGTAAACACACCCGAGGCTCTGTTCGATCCCAACATTTAAACACACACGCTCAAAGCTGCAATCCAATTATTTAGAATGAAACGCTGCTTTCAACAAGCCCTAACCCCATTTAAGAGGTCTACTCACCCAAAGGATTCTTTTTAATAAACAGCAGCAAACAAGTGTTGACCGAAAGGCAGCAAACCATTGTTCTGTGCTTTCCCTTTTAACTACTTAATTAATCAAGCACTTTGGCTATAATGACCTGGAGTTCATTCTTCAAAGGAACTATTTAGCAGTAAACGTATAAAAGAGTGGCTTAGAAAGCTCAAAGAGGCATTTAGCAATGCTATATATGTAAAACAACACAAGCTAAAAGCCTTTGTGTGGTGGTGAGGAAGATGAAGATGAAGATACTACCAGGTGATCATCAGCCTTACAATACAATTGGCGTACACGATGCAAAAAAATAAATAAATAAATTACAATGCCTTTCTAAGCTCTCTTCTTTTCATGTGAATAAATAGCATCCTCTGAGACCAGACCAGAGGCTAGCCAGCTCTCATTTACATAAACACTTACTGTTCAATACGCAGCGAGCTCGCAGGCTAAAGCAGATTGACTCTCATGTACCCATCCCATTAAACATTTATTAAGCATAGTTATAGCAGAAATGAGTTCCCATTGTAGTAAAAAAAAGGGTTAAAAATCAAAAGAGGAAAACAGATTAAAAAAAAAAACAAAAACTGCAAGTCTATTTTTCCAAAAGTGGACTGAATTGAAATCCAACCGACCTTTGCTTGCATCATGCTTGCTGATATGTTGACAAGTAGTAAATAGCAGTGGTACTCTATTTTCTCTCCATTTTTCCCTTTCTCTGCCCTTTGCTTGCCAACAGCTCTCCTGTAAACCTTGGCATTGTGAGGCCCGAGGGGGCCAGAGGCCAGTCATCATTTTGTCATTATCTGATGGGAGCACCAGTAACTTCCTCCACTGCTGACCTTGTTGAGGTAGAAAGGGTCAAGAAGTCAGCCTGTGTCAGAAATGAGAGAGGAAACTATAGAACTGGAGCAGTGGTATATTGATGGCATTGACATAATGTAGCAGACTGTGATTTGAATTCGTAAATCCTCATTATAGCCCAAGTTTGTCTGAGGACAGCATTATTAACATAGAGAGAGGCACACAAGCCCCCATGAATACTAAAGTCCTGTTTGCCTTCAGTAGAGGATTTGCTCCCAAATCGATTAGGAAAATATGTACTCTGCATCGGTATGAGTTTTAGAACTTGACATTATTGAAGTTAAGGCAGTGTTTTTTTTCACCTACTCAGCACATTAGCCAAAAAATGTTAATTTCAAGGTTAACACATTCATATGGGCCATCCTCTCGGTGATTTATCACCTTAATTTTTCTGATCAGTCTATTCTCATGTCAGACCTGTCAAAGATCATATTTTACTCCAAACCATAATCTGGGAGTGACTTACTAAATTTGAGTCAGCAAAGTTTTATTCATCACTGTCTAATTTAGCGAGACATTCATTATGCATGCACACGCACTCGTCCACAGACACACACCAAGCCCTGTGATCTCCTGCTTTGGATTGTCCTTGCTTCCCTCAGTGTTTGCAAACAGAGCTGCCCTAGAAGCCCCTGGCTGGCCTCTCCACCGCTAATCAGAGCTCCCACACACACACACTGGTCTCTCTAATGCTGCAGCTGCCACAAACACAAGTGCAATCGCCAATATCAACACAGATAACAGGGATTTCAAAAGGAATTTTTAAAAATGCAGCCAATGCTTCTCATCATGATATTGCTCAGTCTTTTATCTGGTGGTTGTGTAACCTACTTCACTATGTAAGGCTATATACTTGGAGACATGCTGCAGCCAGGGGAATGGCTGTGTTGAATACTTGATTCTGATTGGTAGTTTTGTAGTCACTTCTTTCTGAGGAGCCTCATTGACTGTTGCTGTGGACAATGGCTAAAATAATGCAATAAATGTATTTGTGTATAAACATTTTGGTTCTCTTTAATGAGCATCCTTGGAAGTAGCTTCAGCATCCCTATTACCAATAGAATTTGCACAATATATGACTATTACATATTAACTAGCCTATTCTGGTGTTGTCTAAATGTAATAAAAACAATATAAAATTCACATAAAAACACATTTTAAATCAATTCATTTATTCTTTAGTGAGTTTCAAGGTTTCCACCAAACAAACCATGCTAACTGTGGTCATTCTTTATGCTAAGCTAAGCAACTGCTGGGTGTATTTTAGTGGACGTGCATGATAATAATAGATGGAAGATAGATAGAAGATAGATTCGGACGTGGTCCTCACGATGGGGTCTAGGATGCCAATGCACATTTACAATAATTGTATTAATAAATTCTTTCTCATTCAGTTCGCTGAGTCTCTCATGATTGAAAATAGTCTAACTGAGACAAGCTCCTCAGCTAACGCCCAGCCTGATGTGCATACAGCAGTGTAAGACAATCCAAGGATACAGCTTTCTTTTGTGCGTCAGTGTTTGCAAGTGTGCACGGTATGATCTCTTGCCCTCTGGGCTGTAATTAATTAGAGCTGCAACAAGGCCTGATCAGGATTCTTCTGTGATTCACAACCCCAGTGACCTTTCCATCCAGGCTGCAGGACTGATCTAGTCCTAAAGCAGTTACTCTGATTTTATGTGTCGAATGTGTGTGAAGCTCGTTCAGCTTCTTGTCACATCTACTATACAACCTATGGGGATGCAGCAAGCATGGGCCTCTGAATGCAGAACATATAGGCTATTAAGCCAGATGTGACATTTCTCATGTGAGTATCACTGTGGTTTAATATGTACATAGTTTATTAATGTGACACAGCAAGAAAAAAAAATCAACAGTAAATCCCTTCTTTGCATTCTGCTGGGAAGCTGCCACTGGGAATATCTGGAACACCACAGCCTCTTGTCCTTGGCCACTAAGGATTACTTCTACTAGCCAGCTATTGAAATTGTTTCTTTTGATCTCACATTTCCAAATTAGGATTCTAATTCACACTATAAAAAAATTAATTACCATTTTTTTTGGTTTCAAAGAGAAGGGATGTGATTAGATTCACACACAGCTGGAATTAAACATGTTGAACAGAGGCTTTCTTTTCTTTCTCTGGGACGTTTTTGTTGCTTGGTCAGGGTTCTGGGTGTTGAATTAGTGATGGCCTTCATGGACTGAAAGAGTCTCTCTAGAAGTCAAGACTAGACTATAAAGGGAGCTATGTGCTGCTTAGGAATGTATTGCACAATTTTGTGGACTCTCTGGTCATGCTTGTCCGGATTGGGGTTATTGTTTATGTGACAAAGTTGTACCTCTACATCAATCGTCATAGAGAGGGATGTTCCCTCTCTATGGTATAAAGCTCACAAACTGCAGTTCCACCCATGGCCTTTTGGTGGGGTGGCTCCAAAAGTGAGTCAATTCCTGTAGGCCTCCATGTTAAATTCTCTTTACAGCACAAATAAACATGTTTACAGCCTGGTACACAAAATAGGTGTAACCTTATAATTTGCACATTTTAATTCTATTAAAAATTAAAGTTGTGCATAATTAAGGGCATGAGCGCTTTGAATGACAGGCAAGTTGACTTAACTGCTAGAGACTGACATCAGCAGTCAGAGTGTCCCATACAGACTAAAAACTGCTCTTCAGAAAGCTGTTGATGATGTCATGGATTGATAATAATTGTAATTGTAGGCACAGAACACTGCATTGTGTGTTATTAACTGGTGTTGCTAACATGGCTAGCAAGCAAACATCACAGTGTTCCAGAGAAGAAGCGCTTCGGATGCGTTCTTAAAAGAATGTTATGAATCTGGTCACCTGGACTACCTAACTCTAAGGTAAAGGAACACAGGCTGTGTGTGCTCATCAGTTCTTTTTTACCATTGTTTTCTAGTACTCTCAGTTCATGCCTGTTTTTTTAACCTTATGTTGAACCTTGATTTTGTGCCTTCTCCCTGTGTCTTTTCTTTGCCCACCTGCCTTTTTTCTAATCTTGTACCAGCTTATATCTGGTAAAGCTCGATATTTGTTTCTTCTTCAACTTGCCTCCTGCGTCCTGCTCGTGGCTCCTCAAACTGAACTCTGACACCGCTGTTAGACTTGAGGAATGGTTTTATATATAAAAATGCTCAGCGTGTTGTCAGTGAAGGAGGGGGGGGGGGCACAGTCACAGTATCTGTCATAATATTTTTTTTCCCTCTCCTTAGAATGGAAAGGATAAACTCAGCCGTCCATGATACTCTCAGAATCCTAACATCTTCATTCTGACAGGAAGGGAAAGAGACTTTTGCATACACCCGACAAATAAGAGCTCCTAACAATCCACTAAATATACACAAATTATTTAACATTGACCACCACACGTTGACGGCGTGCACCTATCTGTGTGGTCATGTCCTCCAGACAAGTGCAAGGGTGCATACGGATAAGAATAATTGTACAGTTAGAGTCCATTATTGATGGTAGCTGTTAATTTGAGAGTTTTTGTTTGATCTTCGAGAACAAAGTTTCATTGAGCAGGACAGCTTTGATCACTAGCATATGCCTTTACCCTTCACTGTATCCTTTAAACAACTACTCTTATTGTTCTTGCTAATTAATGATGTTTCATTCAGTATTTCATTTATACGACAAATGAAGTGTATTTCTGTCTCGACTGATTGCTGGGTGTTTAACTTCTTTGTCTATTTCAATAAGCGATATTTAGGTATGTAATTAATTTCTTTTGCTGGAAACACAATTGATTCATTAAAAAAAAAAAAAAAAAAAGAGGATTCTCCTTATCGTTGTCCCAGGAGGTTTGCACCCACAATTTCACGTTCTATTTCAAGCATATAAGCTGTTCAGTCGAGGCCAATGGCAATCAAGACACATTTAATGATAATGGTGGACTCTCACTAAGCTATTCAAAGTTAGCTGACCTTACAAAATTGAAATGAAAGGAAATTAATTTTCATTGAAATTAACAATATGCTTAACAACCAATGGCAAATTAGCAAAGCTTCAATAGCTTTCCATCACCTCTTGTGTTTTGAACACACTGTAGACTTATTCACACAAATGTGCATATTCCTTTGTTATTGAAGACAGCTGCTTGATTGCAGTGTTTTAGTACACAACTGTTTTTGATTTTTAATAGAATAAAAAATATATCATATATATATGATTATGCTGTGTCAGAGCATATTAGTTGGAGGTTTGATGTTGGAGGGTTTAAAATAAGGAGAAAGGGAGATTCTTGTCTCTTTGCTGAAGCCATTACTGCACAATAGATATTGATTCCTGCCGGACCATTGGCGTACTCTATGGTGATCCATTTATCTGTTAATCTGTCTGCGACCAGAGGTGGGGGAGCCAAAAAGGACCAGAGCCAATACACCAAAGTCTACACAACATTTTATAAACTAATTAATCAATGCTGGGCTTTAGCACAGGCCAAGAAACCTGCAGGAGAACTCCAGAAGAGCAACACTGCCACCTACTGCCGGTCTACTCCACGTCATCAAAAAAAAGGCAGGAGAAAGAAAGCTTTGGCAGCCACGGTGTGTATTAAGATGAGAACGCAAGCTTTGCCAAACGCTGTCACATTGTGTTTTCTGGTTAAAAGAGACGACCACTGATTTAGCTGTTGTGAAGCTGAGGGGGAAGAGCATATGGCCGCAGTAACTAATACAGGACAAAGTTAATTGTAATTTACACATTTAATAGAGATGGAATGTTTGGCTTGAGCTGCTTTCAAGGTTAGCGTGTGATTTATGCAGGATACATGGATTTAATTCTGTTGTTGGTAATGCCGGAATCAATTGCCAACAGTCTTTATAGCAATCTGTTAGTAGAATTACAACCAGAGTTAGCCATGTTCTGTTTCCCAGGAAAAGAAAATGCATAAAAAAACAGTCTCATCATGAGGCTATGAAACAGACTCGACATATACTGAAAAGGTTTTGTTTTTATTACCATCATATTTTCTTTTCTTATAAAAATATGAAGTGCAGGAAATACTAAAGAACAGTTTCTATTCTTGATCAAATCAAACCAAAGTTCACTTTTAATGCTTTGGCAACTGCTCAGTATTCCCTCACATATTTCCAGCAACTATAAGGCAGGAAATCCCAATGAAGGAATCATTCAAAGAGGTCCATTTTCAAAGGTAAATACGTCAGACATTAAAAGCCTCTTTTGAAGTGAAATGAAACAGAATTTTAATGCAGTGCCATCCTCCACCTATTTCTCCAGCTTATTGCTGGGTAAATTGATTAAAGATCAGTGGGAACTTTCTGCACACTCAGTGTGCCTCTCCAGGCCGGAGGGAACTTCATCTAATGTCACACATCAACATCAACAATAATGACATGACTGCTTCCAAATCCTCAAAGCATTTGTTGATGTTTACAGCGGTGTGTCATCATAATACTAACAAACCAAAAAAATATCTTTAGCTTATCCTCAGTCCTGGCATAGGTTCATGTATGACTATCATACCGTGCAGGCCATTGGAAGGACTGTGTGTCCTGCAGCATCCCACAGTGATTAAAAGGCAAGTCATTTTAAATCAAAGTCACCTCTTTTTATATACTCATATACACATAAATATGGATTTGTATGTACTTTATCTATGTAGCACAACACTAGTTTGCAGTCACAACAAGCTCTCCTCTCCATACATCAAAGGTCCAAGTTCAACTGATCCAGGAGCTGCTATCTTCAGACATGGTTTGAGCGGTGGTCATTGATGATGGGATATACTGAATGATGCATGATCAGCATTCACAATGTTGAATGCAGCAGAACATGAGCTTCTGAAATGACCCACTAAAAGTAATACTGCGAAAAAAGAAAAGAAAATTATGTATGTACAAAAATCCTCCTGCTATAGTTAATGGACTTTTTTTTTACTAAGCCACAAAGTTCACCTTTGGGTGCCCACTGCATTATACAATAATAACTGTACATAATTATATGGTGCTTTTTTCCCTAATTACTCAAAAGTACTCAAAGCACTTGAGGTGTCTTGCCCAGGGACACATCAGCATGCAGCCAAGGCGGGGGATCAGACTGCAAACCTTATGGTTAGTGGAAAACCATTTTACCACCTGAGCCACAGCCGCCCTGCATCATATAATTATAATCGTCACAATCGTCAATTGTTATAAATGATTCGTCAATATTCAAAACAACTACCGACACACTAATAATCTGGGAACCGATAGATATTAATCAAACAAGCTGGGTATTCTACTAAACTGCTACTCAATTGGCCACAGAGCGATTAATGTGCTCTGTCCTTCTAAAGCTAGTAACAAGACAGCAGATTAAAAACAAATGGGGTAAGACTTGCTGAGGTCAATGCAGATGGTCTGAGCGGTCGTCAGAGCGTGACTCCTAATTTGAAGTGCTAATAACTTATATGAATTATTTCCCCTCTGAGAAGGCAAAAGAAATGTGTCAGGGTACGCCGATAAATCATGGGGACTGTAATACCAGTGCAATGTGTGGATGACTGGATGCTCTGAAACAGCATTTAATTCTGCACAATAAGCTTGTTTACATCGAGTAAACGAGAGCGCCATTAAAACTTCACTTACCACTACCTGTATGACACAAAAAACAACAACAACTTTCAAGCTGCTTGTAGTACAGTGCAGGCAGTGTTTTATAGTAATCCTTGTCCCACTTCCCTGTAGGTGAGACAGCAACCCTGGAGAATAACTCTGGACAGATCTCCCGTGGCCCGTCCATCCCCTTCATTTCCTCTGGCTGGAGGCAATGGTGTGTAAGTGGTGTTTAAATGTCCTGTGTAATAACTTTGCCCAGCAGTGAGCTGAAGCTCCTCTGACCAAAATACTCATTGTGTCTTGATGCTCTCCATCTGTTTGTATTTTCATCCAGTCTTAAAGCAGCTTTGCAGGCACACAGAGTCTGTGTTCACAAGTTGAGCATACAGTATGTGAGTTTACATGTGTGTGTCAACAAGGATTCATTCAATGTGCCATCGAAGTGCTGATGTTTTTATGTATTAGTCCAGATCAGCTATGAGTGGCGCTGTGAGAGAGGAAGCACCGGCAGTGCTGTTCCAGTTAATGTCAATACATATTAACATACCTGTGGTGAATTAACCTTACACTTGAGGATATGAAGCTGTTTTACCATCTACTGCTTGATTTTTCCTTCGACTTTCTGGACTTAACTTTCAGAAAGTATATGGAACCTCATTCCCATGACCCAGTTCAAAGAACGGGCCTTGACTTAGAATAGAATGTCTTCTATGATTGAAAAGCCCTGTGTGATTTCGGTCGATATATAAAGTTGACCTTACCTCTCCCCCCCATCTTGATAGACTTCAGCCACCTGGGTCTCTGGATAACTTTTTAAGAATGGACGGACGGACCTCAGAACATGAGTTTCAGTGCAGTATCCTTGCTTATTCGCTCTTCACCGTTATTCTGTGTCTAAATAACACAAGGCCTGGTGTATAAAATATTAGAAAGTCTTGTCAGGTTGTGAGGGAAATTAAGCTTAAGATGTGGCAATGTACCAGAAACTGCTGTATATGTGTGTGTGGGTGCGGAGTCTCCCTTCTTTGTGTGCGGTGGGGTGTAATGAATCGGATGCCATTTTGAGAGATGCTGTTTATGAGCGTTTGGATCGACGTCGTAGGCGGCGAGGGAATGTGGGGAATTGAGGAAGGAGTGTGAGCTACACTTAACAGAATGTGACAGGCACAAAATGACAGGGTTTGGCCCAGGAATCAGGATGCCACTCTCTCTCTCTCTATGTGTCACACACAATCCAGACGCACACACAAACACACTCAAAATACACACACATACACACTTCGCCATGGAAAAGCGGGTACAAGCATGAGGGGACAATTTGATCTGTTCCACCAAACACAAATCAATGTCTATGTGGCTCCAGTTTAGACACACACACATCGTTGTGCTTCTATCTTTGTGAGGACCCTCATTGACATAATGCATTTTCTATTCCAATTTTTTCAGCCGCTAAACCTGAATCTAAGTTCTCAAACAGCCTGTCAAAAAAAAAGAGAGAGAGAGCGAGCTGCAATGTGCTCTCTACCTACGAACGTCCTCCCTCCCAATGTGTGAAAACTCAAACTCGTCCTCACTTAGAAGGGGACAGAACAAAGTCATCAGAACGAGCACCGCCTAGTTGTGACAGCCAGAATAGTTTCTATTAGACAGATTAACCTGAGGGATATCTGCCCAACCCCTGCTGCAGAGCAAGGACACAGCATTCCCTGTCACTTCAGTGCCATGGGTACCATTCATCAAAACAGGGAGTTTAATCAAATTCTAATCTTAGATTTTTTTTTGTTTTGGTGAATTAAAGGTGAGGGAAAAGAGAAAGAAAAGAAAAGAAAAATCTATCTATCTATCTATCTATCTATCTATCTATCTATCTATCTATCTATCTATCTATCTATCTATCTATCTATGTCATATCTCAGTCATAGTAGGTGGCAGTAATTTAACTATTAAACCTATAAAAATGTTAAAAGAAGATGCAGTTGCTTCTTGATAGCTATATGATAATCTATATTAAATAATCCAGTGCCTCTTGAATAATTCCTGTTTCCTTTCATTCTCACTTTGTCACACACAGCCTCAGTGCTGGTGGCCACTTTCCATATAACAGGAAAATGAAGCTGCATTAACTATCCTGCTAGCTAGCACAGTAGCTAACGCAGTGCGCCTTAAATATTGTACTTTTTTCCAGTCCTTGTGTTACTGGTCAGTGGAAGTAATCAGAAATACCAACCAACCACAAACCAAACTCGTTCACCCATCTCCACCTCCATCACCCTGCAGAGTCCAACACAGCGGCCGATGTCCTCTCCATCCCCAAACATGGCCCCCGTTCTCATACACCCTGATACAAAACCTTGAGTACAACTCGCCTTTTATATGATGCCAGAGGAAACTGTTGCACGGAGAGAGGGGAAATCTAAATATATTCAGGTGTAAGCCTCCACACCTATCTCATGCCTGTCTGAGGGCGTCAAAATAATAGCTACAGCTGCGATCCATCTCCCACGAGCTGAACATTACTGACTGAGAAAACAAGAAAATCTTCACACAGAGATTTAAGCTGCGCAATAAGATGTGAAGAGACAAACGATGCCGACATCTACTGTAGATTGGTGTGAGTATCACAGAGACGGGATGCAGGAGGAGGAAGAGAAATAAGAAGAGGAGGGTGAAATGCAGCTGGATGACAGTGACAGATGAGAGCCAGAGCTGACAGAGCGCTCAGCAATGGCAGTTTATCAGCATCTGGTCCACAGGGTCACTTCAGCTCCTGGATTCCCTTTTTCATCCCTCTCCATCTCTCTTCCTCCTGTATCTTCTGACCACTTCTCCTCCTCCTCCTTCACGTCACTGACTGTTCTGACAGAGAACCAAAATATACACATTCAGACAGTTTTTAGGACGCAGTTACTGCTCTGCAGACACACAGGAAGGCCTTCATCTCTGCTCTCTGTACCTTTAGTCTTTAGAACTGCAGCTCTGCTGTATTAAGATCAGAGATAATTGACTCCAGCCAGTCCTTTGTCCTGCTGAATGATGAAATATTGTCCAATAGATTTTTTGTTGGCTGAATGCGAGCACGCAGACTGCTCCTGGGTACCTTTGCATCCGTCCTGCTGCTGCTGCTTGCTTCAGCAGTGAATTCATCAATAAATGCCAGTGTTCTAGTTCCATTGGCAGACATTGGTGCCTGAGCCATAGCAGAGCCACCACCATGTTTGGCAGATGGGGTGGTATTCTTTGGCTTAGGAGCTGTTTTTTTTTTTCACCACATTTCCCATCATGATTGTGGCAGTGGATTTTTGTATCATCGGTCCAAGAACTTCTGTTCCAGGATTATCAAGGGTTTGCATCTTTCTTGATCATTTGAAAGGAAACATGTACACTAACATCTTTAATAATGATTTTAAGTCTCCAAGATTGTATTTGTTCAAGTTAACTAAATACAGACACAAGTTCTGTTTGGCCAAAGCCAATAAGTGATCTGTGTCTCATGTTTTAGACTAACAATAGTGTTAAAAAAGGTTATTGGGAGTTTCTGTAAATTGCAGCATTTAACAAAAAAATTAACACAAAACAAGCTGGGTAAGTACTGGAAAGTGGCCATTAATTGGCAAATTACAAATCAATGAAGTTGTAGAGGAGGGAAATCCCAGCGAGACTACAAAAGCCCTGAGCAAGAACCTGCCAGTTTAACCTGCAGCCTTTTAGGAGCACAGCCTTATCTGAGGCGCCACCAGACACACTCACTCTGAAGCTTCATCACTGTACGCTGCTGTGGGGATTTACAGAGGTTTTTTAGGTCTTCATCACTGCAGTTTAGGTGTAAAATGAATCAGTGTTGTCATGCCTGTGTTAACAAGCAGAGGATGTTATTTTCCCTCACCACACTAAAAGACAATAAAATAGACAAATATGTGCTTCTTCTACACTGTTTAGCATTTCCTTTGAAAACTATTATTTTGAAAAACAGCTACTTGTTATAATTTAGTTCCTGTTTTCTTTTTTTATGCTTTGTATTATCCTGCTTAGTCACCTTTTCACTGCTCGTATTGATGAAAATCACATTCTAATTATCAACTCTAAATGACTTTTTCTACTCTCACTATGTGTTAAAAGCACTTTATGTCACACACACAGCTTTCAATATTGACGTTAGCCTGCTCAAATTAAAGCTGAGATTTGGCACTTTAATGCAGCACCCATTACATTATTTCACACTGAATGTGCGGAAGCTAATAGACAGTAAACACAGCAAACAGGCGTCCACAAAGAAATCTCCACTGAACAATTAAGACAAAGAAATACCACTAACAATCTAATAATACTCGTCGATAACCTCTGAGATAGATTAACCAAAGACTTTATTGCTTTGGCATTAACATATTTAAAATGTCAGCCTTCTCGTGCAAGACCGGTAGATTTATGCTGACATCTCCCTCCCCGCTTGATGAAATGTGATGTTTCAGGTTAAAATACAGCTTCAGTGAAAGGAAGAGGAGAAAGTCAGGGGAGGCCAGGCTCACACTGCATGTGTACGACATCTTAATTGCATCAATGATTATCCTCCACATTACACTTTCCCTGCTCATATTTATAGTTGTGTCCAATTTTCATTATGCTCTTCATTATGGAGCATAAATAACCTGTGTAAATGTGCCGGCACACATCGACACACCCTATAACATTGCCAAGTGATATCCATCTTGTCCTCCAGTGATCTGACATTACCTGGCTGAATTATGTCTATTAGCTGCATGTGGCCCCTCCCACGCCATCAGGACAGCAGTCCGCAGATGACAGCATTAACTTTTTAAGGCTTTATAGCATCTTCTTTACCCAACACATACCATTAATCCTCTTAATGGCCACCATGACCCCTTTCATCGTGTTTCATAAAATAAAAATATGAATAAAGCCCATTACGGTCTCTATTGTGGAGAGTCTGGGCAATAAATCAGAGAGCTGCTATTAGAAGGATTGCTTCTGTAACAAGTCAGGTTGGCCTCACTAAATCATCGGATCTGTTTGCTTTATCAAAGCTCTTTTTATGCTCGTTTTAATGCTCCAAGATGGAAACTTTAACTTCCCGCATGCTCTGAGTCACAGTTCAATCCCTCTCCTTGCTTCAGTTGTTAGCGTAAAAAGCCTTGAACTAATATTTAGCCTGCTCTTTGAGAAAAGTTTTACCTCCCTCACTCTTTGCTTGCCTCAGACATTTTTTGTTCTTGTTTACATCTGCAGCAGCATAATGAGTTGAATCCTGTGGGCTGTTATATGTGATTAAGCCTTTGAAAGTCTATTATTTTCTCTTTATGTTGTCGATTTCTATGCATAAAAAAAACTACAACATTTACTTCCTATGTAATTATCTCTAAAAGTACACTTTATTAAAGTTTGTCTGCTAAAGATGTCACCCTACTCAGGAAGTCCAAACATGACAAGTGTGTCATTCTAACCAACACCACCAAGCAAATGACAGGCATATTCTAAAGTGAAAAACACAGAATTAACCCCCAATTTAACCCATTTTTTTATCTCTTAGCTTAGTGGGCTACAAGTGTTTTGGTTCACTCTTATCGCATGGTGACAGCTAAAGCAGAGCTACTGAGGGGGAAAAAATAAACCACTGTTGCCAATTTAACAGCTTCAAAACTGCAGATGCACAAAATTAGTAGCAATCTGGTAAACAAAGCGGAATCTTTAACAGCAATAAGAACCACAGACATTTAAATGAACACTAGCATCAATGATGTTTTTAAGGCAAGACAAACCTAAGCAGAAATGTATGGCCGAATGGTGACAACATTTTTTTTTTTGTCCAGTGCGTGTCCATCCACCCCACTGCCACCTGTCAGTCATTGCAGTAGTGTAAAACCAATAGGTTATTTGTTTATTGTATTATTGTATCAGCTGCCTACATACAAGCAAGCACATTTATTCCATTCACACTACTGCAAAACCTTTGTTTTTTTCATAAATAAAACTAAAAAGTAAAAATAGCATCACTTCCATTTTAATCAACGTTGTTGAAAACTTCAACAAGACCTGCGATGAACTTACTGGTTCAATCACCAGAGACCCATCAAATGTGATTCAGAGTTGAAAAGGAAGCCCTTTTATAACCTCATCCAAAGGCAGAACTGCCAAACTCTATCAGTCAGGTCTACATTTTATAACATCTGCAGTTTAAATAAAGACCGAGACGCAGAATCTGCATTCAGGACGCTTCACACACCTCATGGCAACCGACTTCTAAGCCAGGGCAAAGGTCATGCACACAGCGTACGAGGTGCTTGTGCATGTGTTTGTATAGTAGAAATATTGTGCAGATGAGAAGGTCCAGATACTGTTGAATTATGGAGCTCCCCCCTGCCTGGAAAGAATGAAGTATTCTTGCATGTTTTTAACAAAGAGCCTGGCTGTTTTCGCCTCACCCTGCCTTCTCTTACTAGAAATCCTTCTTTGTTGGCGACTCAGAGGGGAGACCTCTGCTTTCACTTCAAAGAATTATCCTGCACTTCATTTATGGGTAACAAACCTTGTGATTGAGCGTCACATATAATTTGTCGTTTGGGCAATACGAAGCAGTTTGTGGGAGGACACAGTAATGATAAATGGAATTTATGTTAAACAAAAATGCTATCACTGGCTGCGGTACAAAGGCCTTTCAGTAAATTCTCAATTTGAGGATCTAACACTGCCCTTGAATTGTTTAGGCACAACTGGGACGGGTGGAGGAATTAATTTCAGATATTACCAAACAGCGGGGTACGCAGCTCCCCAGGCACCACAGACAAAATCTTTCATCCCTGTTAAAAAAAAAATTGAATGGGGATTTACGGAGAACACAGATAATTCAATCTTTATCTGCAGCAAGCCACAATGAAATGTTAAGTTTCCATGGGATACTCTTACCTCAAAGGAGGCCTCTGGAATGAAAGGACAACACATCTGAAGCATCTCCCTCCTTCTCCTGAGCCAAAGAGTAAAACACTTGAACGTACGCACACACACACACACACAAAATTTCTCAGAAAGACGTGGCGATCGCACAACATAAAAGGTTCTCATCAACATATCAAAGCTGGTGCGTCCTGTTCAACATGCTATATATGCACCCAGCAGATGGCAACAAGGCAATGTACAGCCCCTTTCTGCCAGTACCACAGCATTTATATATATTGCACTGACAGCTCCTGCAGAAAGCAGACAGTTACAGATCGAGATAACTCTCAGGTGTCAGATATACACACACACACGAGTGTGGACATGTTTGGCATTCTGCTCCACAAGCACCAGCGCTGCACCCTCACTCACATTTACACCCGCGCAATGTGTGAGAGAAAGTATTAGAGGGAGAGATAGGACAGGAAGGAGTGAAATGAACAACTCAGGCTTACTAACATCAACTCAAACTCTCCCAGATAGCCAATACCGCTGTATAGATACTCTTGCAGAAAAGCTCCACTCTAGCATTAAAGTTGTCAACATGCATCTAATCCAGCAGTTTGGAGACTGTTACACTGAGTCAATATGCAATTTGAGGCAGGTTGACAGAGAACATTGGATTGATTGATTTTGACCTTTTTCCCCTGACAGTACCCTGCTGTACACATTCACCACAAAATAATGAAAAGTGTTGAAATCCTTATATCTTTAGCTTTTTGACTCCTTTCTTCCTCCAAATAAGTGCCTGCTGTTAATCCCACTCATACGTCTGGCTGTGGGTCTGCTCTCTCTGCTTTATCTCTAAGAGCGAGGGGGGACAGACTATGGGGGGGTGGGGGTGGGGGTTGGGTGATACCAGCCGTATCGATTTGTGCATGCAGACACACACAAACACACACACACACAAACTTAGCCAATCACCATGGCTGTACACTGCTTTGCTATAATCCTCCAGATTGAACTTTATCTATCCTACACCGCAATTACAAGGTGATTCCCAATAATGAAAACTTTCTCTCAGTATGTATATAATCAGCAATATTATAATTTATAAAAACACACAAATGCAGCATGATAAACCAATAATCTGCATATTATTATGCAGAATCTGCAGGTATGGGATGGTAAGCTGGAACCAGAAGCTTTGTGGTTGGTTGGACGTAGTATTGATCAGTCATGTCTGATCACATGCTGATGTCGTTTTTCAGCTCCAAGCTACTTAGCAACCGTAAAACTGATTTTAAATACTGTCAACATCAAGATGAAGACGTTTTAGTAAGAAATGTGAGAGTTCACACACATTTAGAGCTGATACGGCTTCTTATTGGTGCATTGAAGGGTGTAATACCCAGTTGTGAGGGTCACATTTCAAAAAGCCACAGTATCCTTTTTCCTCTTCAGATGCAGTTTGGATTGGAAGAAAAATCCCTTCAGAGCAGAAGCAAGAAGATCTCATATCAATCCATCAAACTAAAAACTAGAAAAACGCCACTTCTAAATGAAATTCTCTCATCTCACACTGAGCTCAACTTGAAAAGGCCGGTCACATGAGGGTTTAAATAGAAATCTATTTTCATGGCTGAAAATCAAACTGGCCATCATTCTGTCCTGCCTCACCTCTCTCTTGGGGACTTGTCACATTTATAACATGTAGTCATTTTCTCAGCTGTCAAACCCTGCTCATACAGCCTCTGCCCCCCCCCCCCCCCCCCCCCTTCCAACCCATCTTGTCAAACTTCTAATTCTAATCTGCTCAAATGTCTGCCCGTGTGCACGTGTCTGCGTGCGAGCTACCAATGGAGCGCAGTTCCTTTTTTATACATTATTAATGCGTGTGTTCTGTAGAGGTCTGGACAGAGGTGGCATTGCAAAGTAGGTCACGACAGAGGTGAGTGCTGCATTAGCGACTGTCACAGGCCGGACAGGAGAGCACAGACACCCGGGCAGCCCTCTCACTCACAGTCACACACACACACACGGGGGTGATTTTTGAGAACGCCATGCAGTGTTGTCATGGATCTGAGCCAGCAGGCCATGACACACACGGAGGGCAGTGTCTGGAACAGGAGGATGTGTCCAGTCTGTCTTTTATGTGTATGCGCATACATGCATGACACAATGTTTGCATATGACAAGTGGGGGGCGCTTGACCTGCCAGGATCCAAACAGTTTGCCCTTGCCAGAAAACTTTATATGACACTTTTTTTTTTGATGTTTTCTCTTAACTTAGGGCCTTTTTTTCAACAGCAGTCGTTCACTATTCAAAGCTTTGCTCCATCTAAACACAGATGAATCTTTATGGAGATTTTGCATCTACTTCTCAGAGCTGACTTATGGAAATCTGTCTCATTACTTCTGCTTTCTTACGGTTCAGACTCTCACATAAAAACATAATGATCCAAGCTGTTTCTGTTGTCTGCTGCGTCACTCAACGATTTTTTGATGTTCTAAGTCTCCTCAGTTTCTATCCTCAGAAAGTCTGGGATAATTATGGGAGTAAAAAGGCTCACTATCAGAGCAGATTAACAACATCTCACTAGGCTGAACTGCTCACTCCCTTTTATCTCCTCAAACGCGGTAGAAGAGAAAAAAGGGAGTTATGCAACCCTCACCTTAGGGACCCAGCCAACTTTCCACCCAACTTCTGTCTGTCTCTGCATGTCTAGGGCGTCTGCTCGTCCTCTGCTATTTGATGTGTATGTTTGAAGAAGCCGTGCAGCTGGGATGGAAAGGATGCGCCTGTTGTTCGCGGCTCCTTGCTCTGTTCCCTCGAGGGAGGAGTTTCAAAGCATGGCAAAGTTGGACCTTTCCTGGTTCTACATTTAACACCTCTTTAAATCACCGTGTCAGGGTGCTGGATAACTTCCTTCCCCACTTTTTCCCCTTTTATCATTCCTCCAAAGACCCTCTTTCATTAGCTTGAAGTGAAAGACTGACCTTCTTCTCCTTTTCAGGAAACTGCATCAAGCTCCACAGTGACCATATCCCACCTTAACGCACATGGACGTTAATGTGAGGCTCATGTTTTACCTTTAAAAGAATTAAACCATTTCAGCTTTAAAAATAAAATGTTATTACTCATTAAAATTGTTAAATACCTACAAGACTTTTACTATCTACTCATTACAAGAGGCTTTCATTCCCCTTGTGGAAAATAAATGAACAAGCAGTTGAACTTTGGGTTAATTAGTCTCTGGCAGTTCTTGGGGAAAAAAAATGAGCAAGAAAATGTTCTGGCTCTGACTGTCTGGCTTGTTTTTGTATCAAATTACCTCATAAAGTAGAATAAGATGCCAATAACTGAATTAATGGTCAGGAGTAAGCAGAAATCACTGAAGTCTGTCAGAACGCAAATAAATTCCTCCTGTAAAAACACTGTTACACCATAATATTTCTACAATTTTTCAGCCCTGCTTTCACGCCTTCCTGACAGAACGTCACTTTGTCATTTCTGACAACATTTGTTTTAATTTCCATACAGAGCCTTCACTCTCTCTAGAGGGATAATCTTAAAATAACCCAAATAAAATCTATGATAAAACACATGCTAGATCAAGATTACAAACGTCGACTTAAACTGACATGTGATGTCATTAAAAAAACACACATTAACATAGATAATGGCACATATATCAAGCCTAAACTGTTTTCATGACAGATCTTACATATTTTAAGCTGATTTGACTTCTTATTGGTGCGTTGATGAGTGTAATACCCAGTTAGGAGGGTCACATTTCAAAAAGCCACCGCATCCTTTTCCCCTTCAGAAGTGATAAGGCAGAAACAAAATCCCTTTCTAGAAGATCAATCCATCAAAGTAAGAACTAGAAAAATGACACTGAAATGAAAATCCCATCTTTTGCTGAGCTCAGAGCGAACACAGCAACACAGAAATAACACGGTAACAGACGCAGATGTGTTATATCTGCTATTTTGAGTGCATAGATGTATACACAAGCAAGTATGGTCAACACGCAGTCCACTGTGAGTCAAAGAGTGTGAAACAATGCACAGCCTCATCCACAAAAATTACTAAAAATAGGGACCACAGATGCTGTATAATACAAATTTCTTACTATATGATATAGATAATATTCAGAAGAAATTAAGGTAGTTTTTCAGGTTACAGTAAAAAAGTTCAGTATTGCCTAAAATATATGTTTTTAGATGTCTACAGGATATTTTTTCAAGGTGAGCGAGTAGCTGTTGAACCCATTTCAGATTACATTTAGATGAAATGGCAGCTTAAAGGAGAATGTGACACGTTTTTAGAAGTCATTTTCCTCCTGCTCCTGGTAGGATAGTTCTGACCATATTTCTGAACGCGTAGCTCCATTTCCTGAAGTCAAAAACTGGTGAGTGAACAAGAAGTTGGAGACATATGGGCTCAGTGGGAGGTGGGGTTAAAATGATGACAGTGTGTTCTTGTTAATGCCTCTCATGGAGGGTGAGTTTAATGCTACTGACAAAATCAAGGGCATAAATAAGATTAAGGATTTTGACTTTATACTTCAGCTTTTGTGGTTGTTACCTTTGAACAGATTGTATGTCAAAACCTGAGCTGAAAAAAGGAGCTAGATGACTGATTTTTTTTTACCATAGATACATGCTTAAGAGCTTTTCATTTTTACATTATTTCATTTTTATTTGCTGATTATTTTGAGACTCTGCAAAAACAAGAAGCTAAAATTTTCTGTATTGTAGGCTGAAGGTGACGATCTGGTCTGTGTGACAGATATAGACCAATTAGTGTGTTCTGCAATGACCGAAGAATTGTTAGAAACATGTTGGCTCCAGTAATGCAAAAGAATAAATAGCTGAGTAAGGCCGGCTTGTCACACTGCCCTGCTTTGTTGGCCAAGTTTGAGGCTCATGGAGAAATAATAGTTTAACAAACTAAATTTTAATAACCATGATGTTTGTCTTTGTCTGACAGTTGGAAGGAAACTGTTTGATTCAAATGGATTAATTGAGATATAACATTCAGTTGCGCTAATTATTAAAGATAGTTGTGGGAAAAATAAAACCTTTTTTTCAATAACAGGATTAAGTAATACTAAACTTCTTAAAGAACTCAAATACATATATTCATGTTTCTACTGTAGCTTGTTTTGAAGTTAAATAACACAACACAGGCTACGGGGTGTACCGAGCTGTGCCTCATCCCCAGGGCCTGACGATTGAGTCATCATTTGATATAAAATTATACAGTGTGTCACCTCTCATCTAAATCTGGCTCACCCTCGGAGAGGCGCACTAAAATTCTAAAGAACAGCTGCTGCCGAGAGATGATTCAAACCTTTGTAACGCAGAAGACGAACTTTTTGTCAAAAGATTGATGATGCATTTTAGATTTGTAGGATGGAAGAAATTACTTTGAATGTTTTTTGCTAGATCTGTTTTGCAAGTCAATGATACACCAATGCAATGGTTCGGTTTATATGACTGCAGTGGACTACTATTGACAATATAGATAACAAACAAATAAAAAAGATTTTTTTTTTGTTTGGACATTATCACATGTATTGTCATCATATTGCACATTATCTGTGCATAGAATCAAACATGCATTCAAAGTAAAGGGTTAATGCCAGACCGTCAATAAATGAAACTCCTCCGGTGGAATTCTGCACCATACTAGAATACACACATACTAAATCCATTGTTTATGGTTCACGTCATGTCATAGAATGTCACACACTCTAGCAGTGGCCATGATGAACAGTGTCTACTTAATCTTTGCATAATAGAAAGAAGAAACTCCAGTGAGTCCATCATGCATCTCTCATGATGCATTTTCTCCCACATGACAGTGCCTAAACACACCACTGGTGGTCACTGATGAGCTTGGAACATATGGTGACATATGGTGTTTGTCTGCTGGCCTGTGAACAAGGCCAGCGAGGACACAACACAGCAGGGGTTGAGGGGGGTATCGCTCTGGGTGACTGCCTTCTCAACTTTATCCCAGTGCTGCTGGTCATCTCTCAGTTTAAATGACGTAGCGCTACTGAAGAGCAGCTCAGCATGCTTACAGGTCAGGGTGTTAATGAGAGGACCTTAGAGTTTTCCGCTGAGGCTGACAAAGGCCAGGTGGAGGTAGGGAGCTATAAAGGAGAAAGGTAGCCAAGTGGAGATGTTCTCTGTACCTGTATAGCCCAAGTGGCCTTGGCCCTTTTCATCTGTAACCACAAGCTGCTCTGCTGCACTGAGGCCTGGACACAGGTAAGCAAGTTTCTCTGTATTCTTTCAAGATTTAAACGGTTAAAATTTATGTCTATAATAACCAGGATGAAAATAAAGTGTATCACAGGCTGGATCTATAATTCAGCCAATCTACTGAGCCAAGGAGCCTGGCACAAGGCCAAGAAGGATAGAGGAGTGGCGGGCCTGATAGAGCGCTCTGCCAATGTTGTAATGCCTGGCACAGGTGCATTGTTAAAGACACTGTTAAAATGATTCATTTTCAATCCAATAATCTGCAGTACACTATAAGATGTCCACAAAAAATGTCTATATAGTTTCTAAATGACTGCTAAATATGTTTTTCACCTTGAAACAGAAGCTGATCTTTAAACCTGTGAGAAATGGGATTTAACTAATAGCTGTTTTGTAATCTTGACAAATCATTCCCGATCTTAAAAACTATAGCTGCCAAGCTGGGCAGCAAGTTGGGGGACTGACCTTGAGGAGACACTGACAGAATCCACATTGGTGATTCTGGAGGAGCTACTGGTATGCTTTCTGGCTTAGATAAAGTAAGGCTCAGCTGGGGATAAAAGTAAAGCAAAAGGAATCAAAATAAAATCAATTTTCCATTTACTTCAATGGAGCCTGTGTAAAAGTAACATAACTTTGGATGGTTGTCTAAAATGCTGGTTGTAAATATTGACCACGAAATGTGCGGCATTAAAAGTATGATTTTAAAAAAGTATCCAACTCTTTCCCAGGTTCAGTGCCGCATCATGTGTCACCACCATCCAGATCTTACTTGTTTTTCCTCATCTTCATTTTGTCAGCTCATACCTGTGCTAATTTGTACACTTCACAGATTGAAGACAGATGTCATACAATGATCCTCCTGCAAACCTTGTTTCATCGTGGGTATTCATTGCCTTTGAATTCCAATGAAAGGATGAATTATTCAGTTGTCTGCTCACTTCAAAGCCCTTATTTTGGAGTTAGGGTATTGCTATGTGCCTTTTACGTTGCCTCTTTTTTGGCTCAGAGCTATCTGTTACAATTTCACAGGAGCATCTACAACTAAAGTTATTAAAAGAAAGTGGTCTTGTAATGCCAGAGTGTCATCAAAAAAGGTCTGATCCTCCAACTTTCATCCATCTGGCCTAAGGGTGTTAAGTATTGATAGGTGGACTCAGCTGTACACTGAAACATAATAAAAATTTGATCTGCCACGTACTGGTTTGTGTGTAAAGTTTTCTTTTTTGTGCTCTCTGTCCCACAGGTCTCACTCTTATGGCCAAGGTACCATGGGTGGTGTCCATGCTGTTACTGCTCATGCTCCACTCTCCAGGGGTGTCCCCGAACCCCGTTCAACACCTATGTGGCTCCCACCTGGTGGACGCCCTGTACTTTGTGTGTGGAGAGCGGGGATTTTTCTACAATCCGAACCGACCCCACAAGCGAGATCTGGAACATCTGCTCGGTAAGGCTGCAATAAACACTGGGGCTCGTTTACTTTTGCTTGACTCGTGTAGAATGCTGTAAAGTATTACTTTTCCTTTTGATGGTAGGAGTTTAGAAAGGAACAGCATGCCCAGAGTCTGGCTTTGTGTCTCTAAAGTCTTTACACATCATTTTTATAGGCTCAGTCTAATAAAAAAGGCAAACTAGCTGGAGGAGGAAACTTTACTGTAAACTTCACTGATCTAATTCTATGTATTTTTGGAGCCATCATTAATGTGCAAAGCCTCTCTCGGCCCTCCTTTAAAGTCAGTGGTGTGGCTGGGCTTGCTGGTGTCTTACTGTTGCTTTCAACATCTATGTGACAAATCCATTCATCACAAATCATGTGAAAACCGTAAATGGCAAATTAGGTTATTCCCAAAACACATTATTTGGATCTTTCACCTCAAACAACTATTGATGGTTTGAAGTTAACAAATGGGGTGCGTGCTATGATATGCCTCTGTTAGATCGCCATCATAACTCTGGAAGGAGAGACTTACAAGACTAAATGGATTGGGGAGATCAGATTAAACTAGCCATTACATTTCCATTAGAATGTGAACCGTAAATGGCATTTTTGGAAACTGCCAGCTTACACAGCAGCATCAAGACTTAACTTTGGGCTATGGAAACTTTCTCCACTTTAAAGGGTTCCTGTCTAAAAGTGCCAGAAAGGAGCCACATCTGTGGAGAGCTCTGTCTGGCCGCTATGAGCCCAAGGTGAAGAGAGGCATCGTGGAGCAGTGCTGCCATAAGCCATGCAGCATTTACCACCTGGAGGCCTACTGCAACTGACTCGCTACTCCACCACTAGCACCACTCATAGCTTGTAAAAAAGGTCCTGAAGTCAGTTTCTGGCCTGATACTTACTGGCTATGTCTTATCAACTGAAGGAAATAAAGCTTCATGACCCATAACTCCTCTCTGCAAAGACGTGCATTTGTGTTCTTTGTAGCTGGTGTAGTGTGGCTAAAACATGTGCTGCAGTGGCCTTTTGCAGTGATCCAACCTGTGGCTGCAGTCCTAGAGTGCTCTCTACTGGCTAAGGACAGACATGGCTAAACAAAAAATGGCAATTTAAATGAATTTCTGCAATGCTTCTTTTTTTTTTAAAGAAGAGTATTAAGATATGTCTTTATTTACAAAAGGAAAAAAAGATTTACTCATCCTGCTACCCAAAGAAATGCTAATGTTGCTAAAAAATATGTTAAGAATAAAATGCATTACACCATCGTTTGTAATCAGTGAGGACATGGACTCATCTCCGTATTTTTACACACCGTTTCTGTACAATTTGCACTAAAACATTTCTTTCAAGAATCAAATTAGAGTTAAAACAATATCGTAACACATCATAGTGTGGGAATACAGTTTGGAATTTATATGTTACTAATACAAACAAAAGACAGTTGCTGAAACCACCAAACCTTAGAAAGGTCATTTGTCAGTCGGGAGCCAGACAGAACAGAAAAACTGCACACACCAAAAAAAACAAAAGATTTCTGCAAATGCCTCTAGTAACATGAAAAGTAAAATGAATAGAAGTGGTCCAATTTTTATTAGATCTTCTGAGTTCTGTTCTGATTTGTTGCTCACCTTCTATAAGAGCTTCAGTTGGTTTCAGTTTGCCTGTTCTCTTTGTCGTGTTGGAAAGCTTTGCTGGGATCAAACCTGCGGCGAGGTGTACCCGGGAGCTTTGACTTCAGCTGCTCCAGATCACTCTTCTGACGGCTCACCTGGGACCGAAGCTTAGTCACCTCCTACACACGCATATGCACGCACAGACGGGGAGGAGAAAGAAATGCGCTTGAGCGCAGGCACTTCAAGCTTAAGACAAAATGTGTGCGTTTTGGGAAACAGATGGCGGTGCCACTCTCATATTTCACCTGTTTCAGGGAGACGTTCTCATCTTTCAGCTTCATTACATGTTTGATCTTCTGCTTCTGGTTCTGGTGCCCCAAGAGGCGAGCGTAAGCATCAGCCAATTTGTTTAATTCATCCTGGTTTGCCCCATTCTCATTAAGAAGTGCATTTCGCTCCGCTGCGAAAGCATTGAGCTGTTCCTGTGGGCAAATAACAACATAAACACTTAGATGGTTTTAACTCGTGTATTTATTAACTCAAGCTGATCATTTGTGAGTTCATCACTAACACCACCTCGTACATTACAAAGCAATTTTTGCTATTGCTAATGGGCACACTCACTGGTGCACTTAAGCTCATCTGGGCCATTGTAAGATTTAATATGTGAAAATGGCTGACCTGGAATGGCCCGATTTTAGCCATTAGTTCCTCGTACTGTTTCCTCCAGTGCTCTGTCTCTGAACTTGTGGAGCTGTGGAGAAAGGGAGTTTAAACTGTAGCAAACTGTAAGATAATACAACATCACAAGATCGCACGTAAAACATACAGCTGTGCTCACCTCTTCTCTTCTGCTTCAGTTATTTGTTTTTGGAGTTCCTGCCGCTGCTCCTCTATCTCCCACTGCATTGTGACCTTCTCCTGAGTCAGTACCTTCACCTGCTCCCTCAGAGCTTGTCTGTTTTGTTGTTCCTTTTCCAACTTGTGCTGCAGAGCCTGTGACTTCTCCCCCATAAGCTCTAATTGGGCATGGAGGCTTATGGCGTCTCCTTCAACCACATCCAGCCGAGACTGAAGCCGTTTTCTGTCTTGTTCAGTTGTGCTCAGTTGACTTTCAAGAGTGTGTCGGGCTTGCTCTATGATTTGTACTTGAGACAACAGACTATTCCTCTCTTTGTCTATTTTGTCAAGCTCTGCCTGTAGCCTGAGCACCTCAGACTTGACCTCATGGTGGTCTTTTCTTTCAGCCTCCAATGCTCCCTTTCCCTCCTCAAGAGCTGTCAAAATTTGAGATTTCTCCTCTCTTTTATGCTGGAGCTGTTCCATTATTTCCTCCTTTTCCCGGCTGACCTCCTCCAGCAGTTTTTGGGCTTTTTCCCTCTCATTTTGCAGCCGAGTTACAAGTTCACTTTGACCTCTCTGTTCCTCCAGTCGCCCCAGTGCCTCTTCTTTCTCTTTTGTCTGCAGCAGCAGCTCCTGCTGTAGCTGATTGATTTGAGCAGCATGGCTCACATCTGCAGCCTTCATCTCCTCTTCTCTTTGTGCAAGGAGATCCTGCACCTCCAGCAACATTCTACCAAGTCAAGAAAAACAGGAATATAAGAAGGTGCAAAAGGGACAATTACATGAAAATAATTAGTGTATTGCAAGCATACATTGAATTTTCCTCCCTGGCTTTCTCTTCAGCCAACTGTCTCTCCCGGTGCTCTTCAAACCTCCCCATTACACTCTTGATCTCTTCCTGTTTTTGTTCCACCATTTTGTCGATCTCCACCTTCATTTGATGGTTCACTTTCTCCACCTCTGCTTCCAGTTCTCCCTCTCTTTGTTTTGCCTCCTTTAGAGCTTCTTTGGTGCTGAAAGGTGAAACATTCAGTGAACACATGCTAAATTTTAAATTTAAAGCGAAATCACCCAGACTTTTAAGAAATATATACACTGAAGTCCTCACCTTTCCAGCTCGGTGACAATATCTGCCATCTTGCTCAGTGTGATTGTGTATGCCTCCTGAAGCTCTCTTGTGGCTGACACATCACTGCTCTTACTAAAAATGACAAACACACAGATGCAGTGTTTAAATTGTTTAAATTTTAAACCTAAATTGCAAACTCACATTTCAGGACTTCTTTTGACATCTTTTGCTGAACTACACCTGATCAACTTCCGGAATAATCACTGGTCTTGTTAAGTGCTCATCAAAAGTTTGCTATCATCAGAAAATAACTGAATGACAAGACCAACAAACACTTTGTCATATTTGAACTGTCAATCTCGACTCTCACCTGTCAAATAAAAGCAGAAACCGCCTCCCTACCTCGTGCCCTGTTGCCTCCACACATCAGTGATATAGTAGTGAGGTGACTTGCAAACTTCAACTTGGTCATTACCAGAAATAGACAGTGACCTCCTGACTGGGTTATATCAGCCTTGGACCGCCTACCCCAATTATTTTTCTCTAGTTTATGTTTGGTGTCTGCTGAGACATCCTGCCAAGCTGTCTAAATAGTAACATGCAGGCTATGACAACAAATCCATAAAAGTGTTGTGTTGCAAGACTCAAACTTGGTCCTGATAACTTTGTGCTTAGTGTTTAGGTGTTTGGATGTGCAAGTTGAGCGTGTCTGACCTTTGGCTCACCTTTCTAAAAGGGCCCTGGTATCACTCAGCTGTCTCTCCAGCTCCTTGTTTTCCTCTTGCAACCTCTGGACTTCCTCCTGACTCTTCTCTCCCATCTCCTGCCTCTTAAGCTCCTGTTCCTCCATGACGGCAAGCTCTCCCAACACCTCCTCCATCTCCTCCTTTAGCTGTCTTAACTGCTCCTCAGACTCCTCCCTCTCCTGCTCCACTAGCACAGACAGGGAGTCCACAAGTGCCTGTAGAAAGCGTAAACAAATTTTAAAATGCATGAACATCAACACACTAAACTTTTGGTAAACAGTGTGAGCACTGTTAGCCCGTCTAACCTTTTCTTTTGTCAGCTCCACAGTCAGTGCAGCATGTGTCTGCTGTAGCTGACTCAGTCTGTTGCCCTCATCTTTTTTAGCCTCGCTTAGCAAGTTCAGCTCTTTCTTCAACTCCTCCACTCTACGAAGGCCCTCCTCCTGAGTCCTGCCTAACACCAAAATATCCACGCACAATTAATACACAAAACAATCTAATTATTGTGCATTTGAAATTAAGAAAGCTATTGAAACATACTTCTCTCTTCCTCTGAGAATAGACACCTCTGTTCGAGATGTGCAACTCGCTCGTCCAGCTCCTTCTCTGTTCTCCTGAGCACCTCCTTTAGTCTAATGAGCTCCACCTCCTGCTGACGGACTGCCGCTTGGGAGTCTTGAACTTCTTGGTTGGCCACCTTTATGTGTTCCTCCATATCAATTACTGCCTTCTGTGAAGACTTCAGCTCCAGCTCTTTGCTTTCCAACATTCTTTCCACTTCAAGTAAAGCGTCCTTTGATGCCTGGAGGTCTTGCTGAAATTCATGGGCCTCCTGTTCTTTTTGTCTTAGCTTATCTTGAGCAGTTTCTAGCTCACTAGTGCGCTGCTCTAGTTCGGTCTCCAGCTGCCTGTGGAGAAGCAACACATGGGTATAAATATGCATACAAACGAGAAACCTCTAGAAGTATGCATTAAAGAATTGCTTACTTAATTTTTTCCTCTTGAGAGCCAGAAGCAGCATTCTCCTGTGTCTTTTCTTGCATTTTCAAGCGGAGATCCTATAAACACACAAACAAATAATCTTTTCATTTTTACACAATAAACAATCATGCATATCCTTCAACTTTAGACTGCTTCTTATACAAGTATTACCTGGATCTGGTCATTGGCAGCATCCAGGTATCCCTGTAATACACTGATCTCCTCCCTCAGCTCATGTATCACAGCTAGAAAGTTACAGAATTGTAGTTGGTTACATTAAGCAGTATCAGTGGTATCTGTGATTCTAGGAGCAAACATGGATCTTTGTGTGCAATCGAGCTTAGGATTCAATAACGAGTACACAGATGCAAAACGTGTCTACTCAAACAATTCAACACATTCATGTACAACTCACCACGTAACCGAGCATTTTCATTCTCCAGCTCTTCATTCTGGGTTTTCGTCACTTGATGCAGGTCCTCTATAAAAAGGCAAAACCCTGATTAGTTCCTCTTCACGTTTGCTAACACTACATCCCAGTAGCTGTATAACAATAAATCCTACCCAAGTCTCTATTCCTCTCCTTCAGGGCAGTGACAGTATCTCTGGCAGCTTGCAGGTCAGTTTCTAGCACCTTCATTTGGCCTTCAGTGTTAATCTGAAGGACACTCAACTCCTGAATTCAAACACACACATTAACCATAAGGTTATACAACCACAATTTACTGCAGTCAGAACTGTATTCACAAAGTCTGCCTAATTTTTAAGTAGTTGAGCAGTGCACGACAAGTCATACCTTGTTTTTAGCATCCAAAATGTTCCTAGCCTCCATCAACTCCATTGTGAGAGAATTGATTCTCTTTTTGCTAGTGTCAGCGGAAACCTACATAAAGATACAATCAACAATGGTTTTATTATCTAACACATATGTCATGTGTAAAGCTTAAAGATAATCAAACAAAACACACTTTGTTTTTAAGGAACTCGTTGATTTTCTTGAGCTCGGCTCGTTGCCTTTCGAGTGTGGTGACATTGGCTGCAAGGCCCGTCTTCTCCCTGACTGCAGCCAGCAGCTTGGCCTCCACCTTTTTCAGCTCTTCTTCCAGGGTCAGTAACCGACGGTCCTGCTCGCCCCGCTGCTGCACCAAGGAGCGGATCTGAGACAAAAGCTTAAACAATTACTCTAACATACACAGTAATGGAAACCATTTTAACACCAGCAGTGTAAGAGTAAACAGACTGCACTATGTATTCAACATATGACACCTATGTTCCATAGATGAAATGTACCTCTTTCTCCAAAAGTTTCTGCTGCTTCTTCTCCATCGTCATGCCATTCTTCTCCTTTTTCACACTTGAACCTTCAGCCTGAGTTTTGACAGGAGACAGTGGAAAGGGTTATCATAGACACAGATGACGTAGGTCAGCAGCGAAGTTTTCTATGTGGTACAACTAATGTTAAAATACTGTAGACGTACAAGACCATCAACTGACATAGTCCTCCGGACAGGAGACGCAAAGACATTTCTGGAAGGCGAGGGTGGTCGCAGAGCAGCCCCAGCAGCTGAGGACACACAAAGAGAGAGGAAGTTAATAGTGAGTTTTTGATAAAGTTATTACGGGTTGCATAATGGATAAAGTGTTTACCTACCTCCTTTAAGAAGTCTAAATCGATCAGATTTGTCGAAGGACGCTGCTCCCCTCAGGTCCACAGTTTTAATGTCATAGGAACCCGGTGCAGGGGCGCAACCTTCACACAGCGATACAATGTTAGCAACATAAATGAATATGAATATAGATTATCTACAATGTCAAGTAAAGAGCGCCACTTTCTGTTTCAAATATCTAGTTTTACTGGCTTTTAAAGTTTAATAAACCTACAATGAAGAGCAGACCTAGCTTAGCAGTCGGCTGTCAGCTAGCGTTAATTACTGCAGATTAGCGTAAGTGGCTAATTTGCACAGACGTACTATTTTCCAGGGTTTTTTACGTCACTTACCTACGTGCTCGTTGAACCTCTTCAAAGGGGCTCTTGAAAAAGACATTCTCCGCTGTATGAGTACCTTTAAACTTAAAAACGGTAACGTTGTGGCTGCAGCGCAGCTCCCGAAGACACACAACAACAGACGCTCCGCCGCTGAAATTTCAAAATAACGTCTTACGCACACTTGCGTACGCGTGGCCAATAGGAATTCAGAACTGCGTGACGTCACGTCTCGCACTTCCTGTCTAACCCATAGACATATGTCTATGGTCCAACCCATCACTGATTCAGATGTTCATGTAAATTCAAATATGCCAGTGTTTTTTATACTACCTGTCAAATATAGAAATATAGATATAATATATACAATGGATTCATACATATATTTAATGCATGTAGTTTCTTAAAGGCGTCCTCTTGAATGAAATGATATGTATATATTCACTATATTCATTCATAATTGCTGAAAACGTTGATTACATGTGGTGGAATAGGCTCCCTACATACAAGAAAATAGCAATTGTTTTGCTAATGTGTCTAAAATATTTTAGAAGAACACATGTATTTTAAAAGAATATAAAAAATATTAAATTATATGCTAACATTTGTGCTTTTTAAGGGGCCCATTCAAATCCTCTCCACTGCCAATTGTGTATCTGGTACTGAATATCCTGTCTATTTTATTTTGGGCAATGGGCCTGTGTTAAACTGTACATAATTTGTACATAGAGATATATTGAATGCCTATATTAAGCTTAAACCTACCGAAAACCAAGGTCACACATACAACTTCCTTTTTTTCAGTTAAACATTTTTTATTTCATGGAAATACAACATAATTTCAAATCCTTTTGCAGGACCATTGTTGTACATTTTTATATTCTTTTCTCCATTTTTTTTTGTACTTCAAAACATGGTCACTTGTACAACAATATCATAAACAAAGCTTCATGTCACAAATGGAGCCATTGATGACAATAAATTACATTTGCCATGCTAAGGTTTTGAAATGATACATTGGTACCTTCATTTTTACTAGATTAACCTTTAAATGAACAAATAAGTCAAAGTTGAATAAATATGGATAAAAAGACACTGGTGTTACAAAAGAAATGTTCTTCATTCAAAACAGAGCAGAAAAAAAGATTACAGGGCTGTTTAGGGAGTGTTACTCTTCAATAATTCATTTGTTTTTTTCATATTAAAAGAAAACAGGGACAAAACTTGCATATTTTGATAACACTGCTAAATCTAAAGCAAAAGTCCAACAATAGTAAATACTGACTATATTTCCGAAACTGCCCTTTAATTATTATAACATTGTAATTATCTTTTTTTTTCATTTAGTATCTGGAGAGTATTTCATAGGTCTACGTGACCAACATCATCCATTCACACTCAAAACAGGTTAATCTAGTACAGCACTGTCTTTATACAACCTAGAGGTATTTTCTAATCATGTATGTTTTTTACTCTTGAAAAAGCAAACACATTTACTCAGATTAAGATGTGTCTTTTCCAAATTGTAAATAATATCACTGTATTCATGTACAGAATATAAAAAATCTTTCCAACAGACAAAAAGAGAGATAAAAAAAAACAAAAATTGTCAATGAGGTTTCCAGTCAATAGTGGAGAGGCAAGTATACCAAGGATGTGTAAATTAAAATATTCATAATTAAAAACAAGAACAATTACAACACTCAACACTTCAATTTGAATTTCAACAGTGAAATTTACAGTACCAAATAAAAAATGTGTTAGGAGGCGAAAAAACCAGAATAAATTAAAACTAAAAAACAAACAAACAAAAAACAATGTGCCTCCATTTCCTTTGAAAACAAGCATGGTGTCAAAGAAATCAAGAATTGAAATGGATCGTGATAGACGCTATATATCATGGCCGAGCAGATTATTACACAAATTTAGTGAAGAGATAGAAATGGATCACAAAAAAACAGATTTGGGTCTTAATAGAGGATACGCTTAGCAACAGCACAGGTACACTGGTGCCTGTGCTAGTACTGTTAATAGCTGTATGAGCACCATGTTGCACTGATCTTGGAAATTGAGTTATTTTTTTTTGCACTGCTCAGTCTGTTTATTGTTGTTGATCAGATTGTCTTAATTATAATTCTATATTTTGGAATATATGTAGCCAAATAGAGCCTGGTGGAGATTCCTTTTGTGTCAGTGGTCTAATGCACAGGTGTGCAGCTGAAGGGATAAGAGAAGGAGAAGGCATGCATGAGTCTGAGAGAGAGAGAGAGAGAGAGAGAGAGCCACACAGATAGTAAAATAAAACGGTGTGAATGTACACCTCCACCTCTGGTCTGGTCCATGTATGTGAAGAATCCAAAGACAGTCACATTTTAAATACAGTTTGAGAGGATTTGTCTTTGGATTCTTATAACCAGTGTGGAGCCACTTAGACCTCTCAAAGACCAGCAAGAGGCAGAAATCAGCATCACAGCTATGGGGAATGTGTGTTTGAGTGTGTGTGTGTGTGCACTAATCATCGAGGGTCTTTCATTTCAACAGGTGGTAGCTAGGGATTGGTGTATAGGAGGCTGGAAACAGCGAACATGCTCCACAGTGGAACTGTCCGTCTCCACTGCCTTCATGTACTTGTTGAGGATGGCAAATATCTCATTGTTGAGGATCTGGTACTTCCTGATGCGGTCTGCCATCTTCTTCAGTGGCTGTGGAGAAGAAGAAGAAGGGATACGTTTAAATCATATGGCGGCTTCAGTAAAAACAATAAAAAAGTATGTGTGGGAGAAATGCAGCGAACACAGTATACTCACCACATTTTTGATGATTTCATCCTTGCCATCCTGCCGCTGGACTTTAAGCAGATGGTAGCAAAAGTCAAAAAGGTCAAAGCGACGCTGCTGTCCCAGCAGCACGATGATGGCACAGCCAGCCCAGTTCAGCCCATCACCAAAACACTGCCTGAAAGGGAAAAGCACACAGGAGGTATGTTTCAATTATAAGTCTGGAAGATAGATGTGACAAGACTGCATTATTAACCGCAGCTTGCCTCTTCTGATGCAAGAACATCCTGTAGTGTTTTATCAGCTGTTGTGGTAACAGAAGGGTGTAGGATGACACACAAAACATGATCCCCAGCCTGGATCTGCAGCATCATCACATACACACAACTCCTCTCTTTCCATTTACTTATTTATTTTCAGCTACTCAAGATTAAAACATGAAACTCCACTTTGCTAAAAACAAAACTGGAATGAGGACAGTGGCATACAGTCCAGGAGGAGCAACTCGTAATACTGTTGCATATTTGTCAGCATATCTGTCACGCTAGATGGATGAAAAGAAAGAGAAACTTGTCATGCTAGCTGGGTTGTGGTTAATTTAAATGGCCTGATTACATTGTAAGAATTATTCTCATATTTAGTCGGATGTGCTCATGCGTGCATGTACTTGTTTTTCTCTTGTTAATACTGATAAGACTGATGTTCCCTGACAAACAGATGTGACCCAAAATGTCACTTACTCTGCTGTGAACTCGTGTGTGCCCACAGGGATGCAGTACACAAACTGCATGGCACTCCACAGACGGTGGAACTCCATACACTCGTCCACATGCATCACGCCGTTGGTGGGTGGAGGCCCGCGCCACACCCCGTCCTGGAGAAAGCTGCGGATGCGCGTTAGAATGACCTCGAACATGGAAAGGCCGCAGCACAGGCGCTCTTTGGTCAGCAGATCTCCCTCCCGTGCAATGGCAATTTGCTGGTTAAAAAAAAAACAAAACAAAACAGCCACATAAATTACATGGGCAGTCAAAATGCACTCTAAACTACAAGAAACACTGCATCATATACCTGCGTGTCAGTCTGCTGTCATGCCTGCAAGTCTTCTGAAAGACAAGAGGGAGGGCTGAACTCACCTGTGGGGTTCCCAGCCTCTCAATTAGAGGGACAAGGTGGAGAGGAGCGTACTTTGCTTCCAGCCTCTTCATCCTCACCTCCAGACGCTCTCCCTCTGTGCCAACACAGAAACGTCACAGTTACACACACTCTTCAGTGGGACACATATTTATGCATGAGTAATCTGATTTGTGAACCTTTGATGTAGACCCTGGGAAGGATGTTCTGGAAGGGGGCGGCATGAAGCAGGTCACACACTTCCTCCTGGGACTAAGACACACATAGACAGTTCATTTAAATTCAAGAACTTCCCCCGTTGTGTGTGTTACAAAGCATGCAGACATCCATGAGGTGAGTCAGATTTTTGCTGAATTCCTTAATTTAGTCTCGACGTCAGTCAATTACAAAGTTTGCACACATGATTTTAAATGCAATAGGTGAACTGCATGTTACAGGTGTATGCTGATGGATTACTCAACACTATCTCCAGCTTATGCAGACAGGGAGATAAGATAACAGAATGAGTGTGTCTTGTGTGGGTAATGAGGCTACGATGACGAACCACTATAAACGGGATTATAATTTGTCATACTGTAAGTACGAAATCCCACCTAGTCTGGTTTAGCAGCAGAAGGTCATGTTTACAACCATCTTAATGAATGTCAGGTCAGGATAACTCGACCCTGTCTAACTGGTTGCCGTGGTGACAGTGTAAGTCAATGCTACAAGCTTTAAATCCAACTAAATACAGAAAAGCAGCATTTTGAATCCTCGGCTAAAAGGATCATGATTGAGATGACAGCCATGCAATGATGAGAGCTAGACACACACACACACACTTAAGAGTCAGTCCAAAACAATACACACACACACACCCCCTATATGGACACACAGGTCAGTGCAGTAAGACAGACATGGAAGAAAGAGTGAGAGCAGATTAGTGTTGTGTATACAAGCAGTGCGAGCACCCAGAGTTAAAAGAGAGAATGGAGGCAGAAGTGCAAAGTTAAGCACAAGACTCAACCAACAACCAACCAGTAATGTACCATCACCTCTTCCATGGAAGACAAGGAGATCAAGATTCGGTCATAGAGCAGCCAAAATGCACACGTACTGCATTTTTTTTTTTGCTTTAAATTGTCCTGATCAAGCCTGTCCTTTTGTGAACATTTATATTTGTATGTAATTCCATTTAACAAATAGATCTCGGTCCTTTTGCTTCCATGGTTGATTGGAGGTGAAACCATGTGTGACAAACTAACATGAAAAAAAAGAAAAAACAGAACCACAGCAGCCCAAACCAAAGAGATGAAAGAGAAGGAGAAAAAAAAAGACATATTTTGGCCTCTATGTTATTTTGAAGACCTAAATCCTTACCACCTGTGGTAGTTGCCAGCGTGTAATGAAAAATAGAGTTGCATTTCAGAATAAAAACAAAAAAAAACATCAAAGATCAAACACACTTGGGGGTATGAGGACTTGGAGCCTGACAGTTCCTGATATTTTAAATCACAAACAGAGCAGAAACCTTCAGGCATCCAGGTTACTGGTCACCCACAGAAAAACATGACAATCAACACTGTTAAATATTCCTGCTCGGTTAGCACAGATGGAATTATCACAGGAGGGGTGGGGAATAAGGGAAAATAGCAGGAGGGGACTATCGGAACATTACTGTATTATGAGATTTGCGACAATTGTAAAGGACATGTCCTACCAGAGCTTGCTCGATGAGCAGGCAGAAGAGGATGGCGTTTCCCACCTCCCTTAAGCTCTGAAAGACATCTGTCTTCAGCTCGGCATATTCAATAATATCCTTGAGCTGGTGGTGGAAGAACTCCAGGATGCCTGGAAAAGTAGAAATGAGTGTATATAGTCATAAATCTCTATTTACAGTCAAAGCAAAGGACTAATACCTCTTTATGTCATTGATAATCTATTGCTATGAGGATGAAGTCAGCGGGTCTGTCCAGGTGCTCTGACCCACATTTGGTCGGAGCATCAGGCCCTCACAGCAGAGGACAGGCGGATCATTAACTGCTGACAGTAAGATCACAGGCAGTAAGCTAAGCCAGGTACAGAACTCAGAGTACAGAACATCAGTAATCTACAGATTACTAAACCCTCCTCAGCCCTCCTTCGCTGACTGCCTCTAATCTGCACACACAGCTCCTGGTCAAAATGCGTGAAGGCAGGCTGTAGTAGGTAAGTAGGTGCAGAGCCAGATAAGGAAGGCATTTCTTGTGCTTTAAAGAAGATATTGTTGAATGATTGGATTTAAATGCTTTCAAAATCTGTATTGCATATTAAATAACAATAAATAAATCATTTTATACTTGATGTATTTGTTTTTTTTTGTGTAATGATTAACACTGTGTGCTGTCAGAGTTATACAGCGTATCTCTAAATAATGGCTCAATCCTATTCTGGTAATGTTTGTTCAGTTACTTTAATTATCAAATATTATGATGTTTCTTATTCAGTTTTGCAATGTTACTTTAGAAGTCCCTTAAATACTGCAGATTTAAGTGTATCACACAGTTATTTTTATATGCCTTTTATTTACCTAGCATTTATTTGATTAAGTTTGGTTTTTGGTTACTGTTCTTCTTAAGCGGCGCCTGGGGACTGTGGCAGCTTGTTCACTCGAATTATATAAGTGTGGAAGGATATTTTTTTAAACAAAGGAGAAAAAAAACTCCCTCAAAATAGATCTTGAATGAGACGGTCTCCAAAGGGTTCAAACTAGGGATGCAAATTATCCATTCATTCATTAATCGTTAGTTTAATGACCTTATCGATCGATTAACGATTAATTGATAAGCAGCGATTTTCCTGGGCCTGGATTTCTCTCAGTTTCACTAAGACTAAAAGCTAAATATTGTTTACTAAATAAAAACTGCATGTCATATTCCTTAATGAGTGATTTATTGTACCATTGGGGATACAGTACAGACAATGACGTTTATGTAGTATAGAATAGAATAGAAAGCTCAACAAAATATTATCTTTTATTAACCTATTTACTATTTACAAGTAAAAACTTTACCCGGGCGTATAATCTCCTTTAATCTGAGAAAGGTGACAGTAAATTTACTGGGCCTCCTCTAGAACAGTCACCTCTCCTGAAACATAAACACTGCTGTCTGATGTGTTGTCGCTCCACATACAGACACATGTCCAGCAGGCAGGTGTGTGCGCAGCTTGTTTACAGTGAGGGCAGCTACTGAGAACACGTGTTCTATTAGTAGCATGCTGATTAAAAAGAAAGAAAGAAATTCCAAGTACTTCATGTGAGCTGCGTATTCACAACAAGCACAAATGGAAATGCAGATTAACACGGGGCAATCTCCTAGTTTGATCTATTTTGGGACTATATTCTGACGGAGCACTGCTACATGCGCACAGAGATCAAGCAGCACCTGAAAACAAACACCGTCAACATACCAGCATGGCTATAGGCTGCTGATAACTTTCCAACAGACAGCGCGTCGCTTGACACAGTTTTCAATGTGCGCTGTCTGTCCGCTGGCACCTGTATGTGCGCACGCCTGTGTGTGTGTGTTGGGGCGGAACTTCTCTGTGCACAGTACAGAGAGCAGCGGAGAAATGCAGCAGCATGTAGAGACAGAAACGACACGCCGAGCAGAACTGAGGCTGCCGCTCGTCAAAACTAAAATACTGCCAGGGCAATTAATTGACAACTAATTTAATCGATTAAATTCTTAACGACAATTAATATTTAGTCGATGTGTCGACTGTTTACATCCCTACTTCAAACCCATGTAAAGATATTTAGCCTATCTTATAAACTCACCTGGAGAGCCATACTCGTGGCGTGGTAGGCGGCAGATCTTGGGCATGACTTCTATCAGTGTTTTTACATACTGCAGTATGGTGCCCTGCAACTGCACAATGACAGAGAAGATGGATAGTTCACAGCAGGCAAAGGGAATAACAGGGCACAAAGATGAAGGAGAATAATAATGGTGAGAATCCAGCATGCTGAGGGGAGGGCAAGATTTTTTCATGGATGGAAAATGAAGATAAATACCAGGCTTTTGACAATCTTAAGCAGCTCCTCCATCACTACGGCAATGCCTTGGTAACCAAGGAGGCGGCAGATGGTCTTGAAATGAGGCGGGCCAACAAAGTTTCTGTAGGAGCTGTATATGTGGGAGTAGGCAATGTTCAGAGGCTGAGAAGAAAAGAAGAGACAGAAGCAGAGACCGTGTTATGAAGGCAGGTCTTTTAGACACAGAATGAAGTTTTTTTTTTACAAATCAGATACACAGATAGCACCATACCTTGGACCCATACAGGTAGTAAGGCTGCACATTGGCGGGCTTGTCTCTTTGAGGCTCCTGGGTGAAGGGAATAGCTGTACGTACAAAGCTAAAGAGAGGCAAAAAAAGGTAAATACAGTATATATTTCTTGATTCCTGCACACATTTAACATCACACGGACCGGTTTGTGGACCCATTGTAGCAGTAGTTGGGCAGGAAATCGAAGTTGAGCTCCCAGAAGACATGGAGCGTAATTCTCCCATAGGGGGCGGACACGTTGTGGTTGGCCTCGCGGAACATCGCGTCAAAGCTGTCCAGTGTCATGTGCTTGGAGAGCAGCCGGTGGGTTAGCCTGTTGACCTCCAGCAGCCACTCCAACTCCTGTCCAGACACACGGGACAAGGATGATGAGCATAAGGACCATAAAGGAGAGGACTTATTTTTGTCCACTGATGTGTGATCTTACCACTATAGAGGTGAGGTCCTCGCTCTCAAAGCGGCTGATGGCGTGGTCCAGGGACTTGTACATTGCTGCAGAGATCCTCTGGGTGATCAGCCGGTTCAGGTCAATTGAGCGACCCAGCAGCTGCAAGAATGGTAAACAACGGACAAAGAAAGTGCATTAAGCACACGCAAAATAAAGGAAAATCTTACAAACCTACAGAGTGGATTCAGTTACCTGTACGTGTCTCTGTTTGAGCAGTGTCTCGTAGCGGTTTGATGGAGGATAGGGGATGATTACTCCATAGTTTTTACACTCTGCTCTGAAGCGCTTGTCCAAGAGGACACTGTAATACACACCACATATGATTTATTGGGAAATGTTTCCAAGGAACAGAATAAGTAAATGTATAAGTAGGAAGTTGCTTCTTCTACCTTCCAGCCATTGCTTTGTAGTAGGCAAAAATCTGATCTGCTAACTTGTAGACAAACTGATCAAAGCAGAGATTTACCTGAGAACAAAAAATAAACACACATGAAAGAAATGTTTCTAAAGAAAATCAATGAGAATATAGGTGAACATGGCCGTTTGATCTCACCTCAGCCTCAATTTCATCATAAAGGAACTGTTTTTTGAACTTGGTGAGAGCGTAGTAGCCGCTGTCATTGTACAGGTCTAGAGGATACAGCACATATCTGAAAGGAAGGAAATGGTTCGTATAACACCTGTTTTTAAAAAGTACAAACAAAATCTGTCAATTAACTTTGGCTTACTCCATCATGGAAGGCTCCTTGGTCTCCAGGATGTGGTCGGTGAGGATCCAGGGCATGGACATCTCAATTGGGAACTGGATTCTGCGGCCCATGGTCAGCTCCAAGAAGAACTCCCTGAACCACAGCTGGGACAGGTCACAGCACTGCTGCAGGGCCTCTGCACCGACAGCAGGGGGCAGAAAAGGAAGGATCACTTAAATGTCTATAATGTCTCCTGAAAACACAGATCTACTTCATACCCTCTTTATACAGTATGATGTTTTGCGTGATTTTAAACGCACCCACCACCAAAATGTGCTGTGTGTAAGAACTTTGTGGTTTGTTAGAATCTCTGTAGACTTGGAACCTCACCGCTGAAGTTGAGCAAGTGTGTGAAGAAGAAGGACTGCTTGTGAAAGTCTTCTATGGCCACCACTATAGGTCCATCCAGACTGCTGCGGAGAGTCTTCTTAGATCCGCTCTTATCTGCGATCAGTGACTCCAGCATGGTGCGCACCATGTACAGCTGCACAGGGGTAGGGTAAAAAGAGACAAAATGACAAACTATGCTATGAGAGGTTTTTCCACATCCATTTCCTTCATGTCTTACCTGTGTGCTGGAGGGTCCTACAGCTCTACGAGGCACCTTGATGTCAAAACCGCCTTTGGGGTCCTTCTCTCCTCTCAGACAGGGGTCGTTTGGAGGTTCTCTCGCCCCTTCCCAATCACAGACAGTCTTTCGAATGGCTTGGAGAACACTACAGAAAAAAAGAAAAGGATTTACAAATGTACTTTAAATCATTATAACAGAATAAGCACATTAATGTGTGATCGGGCGCTTTCTTTTACCTAATGAGGACGTTCTTCTTCTTGCGTACAGCCTGGCGTAGAGGCTCCCTCAGGGTCATCTGGGCAAAGTCCTGCAGGGCTGCATAGATGGTATTCCTGATGGCCTGATTAAACACTGACTCCATTCGGCCCATCAGAACCTACACAGTCCATTACGCAGAAAAATGATCATTACTATCATTGTCATTATCATCCCAGATATAATTTCATAATCTAAGAGAATAAAATTGAAATAAAAAATAAAAATATATAAATAGAAAAAAATCGGAGGAAATTCTTTTGCCAGACATGCAACACTCGAGCTGTGATTGATGTGCAGACTGGTGTGATTGGACCTTCAAATATGAGTTTGCAGTTAGCTTAGCTCGAAGACAAGCATTGTTAATACATAAAGATAACTACATAGCCTAGATAACTTGTCCCCAGTCAGCCAGTCACTACATTGGGACAACATGAGTGGGGGACACTGAGCTCCAGTGGCGCAATCGGTCAGCGCGCGGTACTTATAAGACAGTGACCTGCAGAGCAATGCCGAGGTTGTGAGTTCGAGCCTCACCTGGAGCAGCGCCATCTAAATTAATCCCTCTGGGATTGATAAAGTTTATTATTTATTTAGTATTATTTTACACATTGTTTACCTGCAGCCCTTTGATCATAGCAATGACCTCCACGAGGGCAAATTTCTCCTCACTGGTGTAGTTGTACCGAGTAGCCCGTTCATACTCCTCGGCTGTGCCTGGACAGTCCTTGTTACAGAATTTATCTGTGGGATGTACCAGCTTCCACGAGTACTGAGAGACACAAACAGTGATAGAAATAAATCAAAGTCACAACAATCAATGGCAAAACCACTAAACTTTTTATACTTCCTAAACCCACACAATTATTGACCGCTTCACAAAACAAACACACACCAACACAATCAATGAATGCCTCGCTCTACTCACAACTTCCATGACGTGCGTGCTCCATTTGGACAGCAGCTGCAGACCCCTCAGAGCCAGATCAAACAACTCTCTGTACTCCTCGTCCGACTTCTGGCTGTCCAAGCCCGAGCCAGTCACCACCTCGCTGTTGCTGTAGCGCGCTAGCTCTGAGATGAAACGGATGTGGTCCTCCCTGATCTGCACCATCTGCTCGCACAGGTTGTACTGCGGCGAGATGCTGCTCTGGGTGCACGTCCACCTGGGCACAGAAAAGATGGAGAGTTGGGCGCGGGCGGGAGCAGATGGCATCGCGGTCAAGAATGTATTTTTTCCATTTGTATAAATCACATAAGTACTTTACTTACTTGGACTTGTTTTCTTCATAGTGAGCACTTGTCTCAATGTAGCGGGACAACTCTATCTGCATGTCTCCGAATAGTGGCACCACTTGAAGCTGAAAAAAAAAAAAAACCCAAAGGAATGACTGCCTTCCCCTTCTGCCTATGAACACAAATACACTGCTGGATAAAAGAGATGCTAAAAAGGCAAAGCCTTACTTTGAAAAACTTGTCGATCTTGCTCAGGTTGATCCTCTTTTTGGCATCTAGTTTGTATATATTACTCACATTCCCATCCATCAGGTACAGACCAAAACCCATGACCTGGCACATGGAGAGAGGAGATGTGTTTAAAATGTGTGTGAAGACAAATGAATGATTTTACAGAAGTTGGCAGCACATAAAGATGTGTTTACCTTAAGCAGCATGTGTTTCTCACTGGGTGTCAAGTACATTTTGTTCTCATAATAATCTACACAGATGTTGACAATGTCTGCCAAAAGTTCCTCATAGCCAGGAATCACCTCCAACTGTTGGTGCAGGCACTACAAAGAGGCAGAGAGCGGACACATTAACCATAATTCAGAGTGTGTGTGGGGATAAAAAAGGTGTTTTTAAAGTGCTTTTTATGCCATTCACACAACAGAACAATGACACAAAGACCACAACCCAAGATGCTTTGACTATTGCTACTGACCAACACATTTCAATGGGGCCAAAAGACAAGTCTGTTCAGACAATTAAACCGGTGCTACATGGGAAATAAATCACCACAATCTCCGCACTGCAAAAATCATTGAGCTTGTCTCAGCCGGTCACATGTTAGCTCAGGCTAGTAAGTTAATTATATAATTTCTCAGGCTGCATAACATTTTCAAGCAGCTGGAACTGTGACATGGCACCGTGGAACAGCACAGTAAAAATGTCATGAGTCATGCCAGAGTTTCTGTGTATTGTGAGTACACAATAGATTTTGTTTCACACTGATCCAATGGTGATTTAACAACTTACAAACCCACCCACTGCTCTGCTGCTTAATATATCTAACCTACTTTAAAGAAGACAATGAGGAATTACCACACTAACCTGAGTGATCCTGTTGTGATTAGCTAAAAACATGGAAAGATTCTGGGACTCCTGGATGGACTGGGGGTCTGCCATCTTTCTCAAGAACTGAGCAGCCCTAAAGGCAGAGCAGGAAAGAAACGTTAACATGTCTGCAGAGGAAGAGGACGACCGATGTAGACTTACGGCTCACTACCGTTTGTATGCAGAGTGATCATTCTTAACGCTGCACTTCATGTTCTTTAGTTCATCCAGCACTGCAAACATGTTGATAAATTTGCCCAGAGTCAGCAGATAGGCCTCTGACACAAAGTCTTTCCTTCTCTCAGCATGACACAGACGCTTCACTTCACTGCAGAAGCGTTCAATGGCTTTTCTCTGTAAAAAAAAAAAACAGATTATTCATCAGTAAGGACTACCTTAAAACCATAGAAACCTAGAAGAAACTTAGCTTGAATCATATTGGGAAGAAACATACCTGGAAGTACATGAACTTCATGAGCTTGGTCACTTCAGGCTCCAACACCTCCACTGTTTTCTCATAGATCTCCACTCTGTTGGGCTGCTCGTTGCATTTAACCTAGAAAACACAAGAGGGTGCTATCACACAGCCTGGTCTCTCAGCAGCAGCTCATGCAACATTTCACTTTGTGTTCCAACAAATGATTTATTGTGATTTCATCATTTTCATGCAAGTTTGAACTGTAATAACTGTCCAATTTGGAGATGTGTACAGAATATATCGTAAATAATGACTCAAGTAACGACACAGACTTCATCAGGTTAATGTTATGAAGTCTAATCAGACAGTTTGCATTACAGAGAAGTTTTTATAATTTGTCTTATACTGTTTAACATCGGACCACAAATTTAAATTCAGATGTTTGTTAAATTAAAGGCTACTTTTACAAGTCAGGAAAGTTTGATTGAAAGTTTCAATTGGCTTTGTGTGAAACCACATATCTCATTTTGCAACAAACATTTCCGTCACCTTAATACATTTCATTTTAAAGATTTTTGTCGTTATTTAATATTTTAGATTAAAAAACGACATATTTTTCTAGATGTATTATAAAACAGTTCAATGGCAACTGCCTGCGACTGCAAAAGTAGAATTTTGTTAATATTCGTTTGCATGTATGAGTTTTCCCTTCATCTCTCCTTAGCTGAGTCTGCTGCACTAAATCAGACCAGGAAAAAGAAGAGGTGATCATCTTCCTCACCTGGGGAATGGCTCGAGAGCAGCTCCTCCATGTGTAAAGCATCACAGCGTACTCATGTCCTTCCTCCAGCATCTCATTCTGCCCAACAAAGACATTATGAATTGTTAATGCACTCTTCTTTCTACTGATTAAAAAAACCTTGCCTTCATTCCTTGTATATCTCACTTGTTTAAGTTTATGTGAAGGCTACTAATGGAAATTTTGCCAAGCCACTTAACAAAACAAAACATCTTAGATGAGTCACACATTCCTGAACCTGATAAATATTTTACAAGGGGAACATTTCTTCCACTCACAAGTAAGTGAGACAGATTCCGCCATCACTCTGACTAAAGGAAGAGTGTCCCCAAATAGAGTGGCTTTAACCTCAATGGCACTTCCTGATAAAATAAAGTTAAATAAAGCACTACTTCCCTCTTTTTTTGACAGTCAAATCACACTCTGCATTCATTCACCATCAGGAGAAAGAGGTTTAGTGCACTGCTGCCTGCCTGATTCAGCAGTGTGTGAGTGGAATGTGTGTCTATATAAGGCTGTGTTCTACCATAGGCACAAAAGAGCCAAATTATAATCAATGCACATAAAACAAGGCACTCTTTATGGGCTTGAGAACACTTCCTACAGTTGGTTTTGGAAAAGAGGAACAGTGACTACCAAAGCTAGACCACAATAAATATCATTCAACTGGTTAGATGTAAAAGGCCAGCCGTGGCAAGTGGCTGTTGAAAACAGAACACTGCTCTTACCATGCTGGAGTGGACTGTGGCCTGCTCTATATAACGAGCGATGCCGGTCACGAATGCATTCCTGTCTTCAAAGTTGGTGTCAAAATTAGCCTGCAGAAAGTGAGACAAAAAGGTTGATTGAAAAGGTCTGAAGATATGCAGATAAATGTGGATGGCGGTGACCATGTGTGTATGTGAGTGCACATACCTGGTACATGATAGAAGAGGGAGGGGGCTCGATGCATGGTTGCTGGTCCGGGAGGGGCAGCTCCTCCAGCAGGTCCACATTGGACAGAGCATCCTCCAGAGTTACATGGGTCGTCATGGTAACAAAGTGTCACTCAAACAGCACCCCAGTCTGGTGGACAGAGAGAAGGAAAGAGTGTGGGAATGAGATAAGCAGGCATTACCAAATATACATGATGCCCGAGGGAACTGCAAGGCACCAGAGAAGTATAGCTGAAATATTCTGCTGTTCAAACTAATGTGCAAAAATACAAGACAGAGGAAAACCATTAAAGAAACCCCCCAAACAAAAATTGTCTGAGTAAAGTCTGCAGCGCCACAGATGGTGTTTGTATGACACATCTTACCGCTCCACATAAGAAGCCGAACCTGATGTGCCAATCGTGTTGCTGTGGTGACGCAACTTCACAGCTGAGGTTCACAATAGTTTCAACTGTGAGGTGGTAGGAACAGGTGTGCACGGACTTCGAAAGATACAATATGTCAGAGTACCAGAATGTTCTACTACATCAAAGTGCATTTTGCAGCGTGCTAACCAGGATGCTTCTCTGGCTGTTCTCACCCAGTGGAAGTCACATCATCATCATCATGACAACAAGCAAACATTACAAGCTGTCCACAGAGCTTAACAACAATGTATGTCTCTGGTAAGCCTGGTAGGTGGTGGTATTGTAAAAGAAGAAACATACTACCAATCAACAAGCTCCAGTGCAATCGGTCAGCGCGCGGTACTTATAAGACAGTGACCTGCAGAGCAATGCCGAGGTTGTGAGTTCGAGCCTCACCTGGAGCAGTGCTGTTTTTTTGTGAATTTCTCCTGTGGGGGACTAATAAAGGATTATCGTATCTTTTTTTATTGTTGATAAATTATTAGCATTTCATCAACAATATTTAAGTTTAGACTTACTGAGAGAGTTCAATATTGTAACAAATTATATGTAGAAATCCTGTGTGTATTCAACTCTGCAGACTTTGTGAAGACAGCCACAGTACATACGAAGAGTAAAAAAACAAGGATTAGCCTGAAATGACTGCCCAGGGCTGTTACCTAGATGGCTGCTGAGTGGCGAGAATTGCCTATGAGGACTTTGAGCTAACTATCCAACAGGGCTGGAGGGGTATGAACAGTACAGTTTGGGAAATTGCTCTTTTAGAAGACAGGATAGTAACACATACACTCTATTTGATTTTCAGTCATAAACCAACATACCAGTTATCCTCTAGGTATGTCTAGACAACTTCATTTCCTCTTATGAAACCGCCCCTCCATGCTCTACAGCACAGTGTGTGTGTGTGTGTGTGTGTGTGTGTGTGTGTGTGTGTGTGTGTGTATACCCTGCACTTGTATCCCCTGTGCCCCCCTCCCCCCCTTTGACTACGGTACATGACAACATCAGAGTAACCCTCAGGGGAAGTAAAGGAGCACAGGCCCCTCATGTTTCCGTTTCAGCTTTTTGTTTGAATACAGGCATATTTGAATTCTTGAAATGCCAAAATGTCATGACATTCTTTTTGTTTGTTTTCTATTAATCAAAGCAAATATTGGTGGTATAAAAACATACGGACACACAAATATGTCTCAATAATTGTAGTCCACTTGACCAATCTTTGGAATAAATGGACTCATGTCATTTAAACTGTGCTGGCTTTGTGCTCCTCTCTCTTTATAAGCTCAGCCAAAGCAGTCCGCCCGCCCATATATCATGTGCCTCTCAGAACTGTGTGTTTTTACGTCTGACCTGGCAGACAGGGCTGACAGCTGCGATAATCAGCTTAATATTCACAGCCAGACACTGAACCAGTGAAGCTCAAAAGGCCAGGGGCCACACAGTACTGAGAAAATAGACAGGTAACCCTCTCACACTCATACTCACAGGTAAGACATGAAGAGGGGGGAACCAATGAGTTGTTAATATCGTACCGTAAGTAGTTGATCAGATGAGTACTGATGACCACAAATGAATGGGTGGGGTTTCCTGTCATATCAAACAGTCTCACTGAGCATACTGTACGAGTAGGCTGTGAAGTTAAAGGGCTCACAAAGCAAACCAGTCTCAAAGATCAGAAATAAGACTGAGTCAGCAGAGTGGGTCACATTTAACTGAGTTTACACAGATACACCAGAACAGATAAGAAAGGTTTACTGAATGACAAATCTATACAGATAAACCCCCTTACTGCTATTATGTGTGTAACTAGGAGCTATATCTGCATTCTTTATCGACATGGCACCACCTACATATTCTGAGACAACTCATTACATTTACTTTTAATACTTTAAGTACATTTAAAAGTAAGAACCTAAGACTCTCACTTAAGTAAGAATAAGTAGGATTGTTGATGTTGCAGTTAAAGTTATGTATTATTATGAGAGCGGCCACTTTTGATTGACAGGTTCCTTCACATATCAGCACTCTTTGCCCTGTTTTGGATTATCCAGGAGTTAAGCAGAGTCAGTCTCTACCGACTTTGACTCTAGCATTCTGCTGAATCCTTATAATGGTATGTATTGTGTGACAGAACTGATTGGGGAACTACTCTTTGAGAAGATACAGGCTAGTCAAACATTCATTATACAGAGCTATATGCTTCTTAGTGACAAAGAAATGCATCAGTTATCCTCTAGATATGTCTACACCACGTCATTTCCTCTGATCAAACCACCTGTTTAGGCTCTGCGGTGCAGTATACGTGTGTGCATTTTAGGATTTAGCTGTCTGCATGACAGATTTGCATGCAATTTTCGGCTGCTTTACAACCTACATGCACACACTGTTTGAATCTTTGAAGACTCGGATGGTATTTTTAACTGTTCGGCTTACAGAGAATGAAACATGCAGCTTGCAACAAGGGTTCTGTCAGGCAGACAGACATTCTCAGTGCCACTATACTCCCATCTGCGCTTGGAACTACAGATGCAATCTAAAGCCTGGGTTGGCTGAATAAACTTTCCCACCCGTACCAGACTCACTCCAACAGTTGGTGTGTATGAGAGAGTGTGTGTATGTGCATCTTTACAAAGCAAAGGGCCCCTTCATTCCCTTCTGGGCTCTTGGTAACATAGCTGTAGGCCTGTATTACACCGGAACAACTCAAAGGAGGCCAAACAAGACAACAATTCTCCTCAGAAATCTCAGACTGTAGCTGGATGTTTGCTGTAGCAAAATGGCCTCTAGCCAAAACGACATCGTAACTAAGGCTTCTGTACTTGGGTCATATATCCTCATGACGGCAATAAACCATGAGGATACATGGTGTTGAGAAGTACTCCAAATCGTACTAAAAAGGAAAGGAATGAGGCAGGGAGAGCAGGAACACAGATGAAACATCACCAGTATGTGCTACTAGCCATTTGTGCCTGAGAGGATGACAGACAGTGAGAGAAAGTGTGTCACACCACTCAATGGGATACACCCCACCCCCACCCCCACCCAAGGCTAGCTTTGTAATATATATTCACCCCATCACACAATAAGATGTGATCTGATCAGCATGGAAGAAAGTAGATCTTAAAGATTTACACACACACACACACACGGTTAATATTCACTGACACACAGAGGTGTGCGTTCCAGCAGCATCTGCACGGTTTACAGTGTCATCATGAGCAGGGCGCTGGTTGCCTGAGGTATTTCACAGGCCGATTGTCATGTCAAAGACCAACATGCACAAAACTGCTGTCGTCTCATGATCCTCTATGATGTCATACATCCCCTTTTTAGACCAACAACAAAGAATGTCACATGAACGTGGAGGGGGAAAACATGGCTTCACTGAACTGGGTAAACACAACTGTTAAACTAACAACAACTAACAACAACATATGTGTGTGGTCATTTCTGCTAGGCAACACAACACAGTTCACTGATGGCAGTGATTATGGCTTTTGTTTATCAGTATTGTTTTACTTCTCTTTTCTTTGGATGGTTATTTATGCCTACATACATCTGTCAGTGTGTCTCTCTCTTTGTCTCTCCAGTTATTCAACTGTGAACAATGAAACCTGCAGTACAGGCATCTGCTCCTGGTCAAGATGTCAAGTTAACAGAACATATATAACAACAAGGTTAGCAGATACCACAATAAAACAGATTCAAATCTACAGCATGTCAAAAACAACTACATAACAGGGTGTGGCAAGGATTTCATACTATATGGGTGTAAAAGTCAAAACACAAGTGGTGGTTTTAACTCAGCTCTACCTCTTTTGGTTCTCTGGTTAACAGCAAGCGGAATATCACAACCAATATTTGAATTAAAGAGCTTTTTTGAACAAATGCTGAATAGTTTAGTGGCACAAAAACATGAACAAATGATCATTTTAAAGGCAAAGATGAAACCTGCTTGTTTTACCCGACCAATGTTAAAAAACTTATATAATAATAATTATGTATTTATGTAGGAGCTGCTAATGGATCTGTGGTATTATTATTATTTTTTTTTAAAGCACCTGATTAGCTTATTGACTGACTGACTGATCAATTATCAATATGGAGATTGAGCAGTCTATATGGATTTATCTAAAAAGCACCACATCTACAGCATGTTTGCCTGTTTTCATTATTATTTATGAGGACTTGTGAAACCAATCTGTGGTGTGGAGGTAAAACTGAGTAGTAATGGGTGCACTATATGTGTGTGGCATTCATTTTGCATGGATCACTATTTAGCAGCTGCAAAGCATCCACAGGCATCATTACATCACTGCTCGTTGGTGAGCATACAGATGTACAACTCGGTGAGTCTGCAAACACTCGCCTCGAACTCTTCACCAGGATGTATTAAAGTAAAGCATTTATGTGGGTTTGAAACGGAAGTAGGTGAACCTGTCATTTAGTGCATGAGCAGCAGGCCTGGCTGTGAGAGCGTCTCTGTAAACGCTGTGCATGCCGCCTGCTGTGGCCTGCTGGCCGGATGGATCAAAAACGATTTGAAAGAAAGTGACATCGAGCCTTAAAAATAGATCAAACTCGCTCCTCTTACTACCTGAGCGTACATCTTTGTCTCTCCCTCTCTCTCTCTCTCTGCAGCGACGGACTCGTTACCGGGTCGGAAAATCGTTTAGCTTTTTACGTGCTCCATCATTCATCAGTGCACTTGCTACACAGGAACCCTCTCCTCACCCCACCCATCTCAGTGTGAGCTACGATGCCGATGTGAGCTAACGGGGATCCCATTCATGTGTCAGAATTAATCCGCGACAACCAGGCGCTCTCAATCCGCCCATTTTTTCACCCATCGATCCATCATAGTGTTTCTTTACTGACACATATATTAAAGAAAAAGATGCATGCAAGAAGAGGGGAGGTTTAAAAAAGGAAAAGAAGAAGGAAAAAAACAGCGCTCCAGTCTCCAGCCATCATCACTACCCAGCGCACATCCCCCGGCAGCCCCGTGCATCTTCAGCGCTGCGGCTGCATCCATCGCTACATACCTGAAAATTGCATGTCCGTCCGGCGACAAACAGAGGCGGGCGGACTGTGTCGCAGTTCTGCGACGGCGGTCCCGATGTTTCCTGGGTTTTTTTTCCCCCCTCGTCTTCTGTTCCGACTGATGCTCTAGTTTCGCCCAGTACCTACCCAGTGCTAATCCACCCCACACAAAGAGCAGAAAATGGCTGCAAGTGCATTTTCTTAAAGGGACAGGCACAGAGGAGAGATGGCTGCTGCTGAGGGGGGGCGACGTGTTGATTCTCTTCATGCTTTTATCTTCTTTTCTTTTAAACTTTTTTTTAAGTTACATGTGCGAATTTAGGCCTTATTTAATTTGTGACATTAAACATAGTGTGCGGAGTGCTGATCTTTGGATGAAATAGGATAATATGTGCAATATCAAAAATGATTCTCACTCTAGATTTTCAGTTTTCTACATCGTCTTAAACAATATATGAAAAATTAAACAGGGTACAACGTCCTCAACATTAGCAGGTCTGATCTTCTCTTATTTTATAACTTATAAAATTAAAGTTGCTTTTATCATATAAAGAAAATACGTTGTAGTTAAACCCCTTAGTATTAAAGCTTTTCAAAGGTAATTTAAGGTAAAATGTAAAAGTTTCTTTTGATTTTTTTTTTGCTTTTTGGGTAGAAAAAAAAATCTTTCTCAGCATGCTGCAGCAGAACCTGCAGTTCCAGCCTCAGCCACTACACTTGCAGTGCACAGTTTGGTTAGCTGACTAATTTCCTGTCAGACATGGTGAGAGAAGAGAATAATGAATCATCATCTGTGAACATTTCTGTGCCAATAAGTGCAGTTTATTTTAAAGAACTATAACAACTGGAGTATTTCCATTTTCTGTTACTTTATACTTCTTCTCCCCCACATTCATTCATTTACACAGTAAACCTGAAAACACACAACAATCACTGTTCACCATAAAAGAAGCAAACCCTTTACACTTAGCCTTACAAGCTACCAGGGCTGACTTATTGTCAATATGGCTCAAGATGTAGGCTACTGGTATTTTAAATCAGAATGATCTTCTCTTGGCAATTTCGATTGCCTATTCTATAGCATTAGTATATTTCTGTCACTGAAGTGCTGAAATATTAAGAAAGGCTGAAGAAGATTTCACATATTCAATAGATTTATTTCATTAACAACTGATCCAACAACATAATCATACCACCGGTTTAATGAACACACACTTTATATAACAGAAACTTTTACATAATCCTGCAGTAGGCAGCCGTGTGAATGGATTGTATGACCCTTTGCATTTACAGAGCAGATAAAGTGCAAATCCAGGGATATTGTCACGTGTTAGTTCATTAATTTCACATTTGAAAAGTATTTGACAATCAACATGCGATTGAATAAATAAATAAAATAAATATAATGTACTAGATATCATTCTTAAATCTTGTGTTGGTTCACAGGTCCGATAGGGAGGCCAGCTCATGAAGGAGGAGAGCAAAGGACGGCCGATCTTCTGGTTTCTGGGAACGACAACGCAGCACAAATGCATTATTACAGAACAGCTCGCAGTCTGCTCACTTAACAGTAATTCAGCATTCATCTTCTAAAAATGTGTGAAATTCTTCTAACCCACCTCCTTCCAGCACCACTCCATGAGCAGGTGGACGGAGTCCGGAGCCAAGCGTGGCTTCAGGAGCCTTAGGCCTGCGTTCAGGGACTCCACCACTTCTGTGTTAGAGCGGTTCTCGTAAGGAAGACGACCCTCGTTATACACCTCCCACATAAGCACACCTGAACACAAAATGTAACAAGACATGCAGATCTGTTGGTTTAAGCATGGTTAATAAGTTGCATATGTGGTTGTTCCATAATAGCTCCTTTACATACACCCCAACACCCACTGTTCTTTATTTTCCATTTGTAAAAGAGCAGATGACTTACATTTAATATCACTTACATCATACAAACTGAAATATCTGCATCTCTTTACGTAGCTGCAGCAGGAAATCACATCTGTCTGTGAAGTTTATACAGCACAGAGCTAGTGAGACTTCTCATCTGGGTATTTGACAGTCAGCTTTGATGGGCCCATTGTTCCAAATGAGTTTATTTGATTTCAATAGATGTTCAGTTGGAGTGACATATGGTGCTGTTGTATCTGTATTTTTGAGGTCTGTTCTGGCAGTTCCCTTGATTCATTTTCCACCATTCAAAATATCCTTCTGGTCAATCTGGAGTCAGTTTTCCTCCTGCGGCCTCCTCCAGGGAGGCTGGCTGTAATCCCAGCCTCCTAATGGTATTAGCAGCTGTGCTGTTTAAGAACTTCAAGCTGCTAGGAGATGATCTGGTAGACCTAAATGTGATTGTGCTATTTTCTGCCATATCTCCTCCCTAGTTTTGTTTCCTCTATGTAAGATTATAAATACAAACGATACTAACTGAAGATAATGAGCAGGCCATGATTGGAGCTTTTTGGTGAATATAAGACAATAACAACACAGGTAATAATACTGATGTTTTTCTAACATATGTGTAATGGAAGTTGATTGAAGCTGATTTTTGCCTTAACTATTCTCCATCTGCAGGAAAGTATGTTAAAACTTATGACCTCATCCCTGGAAACTGTCCATGTTAAGTTAAAAGTCGCTGCCTGTTTAATCGCATGTTTTGGCCATGGTCCCAAAATGAAGCTTACTGTAGACAAGTTGTCTGGCATCTTCAAAACAACAGCCAATAGCCACAGTTTGAATTAAAATACACTTGCTTTGTTCCCCTTTCTTTAAAAAGAAAACATGGTTTCATCAGCAAAATTCACCAACGACAAAACATACCAAACGACCAGACGTCCGACTTGCTGCTGAACTTGCAGTATTTGATGACCTCAGGGGCCGACCACTTGACAGGGAACTTGGAACACTGTGAGCTTGTGTACTGATCATCTAGAACAAATCTACAGTGAACATAAACCACAAAACATTACACAATGTAGCTGCAGGCTCCTTGGATTTATTCCATACATTTTGGAACACGCACTAGCAAACGTTTTTAGAAGAAAAGCATACCTGGTCATGCCAAAATCTGACACTTTCACCTCATTGTTTTTTGAAACAAGGCAATTCCTGGCAGCCTGGGGTGGAAACAGAGGAAGGATCAAGTCTTCTAACAGAGCAGACATGCATATGTGTAATATAAAAATAAGCATTCATCTGTCTATTTACCAGGTCTCTGTGGATGAAGTTGGAGCTCTCGAGGTAAGCCATCCCTTCACTGACATCCAGACACATCCCCAACAGTGTATCCTGAGACAAACGGCCTTTCCTGGCTCGCAGGTAGTCTGACAGACAGCCATTGTCCATGAACTCAAACAGCAGGTACATGGGTGCACGCTGCGTGCACACACCATACAGCTGCACGAGCTTACAGTGAGACAGCCTCCTGTGAAAAAACACATACACATTAGCTAAGTGGTTCCTGTTATTTTAATCAGTAACAACACAAATGTTCACCATGAATGACACATACATCATGATCCTTGCTTCTTCTTTAAAGTCCTCATTAGACATGCATTCTTCTCTTATTGTCTTCACTGCCACCTTCTTGTCCCTCCACCTCCCCTCTAGAACCAGCCCAAACTGGCCGCTGCCTATCTCCTCACCCAGTATCAGCTCCTCGGGGTCCACCTCCCACTGATCTGCAGAACAGCAGGTTACAGTTTCATTATAAAACAAAGTTTTAAACTTGTACAGCACAGATATATCTTTAGTGCCATTCTGTAAAAAAACACAAGAGGTCAGTAAAAACAAAAGCATTAGCTTGTTTTCAGTTCCACTTATCCAGCTGAACTGCTAGAGCAAACAGTAAATACATGTAACCTTTTGAGGGATCAGTAGATTCCTGAGAGCAGCTGCCATCCGAAGACACAGGGTGTCTCAGGCGTGTTATGAGACCTGCACACACAACACATAGGCCCACATAGGCCCACATATCAATGACGCAAATTCTTACTGGTTGAAATCTAAGCTGTTTTAATCAGGCAAGCCTTCTTTTATCTTTTTTTTATATTCTTGAAATTCTGTAGCATGCGGAAAGCCTGCACACTTACCGGCAGCATTGTGTTGATGGTAATGGATGAGTTCAGGAATGGTGCTGAACAGGTACTTCTCTGCCAAATAAAACACAGGCTGCTCTGTCTCTGTCTGTCTGATTTGGTAATGTTTCACCCGTGGGTTCTTCTCTCCATTTGAACTAAAGATGATAGAGAAATGCTTTAATGTAACACCTGCAGTTCACCTGCACTTAAAAAAGTAACTATAAACTATAAAAAAAACCTAAATAAATTCAAGATTTATCCAGGAAGACACACCCGAATTCCTAAATGATTGCAGATCAGTATTGTCGATTGACCAGCTAAGCAGCTCTAACCGAAACTAAATACAAATCCAGCATGATGTGTAATATCTTCTCTGCATTATTGTTATTATATCTCTTATTTGGAACATTATCTTGAACTGTAACATATTGTGAGAATACATATCTCATCTTATTCAGTTTAAACAGAATCATCAGAGTGACTCTTTTTTCAAAACACTGATGTGGGCATCACATAGACTTACAAAGAAGAGCCCAGTCTCGTGAAATGAGACTTATTATCCACTAATCAAATACATGTGTGTGAAATACAAATAAGCAGGTACATTACCCTGGTGCTTTGGTGAAAACAGACACTGTGTAGACACCCGCCTGTCTGGAGTCACGCACCATGAACGCACCTTCTTTTCCCTAAAGGTAACCAGCATCAAAAACATTTCTATTATTTCATAATAGGGTGGTGTATTAGCTTGTATTACTTGTTCCTTTCATCTGGCCCGGCAGTCAATTTAAATTACGAATGATGATGGATTGTTTTTCCTTCTGCTTGCAATGCCATAGCAGTGCACTTCACAGCAGGAAATTCAACACTGGAGGAAACACTGTGGTTATGAAAAGTTGTTGGCTCCCATGTCACACTGTCATCGTGCAGGTGCATTAGTTTTGCAAATGCAAGATTGCTGTAGGTGGTACACTCAAAGAAAGAAAAAGCGCACAGTGGGAGAAACTGTACTTGCTTATTATTATCATTATTATTATTTGAAACATGCTTTCTTTTCTGGCTGGAAGCATAAACAAATACAAATTAAACAATCAGCGGATTCTTAAACACTGTCATTGTTTTTACCTCTCTCATTAGCAAATTCTCGGCTTCCCCTCTGGTGATGTTTTTGTTGTACCATCTGCGAGAGAACAAATTAACAGTGACTAAATTAAATCTATACAGACAATAAAAAAAAATCATCCATTTAATAATTGGGTGCAATGAGAAGAGAAATTTAGAAATAAAATTAAATAAACTCACTCAAATCTCTCAAAGTTGTTACCAGTTTTTTCAGCTACATACGTACTGGGCACAAAACCTGTGTTCCTAGTGAGAAGCCAAAATAAATAAATAATCAAATAAACATACATATAAAAAAAAATGAATGTAAACCTGAAAAGGTGCCGCACCCTTTGTCGTCCTGTACGTTCCACCAGTCTCGGTTGGCGCTGCTGATCAGGATGTACACCTGATCTTTCTGAAGAGGCAGGTCATGGTCTCCCTGTGGTGTGTAGTCCTGCAGAGCGATGACTGTCTGCCCTTCTCCATCTTGTATCCCCATCTACAAAGATAGATTTCTCCATCACTGGACATTTCACATGCAATTTCTTATGTTATTAGGAAATAAGCAAAATTATTTGTGGCCATATTACAGCACAACCAAGTCACAAAGTGTGCTGCTCATACTCACAATATAACCAAATAATGAAATGTTGACAGTTAACAACAACAGCAATGATTTCAGAGGACCCCTAAATGTGCTACCATGAGATGACGGCTAATAATAAATAGGCACACATGAGCAATATATTCCCTCTGGCCAAGTTAAGGTATATTATGACCATAAATTTACATTTTCTTTCACACCACTAATATAAAAAAAGCAAAGTTGGCAGGAATTTCAAAACTCCCCGCCAACCGATATCACCACTTCCAGCGTATTTTATTATCAGGCTGTGTTGAGAGTTTTCGTGCCTAAATATAAACTGACGACAATGTGCACAACCATCCACAACAGATTTAAGAAGTCTCTACTTGAAATATATATATAAAATTCTAAAGAAAACAAAAACCCATATTTCACTTTGAAGGCTACATTAGTGGCAAAGCATAAGTTCATATACAAGAGTGTAGCTACATGATAATACCATGATGCTGCAGCAGTATATGATAACTGACAGCAGCAAACACACAAAACCATCTGAGTCCAAACCACAGACTCAGTGGTTATTGGCCTTGGTCTACTTATTCATTTATAAAGAGAAGCCATTTTGAAAAGTAATTGCGGCAAAAAAATTGACACATTGTTGTCAAAAATCTGAAAGCGTATGTTATTTAATGTTCAGAAAAAAATACCTCTGGACCTGGGAGCTGTGGCAGCGGTTTTTTAGATGCTGTGGAGAAATCAGAGATATCAAATTGGAGACATGTCTGGCAGATCAAACTGGATTTTATAGATGGCAAAGTTGCACAATGATACAAAATTCAGATAAAGATTCATTGAGATAATCACAGACTGAATCATTCAGTCAAACAAGAAGAAGATTTTAAAAGTCGAGTAACACAAACCATAGCCCACTGGGTCATATACATGACAACCTGCTGCCAGTTTCTCTGTTTGTTGGCAACATCTCCATTTTCCCTCCATCCAGAAGTTTGGGTGGTATTTTGCAACCAAATTGTTGTTCTTTGTCTCTGTGGCAGACAAAGTAAAGTTTGGCTGAATGCATTTGTGATCAGTGTTTAATGTGCCATACAGCTATTGTTGTGTTTGTACCCTCTTTGAGAGCTCTGACCCATCTCTGACGGCAATCATTGTCTGGGGCAAAGATGTAGAGGTAATGGTTTTCATGAAAAACCTGCATGTGAAAAATAAAATGTCACAGCTGACTACACAATACAATGTTTAATATACACAAGTAAGTGTGTATCTTACCTGAAAAGGATATTTGTAGGTGCATGGTATAGGGACATCACTACACACAACCTCCACACACTTAATTCTGGTCAGCGTGATGCAACCTTTCAGCATAGGCTTTTTCTGAAAGAATGTTATGTTATGTTAGTTTAACAGTGTCAATCAATGCAATTACACCTGGCACCCAACAGACTACACTTCCAAACCAGAACTCCTGATTTCATACTAAGAGCAAGACCTTACTCACCCCAGGACGGCGTTCAGAGTACTTCAGGTCTTGTGTGTCCAATACAAAAAATCTCTCCTTATAGTTACATGGTGATGTTCTTTTCTTTTGTTGAGATTTTTTGATCATAGTTCCCTTCAAAATCACCCTGGGGAACATAGTGACAGGAGCAAACGGTGCAAAGAACAAACACAGTATGGTTTTGTCATACGTAGAACGACACCTCTCTGCGAAAAAAAAAAAAAGCGGTGGATGATAAGTAGATGCTTCCGGCATGAACTTGCTGCACACAATAAACCACATCCTTACAGCAACCTTGGTTGTGCAAGCACAAACACACACATATGCTCACACATACTTTCACTTCAAGCAATGCAATAGGTGGCATGTGGGGTGTGCAGTATGTTGGCATTTTAAAACATCTTACAGGCTTTAACGACTACATCCTGGTAATGATGCAATGTTTGTAAATGATGTAAACATTAAGTGGAGTTGTTAATTTTGAGAATATTCTGATTTTGTGAGTCAAATCAAAACAATGAATGCTTTCACTTACTTGACAAAATGAATATGTAAGAACTTGGGCTGCACAGAATGCAAAGCCATATCTGCCTTTTTATATATTAAGTAATTCTTTGCTATAATCCGAATTTGGGTTTTAGGTTTTATACTTTTATATTTTACTTTTTATGTTTTCCAGTGTTGTTTCTTTAATTAATCCACCCTGTCACTAAGCTTGTGTCTGCTTTACATGGAAGATTTTTTGTCTATTTATTCTCTCTCTCTCTTCCATGATATAATCACATACAAAGAGAGATATTATGTTCATCCAGCATATGACAGCACCCGTGACACACAATGCTAGCTGCTTATACAATACTAGACCACGTACAATCATAAAGAAAAAAGAAAGGATCTAACCTTTAATAGTTCTTCAGATACGAAAGTGAGAGTGTTGGTTAAAATCTGAACTCATGAGCACATGAACAAATGACTTGACACAATAGCACCACCATCAGGCAAAATGTTTGGCTGAATTAAGGCCTTTGAACACCACCTGCTCCAACTGAAAACACTTTTTATTAAAACAATTTAGCAAGAAATTAAAAAAAAATAGTGTGCAATGGAATAAGAAATGAGATTTGTGTGTTTTTCAAATAGGTCAACGCGTTTTAAGGTAGAGGGACCGTTCTGCTTTTATAATTTATTTTTTCTCTGCAATCCAGCTTAATACTAGGTTGTAAACAAAACGTTTATTCAGTCAACATTCTATTACTACAAAACATTCTCAAACCCATGAATAAACCATAGATTTTGTGGATCAAACAAGTAGACATACGTCCATAAATTGCAGCCAATCAGGGTTCAGTGAGTGGTTTCGATACTGTCCAATCCGCAACCACAAACAGGTCACGTGCACAGTTGAGCCAATAGCATTGGGAAGGGAAGGACCATTCTTGTCTGTGGGAGAAGGTTCTGCTAACCTATTCATGAGCTAACATCGAGGGAAAACCCTGTATATTTCACATCTGAAGTCTACGTTCAGCAACTAGAAAGTCATTTAAGAGGTGTGTAGAAGCATCATCACTGGCTGTTTACTTACTTGTAGTATTTGTTCGCGTTAATTGTCCTTTTTCGTTTAGCGAGTGTTAGCTGCGCCGTAGCTAGTTAGCTAAGTTACTTGCTAAAACGCAACGGGTAAAGTGAATGCCAGGAGATTAAGAACAAATTATACACATAATACAGGTTTTACGTTGCAAAAAAAGCTATGTCCTGGCAAAGCAGTACTTAGCAAACGTAGTTAGCAAAATAACGTAGCTAGCATGACTCCCCGTTCTTATCTGTTTAGGCAACTAGCGGAGTGATTTTGTACCTGTAGTAGGATTTCCCCCCATAAAACTCAAGTGAATGTATTAAGTTTAATAACAGCTATTGTATTTTTACTCTTTGTTTATATATTATTTGTATGTTCTGTTCAGGTCTGCATCATGGGTGAACCACAGCAGGTCAGTGCCCTGCCTCTTCCGCCTATGCAGTACATAAAGGAGTACACAGATGAAAACATCCGCAAGGGTCTGATCCCTAAGCCACCACCACCCATCAGAGATAGTTATATGATGTTTGGCAACCAGTTCCAGTGTGATGACCTTATCATCCGGCCTCTTGAGAGCCAAGGCATCGAGAGGCTTCATCCTATGCAGTTTGACCACAAACGGGAGCTCAAGAAACTCAACATGTCAATTCTTGTTAACTTTCTGGACCTGCTGGACATCCTTATCAAGAGTCCTGGTAGTATAAAACGTGAGGAGAAGCTGGAGGACATAAAACTTTTGTTTGTTCATATGCACCATCTGATAAATGAGTACAGGCCACATCAAGCAAGGGAGACCCTAAGAGTGATGATGGAGGTGCAGAAGAGACAGAGGTTGGAGACAGCAGAGAGATTCCAGAAACATCTGGAGAGGGTGGTGGAGATGATCCAGGGGTGCCTTGCCTCCCTACCTGATGACTTGCCTCAGATGGAGGGTCAAGATGGAGCTTGTGATGGGACTAAGAATGTGTCAGCAGCATCTAGTGTTGGTTGTTCCTCTGTGCAGGCCCCCAGGTTGAAAACTGAACCTATGGATGTAGAGGAAGCTGGTGCAAGCTGCATGGCAGCGAGTCACCAAGACAAAAACACGCCTCCTTCAAAGAGGGACAAAATATGGGACAAAGATGCTGCCATGTGCAGTATTATTGATGAAATAGCCTGAGTCATTGTTTCTATATTTGTACTCATGTAATGTTGTAGGTATAAATATGTTTGCTGGGATTGAAAAGATTTTATTTAACAGCTATTATGTAAATATTGTTACCATTTCCTCAGATATTCAAAGCATTGAATCATTGCAGGAATCCATTGGATTGTCAAGCTTTCTGTTTTTGTAACAAAGCCAATAAAGACATTTCTACTTGCAGTTGGCGTGCAGTGTCACAACTCTTAAACGTATTTTTGCAAAGAATTCAGATGTTGTCGCACAACATGCAGGTTGTATAATCTAGTAAGAAGGGTCATGGAAAAGGTCAATATATTGAAATTTAGTTACACAGTCTGTACTTCAAGCCTTCCTTTAGATCTTCATAGAAAGAACAGCATCACAAGTGTTGTGCAGTCCTGTAAGCGGTTATACCCCAGAGCATGTAATGTAATGCTTAATTGCCTGTCAAGCTTTTGCAAATGCATGTGTCTTATTCACAAACTGTAGATGTACATTACACCAGTAAATGGGTCTGAGGAACAAGCAGGGTCTTTGCAGTTAGCTTTCCTGGCTTTATTTATTTAAAATATTTTATTTGGCATTGCCTTATAAAACAGATTTGTTAAATGCAATTCTGGTATCTTTCTTTGAGGCAGCGGGGTCCACTAGTACCATTCTGTATAAGTGTATAATAAGGCAGAGGCAGAATACATTTACAGTGACATGCTCTGCAGCACATGTACTCACAAAGCACCAGAGGTATTCTATTCTGTATTGAGGATGAACATGAGGATGAAGATAACCAGGTTTATGTCACGCTGCCTCCACCCCGCCCCCCCTGCCTGCCTGCCTGCTATCCTCAGCTGGGATTTCCCTTCTAATGTGGGAATTCCCATCACTATGTGTCTAGTTCATTTCCACGTCGCTCACTCTTACTAACATAATTAATACCGTTGCGAAGTTTTATATAAATCGCAAAAACCTATAAGGACTTTTGTCGCAGGAATTATGTTATGAAACTCTGCATCCTTGCGTTTCACAACAGGGCGGAAAGGCAGTCTCTCGTCCAATCGGAATGCACGCTGGCGCGTCACGTGATCTTTATTTATGTAATGTAATGATGTTACACAGTAACCTAGCTTCACGGCTGTGGACTCGTCCCTACTGGGGTTAAAAGCGGACGGAATTCTGAAAAAGAAACAAAATACTAATGTGCAGGTGCTGAGTGTTTGCAGCGTCGAGCGTAGCGGCGCACTGGACTGGACTGGACGTGTCTTCATTTAACCTTTATGTTATCAGCCCTGCATTAAAGTTAAGACTGCAAAACGCCATAATAATAATGTCAGTTAACGGCGTTTACAAGAAAAGGAAATTTTCTTTAGCTCCGTGTAAGTATATGAACGTATGAAAGTTGAAAGTTAGCATAGCTGGTTCGAGCAGATGTGGGGCACAGTTGCTGTATCGCTAGCAGTCAGTATGGTTTTTAAATGGTCTGTGCTACAATAACACACAGAGACGCCTTTGACGAACAAAGCTTCCCGAGGGACATTGTGCTGGTGACATAACCCATTCACAATGGATCTGCTGGACTGTCCGCTCTGTCTCTTTCTGATGTGCGAGCCGGTGACCATGTCTTGCGGACACACGTTCTGCCGGAGGTGCGTGTCGGGCTACCTCCCGAACAGATGCCCTTCTTGTAAAGAAAGGCTAAAACAGAAGGAGGTGAAAGGCATGAAGAACAACGTCCTGCTCATCAGTGTCGCAGAAAAGTGCTACCCCGAGGAGACACGGAGTAAATGTCATATTCAGGAGAAGCTCAAAGCCAATGAGTTCATGGAAGCTTTACGTATCGCCAACGAGGGGCTGAACTTAGGTAAGATATCAGCGGAAGACAACCCTACAGAGGTTTGAGAAGTTGGTAAAATAGGCCTGCAAAGATGATTGGGTAAAAAAAATTCTGTGCCATTAATCAGGAAGTTGTACGTTTTACGCACTGCACACAAAGCTTGGCTGGTGGCCAGTGATGGTGCATCCCATTCTGTCCTGGAGAACAGTCAGAGTGTGTGCAGCAGTGAGGCACAGGAGGTGTGATGACAAGACACACAGTCACATAACTGGCTACCAGTGTCTAAGACTATTGATGACCTGAATACATTACTGGGCCAGTATCACAGTCTGCAGATGCTGTTTCTGTCGTGTTAGGCCAGTTCCTCTTATTTTGAAGTCATTTGTGCAGCAGAAGAAGCATCGGCCTGGCTGAACACTGATTGAAATTATGTTAAAACTATGCTTCATGTAGACTACATGGAGGGGAATCTAAAGTACTTGTGCAATATTTCCACAGTTTAAAATGTCATGCCCAGACAACCTTGCAAACTCAACATGTTTTTATTACCTTGTTGTGGACTTTCTTTTCCTCCCGTGCCTTTTTGAATTTGCAGTTGAACTTTATTATTTGTTACACAGCGGTGAGGAAGTACAGGGACGACTTCTGCCCTAGATGAGTTTAGTCAGTTTATGTAGGGTAGTAGGCGTCCTGGTGATCGTAGGAGTGTTTGCGATACAGTGAATCAGCGTACTGGTGAAGTGCCAACTCCAATCAAATTAAATACTGCTGCTTTTTTTGCACCAGCACAGTGGCCTGAAATGATGTCCAGGCTGGTTTGTAAAGCTGCAGGATTTAAGGGTTTCGACAAGGGCGTGGTCCGCTTATCTTGCAAAGGCCTGTATACATAAATAAATGAATAAATAAACACATGCCTGACTGGTGTAACTGGTGTAATAATGACTTTCTGAGTCAGTGTGCACATGTGCACTTTGTAAATGATCAAAAATGTCAGTTTAAATCATTTTTAATCTGACCTTTTGCCTACAAGGCAATCATTACAGAAAATGTTTAGGAAAAACCTATCATCACCACATGAAAAATAGATCAATAAGATTTATAAGTGGCAATAAATCTCCTAAAACCTTAACATTGTCCATGACACATGTCTGCATCGTCCAAACTCCTGTCTTTTTTCACCCAATTGCCTAGCTACCTACTGTCCTCATCTGTCATGCTGGATCACCAGCAGATCCGTTAAGATCCGCAGATTTGTTAAGAGGGCTGCAACCAAGTTATTTCTATGATTGATTATTTACTTGGTTGTTCCATTAATTGTTTGGTCAAAAAATGGCATCCTGATGATCATTACCTTTTAATGTCTAATTTTGTCCACAAGTCAGTGATAGTTGTCAAATTGTTACGCAGCCCTTTTCATAAGCCCTTACATGCTGCAGAAGAGGTGTGTGTAAGCAGTAGGGCCGCACCTTTTGAGATGTAGCAAACTGCTCTAAGGATTTTCTCTTTTTTTTTCTTATTCTCTCTCCCTGCTGTTTTGTTTGCACCTTTAGTCCCTGATGATCAGAGTTTAAAGTTGTACAGAGCCGACGCCAACTGGGGCCTGATGCGTTTCTCTGACGCTCTGACAGACCTCGACTACCTCTGCTGCCTTCGTCCCAACTGGACCGAGGTGAGACACAGAACAGCAGTGACTGTGTCACAGTGTTTTTCTGTCTGCACAGCACAGGCAGATCTGTTGCACTCAGTCATTAGCCTTACCACATTTCAGTTCAGTTCTCATCAAGTATCTGTTTAGTTTAACCCCACATGCACTCCACCAGTTGCTTTTGTAACAGCCGTGTAATAACACATACGTAACTAGAGCTGCCTTTTTTTATGTTTTGCCCTAGTGCACTAACCTGGCTGTTTTCCTTGCTTTTATTGATGTTATGTCATTCATAATGTTATGCAAACAGCCGCTTATGTCATTATGTCATTTAATCATTCTGTGTCAGAGGATACCTCTTCACAAAAATAGAAAATATATTGTTTAATAAGCGTGAGAGTGAACATGAGAGTGAAAAAAAGGGTGAAAGTCTTTGCTTATACCCGCAGTGCTGTGTTGATGGCACTCATCTGTTTGTGCAGGGCTTTTTTCGCAAAGGGAATGTACTCCTGGAAATGGGTCAGCAGAAAGATGCACTCTTCCAGTTCCACCGTTGCCTAAAACTTCAAGCTGACTTTACCCCTGCAAAGAGCCAGATCAAGAAGGTTTGTTTATTTTTCTGATCATAAGAGAAGAAGAGAAAAAGGTCATTTTCATTTAGTGTCATTTATAACATAGCATTAGCATTTTAACCACAGATACATTCTGGTTTTATGCAGAGCTGCACAGACCACTGAATGAATGTGTGATTTCTTATTACCACATCATGGTTCATATATTCAGAGGACAAACTTATCTTTCATGACCATCTGATTAAAGATTGTTTACAGTATGTGTGACTGCACTCTTGGTATTATTCTGAGAGTTGTCATGTTGCTGTGTTTTTAGTTTAGATTTAGCTTGTGTAGACTTTGCAGTACTGTGGTAGTAAAATTAGCAATTTTACATGAGAAAATATAGTTTTAAAAATATTGACTTGATGGCACTGGTGAAAACAAACACATTTATCAGGATGGATTTTCGTGACTAACTTGTCTTTTGATGTGGCAGATCCTGGAGGCCGAGGGGATAGCAGTACCAGAAGAGGTTCCCTGTATTTTGCAGGTAGTGTCCGAGTACCTGAAAGAGCCCTGCCCTATCACCACCCTCAGTGGCTCCCAGGGGCCAGCACATGCTGAAGGCCTGAAACATCCAACTGGAGATAAGGAAGAGGGAAAAGGGAGGAGAGAGGCACATCAGGTAAGCTCTGCACATAGGTTAGACGTTAGGAAAATGCACTTAAGTTCTGGATGGAGGTTTAAAAAAAAAAAAAAAAAAAAAAAAAAGGCACTCGAAATCCTGAAACTTCTTTTTGCTCCAAGGTGAAGCATGACACAGGTACTGAGTGCTGCCTCAGCCTCTGCCAAGCTGTTTCCTTCCTTCCTGCTGCTGAAGAAGATGAGGAGATGATGATGAAGAAAGAATATGGGCATAGCAGGGGTAGGCAGACACAACAGTACACATATCTATTGTGGTCTGAATGTCATCTTCATCAATATTATGAATCTTCTCATTGTCAATACAAGTATTCTCACAAGATGGTTTTAAATTGCATAATAATTACAACTTCTTCCACAGAAGGGGAAACGGATCATCATTCATTCAAATGACTGAGAGTTTCTCTTTCTCTTTCAGGTGAAAGTAATCACCGCCGAGAGAAGACTCTGGGTGTTCTCACTGTGTCAGACTTTGAGTGCCCTCTCTGCATTAGGTCAGTGTCCTGGATTACTCTCTGTAATCCATAATGCATTGCCTGTAGTAGGCTCAAATATCTGGCTGGTTTTGTCCTCACTCTCTTCTCACTCTGGTTAATGTTTAGCACACACAGTGTGTATACAAACAGGCTTAGCAGAAACAGTACTATAGCATTCCTCATCTGCGAGGCTGAAGATTGACTCTCCCTCTGTCTCTCTTTTGTCCTCTAGGTTGTTTTATGACCCAATCACAACTCCGTGTGGTCATACCTTCTGCAAAAACTGCATAGAAAGGAGTCTGGACCACAACCTCCGCTGTCCACTGTGCAAGCAGCCGCTACAAGAGGTGCCCACCTACACACACATACATATAATACATGTGTTTTATCTAACATCTACACTGTAAGTGCTTTATGCCATCAAATTTAGCTCAGGCATTAGTTTAGTAACAGTTTGCATAAATGTGTGAGTCTTTAAAAAAACAGGTTCATTATTTTTTCAGTATTTTTTACATTTTCATTAGTGCCTGGGATTTAAACGCTTTCTGAGAATTGTTTTGGTTTTGCTGATTGCTCTCTCCCTTTCCTCTTCCCAGTACTTCAGAAGCAGGAAGTACAACCCCACAGCTCTGCTTCAGGACATCATGACCCAACTCTTTCCCTCTCAGTTGGCCGAGAGGAAACAGATTCATGATGCTGAGATGGCTGAACTGTCTAAGTAAGCACCCACACCTCACACAGTCTACCCCTATGTATTGTATTAAACTGTAATAATGCTTATTTCTTCTCATCATTTTTTCTGTCTAGTCTCACTAAGGACATCCCTATATTTGTCTGCACCGTGGCCTACCCTGGAGTCCCCTGCCCACTGCACATCTTTGAGCCTCGATATCGTCTCATGATGCGTCGCTGCATGGAGACGGGCACAAAGAAGTTTGGCATGTGTAGCTATGAGCATGGCAAAGGGTATATACACATTCTTCATAACTGATCCAGTAGCACTCATAGTTATTTTGGTTGATTTCTTTTTTTGTTTAACCAGAAAATAGTGATATAATAATAAGGCAGTTTTTTTGACAGGGTGTGGAGAGACCGTGTGTGACATTTCTTTAACTGTGAATCTCACAGCATGCAAGGTGGAGCCTGATGGGATTGTCAGCAGTGCAGCGGCATCACACAGCACTGAGGGCAAAGTTTAAATCGGTCATATGTGACTGCGAAGCAGTAGAAAGGAGGAGCATGGTTATCAGTGTGCCATGGAATCTGCTGTGTATTCTTCCACTTTTTTCAATTTAATTTTTTTGTCTTGTGTGTCACAGATTTGCAGACTATGGCTGTATGCTGGAGATCCTCGGCCTGGAACTGCTACCTGATGGCCGGTCTTATGTGGAAACAGTGGGTGGCAGCAGATTCAGGGTGCTGAAGAGAGGACAGAGGGATGGGTACCACACCGCAGATATCGAGTACCTAGAAGACCTCAAGGTCAGACTCTCACAGATCACACATTATTTCACTGGATCTCAGTCTCTGAAATTCGTCTGAGCACCGTCTCTCTCTCAGGTTGAGGGTAGCGAGCTGGAGCTCTTGCAGCGTCTCCATGACAGTGTGTACCAGCAGGCATGGGACTGGTACCAGCGCCTTGGCAGCCGCATCCGTGAGCAGATCAACAGACAGTACGGCACCATGCCAGACAAGGATGAAGACATTCAGGTTTGGGTCTTAACATAACTGTGACAGTAACTCAGACCATGCAACTTTGTGACAACACATTTCTGCTGCTGTGCCCAGAAACCAGTTTGCATCAGATAGTAACCCATCATTCTTTTTGTTTTACCACAACAATGTAAACAAATATTTCCCCTATCTCTTGCTGCAGTTGTCAATTCATATCCAAATAACATGAATCACAGATGCATTTATTTCAGTTCTAGTATAGTATAGTGTAGATTTGTACAGTCACGGTGGACATAGACCTCCATTAATGCACAGTTAGAACATCAACCTCGTACCATAAAAGCAGATCACTGAGAGAGAATATTAGGATGCTGGTGAAAAAGCTCCTTTCTAACCTTATTATCTTCTTCTAGGCCTCGTCCAATGGCCCAGCGTGGTGCTGGTGGCTGCTCTCTGTCCTCCAGCTGGACCCTGCCTACCAGACCACTGTCCTGTCCCTGACCTCACTCAAAGACCGCTTGGGACACCTCCGCCTCGTCCTTGAGTACTTTTCTCAGAGCTAGAGCCCACAGCTCAGTGGTATAGTGGCCACAGTCACATTACACCTACGCACACACAGACAAATGGAGTGAAACCAATAAATGCACTCACCGCACAGAGTCTGAGGTCGGTTTTGGGAGTACTCTGAATCTCAGAAGGACCGTCTTAAAGTCGCAGCTTCAGGCCAAATCATCAGCAGAGTAGCCGGTGATTATATTACAGAACATAATGCAGCTGTACAGAATTGGGGGGTTTTGCTGTTTGTTCTCTTTCTGATTAGTTAGTGGAATATCGACAGCACCAATAAGAACTACAGTAGTAACCAAAGGTGCTTCTCATTTTGGGTGATTGATTATATTTCTGGAAACAGAGAAGCACTTCATTATCAAATAATACTGCTAGAAATTGACACTAGGTGTCACTGTTTTTTTCCAGTCATTACAAACATCCGTCAAGCTAGCACAGGACTCTACTGTTATGCCATGTGTTGATAAGTCTTTAAGTCCTTGCATTCACATATTTGGAGTGAGAATAGCACAAATATTTTGATAAGATTTTTTAACAATATGCTTCTTGGAGAGTTACAGATTATGTGTTCCAGGTAATCTGAGTAATTGCCTTTTGCCACGGAACATTACCTGTAAAGCATTTTAGATTGTATGTATTGGCCTTGGCAGCCATTGACTACATGGCTCATTTTATATTATTGAATAATCATAAAGGCTCCCTGTTAGTGAATGCAATAATAATCATTTGTAGTTTGATGTGGCAGCAGTACAGAAACTCTTGATAGTGAATTAAAACTCTCTCTGGATGCTGTTTTTAATCTTTCAGAGGTAAACAACATGTAAAATAAGGCAGTGAGACGATGAGGCTGATGAATGGAAACAGGTCTTTTTCACACTATGAACCTTTAATTAATTTAATAACTTAAGTGTTGATGGTCAAGTATGAATACAGCACTGTATGTATGTGTGTCAACTGTAAATAACAAGTCCTTTTGTCACTATCTTCACATTGTTTTTTTTTTAAATTGTTAGCACTGAGAAAAAAAAACATTACTGTAATATTTGCAAGACACCGCACTCACATCTCCTCTGGAGGGACAGCTGTAAAATAATTTAGGTGTAAAACTTTGGTTGTGGTCTGATGAGGACTAAGTCCCCCTATAGGGCTCCTGTATAGGCCATACCACCTACCTCCGGCCGCTACTCTGTCTCCTGTGTCCATCTAGCCCTCCTACCACCAGCCATAGTGCCTTTGAGTGCCTGGGCCAGCTCATAAGGAGACCTACAAGTCTTAGAGTTTCTACATGATGGACTGCGTGATTTTTATTAAGATAGTGCTACATTCCATGGAATGTTGAACCTGCAAAGTTAAAAAAACAAAAAAACTATGGGCTAAACTGGTTTTATTTGTTGTTGTTTTTTTTTTTTTACTTTGAAAAAATGTGCCATAGCTATGTCCATGTTAAATGCTTTATAGGAAAGTGTCAAAGTGTTGTGTTTATGTTCGTCTGCATCAAAGACTCTGACGTTTGGCCTTGATTCTGATGCCTTTTGTATGTTCGGCAGCGAGATTTTTTTCATGGCCAACATATCAGTTCCCAACAACGCACACACACGCACAGAGAAAGGTATAACAATGCAGATACAGCTTTCAATAAAAAAGGGTTATCAAATTCATCTGTGTCCTTAGGGGAGGAAGCACTATTTTTGATCATGCATTGATGGAATTTTTGAAGCCATCCAAGGATGAAGTTGGAATCAAAGATGATGGTTGTAATGTGCCAGTTATCTCAGCATGTCTCCAAAGCTAAGAGTGTTGATTTAACCGAAAAAATGACATGTAACATGAAGGTAATTTTCTGCCACCCGGTGTGAAGTTAAAAGGGAATGAGATTCTTCATGTCCTCCAAGATGATTTTCACTTCCCTCGCCCACTCTGACACACAGCGAAATCAGTTTATGCATTAACTTTTGTGATGCTCGGCTCTATCATAGACATTTTTCTGTTATGTCTTCTCTCACGATGGAATGATATAAGCTAATCACAGCCATCAGTTGCATGTTAGTTTACTACTTGGTTAATAGAGAACATCGTTTCTGCCCCCATTGTGTGATTTGGTTTGCAATAAAATAAAATGCTATTGAAAAAACATGTATTTTTTACTTCATTAAATTGCATGGTGTAGTGATGCCAAGCTTCATTTTTAGTCTAGCTGTTCCAACCTTTACATCATAGAAGATGTCCATTCATTTGAATATAGCAATGGGTGTCCAGAAAATACATTTTATCACAGTAAAATCATCATAATCATCATAATAAGACCCATTCTTGGCAGATAATTCCCTCTGAGAACGAGTCTTACACTTGTCTACTTGGGGAAGGCTGTGAGAAGTGTCATGGTGACATGTTCCTGCTAATGTGCTGCAGCTTTGCAGGAAATGTTGGCGGCTGTAGTTTGGTGGTCGGTGGTCTTGTGTGAACTGAAGACATGTCATATTCTTTTGCACAGTGCCACAGACAGTGAAGCAGTTTCCATCTGACAAATTTGTATTCTCCCCTTCCAGCTCCACGCCAAGATCAGTAAATTATCTTGATCAGATTATTGCTCATTTGCTTGCCCTCTGGATGACTTTTTAAATGTTATTACAAATGAGGATTTTCCATTACTTTCATTTAGCATTCATATTTTTGCGTCTGAGTGATTTAAATGTTAGTACTGCCAATTTTTTTGGCTGTTAAGGTGAGATTACACGCCAAGTGAAAGTGCCAGAAATCCCTCACAATTCACAGCATGACAGAAACTGCTACTTTAGAGGGGAGAAACATGCCTCACATACTGATAACAAAACACTTTGGCATGGAAACAGTTATAATTACTGAGAGAACTGTGAAGTGGTGCAGCTGCAGCAGAGTGAAAAAAAGCCTCCCTATTGCTCATGTGTTTAGAATATCAAATTAAAATAGAAACGGTGGATATTCCAAGTGAATGCCCAATTAGATCATATTTTTTTCTGGACCGAGCTTTTAAGAAATGGCACAAGTTATGACCCGTAACCTTTACATTTCCAAAATCAGAATATTTTAGAGGCATTATTAAAACCGTTACTACATCTGATGCATTCAGACTCACGTATGATCTGAGAGGAAACCACAGCAATGTGTGATCCTCACTTCAGCACAATCAAACAACACGTGAACAAGCCTGTTGTACATACATGCTGTCGAGAAACCTTCCACCAGGGGGCAGTCTGTAGCTGTGGAGCATAATAACAGATTGAATCAGGAACATGTGATTTTCCTCCAGTGTATTCAGGCTCAAAGTGATCATATCTCAAAATAGGGTCAATAGTGAGATTTTTGCTGGCAGGGAGAACCACTAGCTAAATAAATAATTAGCTCAAAGTAAAAAAAAGAGGAGGTGGGTGTTCATGAGCTGTATTTCTCTTTGAAGAAGAATGGAGGGGGGAAAAATCAGTGTAGCAGAAGTGAGGTATATTTCCTGCCAACGTCCTCTTGCATAGGAAGCAGGCAGATAAAAAGAGGTTTCACTGGCTTTAGTGAGGTCCTGTAATGCAGCTCAGCGTCTACATCAAAGCCCATTACATTTGAAGAATGCCACAGCTTTTCTGTACTAAATTGATCCATCGGCTCTCGCTGACTCCCTGCTTGTGTATGACTGAGTAAGGATGACAGGCGTTTTGTAGGAGTTATCGCAAAAGGGGGGAACCGGCTGTGGCTGTGTGTGTGTATGCGTGTGTTCTTGCTGTTAAGAGGACCAACAATTTTTAACTCAGAGGGACAGAAGAGATGAAGAAAATCCTCCACATAGCAGATATTTTTGGTTGCTTTGGAGAGAATTTAGGTTTAGGATACATGTTGGAATTTATGTGAGGTGAGGGCAAGGTGCATTGCAGCTGAAAGTTTCTGTAAAGCAGAGGAGTGTGTGTACATGTGTGAGTGAATTCTTAGTAACTACCCACCATAATTATGGAACAACTCACTGGGGCTTCCATTCAAATAGTCTGCTCTCTGTTTAATATAGAACAACAGCAAAAAAGAGACGCAGAGAGCACCAGGAGATGGATGCGGCTCTGTTGTCATAGGAACTAAATCCAGCTTGGAAAATGTCAAGAGTGGGATTATCAATTAGGAAATTTAGAAACTTTGTCTTTGAAGGGCTTTTTGTTTACCTGCATGAAAGACAACACGCAGGGGGCTAATTCTTGCAAATATAAGTGTGGTGAAATGAAGCAGAAAAGGATGATAGCAGGAAAGAGCTCAAGTCACCATATCAGTGTGTTTGTTTTCTGCAGTGCTCAATGCTCCTCTTTCTTTCAAGAGATTAGTTTTTTTCCAGTGTGTGTGTGTGTGTCAGTATTAGTGCGTGTATGTGTGTGTGCATGTTCTCTTGTGGGTCTGAAGCTGATAAACCTTGCTTGTTTCTGTCTTTGTATAATCCCCTTGAGTGTCAACACGATGATAAACCCATGAGTATGCTCTCGTGTGTCAGTGCCTCTGAGAGCCAAGGTAAACATATTGGCCACCTGCCTCTGTTAGCACCATGGGACACATGCTAAATACTTTGATATTAAGAAACACAACAGATCGTCTCTCCAAAAAAAAACAAAGACAACAAGGATGTTCAGAAAGTAGCATAGTGTCACCAGATTAAGCAACAAAACTCTTTGATTTCTGAGGGGTTGCATGATTGACAGTTGAACATGTCAGAAAAGATAGATTAGCTCTCCCCTGACCTCACCTAACGTCTCTAAGGTAACACTGACGCACACTGAGCGGGTTAGAGGGTAAGAAAAAAAGGTATAGGTATTCTTTTTCTGGTGATTCCTCATAGAGGAAAAGTACAAAAATAATTGAAGCAGATCAGGATCCCCTGCTGACAGATGAAGGACAGGAGAAACAGGAAGCAGGGGGGCGCTGCAGGAGGCGTGCAGAGACATCATGCAACTGGCTCACTGATTCATAGAGTTACCACCTGCAGAGACACACACCTGGCTGTGGAGCTGCCTGTGTTTGGTCCTCACAGTCTGTGTGCATGGTATGTTGTACAAGGACAGACAGAGGGCCAAATGTAATAACAGGAAGTCATTCCAAGGGGACATTTGGAAAGCAGCAACGTGATGAGCATGTGCATGGTTGATTCTCCATCTGCATTATGTGAATAGATGTTTTGAAGCGTGTGTGTCTGAGGCAAGCTGCATGCTCTCTGAGCCTGGTTTAATTCAGTGTGTTTGCACAAGCAGGGTGACTATGGCCATGTACAGAACAAGTCCTATACCAGTTAGCTACACAGTTCATTTGCATCTGTGGCCCCTGGCAGGGGGCTAAGAAACAAACAACAATAAAACAATATGGACATATATACAGTGAATACTGAAAGTATTCAGACCTCAGACATTTTGCCATTTGCTAAAATCATTTAGGTTCATTTTTTCCCCATTAATGTACACACAGCACCCCATATTGACAGAGAAACATAGAATTGTTGACATATTTGCAGGTTTATTAAAAAAAGAAAAACTTAGATATGACATGGTCCAAAATATTCAGAGCCTTTGCCTCAGGTGCGTCCATTTCTCCTGATCATCCTTCAGATGGTTCTACACCTTCATCTGAGTCCAGCTGTCTTTGATGATGCTGATTAGACTTGTTTGGGAAAGACACACTCCTGTCTGTATAAGACCTCACAGCTCACAGTGCATGTTAGAGCACATGAGGATCATGAGGTCAAAGGAAATCCACATATGTATATACACACACTACATATTGCCACTACGACTATTTACACACTAAAAGCAAGATCATCATACTGAAACAACATATGTATTATGTACATGTGACAAATACATTTAAACAGCAACATCATCACACATATAGACAGTGACATAGAACACTCAATAGATTGAGATTTTATCCTCCAATGTGTGTGATCCTTGACAGCAAGTAGGATTTAGATAAATGTGTTAGCATTCATTAGCTAAGTGATTGTTTTTGTTAGCTTAGAATGAGCTTTACTTCTACATATAAGGGTTTTTATGTTGTGCTGCATTGTTTCTAAGGACCTTTTCTATGTTTATGTCCAAATGACAGGCATCTACATGCTGTAAAGGTGAGAATATTCAGCTGCTTGCAATCTGTAACTTCACCACTAGATGTCACTATATCATCCATACCAGTCCTTTAAAACCTGTACCAATGTAAAATGATGCTGTGCAGCACATAACTGAATATTCTCGAGGAAACTAAACTATACAGGAAATGCAGAGAAGAGTTTTGTATCCAGGATGAACACAAAGAAAAAAATACAGAAACTCACGTTCAACAAAGATGGAAGGAAAAAGAAGCTTAATAATTAAGAATTAGTTTTTGACTACTCTGGCATAAAGAATGGAGAGAACGAATCAGACCAGGGTCACAAAGCTCTGCACTGTGAAAAGACAAAAGACAAATATTTCAGCTTAAAGAAAGGATGACAGGAAGTTTGGAGGCATGTGGGAGAGATAACTTTTGAATAACGGCCCTCTGAATAATGAAAAACAGTGTAAAAGATCATATCTACAACAAGTTCCAAGACAATGGAGAGGATGATGATCATGATAAAAGAAGGAATTAAGTAACTGGAGAAAAGTGAGAGCAACCAGGAAGAAGGCATTCAAGGAGGAAACGGAGATAAGACGACAGGATGATTCAGAGGGATGTTTGATTTATACATTCCAGTAAATACAGTGGAATCAGTTTGTTTGATCTCATCACACAGCGGTCATAATTTAGCCAGCGGGGAGAGACATCCGAGCCTTGACAACAAAAGGTGTGATGCTGAGCCGTGGGAAACATGCATCATGTGTGACATGAATGAAAGAAAGAGAAGTAAGGGCTTCAGTATGGAGCGCTGGCAACACGGAGGCAGTGACTAACTGCACTGACGTGGCATCACTGAACACTGGGAGTTTCTCAGATTGTAATGTTTGGTTGCCATGGAAGCAAAGTGGTCAGCCGGGGTGGCCATTCCGCTGATGATCTGCTCACTGGGCGTTTTTTAATTAGATCTCTGTTAGTTCTCTGACATCCTGTGTGTTCAGGGACAATATTTAAAGTGTGTGCTTGCAAATAAATTACTGTCTGTCTCTCTATCCGCACATATCCTTCTGTTAGAGTGTGTGTACTCAACCTACATCTTCCCTAAGCCTCCCTGAGGCTGATGCACGAATCACTTGACGTCAGCGTAGAAACAAACAGTCCTTCAGTCCCTCCTAAACCACTGTGGGTTTAGCAAGAGACAAAAGTCCTGGTGGTCATCGTTTAATAGATAAAACATGGTCCATTGTAGTGCTGAGCGACAGTGGCCTAGATCACTCTGACACCTGGTCACATCTGTCTCAGTTTGAGCAGCGTGGTCCCACTCACAAAACAGCAGGCACAAAGTTAGAGCGCTGCACATCCCCCACTACATCTACGCACCCTGACAGGTGACCGCCAGGCGCTCAGTGTGAGTAATTATTGGAGGGGGGAGTTCATCTTTTAGTCACCCTGCCCTTTATATTGTGATGGAGGGAACTTTAGAAAGATGTTTGAGGGAGAGCTTCAACAACACATTCTTTAAAGCATCAGTAGGATGAGGAGATGTGGAACTGCTGCAAAGCTACTGCTCACTGGGGTGAGAGAGAAAGAGGAACCATCCAGTGTACTTGTGCACATTTGTATCTGAATATTCATATGCCACTGTGTGTTTTGTATCTGTTTTGCATAAGGGAACACTTACAGAGACACGCTTCAACACTCAAAATCAAAAAGAAAGAAAAAAGCGAAAAAAAGAACCACACTGCAGAGCGCACATGTAACCGTTTCATTACAGCCTGGTAATGAAATGACATCCACAGGCGTATACTCTCTACACAAAAAGCATGTGCTGGAGCTTTGTGAGCGAGCTGTGTGTCTTTTGGTGGGGGATTTGCAGGAGATAGCGGTGAACATTGCACAGGATTTCTGTCATCGCCGAACACATGGAGAGAGGAGTCTGCCTAGACGGCAGCATTGACAGATTGCATGAATAATTTAGGAACAAAGTGAGAGGCCTCATAGACCTCTGAATCACTACCAATGACAGCTGCCTGCTCTGACTTTGGCTCTTCTCTCATCATTTTTAATGCATATTATTTCCATAAATTCCTCTCCTTACATCTCTAAGCTGTGTCCGGATGTAAAGGGCATAGTGCTGCATTACTGGCATGCAGGCAGAGACCACAGGGCAACAAGGCCGCCCTGAAAAGTTCCCTTGGTGCAATAAAAGCCATTTTACCTCCTTGAGGAAATTTATCATGTGGAGTAGCTGCACTGGTGATAAATATCATTTGTGTAGATGATAAATGGGATATTTCAGAAGAGATTCACACTTAGATCATCAGTATTCGGAAAATGGTGTCAGATGGTCTCTATTGATTTGCAGTTTTCTAGTCAGGTATAATTAAGGAACAGTGATTTGAAGACCATTTAGTTTCAGAAAGAGGAAATAAAAAGTGCAGCCAAAGGAGGGAGTGTTTCAGCTTTCACTGCTTTAACTTCAGACGATTGTGTAATATTGAATAATGTATAATATATTTCGTCCCTAATGCTGAATCATTAATTGTATTTGCAGCATAAAACAAATGGGCAACAACAGCTCTGTTTATCATTATTTAGCCAGCAGATGCTACTCTGAAACTCTGTCCAAGCTCTGTACCGTGTTTTATTTTTTTGACTTTGACTTTTTTGCCTGGAGATCAGATCATGTTGATCATTTTCTTATATAAACAAATGACAAAGTGAAATATATTTCTGTGTCATTGTTTAAAAGAGTTCTTCACACTGAGGCTGTGCACAAAAAGGGCATGAGCAGACTGTACGTCCTGAGGAGACTCAGGTCCTTCAATGTCTGCAGCAGGAGGCTCCACATGTTCTACCAGTCTGTCATGGCGAGCACCATCTTCTTTGCTGTGGTGTGGTGGGGATCATGCATTAAAGCAAAGGATGCCAACAGACTGGACAAACTAAAAAGGCGGGGTCTGTTGGCTTTAAGCTTGCCAACGTGCTGTCAATCATGGACAATCCCTCCCACACTCTCCACAACACTGTGGACAGACTGAGAAGCAGCTTCAGCAACAGACTCCTGCTGCCCCGCTGCTCTAAGGAACGGTACAGGAAGTCATTCCTGCCGTCCGCCATCACACTGTATAACTCCTCTGTGACTGTCAGAGCTGTGCTCACTAACTCGGACTAAAGCACTAACTCGGACTAAAGCATTAATAAAGTTAATATCTATCTATCTATCTTTCTGTCTACTTTTAGGACTGAAAATTTAACACATTCTAGAAAAGGTAGGTGTAGAACAAGAGGGAAGGCTGATGAGAAAAGCTTGTAACATGCTACAAACAGAGATGATTTTTATGCTCACAAACCAGATCTCTATGTGGTATTTTTGCATGTTCACCCTCTCCGCATTGTGCTTTGTTAGAATATAAATCACACAAAATTGTCAAACATCTCTTTTTGGTTTGTTTGGATGCATTTTGTTCCTCACTGTGATTACATTTGAGTCCAACTTATCAAAAAGTTTGTTTGGGGGGAACAACACACAGACGTAACTAATGAGGATGGAGCCGATATTTAAAAAAGGAAACAAAGACAGGAAGTAAACACTGACAGGAATCAACAGGAAAAAATGAATATTTTCAAAATAGATGATAAATAAAATTGATGAGAGGCAACAAAAACACCCCAAAAGGCATGCTAATGTGTTTATGTGTATGAAGTCGAGATAGAGGCTCTGCAGGGGTCATATCGCTTAGTGATAGCGTTTCACATTTAGCTGTAATTACAAGTGATTATTATTTTACTTTATTCTGAGTTTTTATTATTTATTTTATTTTCATGTTATTCCTGGTCTGTAAGGTACGGTAATGAATAATGTTTCTATGTAGCAACTAATTATTTACTGAGAGCTGTGTAAATTTAGATCAATTACTGATTCACACAGTCAGGAATTCTGCTCCATTATCCAGTCCTATGAACACACACACACACACACATAATATATGGTGAAGTTGTTACTCAGGCGACAAACTGGCCCACTTCACTGCATCATGTTTGAATTTAAGCCAAGCTGCAGGGGTTGATATATTCACTTGAGCTGATGATTAAAGAGGGTTTAAAACCCTGTCTGGAGTGTGTATGTTTGTGTATGTGTGTGTGTGTGTGTGTGTGTGTGTGTGTGTCACAGTGAAAGCGGTGGGACATGGTAGTCAAAAAGGATTGCAGGCTGCAGCATCAACGCCTGCGAGTGTTTGCCTTGATGTTAACTTTGGACAACTTGCCCCAAGAGCTGAGACTTCAGAAGTGTGTTCCAAGTCACTCCTCCAAGGACCCAAAAAAACAATCAAGGTACATACAGACCAAATCCCACTAGGCACTTTATAATCCCCACTGCCTTTATTAAAGAGTGACCTTTTTCACTGTAGCTTTAAAAAAAATCACCAAATCCAATGATGTTTTAAATGGCCTTTTTGCACTAGAAGTGATTAGAAGCAGGATTCCTGTTCATCGTGTCACATACAGAGGGACTGGCAGTCAGGCCTACTGTAATCTGTATTTTCACCCCCCCTCTCCCCTCTCTCCCAGCCACCCACCCACTCCCCTTTTCAGAGTAGAACTTGAAGGTTTATTAGAGTTGGTGGCCTGTGATTGTGTTTTAATGAGAGAATGACTGCGGAGGGCAGATAAGACGCCCAGCTCGGGCTGAGAGGTCCTTGGTGGGATTAGAATAATCATCAAAAAAACGCCATGTCTTTAAAAAACACACAATGGAACAGGGCTGCTCCTGTCATCCTCCACTCCTCCACCCATTCATCCCTCCATCTCTTCCCCGTCCCTACACCTCGACACCAGTCGGCCAATTGACATTCCAGTGTGATGGTCCGCTGCTTGCAGTGGAATGTGACATTTCCTCTCATCATTGTGTGTGCTGAGCCAAATGTGGGTTTTTTTTTCACAGATTATGGAGGGAGAGTGAGAAAATGTGAAGATGGGGGGGGGGGGGTAGTGTGGAGTGATGTGATAGATGTGAGAGAGTGAGGGGGCATAGACAGAGAGAAAGATGAGAGAGTTAAAAGAGGCATTCAAGCACAGAATTCATGCAAAGTAATGTTAATGAGGCATTCAGGATGAGGCAGCATCATTAGCCACCATGATTCCACTGTTCCTTTCTTCATGCTTAAACTTGATTTGGATGCTCCTTGTAACGAGCTTCTCGCTTTGGTTCAGTTATGGAAATCAGCAGTGTGGGTGGGATAAATATCACACTACTTTTGATATAGGTTTTTCTATAAATGTCACATGCTAATAAAACATTAGGGCTTGATATGCATAGAGGGCAGGCAATAACGCTGTACAGTGTTATTGAAAATAAATGAGATTTTATGGTTCTGCCTGATTTGTGACATTACACATTACCAAAAGTGGTTCAAAGGTGTTTTTGAAATTCAGAATATGCACCTGAATTGTAGCCTATGGCAGCAGCAGCAAAAGGAATATAAGGGTTCTTTTTTTTTTTTTTTTTAGCAATTGGTATGTATCAGCGGTCATGAATCATCACATAGTTCAAGGTTTTATTCACTCTCCAGGTGCCATCATCAATTACATTTTGTGTTTTTACACTTTTTGTAAAAAAAAAAACCCTTTTTCCTGTTTTTTGGTCACCTCTCTGTTGTATGTTAAGCAGCTAGCAAAGCAAAGAAAAGCCAGAGTAAAGATGTTCAAATAAAAGGAGAAAAGCCTTCTGTTAATGAGAAAGACTTCAGCGACACAAAGAACACAGGCAGGAAACAGGCTGAGAGCGCACAGAGGTAAGGAATACAGGACTAATTGAACTCAGGTGAAATTAATGAGGGCGAGACGGGCGAACACAGAAAAGAACAAAGAGTAAAAGAAATCGTGACGCAAAAGAAAAAAGACCTTTTAAAAATAAAAACAAAAGTAGTCAGACGCAATGCTAATACTTTAGATCTTATTTTAGATTGAACAGCTGCTTACACGTTATGAGACATAAGTTATATTTTTCAGTTAAATAACACACATTCACATTCACATTCCTTTTAATTCAGCTTGAGATCTTCATCACAATCTGAGAAGTATGTAAAAATTGTTGTTGCTATACAGAGAAATAGTCACACAGACCTAAAACAATGGCACAGAGGACACTGCTTAACTTTCACTCCAGTTATCAGAGTGAGCCTGAGTGTGATAAGGTCATAAAAGCCTGAAGGGACACGTGAACTCCATTCAGCTGCAACTCTCTTATTTACTTCTCTTTAAATGCTGTTTAAATCACACCAGCTAATCTGAAAGGCTTTAGCGGTGTTGATGTGTGTGTATACAGTTTGTGACAGAGAGAGAGAGAGGGAGAGAGGTAGAGTTAGTTTAAGGCCTCTCTCTACAGGGAAAGGGGATTATGTTTCTCTGCTGTCATGTGTTCTGACATTCAGAACGTTATTAAACTTCAATAGGCAGAGCTCAGGGTTCACTGAATCCATTATTCAAGGTTTACTCCACACCACAGTGTTTACCAAAAACCAGTACCACATGTGCACACTTTACACACTGATGCATATTCACCTGCACATCGTATGTGCATTTATGCATGAGGTTTCACATGCATTAGACTACACTTGCCATTACTGCAGTGATGCATTTAGGTAATGTGTCTTTCTGGCAGGTTTGATTTGTGCGCCTGCTAGACATGCATTGGAGCTTGTGGAAAGGAGAAAGCTGAAATTCGGCGTTAAGGATGTTTCTATAGTGATGTGAGTATCTTTCAAGTGAACTCTGACATTGAGAATGAAAGGAGAAGAGATTGCCCACTTGCAGCTCCGCCATGCACTGACTGGTAGAATGACAAATGTCTCCTATTTCAAAGCACAGTTCTCTTTCAAGAAATAGGAAACAGGAATCAAAGTATTGCTTTGCAGTGAGGAGATTTAAGTATAGAATTCTGGACTATTGAGTATAATATTACATTGAAATGGAGGCTATTTCTCGCTCTTTAGTTTTTGACCCTTTCCACCTGAGTGATTGGCTGGGAGTCTACCTGTGTTGTGAAGGGAGGCTCGCTAACTTTGATCACTGTGGAAAGTAGCCCTGCTCCATAATCCCCTCATCTGTCATTCTGTCTGAGGCGATGTGAGCTGCCATACATCTCTCCCTCACTCCCTCTCCTGCTCTCTTGTTCCTTCTGTCTCCAGCTCCTGTTTACTACCACCATCCATCTTCCCCACAAGGCCGTCGTCCACTAAGATGGACACTTGGGAAACAGAGGACAGGGGGGGAGGGGGGGCGAGGTTCAGGGCGCCAGTTTTCCCCCACTAACTTTCAAGAGGGCTGGCAGCACAGCAACTTTTTCTGTTCTGACAACAATGAGGAAGCGCATATCTCACACAGGGACAGTTAATCTCGAGAGCATCAGACTAACAGGCTCTCTCTCCTGATTGACTGTCCCTCCCAGCCAGCCCTCGAGTGACCCTCAAAGCCACAGAGACGTGAGAGGACCAATAAAGCTGGATAATAACTCATCACAACCTCATACGTTTTCATTTACAGAGCAATATAACTGCATTACCAGTTATAAATCAACAGCTAATAGGATAAGTGGAGCTTCAAACAGTGAGCCTTGATGTGTGTACTGACCACTGAAGTGCCAAAGTAATATTTAACACTGCTCTCCTCTCTCAGGCCGCACTATCTGTGCTGGCTCTGGTTTAATTTGATGCTTTTATTTGTTTTAACAGTTTAAGCACAAAGAAAATGCAGTACAAGTGTGAAACATGTTACAACCACTTTTTTTTTACTCTAGGAGCTACTTGATTTTACAGAAAAAAAAATCATACTGCTGGAAACAATCGAAAATGTGTGAAAATGTAAACATTGCAACCCTCTACCCAACAATCACACAAAATGTGGTTCTGGATAGACATACACACTGGAATCAACACATTGTTGTGTTATTCATGCACTGTGCTGCACTGTTGGGTATTTTTCCTGATGCCCCTATATGTGCATGTGTGGTAAAAACTCATCCATATGTACTATTTATGTGTTTGATCAGGTGATGGCTAGGATTGTCCTGAGGCAGTTCTGCATGTTATAAAAGCAGTGTTTGATGCAGTCTTCAGATTCCATGCTGCTGCGAGTGCCTGAAAGAAATGGCCCCGGGGCTGGATGGATGAGAGACGCGAGGTGCTACAGGCTATAACGGGGCTTCAGTCTCGCAGCATCCCTGTGGGCGGATTATGTGTGTCTTGGGTTTATGTGCACCTATGTCCAAGTCTGTGTGTGTATATGTCTTTGCACATGTAGCCTATACAGGGAAAAAAAACTCCCACACAGAAATGTATGCAGCCACAGCCTGCAGCTGTTTGTGGGTGTACAGGCGACACACACACACACACACAATGGACATGCACCAGAGAGGAGAAACGGAGATACAGGTGAATTACAAGTGACCTGGAAGATAAAAATAATGAGGAAGAGTCAACATCCATGCAGCCATGTGTGCTCTGTCCTTTTATTAGAAGCTAAGGCAGTTTATTCAAGCTGCTCGGAAGAGGAGCGAGCGCATCCTCCCAGATGGCTGCGAGACTTTACTCCGTCCCTCCAACACAAGCTGACAGCAGCGTCTTCACCACTATTGATTTCCTTTCCTCCTCTATTTGGAAAAACATGGCTCACATGCTAGGAAGAGACACTACAACAAAGTTGGACCAGTTCTCTTCATAACAGCATTACTGAAATGCAAAAGGAAGAGAAGGAGAGACTTTGGGAACAAAAAAGCAAAGCCCCCACAACAAAAATCAATACAAAGCAAATACAGTGAAACACACACAAACAAGCAGTGTTTTCGACTAAGCTGTAATAAACTAACATTATGACTGCACTCATGCACTCACATGTCCTTCTGAGGAAAGTATTTTCCAATGTAACATTTTGTTGTGATTTCCTGCCTATTTAGAGCCAAAACAACTACTCACAATTTAGAATTTCATAAAAACATTTTTATTTTAGATTTTACAGAATGTCCACTGTAGTGGACAACAGAACGATTTTGCTGGAATAAAAGGAACATTTTGAAATCAATTCAGGCAGACATAAAAAACCTCAATCATTCTTCAGTCCATCAATTTCTGAAATCTTTGGAGTTTTCACAAGTTTTCCTAAAATTGGGAGCACTGGTTTGAATCTGCTAGCCCTTTCTCCTCTTCTTTGCTCTCCTCCTCTTCCTCTTTCTTTTCTTCATTAATTAAAATCTTATCTGTGATAATCCAGGAAGACATTTCTCTTCTTTGTAATGCAGAGGAACATCTTCCTGATGCATCGCATGTATGTTTTGCTGTTGCAACCTTGTTTTCGGCACCTCTCTGCATGGTTGCAGTCTACAATCTCTAGCAGGTGCCTGGCCCCATATTTTCTTAATGATGCTCCTGGTTGTGGAATCCTCCTCATTTGGATGGTTGGCTCATACTCTTCTTCATTCTCCTCACTGTCATCCACTCTCTTGTCACTGTTGTCAGGCTGTGGGTTGTTTAGCAGCTCATTTGCCAGATGCAGTTTGAGGTCCAGAACTGTTCGGTGTTTTTTGCTGATCGGTTAAGCACTATGCTCTTAGACTTGTACTAGATCCGGGAAACTGTGATGGCAACATCAAAGAAATGAGCAATCACACGCATTCTGCTCGCCATTTGATAGAAGCTCAGCATGCCGTCACAGAGGTCGACACCACCCGTGTTGTCAGACTCTCTAATGATGGCGGGTCTGTGCCAGTTGCTGGAAGGCCCTTAGCCAGCAATTCGTCCATGAGGTTAATTGATGTGAAGTAGCAGTCGAAGTCCAGGTGACTTCCTGTGGGAATGGTTTCAACATGTGTAGGACTGCTGATACCAGCAAATGTATCCTTCCCTTGATATACTTTGAAGTCCAGCATGAGACTACGAGCACGAGAGGTCAGTACAAACACCTTAAAGCCTGTAGGGTATAGCTTGCCAGGAACTAAGTGCCGGATGGAACACTGGCCTGTAAAAAATCATTTAATCATCGAGACAGACTTTTCCTGGTTCTGGGAGGCTAAGGCAGCCTCGCCTTACTTTGTACAGAAGTGGTCTGACATTCCAAAGAATGTCTTTCTTGCCATTGTCTGGCTTATTATTCATACCTTTTGATTCTGGCAAAGCCAAGGCAAACCATGTGGATTGACATGCCAACGAAGATCCTCATTTCTTCAGCAGTGGTGTTAAGGGAGATGCCCTTCATCTGTACCTCTCTGAGTCTTATGCTGCTTTGTCGTCAATGTACTGTGAGAAGTACTGAACAGGACTCCAGTTTCTGAATGAACGGTGGGGTCATCCTGATAGTCAGGAGGTCTGGGTAGCACAGGTTTGAATCTATGGTGGGGTAAAAAACACATCCAATGAGGTATCACAGTATCTTATCTTTCTTTCTATCTATTTATTGATCGATCATACGTGCTGGTCTTGGCCCACAGAGGACGATGAGTTTCCTGTTTGTCTGATGAGCCTCCTGCCTCCTCTTCTGAGCTTTCTCTCTCTTCTCCAGCTGGAGCAACCTCATTGTTAGCATTTTCCTCATCTGATAAAAAATCCAGATCGGAATCTCCCTCAATTATTTGATACAAAATTCTCTCTGGCTCAGTTCTGCCTCCTAAAATAGTGTAAGAATTAAACATGCTGGATGACTAGTATTAATTAATTTACACAGAAAATACATTCAACTAATTTATTACCTTACAAAGTCAGGTGTTTTGGGGAAAAAACTGGAATGTAACCAAGTAGAACTAGACTAGAACATTTTTATTTTGATTTACCACAGATTCATCTCCAACTACTTCATCATCATAGTGTGTGTGTGTGTGTTTGTGTGTGTGTGTGTGTGTTTAACTCTGTGTTTGTGTAGGTCTTTTGGAAACTGGCCCATCAATCTCCAAGTGTAAACTTCAACAATCACAATCAGAATAAGATCAGAATAAGAAGAAACAACATCATTCCTCAGACATATTCAGAGCCAGTTTGTGGCATAGGTGACATAGGCGGTTGCCTAGAGCGCCGCATGCTGGTGCGTGTTTCCCTTCACTCCCTGCCACTTGGTCTTGTGTCATCTACCGAGCTTACCAGCTCTCCGTGTGATTTTTGGAATGACCCTCGAATGTAATTTGGATTAGCCTTAGCCCCCAGTACTTCTGCTGTGTTTTCTCTCTCTGTTTTGACCCCGGCGTGTTTTTGATTAGTCTCAGCTTAGCCCCTGTGTACTTCAGCTTTCTGATCTTCTGGTTTGACTCCTGCTTGCCTGACTACCTACCAGCCTAACCCTTTGACTGCCTTTGCCATTTGACTGCCATACTGACCACTGTCTGTAATAAAGGAACATGTTTTCAGAGGAATTTGAATAAATGAAACAGCAGCTAGCTCTTACCAGGCCCGGAGTGGCTAATCAGGAGATTCAGGAGGATTTCCGAGGGGCCGGTGTTATGCCAAAAATGATCGTCTGCCAAAAACTAATTTCCATCATGGGAATGCGCACAGACCCTCAAAGCTGCATCGCCGAGTATCTGTAGCTTGTTCTACGGCTGTTTGGTCCCATTTATACTGTTGCAGTGCACACATCCTCAGACCTTCATGTCTACAGTTATAACAGATGAATTACTTTGTGAAATGGTAGTTTGTGAAACAGAAATGGTCACAACAGTGTCCAGCAAAGGTTGCAGCTTGTCATCATCGTAGGCTTTTGTTTGTAGGATTTCTGAGGCTGCTGTGTCTAATAACTTGTTTATACTTTGCAGCAAAAAGAGGCTGTTAATGATACGAGTTGCTCATGTGGTTATGAATAAAGGGGAGAAAAGGTATTGTGGTTGGTCTTAGTTTGCTCGATTTAAATACATGCTGTGATTTAATAACTGTAATATTTCATTTTATCAATAGAACTGCTGTTAATGTAATGAGAGACTGGATGTGAAGAAAAACACAGCACTCTGTCTATGGTGCAGAGCAGACCTCAGCAACTCACAATAAAGGGATATTTCAAAATATACAGGAAAAGCCTTTGGTTTTGTGAATTTGATTAAATCTGTCAAATAAAAAAAATAGGATACTGTGATGTCTGTGACAAACTAAGTATGTCCACGATAATCATCCTCTGGATTAAAATCATCATAATCTCACTTAGGACACCAAAATGGCTCGAGCCAGCTCTGGACATGTTGTATTGCATACTGAGCTTAGGCTAACCAGCTAGCATGTCTCCAAGTACTGCTAGTAGGACAGGCTGAGCACATTTTACATGGACACAGGTGACCCCGTGTTGGATAAACTGTCACACTCTATGTATGACAAGTTTCCTCACACAACCTCATTTTAAAGTTAAAATGTTGAGAACTGTCGGATGAGAAGAAGTAAACAAAACAGTGAAATTCCTGTGACGGCTGAACTCTCAGCTCAGAAAGAGAGCGAGTGAGAGAAAAGAGACCTGTTAATTATACATCAGGCCTGTGGCTGTCAGAGCGAGGAAGAGCGGGGCCTCTCCGGCAGCTGATGTCACTAATCACGGGGTGTGACACAGCATGACACCCTGCTATCTCTAATGTAACACACTAGCACACAAATACACATGTACTCAGTAAGCACTGCAGCACATGGCGACACATTCTATATTTGTATCTTCATTACAATAATAATTCCTTGCTGAACGATGATATGAGAGAGACGACTGTTGCATGAAATGTCTCTGCCAGGTAATGAAAGCTATTTTTCCTTTTCACCCCTTATGCACACAGTGAATCAGCTCTGAATACACACAGCACAGACAGGCTTTAAACATCCAGCAGTCAGGAGTGTTTGTACACCTCCAGCTGCAGCTTCACCGACATGTCGCTGCGGTTTGTGTCTGTAAGGAACACGCTGATGATTAGTCGCTGCAGTTGTGACTACATTTCAGACGGCTTTGTCCTTTTGAAATCTAATTGAAGTCTGTTTTTAACCCTTTCCGTCCCTACTGTCAGTGCCGTAACGCTGACACTACAGATATAGCCTTTCACACGCTGAGCCTCCACCCAGCATCCACCTGTAGGCCCCTATGGAGAACATTATTATCATCACTCCCCCCCTGCTGTGCTGAGCGTGCTGCTTTAGCAGGGTGTAATATGGCAAACATTGTACATATAATGCACTTACACACTAGTTACTTGTGATTTTCTTGACTGAATTAAATTATCTCATCATAACAACTATAGCTGAACGGAAATGAAAATGGCATGGAGAAATAAAAAAAAGGGCCAAACAGTGGGAGGAAAGCGAAGGAAGAAACATCAAAGCAGAGCGCTTCATTAGCCTCAATCCAACCCAATAAAAAACCGTGTGTTACTAGAAAATCAAAGCTGCTATACTCAATCAGTTTACATCCATGTCTGTCCACTCTCATAATTTACTGATGTAATGTAAAATCAAAAATACAATTTGAGATTTCCAGTGACATTCGATGACCAAATTCTTCTCTTTAAGTCCAAGTGGAGGTTTGAGCGTGGGTGAAAACAAGTGTAAAAGAAATTGAGGTGATGGTTTCAACAGGTCATGCTGGTATTCATTAAGAGAAGTTAACAACAAATTTACAACAGAGGAAACATAAACACAGACAGTTGTTGTCTCCAAATGCATGAAAATAACAGCACAAAGAAGGATGCTGCAACCTATCAGATAACCTTGAAATTTCCTGTCAGCATCCCTCATTGCTATCAGATGAAGTTCAACACCGAAACACAATCTGCAATAAAAACACAGCCATAAATCTATACAAGCACGAAACATGTATGCACACTAATACAAATGAGCTGGAGTGAATTGCATGTGAAGGTGCTGCTTAATTAAATGTTCACACTAATCTGTCTAACCCTTATGAGGACCTGCACGTCAAAAAAAGAAGCTGCTTCTGTTTAATTGTCTTGCAGGTCATGCATCTTTTTTTCTCTCCTTTTTCTTTCTCCACATAAGACAGACTGCCTCAGATGATTATTTTTTTTTGGTTCACTGCACTCCTCAGACAGGCAGCACTTTATCCTTCTCTGCTTGTAATATCTAAAGTCATATCCCCATTTGCCAAAGGCACAGTGTGAAATATATATATGACTCAGGTGGAAATAAAACTGAACAAATATCCATAGTTTATTCCTTTATTCAGTAACAAAAGCATGATGACTTCCTTCCAGGACACTTTAGTTAGAAAAAAAATGTATATTCTCAAAAGTCAGATTCCTAATTAATTATATTCTTTTATATATTTATTTTAAACTGTAAACCCATTTATTGACCATCGTTTAAAATTCAGAGACACCCTTTTCCGAAGTTAAAAAACTATAATAATAATCATAATAATAATGGTGTTTCTGCAGGTGAACAAACTGATTAGATTCCAGTAATAAAATACTGCGAACAAAGGAAAACGACAAAGAAATATTCACATGGTGTTAAATATTAATCACTTAAAAAACAGGAAATGCTTTTAAAAAACCGCAACAGATCCAAATAAAATCAAAACGTTGGCTTTAAACAACATCAGCATCTACGCATTATTCAACATCAGCGTGTGTGTTCGCTCTCCTGTCTTCAAAGAGCCACTCTCCTCTATAATACAAACACCGAGTGTCCTTATATTTTTTGATTTTATTTTTTACAAATCTTGTTATGGCATATAAAACATAGCTCCCAATGTCAAGCCTCCACCGAAGAGTGCTGTGCTGTGTACTAATTAATACATCTTCATCATCATCATCATCAAAAGAGGACGTGTATGATGGAGGGAAAGGAAAAGTACTCACGCAGCAGGTAACTAATTCTGTTTTAAAAGAGAACAAACATTTTCACCGGGGAAGAGAAAAAAATCCTTTTATATACATAGCAGGTGGAGATATGTATGGTTTCAGTAAACTGACTGCCCAGTTTTTCCTGCTTGTATGACGATGTGGAGGAAACATAAAGGAGGTCACACATTACATTTGGTACCATCGGTTTTAGTTAAAGCAGAAAATCAAAGAGGGGAAACAAAAAAACACACAATTTGTGGAAGCAGAGGATGAGTGCTGCCTTTGTACAGGTGCTCTGCTGTGAAATGAGAGGTCAGCCAATGTGTGTGTGTGTGTGTGTGGTACATAATCTGAAGCTGACCTCTAGCATCAGGCAGCAGTGAGAATCCCCATTGCAATCAAGGACTTTCCACTCACCTTAAAGTAAAATCACACCTTTGTCAGACTTTTTTTTACTCTGTTATCCTGACAAATACATGTACGTGAAATTGCTCGCACTCTGCAGTGGAATGTTTATGTAGGTGGAGAGAAGACTGATAGATAGGTAAGAGCCAGGGATGTTTGTGCCAGACGAAGGCACATAATGTACCCTTTGCGTAGCTTCTGGCTCTGATATGTTATGAAAAAAAACTGCAATTTCTTTCCTACTCTGACAATTTTCACCTGTTAGACTTTAGAAGATTAGGCTAGAGAGACGTCTATATTTTCCTTATTGTCAACAAATCCCACAGGAACCAAAGCCAACAATGAACTTGCTCTAACATAAGTGTTTGGTCTGATATTCTGCAACACAATCCTCTGATACTAATAAAAAAATGAGCCATTCAATTACACTGGCTGACATTTTCCTTAATGTTGGCTGTATTATCCTGACATAATCCCACGACGGGCAGCATATTTTTTTAAAAATTAAATATTATCCTATAAATAGCCTAAGTATGTGTGTGTCTTAGTGGGGACAAAGCCCAACTAAACCTTACATATTCATTACAACATGTGAACTGGAGGGTGGGGGGGCATTTCAGAGCAGTACTGGCAGCAGTTTGATTGGATGTGATTGAAAGTAATTTAGAGAAAACAACCACAAAACAATCTAATATTAGATATAATATTGCTTTTTACACTGACATCAAACAGATGAAAAGAGCACGGAAACAAAAACACTGAATCACTCCAGTAAAATAACTCAAATTACTGAAAGACTGAAGAAATGTGTTTACAAGTGAAAACAGACGAACCCAGTTATTGTTGTCCTTTTACAGGAATTGTTGACAATAATATTAAAATATATATCTTTCTTTCTTCTCCTTTCATTTTGAGTTCTTTTCTGCAGTTGGTCACTTTCCAGGTCCAAAAAAAAAAAGCAAAGCACATCACCTGAAGCCACTGTGTGTGTTAAAAGCACTGGGACATTTTGAGGCTCTGCATGCCAAACCCGGGCTGTCTGCCCTCTGTCATCTCCGCCCTCCAACCTGCCACTCTGATTTCTGCTTACTTGACGTGATCTGAAAGGGAGAAGTCGGCGGCTGAGTCGGCGCAGCTATCAGCGCAACCTTGACTTCCAATAAACACAGATAATGGACTCTAAAACTGTCAAGAGTTTCAGTCCAACCTCCGTCCTAGCAAAGGTGAGAGGAGGCCAAACCTTTTTTCTTTTATATGGCACGAACAATCTGGGATATGCTACTCTCAATAAATTGTGTGAATAGCCGTGCTGCCCATTTAATTAAAAATGAATACAGCTGAAAATACATCACAGTGAACGTGTGAGTGAATTATGCAGCTCTGACAATCGTTGGAGGGCAATTTTCTCCAGATGACATCTGAATTTCTCACTCAAGAGTGTATCAATGAATGGACGTCAGTAGAATACAGTGTAAGGTCAGCCAGATAGAATAAAGTGTCTCCTTCAGGGTCAAGGTGAGCGTTTCTGCCCATTCACTGCCTTCGTGTTCTAAAAAACTGGGCCAACAAAATGACCCGGTAGCAACAAGTGTACAGTGTGCATGTGTGAGAATGGCACCAAGACAAGGCATGAAGTGTTAAAATGAGGTGTAGCAGCAGTGCATGTTTGTCGCAGCCGCGGTCATCCTGCTGATTTAAACAGCATCAAACTATTTCAGACGAAGCCCTCTGCGCTATTACAGCAGTGTAAACCATGTACTATGTCATAAAAACCGCCTATGCTACACAGAGCGTGCTGTCCTTCCAAAGAAACTGGAGTGTACATATGAATGTGAAAGAGGGGCGCCCCCTCCCATCCCACAAAAAAAACCTCAAATCATCATAGCAGTCACAAGTGTCTGTCCTCCTCTGCCACAGGTCTGTGCAAAGACACGATCCATCAGCCATCAGAAAGCATCTAGGTAGTACAAGGTCAGCAGTGGAGGTGAAGATATTGCACACGCAGACTAACGTCAACAGCTCCATCGAAATGGCACAGCGCAGGCGTCACACTGAAGAATAAAGTTCTTTTTTTTTTTTTTAAATTTCCACATAAATGAACACTGTAAAAAATTCAAAAACACGCCCCCCCCCACCCACTACCACCACCACCTCCCCCACCCATGGACGGCTTATTTATTGCAGCACATTTCCCTTCTTTTTTTTCTCGGTATCTCTTTTTCAAACATCCACTTGTTTTAAAAAAAATTCCAGTCTTTTGTTAGGAGCGGTTTGAGAGTGCATTTTGGCAGTAAGTTCAAGTCGGGGCCACGCCATGAGACAGCCAGGGATACAGATGGGTCAAACCGGACAGCCATGATTTTTTTTTGTTTTTTTTTGTTGAATTTTTCTTTTTTCTTTTTTTGGAAGTCAACAGGAGTCTCAAGCTCATCGTCTGCCCCACCCTGCCAGTCCACCGTCGCCGCCAGCATGGTTAGAACGTGATGATCACATGCCAGAGGCACCCAGTCCCATGCTGGCGGTGTGGCTCATACAGGGCAGCGTCTGAACGGTCTTGGGGAAGTCGTGGGTGAGGATTCGTCCGTTTTCTCCGCCGCTCCCGTTGCCACTCATCCTGGTCAGGGTGGAGCAGCGCATGGCGTCGTTGATGGATTGCTGTCAGGGACAAACAGTTCACAGTTAGTGTTCATATTTTAACACACACATGCTTTATATTTAAATTTGGTAGGCTAATGGCACATTTAAAACCTAGATCATTTAGCCAATTCTGCAGAATCTGATGCCATTTCTATACACACACATAAGCGGCTTTGCAGTCTGAATGTGGTGCTGCCACGCTGAGAAAGTCAAGAGCAGAATAAGCCATTAGGTGTCACAGGTTTTCACCCTCTTTATCAGAGCTGGAGTGATATTTGAAACAGTGTTACCATCAAATGTCCTAATTTGTAACAGAAGATCCGTGTCTGCAATAAGAAGGGAGCTGAGGCTTCACTCATTGGTTTAATAGCTCCCTTCTCCAGTCTAGTGCAATAAAAGCCACTGGGCTCGAAAGCTGACCTAATGATGTGTGATGCTCTTGTGTGTGTGTATGTGTGTGGCCGCGCATGTGTGCCTGCATCCCCTATTCTATAGCTGATTAAATTGGGCAAAGCAAGTGTGATCCTGAGCCACCGGTAAATGGTACACGGGGATTGGAGAATTACGCTAGCCTCTAATTGGAACGGTGTTGTTGTTTCTTTCAAGCCAAACAGCACAAAGGCACCACTGGACTAATAAGCCCCTCGCAAGTCTCATCAGCATACTGATCAGGTGCCTGTTTGTGGGCTGATTAAAACATAAGAGAATTCATGTAGCAGATTCCTCCTTGTCTTGGCCCTGCCTTGATTTTTTTCTTCTGTTTTCCTGAGTAGTACATCAGTGTGCCCTGAGGGTCTTTGATGTTGGAAGAATAAATCAAAGGTTGCTTGTTGTAAAATTGATCTGAGGAGCAGATGACTAACAGCTACCTGCTGCAGGAGAAACATCACATCTCCCAGTGTAGAATAAAGCAACATTTTCGTTTTTGTTTCATCTCTCAACATACAACAATTTAACTTTTCCAAGTTAAAGCAGAGATGGAAGACATGCGAGCCGCACCAGGCCTGCCTTATGGTAGACATATAAAGGATGTTCACCACAATGGGCCCTGCTTTTGCGAAGACAGTCAGCAAAAAGAGAAGAAGGGAGCAGGGGAGAGGTTTGCTCAGAGCGACAGATGTACCACTGTGATTCAAATTGCCTTTATACCTGGGATGCAAAAGGGAATTTGCTGAAAAGTCTGCACAAGATTGTTGTAATAGGATTTAACAAAAGGCCTAAGAGGACAGTGTGCTTAACCAGACAATCCAAAAGTCATGGGACATCCAGATGCAACTGATGTTATATGCTTGTGCTAAGCGATCTAGCAGACTGGCACTACGGAGGCATAAAGGCAATTTAACAATCAAGTGATTCAACAACACTGCAGGAGATCAGTGACATAAAGACGGAGCGAGGCAGCGGCAGAGGTAGAGAGAGGTACAGGAGAGCGTTTGCACTGCGGTGGAAGCCATAACAGGCCCTACTGTGATCACGGTTAGATGGGCGAGGGGTGGAGGCGGATGTCATCATCAGCATCATCATCATCATCATCATCATCATCAAGGATTGATCACAGCGTTTCCTACCCCGTGGCTGTGCTCTGCCCTTATATCTTTACAGTGTTGTTGGCGTACAGGCCGTAGCTCTGCAGCTCTGTGTAGGGGGCGCTAGCACCACTGTCTAAGGCTGAGCAGTGAAAGGCCTGAGCGGCTGAAGCGGCAGCGGCTCGCGCGGTGGACACCTTCATTCGGCGCGACTCGGTCCTGGACTTGTAGCAGAACTCCACCAGCGCCACCAGCATGGCCAGGCCCAGGCCTCCGATCAGGATGTAGAAGACTCCAGCCACGTTGCTGAGGCTCAGAGCGCTAGTCTTGTCCTGGAAGACGGAGGCGGAAGAGAAGAGCGGTGAGGGTGGATAGTGGCAACAAAACAGACATGAAACATACAGACAAACATCAGCTTTTACAGACAAGAATCACAAGGAAAGACATCATTGCATTACATGTAGATAAGTGACAAACACACACACCCACATCCACACACATTTAAAGTCCAGGACAAATAGACATGTATTACAAGATTCAACAACAAAACATGAACATTAAAAAACAGGATTTGACATGTTACTGTGCTAACTTATCTCTGGCTGTCTGATCTCATAAGAAGCCGAACATAGCAACTAAAGAAACTGTCGACAACCCTGCAATAGATACCGAGGAAGGATAAGAGAAAAGTGTCCCCATGGGGTCCAATAGATGGAGGACAGCATGGATGGATACCATCTTAATTAATCCTTTAGAAGACTCCTTTAACATCTGCCACATTTTAGCCTGTGTACCAATAAAACCATATCACAAACAGAAAATGTTGTAATGCTAATGCTCTCAGCAGACAGCAAGTACAGCAGGTTGTTGTGAATGCCATTAATAAAATCTATTGCCACTTGTTAATTACAATGAAGAGCTTTCAGTGACCATTTACATCCACACTGATGAGTCATTCTCTCACTGCAGGAACACAGAATGTGAGGCGACTCTGTAGCCTGAACACTAATGTATAAATCAGAGGTTTTCTGTCTGAGCACTGACGGGTCTTTTAATTTAGAAAAAAGGAGTCAGGCTGAAAATGAACTGATGATTTATTCAAGCTAGATTTTGGTTACATTTTGTTTAATTTAATAAAGAGTCATGCAGTGGGTTCTATTTATTATTCTCTGATTGATAACACTAATGCTTATAACTTCTTACACTAGCTTTGTGCTAAATGTATTACATATAACTTTGCACTTGAGTAAAGGCAGATTAAAGCGGATCAGTTGTTTTTTTTCTTCATTTCTGAAAATGTCCATTGATCTAAATTCCTTAAATTATCTATACAATGCTAATCATTTGAAATTAATATATATATATATATATATATATATATATATATATATATATATATATATATATATATATATATACTATATAAACATGACTCATAATCACATTTTTTGAAGCAAGGGGTACAAAAAGTGCACAAACACACCACAACACATACATTCATGCAAAACAACAGCACAAATAATCTTCAGTCTGACACTGCTTCACAGGAGAGGATCTGTTTCTATCAATGGCACCTACTCACATTCATGCCTATTTATAGTCTGCAGAGAAATGTGGTCATTAAGATAAAGACTTAAATCAGCCCATCTAATAGATCTAATCATATTTCTTTATGAAAATCTGTTTGGAATATAATTTTTTGTTATCTGAATAGATTAATGCCACATGGAGAGCTATAAATCAATTAAGATGGTTTATAAGAACAAAGCCTTTAATGGCATTTGAGTTAATAGTGATACACGGCTATGTGCAGTGCTGTTTATTTACACATTTTTTTTCACGTATTATCATGATATAATGTAGATAATATTTTTAAGACAGAACAAGCATGTCCAACAAAGTGCCATGGAGGATTGAGGAAAGCCGTGGATGCAGCCACGCTGTTAGGGACCATTGGTTTGTGGACTGTGGCTTTAGCTTTTAGCTTGGCTGCCACCATCTTGATTAGAAAGAGGAGTGGTGGCTGACAGAGATTACAAGGATGCTATGCAGGCCGATACAGTAGCAACCTACTACTTTATCATCTATTTTACCACTATTTTACCATAATTTACAAAATGACATCATGGTGTGTTAAAGAGGACATAATTTAACCAATAAACACAGAGATCAGACCCAGTCCGGCATGGCACATTGTTTGACACTAAACTGTCCATCAGCACGAGCAAGAGTTAAAAAGGAGCACATACAGAGGTATCGGAGCTAAAGAGCCAAACGGTCTTCTGTCAGGGAAAACAAGTCTGTACATAATGAAAACTGCTAATTCATGCAAGTTCAGTGGCAGACTTGGAGTGACTTGGGGTCAAGGTAGCAGATTGACAGGGTCTGCATCCAGACATGCACGATCTATGGTGAGACAGTGAGGGCAGGAGTGTTGTTACAGCTCAACATGTTCAAAGGGCCTAAATGTCTTTATCTGCCTCTCTTCTGTGTGTCTTCTTCTTCTTTCCTCTTCTCCTCAGAGCTAAGTTCTAACAAACTGCTCTCAGAGTGATAATATTTCATCCACAGCACAAACACAAGGCTATCAGAGCACTTTATCTGTGTTTGTAGCGTATTTTCAGAGGATTTATTCTACCTAGATGGTAACAGTAGACCATATATGGTATTTAAAGCCACACTCCTAACTAATTCACCACACAATAGATATTTACACACTGCTAATGAACAATAAATCTCTGACAACACAAGCTCATCAATGCACAACCAGAGTACTGGCCCAAATATAAGACAGTGTTTCTGGAAATCACATTGTTAAAGTTAAAGAGTGGGAATCTTTTCTCATCAGTGGAGGAAAGTATATGTTTGAATACTGCAGTGGCCTATGTGCTGCAAGATACATGTTTTAGTGTTACTGGACATTTACTAGCACTGATAAAACTCAAAAGATCTCCAATTAAGACATTTTAAAAGTGAGAATAAAAAAACAAACAAAAAAAAACAATATTTGTCCTATTTTCTATGTAATTTTTTTAAGCAGTAAAGTGCTTTGTCGCTCTTTCAGGCCACAGGGTGGTTCGTGGCCAGCCCGGGGATGCTTTTTAACAATGCACTCAACTAGTTGTACTGCCCATAAATCTGCATGTCTGTAGACTCACTCCCTCATTACTGCACCACTTGTACCACTTACTATGGCTGGCAGCTTTAGAATAATATCTCTTGAAGCAATAAATTGTCTTTTTTATTTGCCTGAAAAACCCACTGTGTTTGTTTGTTGACATTATATTCATGCATGTAATCATTAAAACTGACACATAAAGCACAGATATAATAACATCCATGTTATGTGGGTGTATCGTTATTACTGTAAAAGCACCAGTTTCTGCACTGATGTCAGCAACAATTACAATCAGGGCCGGCCCAAGGCATATGCGAAATATGCGGTCGCTTAGGGCCCCCAAGAGAACCAAAATTCCATGATAAAATATATATATTATATTTTCAAAAATAACATTGATTAATACAAACGAGATGATATTACACATTCACTAGTGTGTATTACACACAGTGCAGCCTATAGGATGATGACGCATCTGATGCTGAGGTGGTGGTATGAAATTTTGCTTAGGGCCCCATAAAGGCTTGGGCCGGCCCTGATTACATTGCATATTCTATTGCTACAATACAATACTGACCACATGGTGTTTTGTGAAAGAGAGCGAGGACTGATTGGTTATTCAACATGCGTGGCTGCTGTTTATAGTTATAGTGTTTGTGAACTATTGCTAATACTATAGGTCAAGTGTGACATTTAAACAGGACTGGCCCCAGAAATACAGAACTAAAATGGATATTTCACATATATAACAATTTTCTACTTCATTCAATTGAAAAGAATGTGCCTAATGACTACAACATCAGAAGTATTCACAATCTATCTTCATTAATGGGAATAGTTGCACTTGATTGATTACTGTAATTCAAAAATGTTTCCTGTTGATTAGAGCTGAAGCTTAATCAAAACATCATTTTTTTTTACACATCAATCTATTCAGCTTGAATCACAATTAAATTTATACTGAAAACAAGTTGGTTTAATAAATAATTCAAACACAACCAAAAGAAAGGTAGGGTATGTTATCACTGTCGTCTTATATTCAGGCCAATACAGCGGTACTGCTGGAGCCACATTGGGGGGGTATTTCTCAGTGTAACAGAGGCTGAGGGCTGGAATTGGGGCTGGTCTAGGATCAGGGCAGGGTTATGCTGGGAGGTGCTGTGAGGTGACAGGCTTGGGTTGGAGACTAACCTTTCTTCCGGAGTCCTTGCTGCCACACTCCCCTTTATCGTACCACCATTTGTTTTTCAGTTTGTCTAAGACGGCTTGCTCATTGAGTTTCAACACCGCTAGGTTTACTGGGATTCTTCCAACCATAAGGAAATAACATAAATAACATATTATACCATGTTATTTTATGTTATTAATTCAGAAACACAGAGCAGCAAATACATACACACATTAAATGCTTGGGCTTTAGAAAAAAAAACAAACATCCACCCACAACCACACACACACACACACACACATACATACATGTAGCATAAACATAATTAAAAACATCAGAGTCAAAGTGATATGCATTAATACTCCATCTAGCTTGGTTAGCTTGCTCCCTAAGGCAGTAGATGTGTATTACCATATCACTTTGGGTAACCGGCACACTGCTTATCCTCACTCATGCAATGATGTTGTGTCTTTTGTTGAAATAGGATGTGAACAAGGCCAAATTTGACAACGACAGCAGAGAAAACCCCACAGACTGGATGCACACAGTCTCACAATGTCGCCGAGCATGAGGGAGCTCTGCTGGGTTCATACTGATGAGATTTATTTTTGTATTGTTTGACCTGATCTCATTCAGAGATCAGGTGTCACTGGAGCAGTATAGTGCAGCATGGGCCTGCCGGTTACCCGCCTCCCTGCCCCGCCACCACTCCAAATGTTGGTGGTGTTACCCGCAGGGTTTATCAAACTGGCTCTGACCTTGGAGTCCCCGCCCCCGCTGCCGCACTCTCCCTTGTCGTACCACCACTTGTTTTTCAATTTGTCCAAGAGGCCCTGCTCGTTCAGTTTTAACACTGCCAGGTTTACTGGGTTTCTTGAAAATAATATAAAATGATAGCCATTAGGAAACACTCTATGGGACAGATATAAAGAGATTGGTAGAGTATGGTGGTGGTGATTATGACAACATTGACTTTTTATTAGAAACTCCTGCATAAAGCTACTGAATATGAAGCAGGAGTGCTGGCTTTGGATGCACGTGTTAGTAGTATAAGCTGCAATGGACTGGAGCGCCCATACAGTAGTAGAGACAGGTTTTACCAAGCAGGGGCCTCAGAGAGAGGCAGAGCAGACACTGTAAATGAAGAAGAAGCTTTGGGTGTGGAAGTCTGTCTACAGATGGTAACTTCCTTTCGGCTGCACCAGCATAGAAATTGCTATGGTACCAAAGTTATCAATATTCAACCCATATAGAAGCCCATGTCGATTAACAAATGTTGACAAATGTGGACAGAGGCTTCCACTGTTTTAACTGCCAGGTCCACTGATCTTAAACAGCCTGAAAATAAATTCTGTGACCAACTACAGACAGAGTCCTGGACTCATTCAAAGCAGCTCCCATCGTGTTGCTTTCTCTCTCTCTGTTGAGTGTGTGTGTGTATTTCCTATAGCTGACAAAGCCGTGGACAAAGACTCTCTCCATCTGCAAAATCACAGAAAGGCCAAATCTGCAATCAGAATTTGCATAAAAGAAGTAAAGATTACAGCCTTTGCCAGATTGTCTTTTTACTCAAATCAGTGCCAATTCTTCTGCACAGCAACAATTTGGTTTAGTGATATTCTGCCTTTCTTGCCAGCAGACACAGACGAGTCTTTATCCCCAGCCTCGAGTGCACAACACAGCTGTAGGGAACACAGGTTTCCTCGGGGGCTGGTAAAACCTCAGAATTCTTTCTCAGCCCAGCAAACTCAGACAAAAAGAAAGAAGTCAAAGTGTGTGGACATGGATGGTCTGAAGACAGGCGGGTCATCGGTTAGTTGGTTGTTAGTGAGATGGAGTCGGGCAAACATGGGGGTGGCTGAATACTGTATGTGTAAGAAATGAAGGGGAGGGGGGTTAAAAATGATATCTACTAATCAGAAAGATCTTTGATGACGTTCCTGTAAAATAAAGAGTTACGTCATTTAGATGTTGTTGTTTTCAAAGTGCTACTGTTAATCAGACCTGCAATGCAATCACAGTAATTTCATTTGGTATCAGCATTCAGTATTGATCAGTTATAATCAGATTTAAGTTAGACAGTAAGACAAAAAAAACTGACCAGTGCATCATATTCATATGACCATCACAATGCATTGCAGGTATCATTGAAGTCAACTCTTTGAATTCATAGGTCATTCACTTACGTCCTTTGCTGAATAGCACAATTTTTTTTATCTTAAACTATAAAAAAAAATATAATCAAACTTTCAAACTTTAATAGTGCCTATCCAATTGTGAAAGTTCGTTATCTGTTAATGAAAACTCAGTATCAGACATCTGTGAATGACCACAGCGGCAACCTGACAATAACACACATCACTGGGCTAATAATTAACACAAAGAGAGGGAGATAATGGGGGCCATCCTCGGCAGTTCAAAGCTGCATCCCACCGCTACGTTGTAGGTCCGGGCCAATCGGACTACATGACTCGGGAGCAGATTAATTTCAGCATTTGTCTTATCGCTAATGCAGCACTTACTTGATGAATGGAATCTAATTTGTATGAAATTGTATAAAGGAGCGCCCGACTAAAGCTTAGGAAACATTTCTAGTCAGCATTCTGACCTCTGGCTGTCAACCAAGGTGGAACCAGGAATGAATCCTCGGTGAGTTTGAATGAAATCTTCCCATATGGCTCCTTTCATTAAAATGAATGAGGCCTATTAGAGATAGATTAAAAGCTTCAGATGCCACCAGCTTCTGCACTCTCTCTGTAGTTACAGGAGAAATATAAATGGGAAGTTGGTTAAGGTGTTAATGTAATATGAAATGACAGCTGCTGCTCTTGGACATCGATGGCAGAAGTACATCCAGAATTAATTATCATTCATTACATCAATTATCACATCAAATGTGGCAAATATGAAATCAACTCTACTGATGTCACATCCAAGGTGTGAGCCCTGGCTTGAGTGGGAAAGTAGCCATATGGGATGTTATTCTTTATTCTTCTCACCCTGCTGATTAGTTATATTTTGCATCTGTGTCTCTGTAGGTTTGAGGTAGTGGTTCAGCTTCAAATCACATTATGCAATCCCAAATTAAAAGAGTGTAGGGATGGGTCATCTCATTTTTCTACTTTACACTTCTGCCAGTGCTCACAGGTCAACTGTCAAGAGGCAAACTGGATACATACATGAGGTACAAAGATGGCTGTCAGTGGTAAAAAAAAATGCACTGACTGTGATGTGTGTAAACACAAAACAAAATATGAAAGTTCAAAAAGTAATGGGAGACCTAACCTAAATCTGATTAAAATGAATAAAACGTTTCTGTGCATAAAGAACAGAATTTGTTTATGTCATTAAAGAAGATGATCGAACAAAACAAAAGCATGCTGTCTCAGAAACTCTTTGCAGACAAATAAACAGGTGAAATGATGATGATGCTCCAATAAAAGCCCCTAAAGACTTTTATCCAGCTGCGCTGCAGTGGCAGGCCTTTACCTGAGATGGGAGCCCTTAGGCGTGGCGATTCCATAACCTTTGGAGTCCAGGTTCCCTCCCACCTTCATGGTGTCACAGGGTTTCCTCTGCTCTATGTACTCATTCATAGTAGACTCCAGCAGGTAGGCATACTTGCCCTTGGACTTCCTGACTCTCATTACACCCTCATCCGTCGTTTTGACAAACACGGACGGGTCGGCTGCCTTCATGTAGGACCACATCTTCTCAAACACGGCGATTTTTGACCTCTGACAGACAATGATAATGAGAAAAAGATGGAAGAACAGTTTAGATGTTCTGTATCTTACGTACAAGTTACAGTTGCCATTTTTTTCAGTTCTGTGGTTCTTTGAAACTCAAATTTTAAATATTTTTGTTCTTCCTGATACCTGGTGATGTCACTGGTTTTTGGAAGAACCAATTTACGAGGCATCTACTTTGCTGCTCTAACTGGATGACTTTTGTTTTAGAGAACAAAAAAATGGCATTTTCTAATTTCAGTGGAGGTTCTCCAAAAGAATACTTCTGACAATGTATACAGCAAAGAAAGACTGAGATTCCATCTACAAACTGAGATGCTGCGAGCAACAATTGTTAGAAAAAAAATGTGTGAACATTATTTCCTCACCCTGAAGAACTCTTTGGTGGAGCCGGCATCCAGTGTTCCATAGGCAATCTCTGTCTGCTTGGCCAAATCCTCAGCGCTCTCTATAGGTGACACCATCCTCTCCACAGTCAGGAAAGCAGCCAAGTTGGCAGTATACGATGAAATGATGATGAGGGTGAAGAACCACCAGACGCCTCCAACAATGCGCCCAGACAGGGAGCTAAAAACAGCAGGACAGAATGTTGTCAGGTTAGCGGAAAATAGATTTGCAGTCAACTGCATCCTAATGTAGCCACTCGGAAAAACCAATATCATCAGTCTTTTTCTTCATGATCAATCAAGACGAGCAATCTAAAAGCCCTGCCATGTTCACACTATCCAAATGACCTATATTGCATCACACTCGGTTTCTGCACTCACACGCTCATCGTCCCACCAAGCTTGGAGAGCTTAGCCCAGTCTGCTGAGGAAAGATAACCCGTTCCACAAAGGCCCACTCAGCTTCCTGCCTGTCAAATTAATCTCCACTTCAAGATAGTTGTCAATATGTTATATGCAACCACGTCCGCTAATTGTTGGGGATTAATGGGCAGAAGAGAACACTTAGCCAATGCTGTAATTGCACTTTCAAAACAGATAAACAAATAAATAAACAAAACAACCCCACCACCCAAGTCAAATCCTCGTCTTTCCTCTTTTTACGTCTCTTTCCTTCAACAGAAAGCCAGCTTGAACAGCAACAGCAGAAAATCATGTTGCGTTACACATCGGTCCCCGACAAGCGCTGAGGCATAGAGTGGCGAAGCTTACGCAATGAAAATGACACAAATCTGAAACAAAAAAGGCTTTCATGATTCACCTTTGTACCGTCAAGCCAAATGGAGCGTGAACATGAAGGCGAGATTAAGTATGGGGGGGGGGGGAAAGAGAGAGAGAGAGAGAGAGAGAGAAGCTAAAACATAATCATTTAAGATGCTTTTGAGATGACGGGAGGATGATGAAAGAGCAGCCACGGAACGAGCGGAGAGCAAACACAGAAGCCTTTGAAAATCAGTCGGGAGAATGCGGAGCTGTCTGCAGAGAGTGAGTGTGTGTTTTGACTTGTTCACTGATCACTGCTCAAATTGGTACGGTTAGAGCTTTCACTGCAACAGAAAGTAAGCAACATGCATTTTCTTTGAATATTTAGTATTGCGGCAAAAGCACTCACAAACTAGGGACAGGAACCCCCTGCATCATTTCAGCCTTGGACAGTCGGATCAAAACAGACTGCATCAGTCCATTTAAACAGAAAGCAAACAGCACTAAAAACATCAGCTTAATTTTGGGGAGCATGTAGTCTGAGTGTCAAGCTAGACAGGTGAATATGGTGGGTGCTGGAGGAGCTCAAACTCACATTAAAGGATTCTGTGAACTTGTGGGCGGGAGCATAATCCAGGTTTTGTCAGCTTCTCACACTGAAGCTTCAAGAGATCAGTGTAATATGCCCCGGTAAAAGTGTGACCATTTTCCTAATGGTCTATGGCCTTGCCTCCAGATGTCACAGATTTGGCTTTCTCGAGTGCTGGAGTTTGTTTTGTCTCATCCATAGCTACAGGTTGGTGGAGAAATCTCTTAGATGTACCCCAAAAATATCCCTGGACAGCTGTATCTGCTCCACACCACGGGTCTTTGGAGTTTTTTGCGGATGACCGCAAGCATGCGTTCCTGGGAGACACTCAGCTCTGTGGCGATGTGCTGATTTGTTATTTAATGAGCTGTCAAAATCATGTCATGGATCTTGTTAATGCTCTCATGTGTGGTGACAGTGACTGGCCTTCCAGGACGGGGGTCATCTTCCAGGCTCTCTCTGTCTCATTTCAAATCAGCAGCCCACTTCTTCACCATGCTTTTAGATGAGGACTCGTGTTACCATGTTAGATTGTGAGGACTGAGGTAGCAGATGACACAGAGGCTGATTTCTTCCAGCAGTGCTGACTTGTACTTATAAGTTACTTAAAACAGAAATGCCACAAAAAAACATAATCACTCAGAGAGTTGGAGCTACACAAGCATGTAAAGAGAAATGTATAATTGATCTCCTTTTACATGAGAACACAAAATTTAATATGAGTATGAATATGTTAAAAGGTCAAAAGGTCATTTAATATTCAGTTTGTTTTCAAATAAGTGCTTGAATGTTAGAACTACATTTGTAAATAGTAATTTGCCAGGATCCACACCTTGCAATAAGCTATCATCTGATAATATATAGTGCTGCTCAATTTACTTCTTAATTCCTCAACAGTCATCGTGCCGTAAGAAGAGGAAGTTCTGTGAAAAACACCTAAGAACAGAGAAGGGATTTAGGGAAAAGAGAGCAGGAGTGTGTTGTGTTCAGCTGAAACAGTGATACAAGTGGGGGAGAGATGGGGACAGAGGGAAAGAATGGCACAGATGAAAAGTAATCTGGATAGTACCGGAGGCAGACAAACTCCTTCGCTTTGACTGCTTCTAGCCTCCAGAGATGGCAGTAAACAGCTGTCTAATCCATCCCCTTCGGTCGCCCTTTTTTGTTCGCCTGCCTTTCTCTCCCTATCTTCTGCTCCTCTCTCGTTTCTCTCTCTCTCTCTCTTTTTTTTTCTTCCTCTCCATCTGCCCCATGTCTCCGCTGTGCCTGTCTCTTCATGTGCTGGGGGGGCTGACAGGGGTTTGTTTTGGGCCAAGACAACAATAGCCTACACCTTGGCACAGACACATTCAAGTATGCATGCACACACACACACACACACACACACACAGATATACATACGCTGCCTTCCTGATGACAGCGTGCAGGAGAACAACGGGGTCACCATTTGCAGTGTGACTGGGACGAGCAGAAAGGGGACTATGTGTGTGTGGGTGTGTGTTGGGTCTCCTGCAGCAGTCCTCCTCCCTAGTTGAGCAGAGCGACTAGCAAACACAGACCTGTTTGTCTCTGTTTGTTTCCTTTTGAACTGCTTTCCTTTGAGCTTCCTTTTCCGCTCCTCATACATTATTGCACAGCAGCCAACATTGGTGCCTCGGTAAAACATTAACTAAGCTGTCTGATTACAGTAAAGGAAATCTTCCAAGTAGCACTGTAATTTCATAGTCTTGTTAAGGCGATGATTAATCAATTATTCACCCTGCCTCTTTTATCGCATTGCATAGAGGAGAAGGAACGTTAATGGGAGCAGCAATAGCACCGGCAGTGAGAGGAAAACAATACAACTAGGTCTGCATATCATTAGGCTTTAATGATGAATGAAATGGTAAGGTGACAGGCATGAATTGCATTTTGCTGTTTAGTAATTTTGTCACATAATTACTAATTAAAACCTTAATGTAAAGTCTACCCTATATCTGGCTTACTGTTTTCAAATCTCTCAGGTATTTCAACATTTTGCCTTTAATGAATTCTGCATCTTTAAAGTAGTGTGGGAGTCACATAAAATGAAGAGACAGAGTGAAGGATGCTATCGGCCACTGCACAGGATTCAAACCAGGAAGGCTGCCATTACACGGCTTCTCAAGGCACTCCAAGACCCTCTGAGTAACGAGCTCCAACACAGAACCTGCTTTTTTTACAACACTTTTTCATCATGTGAGAGATGTCTGTGTTTGTGCTTCTGTCTGTGCTCTTCTTTCACTCATTCAAAGTCCGAAGATGAGGAGCTAAATCAAATGAGAGATGAAACTTGAAGGATTAAGGCAGAGAGACAACAGGCTGTTCACAAGTGGCAATCTATGGGATAAATGCAGAAGTGCTGAAAATTGCAGCTCCTTGTGCAGCCACTCTTGAAGCATAGACCTCCGTGTTAGAGCTTCAGAACAGAAATAAACATGTTTACAGCGTCACGGCATCACTGTGCACGGTGTTGGAAGTTTTATATGGCTCGCTCATTTGTATATCAAAGGTTACAGTTACACATACTCAATGACATGATCACGTTGAATGACAGGATCAAGCTGCTAAACTTCAAAGTTTCACACCTTCTAATCCAAAATAAACACCTAAGTGTCATTTCGTTTTGTTCTTACAGAAACATTGATCACTTGCTGCAAAATAAGACTAAGATTTCTTTTGTCCCACATGGACATTATGACAAGCAACACACACTGCACCATCTCAGATCCAGAGCTCTGATCCTTTGCTATATGATTTCTACCCACAGCTCCATGGGAATCTGCTATAGCACTAAACTCTCATTAGAATTCCCCTGGCTGGCCTCCTCTTTTCGATATGGTAATTAGTGATGACTAATGACTTTAGCAAGTGTAAAAAATGAGGCAGTAATGGCCACATTACAATGGATTAGGAATTACAGAGGTTTAAATGAGAAAGAAAATGGTCTCTAATTATGGTGTGATTCTAAGACAAATCAGGGATGGAAAAGGACTTTTCTCCTGCACTCTTCGGTTTTTCCTTAAAAATCAGTAAGACAGCTGTATGTTCCTAATGACTGGGCAGAGCCACTCCCCATGTGTCTGGATACTCCTCTTAGATGTATACTGTATGAGACAGATGTAACAAATCCTAAGAGCAGCCTACAGATACAGCTGACACAGACAGAGGTATCCCCATGCAATAAACACTTCATTGTGACAGGAGAATCTTATGTGTCAGGGAGTTCAGCGTGCTGCTGACTAATCAGCCCCTGCTGTGGTGAATTGGAGGAAATGTCCTTCACAAACACAACTCAATGGATGTGAAAATGATGACAGGGATATGAATACAAAAAAATATTACACAATGTATTTATATTTAGACTGCATCAGACAGCATTCCCCTATGAATGTATTTCCTTCAAAATAAAAGTCCAAAATATCATGTGAAATAGGCTGCATTCCATTGGGCCCTCTCTCTTGTTGACTTAACATTATATCACAGGGCGTTTGTTAATTAGCATTTCCTCGACTGCCTCAGCTGCTTGTAAAATTTAGGAGTTGATAAAAGTTTTATTAAGCTTTTGATTCCCCAAAGTGTCCTCAGCAAAAAAAACTGTTAAGGCCAAGGCTGTTAAAACCATGCATGATAAACGGTGCATGTCAGGATAATTAACCAGAATAAAGTATTTATGAACATGATTACCTTTCTTTATGTAATTCTGCCTCCATATAGGTCACTGTGGTTCCTGAAACCACATGCAAAAGGCTGAACTAAGCTCAGCGCAGGCACAGCAAATTGGCTTATTGGTTTGATGTACAGCACATGCTGCTTTTAGTGTATGCTAAGCTGCAGAAAACAACAGACACTCTTTGCACATCTGATGCTTTTAGTGTTTTATTTTACCACTTGATTCTGTCTGGATATTGCTAAACGAGGCTCTGGGGGGGATGAGAACACGCTACAGCCAATTATTGCTTTTAAGTCACAGATTTTCTTTTGCTTTTGTTTTGATGGTCTCTCAATAGTTAGACTGCATTATTTTAGAGCACTTTCATCTCCGAGGCCAATCTAACATGCAAGCTTAAAGCATGGAGTAAAAGAAAAGAAAAAAAGGGACATGATGTGTGTACTGACTGATATCATGGCTGCTGTCCTAGCCTCATGTAACCTGAGATAAGTCAGTGCTGGCAATCTGTGAGAGTGCTTGCTATGCGCCCACACACATACGCAAACCCTCTTAGTCACTTTAGCAAAAAAAAAAAAACAAATACAAAAAAAACGGATTCCAAATGCAGATATCAATCAATAGTGTCAAAGCATGTTTAAACTGACATTTAGTGCATTAATCCTGTCTGTGTAGTAACGCAAAGAGATGTCATGCATGAGCCGTCAATGTGTAGTTTGTCAGACACCAAATGTGAAGCTGCATTGCTCTGAAAAAAAATTAAAATTTGTGTCTCTTTATGGGTTGCCATGGCAGCACACTGCACTCCAAACAGTACAGCTGAGATGAGAGAGACTTTAGTCATCTCACTCCTCCTCCTCCTCCTCCTCCTCCTCCTCTCTCTGCCTCTTTCACTCTCTATAAGGGCATCCACACCTATAGTAGGTTAGGATTGCTGTTACAGAGCGAAAACTCCCATTAGGCCTCTTTTCAGCTCACAGCAGACAGAGGTCTGACTGATAAGCCACTACTGAACATCACATCTTTCCAGTCAAACTGCTGGTCCAGGTAGATTTCCCATGTGGCCTTGGGATTTGGTGTATAATTCATGGCTGCAGAAAAGATATCATATACAGGCACAGCTTGATTACAGCGAAAATCATCTCTGCATCTGGAAACATGTGTGTGCCTCAGAGTGGCTGATGGGACAGCGTTTGCCTCTGAGGGGATGGCGTCTTTGTCTGCGTACAAAGTCTGATACCCCAGATCCTGCGGGAGTGTGTGTGTGTGTCTCAATCGTTTCTGAGTGTGCATGCATATATGATCAAAAGTTGCCTTCATGCGATCTCCAGATAAATAAAACATAAGTTTGCCGTGAACTAAACTGAACCATCTAATTAATGAATAAATCATCCCCTCTAACCATATTTCCCCAACTGCTTGCTAACTCCTCAATTATGTAACTCAGTAGTGTGTAACATAATCTAATTTCTTGTAGTTTGTCATAGCAACAACAATGCAGCGGGATGTCTAACTCATCTGTCCGCAGGATCGATCATTACTTTGATCACAACACTTGGATCCTCCCTGAGAGGGCTTGGTTTCCCCAAGTAGGGAAACATCTGCAACACAACAAGGTAAAAAAACAACATTCACACACACTGCATCAACAAGTAAAAATGACTAAAAATAGGCAGAATCTACACTTCCTTACTAAACTGTTCTTTTCCTCTTTGTCCAAGCCCCTTGCACATACAGAATATGAAGCATTGCTGGCTTCATCAGTTATTTTGTGAGTGAAATGTAGGTCACTAATGTTCTTTATTCCATCACGAAGAAAGATGCAGTGTGTGTCCGATACATGCCTGTGAAGTTGGAAGGTGTTCCACATGTCTCAGATTAACTAGGTTTGCTCTTGCAGTAGAAAGAATACTTCCATCGGATTGTTTTCAAGTCAGATTCCTGTAAATTATGTCTTTAATCTGCTAATTGATAAATTTGTGCTCAAAAAAGTTAGCTAATGCTAGCAGAAGCTAGTTAACACAATCATAGGGAATGATAACACACATCTACGATACACGATATACATCTACGGTACAGTATCTGTATGTATTATGTTTTCACATAAGAAGTCATCATAAAATATGTAATGTAGAAAAAGCAAAGCAAGGATTCCTCAAATAACCTAAATATATGTACATGGAGGCACCAATGTTTTTGCCCTCTCCTGTTTAGCACCGCAAAAAAAAAAGCTGTAACTGTGTGACAAAAAACTCCGACCTAGAAATAGTGACCCTCCCCGGGTTACCATAATACACCACATACACGATCCATTATTGAACGATTCTGACCGCCAGGCTGAGAAATTGCTGCTGTGGCAGGCAGGGTGTGAGTGACAGAGCTGATTTATTTCAGTCTACAATCATGTAACAGGAGCAACACAGGCGCTGAGGAGCGGAGACAACTCCACAGGTTCATGCACTTCAGACACACACACCTGCACACACACACCTGCGCACAAACACACCTGCGCACACATCAGACACAGACATCTCAAAACACATTTAGCAGAGAAGCATCCTGAACCCGCAACATTTTCCTCAAGTTCTTTTTCCACTTTGGTGCTCCCACTTGGCAAGGTTCATAAGGAAAATGTTTGCCAGGGCATGCAGGATGCACACTATATGTTGGACCACATCCAACATGCTACATAGTGTAATGCCTTTGCAGTGTTTCATAATGATCACTTACCCTGTTTTACTGTATCTGCTTCAGATACATTGCTTTGGCTTTTGCAATATCTAAATGAAATAGTTGCAAAAAAACATTACATTTTTTTTAAATATTGCCCATTTTTTTGAAATCTGAGCTCAAACTAAAAAAAACAAACATCTGAACATGCTTTAGAAACTGTACAGCTGTGATCAAATATTCTCATTCTGACTACTGGAGTAAAAAGCCAAACAAAGCATCGTATTACTGATAAAGAAAGATAAATCAGTTTCTGTTTTTCCGAACAGAGGGGGGTAGGGGGGTGGGGGGGGTTTCGCAGATGAAACACAAAGCATCAGTGAAACCACGAGATGAGAGGAGAAGCAGCTACACATGATAAATTCTTAACCAAAAGGAAAGATTGTGAGAGACCTCTAAAGCAAAGAGAGATGAGACGGTATGGGTGCAGGAAAAGGTGATGGGAGAGGAGGTAAATGGAGAATAGATGGACGAATGGAGGGGTGTTTATGTGTGTGTGTGTTTGTTGGGGTCACTCTCAGAATCCACCTGTCTGCAGAGATAAACGCAGGGACGACCCAACAGCACAGACTGGGGCTTATGGGAGGGCCTGACTGACAGTGCTGACATTTAGAAAGAGCACAGTAAACAAGGTCTCACAGAGAATAAATAGCAGTGAGAGCGCTGCGGCTAACACACACACACACACACACACAATGACGTACTGTACACATTCATGCATCACATCAGGAGATGAATACAAGCATGTATACACATACACCATAAACACTGACACTCAAAACGGGGGATTTTAGACAGATACAGAGAGATACTGTTAGGCAGCAGACAAAGAAAACTGCAATTTGTTCTGCTTTTAACACAACCACACACACACAGACACACACAGACAAGCAGCAGGGAAATTAAACACGCCCACTGATTAATCCAGGAAAGAGAGCATCATCAGTGTTGTTCCTTGGCCTTTTGTCTGATTAAATGGAGAACCACAAGAAGTGAAGTACTTCAGGCCGCATGCTTCAGAGCTGAATGCTCCTCCAGAACATTCTGTTTTCACCTACTAGTGATAAAGGTGAAGTGAAATCTACGAGTATCTGCTATTAAATGTCAGCTATTTCAGGAGCAAAATGTCTTTTGCATGTTTCTGTTATCTAATATTTAGGAAATAAAAGCAGTAGAAGAGCACAAGGCTGAATTATGCAAATATGATATAAACTGTTACCTAAGAGACCAGCATGAAACAGAGCAGGAATCTGTCAATTAGTGCCATTCAGGATTCAAACGCTTTATTGAAAGACAGTACGCTGACAGGTTTATTTTAATTATATATGAATTAAATCGGACAATTGGTTTAGTAATAATGATGTCTAATTACTATAAAATGTTTATTTATTGATGTCATTAAGCTCTGTTCTTACATATACTGTAGTTTAGCTTAGCATGCACACACTACATAACTAGCTGGGCTTGTTGTTAGCTTGGGTAGCTTGGGCATACTAATTTTAAAGGACACTTAACGTCTTAACGTTTTCAAAATGTATATTTTTAAGCTAAAATGATCTTTGCTGCTAGTACTTATTTAATGTTGCAGCTTGTGTGGCCTATTTAGTTTAATGCTGCTACATTTTATTTTTTTTGTTAACACTTTAAACTACGTCATCAAGCCCAATTACATACTTGGAAATGGGTTAAAACAACGTGTATAAATAGGCAGACAGATAATGAGCACACATAAACAAGCACAAAAATATTATGGTAAAAGCATTTTTGGAAAACTCCCAAATTCAATGGTACTCGTGTGTGAAACCCTGTGTTATGTTAGGAGTAAGCTGCGATTGCTTTTATCTGACAAAACACGTCCTTTTAAATCCTGCAGAGGAACTCATAATGCTTTAGGAGATACATCAACATGCACCTCCGTGTGTGAACACTTGCTGTGCTAACTAGAGCAACTAGGTCACCCAAATTTTCAAGGGGAAGATGTTTCCTTCAGGGCGGTATTCAGTGGGGTGAAACATTCACTGTGTTGGTTTTCAAGACACCAAGCAGACACCCTGCTGTTCACTACGCCGGGTACTGCTCCACTCTCTAAACGACACATGGTGGCTTTTAGATTCTTTTTTTTTTATTGTCATGATTCCCAAGAAGGTTGTACAAAGATGCAAATATGGGCAGAGTCACCTTGAAAGAACACTGTGAGACAAAGAAAGATGTTTAACTCAACTCCTCGGAGGATAAGAGCCGCTAACCTCATTGGCAACGCCGAGAAAACTCTGTGGCACCCAAAACCAGTTTCAAGGTGAACATAGAAATGTCAACAATCTGCATAATTTAAAAAGATATCACCCTTTTTTTTCAGTGCTATCTGAATTTTAGGCCAGCGATTATGATAAAGATATAATACACCATTAAAATGGTTAATTTCTTTACGGTAAGAGGCATCAACTGAATGTGCCGCAAGCACAGGAGTGATCTGTTTTTCTTGTCTAGTCCCGGTCAGTGACAGGTCTTGCATCATCCAAGACCGCTTTCCCCCTAGGCAAACAAAATGCAAATACTGTACAAATATTCATGAACCCATGCGGTCAAACACACATACACTGACAAACACACACACACACAGAAAGCAGAATTCAAATGGAAGGGACAAAATCTGAGGAAGCATGGTGACATTCTCTCTCTCCCTGTGTGGCGTTCAAGGAAATCAATAGTTATTGCAGATGCATTTTCTGCCTGTATGAGAGGAATGCTTGGACAATAGGCTTCATCCTGCATCAAGCACAGCAGAGTCTCCAGGCAGAAAACAGTAAATGTCAGGTGAAGGCCCGTGGGAGGAGGGATTCAGTTTCTGCATCATGTACCGCTGAGCACCTATGTGGCCACACACACAGGCCTGTAGGTGCAGATATATTTTCCCCTTTTCATATTTGTCAGAGGTAAGACCAAATTGAAAATACATGTTGTAAATGTCACAAGATTCAATCCAAGATAAAAATGGAATGTTCCACGCAGCTATAATTTTTATCCACTCAGTCTGGTCTCATTTCTGTCCAGGAAACATCTGAGGAGTGTATTCACACTGACAAGTGTGGCAACATGCAGCACACTATAACAACCAGAGACATATAAGCGTTTATGACATGACAGCTCCACAAAAGTGGGGCTAAAACATCTGGATTGCCTTCTGGTGGCTGGCTGCTGTATAGGTAATAAACCTTCCTTTCCAGAGATGGTTTATGGCTAGTTCTAATCACGCTAATCTGAAGTCAATGTTCATTTTGTGGATACAGTTGTATAAAAATGAGTTATTGTTTGAATATAAAAGTAGGAAGTAATATCACAATCAACAGTGAATGCAGCAGTCAGGCTAGGCTAGTAGTTGAGGGAGCACACATAGTTGAGCACACCGCTCAACATGGAAGTATTCAAGTGCTGTCGTGGCACATAATGACGCTCCTTCACGTCTTGACCTCCACTGGTGTGCAGACTCTAGTTCCAATATGAGAGGAGGTATATCCACTTCACTAGTCCATGAGGTCCACCATATGAAGACAAACAACGTCCATGCTCACACATCATACATATTTATATAAAAAAAGACCTTAGTTTCTATGACAACATGCTTACAATTACCCGTTAAAGCAACAGCAACCACCACTCTATCTGTACAGGAAGTATTCCAAGACATTTTGGGCATACATAAACTTAGACTGTGAAGATTGTGGGATGCCCTCCCCTCTCTTAGGGACATTTATACTTCCCGCTGCCTCAGTAAGGCCAAAAACATCACTAAGGACAAATCACATGCTGGTTTCCACATGTTACCGGTATATCAAAGTCAGAAGAAATAGAGTTAAGTTTCTTCCCCAAAGCCATGACATTTCTGAACTCACTCTATATTATTTTAGATTTTACCAATTCATTGGCTCCTGGTGCATATCCACAGTGATTTTAAAATTCATTTGTTTTTAAATGTCTCCATGGCCTCGTCCCACAGTATCTGTCCAACCTGCTTCAGGTGTACGCTCCCTCAGGTCGGCAGATCTGTCTCTTTTAGTTGTTCCTAAGACAAAGAGGAAACTGAGAGGTCATCGTGCTTTTTCAGTCACTGCCCCAAGACTATGGAACAAGTAGCCTTTGCACATCAGGCAGGCTGACTGTCTTAAAAAAACACATTTTTTCCTCTTTGGCTTTTAAGTCAGTTTGAGATGTTGGCTGTTAATGTTACATTGTTTTTACGTTGTTTTACATTTTTATGTGTTTTATATGTACTCATACAGGTGTACAGCACTTTGGTCAACAAGGTTGTTTTTAAAATGCTTTATAAATAAGGTTGTGTTAAGTTGAGTTTAATTTTCCTGAATGCCGCTCCTCCTCCTATCGAAGTTATTAACATGACAATAAAGATCCTCTTCTTCTTCTTACTGTATGTATACCCTAATGTTTAAGGAGACAGGAAGCACTGTCCGCATATGACCTAACCCATCTAAGTTGGTTCAGAGCTCACACTGATAATACCGAGATTAACTCTCATCTCCTCCTGCTAGTCCCTCTGGAAAGCTCAGAAAGTCGACCTCAGTGCCTCTAATTTCAGACACTTAATGAGATTTTTAATTGGTGACCTTTTGAGAATGGTTTCATACCACAGCTCATGAGAACACTTAAGGGGAACCAGCACATACCACTCAATAGTAGGATCCCTCATTACAGTCTTTCAGGAGTCTGATATTTACCCACAAATCAATAGCACCGATCACCACAGGGATGCAGATTGACGGACACTGACAAACGCTCTGATAGATTTTGGTTTGAAGTCTTTTACATGTTGGAATGAAGCAACAAAGCAATGAGTTTTTAAACTCCTGTGAGTTCATGGCATGTTTATAGCACCATAAGCAGAACAAAAACACAGCAGTGTGCAACATGACCACATCATAAACTCCCTCTGCTGCTCTTCATCAAACTTTTAGAATTGCATTCTGTGACGGGCAACAAACAAAATCTCAACAAACAAAGCCCAGCTGAGTTGAATAAAAAAAGCAAGGACAGCACGATGAAAGTAAGTGTTGGTGTGGCAGGCAGAAATATAAAGTACGTAGGTGGCGCACTCTCTCTTTGTGCATCAACAAAGAAAAGCTCAAAGCATAAAAAATCATTGTCTTACCGTGGGGAGATGTCACAGCCCTGCTGCATGAAGGCGCCAAGGGAAAACCAAAGGGAATTGAAAATGCCAAACTCATTGGTCTGCTCTGGGCTCTGCTGGTTGGTGTTCTGCTGCGCCGGCGTCTGACCCTGCTGCACCCCGTTGGAGGCCGCTGCTTGAGTGGGTGTCTGAGGCTCAGCCCCCTCCTCGTAGTCCTCGGCGTGCCACTCGTAAGGGCTGAATCGGCTGACGAGGAAGAGGACAACGCTGACGCCAATGTAGGCAAACACAATGCACATCCAGATCTCATAAGCCAGTGGGTCCAGAAAGGAAAACACGCCCGGTTTGGATTTGGTGGGCTTCTTGATCATGATGGAGATACCAAGGGACATGAAGGGCTTGGAGAAGTCGATCACTTCTTCACGGACCAGGGTGATGGTGAGCGGGGCCACGGCCACGTCTGCTTTCTGAGGACAGACACGGGATTTCTATTTATGAGCTTTGAATGGGGAATAAATCTAGAAAGAATCCCTTTTGACTTACCCCATACACCAGCTCTCCAACCATGCCATTCCACATCTTGGTGTCGGGATCTCTGGCTCCGTATTTGCCATCTGAGACGATCTTCAGTTTATACTGGTAGCCCACATGCTTGGCTATCTCTGCAGCCAGCTCAACAATGTAGCCCTCGTACTTATCATTCCCCACAAGCTGCTCATGGTTCTTCTTCAGCATCACATATGGAGACTCCTGTTGAATGTAGAAGCACCGCCGTCATTCAGTTACAGCTCTTTAGGTGTTAAAAGTTCGAAAACATTTTGAATAAATTAAGCATATCCCCATCATTTCTCCATAATGACTGTGGCGACTGTAAGTAGATGACATTACTTTTACAACAAAACAGTTTTCTGAGATAATTAAGTCCGAGACAGCATTTATGGATGACGATAAAGTTTTAGCAGGTGTTTTTTTTATTGTAATAGAGAGCTTATAGACACATTTTGTACTCCAACACGATTCATTACACCTTTATATTGAGCTGAGGTCTTAAGAAAAAAAATACCGTCCAAATATAATTGTTGGTATGAAGGTTGAAAAGAAAAGATAATCATATGAAATTATTTAGTCTTTGTTCATGGAAGGTGTGGTGTATAATTCACACACAAAAGGTGCATGAGTATAATTATTATGACAGCAAAGCCACATTGAAAGGAGTGTTGATAACATGTGGCATGCTGCAAGGTAAGAGGCAGAGGGATTATTAATGCTGAGGAGAAATCTGATCTGAAATGAAGAAGATGTGAGTCAGTGTGTATGTGTGTAAGCCTGGCTGACCTGTGCTCCGGGGCCAGGCTGGCACTCTTGTTATACTGACATTTGTACATCTCACACTGATTGTCTGCTCTGGAAAATTACAGCTGACATGACACCTGGGGCACCGCTTTACTTACTTACCAGGAAAAAAAACAGATTTCATACATAATTCCAGTCATCTCAGTCTGAACTGTCCACCAGCACACAGGAAGGCCTAAATTCCCACTGGTTGTTATGTGTGACTGTTTTTTTTTTTTTAGCGGAGGCTTTGCTGAGCTGAGCAAATCCTGCCACCATGTTTCATCAGGGTCCACAGATGGATGGGGTTTGACTCTGTGTGTTACAGCTTTCTGCTCTTTATGGTTGAGGTGAAGGTAATCATTGTTACACATAACCTGAGGCCCACTAGTAGACAAATGGCACCCGAGGGAGACAGCGGGGGGAGAAAGCTCTGGCGTGCAGAAAATTCACAGGGTATGCTCCCGCAGTCACACACACGAGCATGTGCCCACACACACACACACACACACAAAGACACATGGCATAGCATACAGTCAGTCCAGTAGGACTCAGCCCCATTGACCTCCAGCAATTCTACTGAGATCCACTCAGCTGTGTTAATTACAATGCAGACACACACATCCATGTGCACAAGAGCATTTGTGTGCATGATAACATGCAACTCATGGAAAATGACAAAATAAAATATAATATAAAAGTTTTTCCTCATTAGTAAGCAACAGTTTATAACAAACTTCTAGCATTTTAAAATCTAAACCACGTATTTCCTATCATTGGTGTTTTAAGTCTAAAGCCAAAATGACAAACGGCTAAAGATACCAAATGTTCTAATAAACTAGTTCTGCTTCATTCCACCGGATCTCTGTGCCAAGTCTGTGCACACAGGCTTGGACAGCAGGGGTTGTCGTGAAGAACCCATATCTTCCCAATGGCAGAACAACACCCTCCCTCATGGAACAAATCAGTGAACACAAAAGTTATTAGGTGTAAAAAAAAAAAACTCCACTGCTGCTCACACCTTATCTCTTCACTGAGGTTCCAAGACAGAAAGCCAATTTATCTTCTTAGAAAAGAGGACACTGATAGGAGATTATGTCAGAGAGAGTTATTTTGGGACTTTTGCTCAGGAGACTGCAACTTTTGGGCTTAAGTAAGGATTTTCATGAGCTTTTTTAATGTGATGGACAATCGACTTCATGCTAAGTTTTGCATTTTATCTTTTTTTGTGCATTGAAAATGTTACCATAGCTTGGGAGTATTCATACATTATACAAAGCAGGGTTTTAAAACAGAGAGCAGTGCAATGTGTCCTGTTTGCTTGCCATTGCCACTGAACTAATTATCTATATCCTAAAAATGGCTTAAAGTTTGTCATGATACTGTTGTGTTTCCACCTGTTTTCAGCTGATGCTACAACATGAAAGCTTGCAAAGATTGGAGTCTGCCTGTCTTTTTATTTTCTATTATTTAACACTGTCTCTTTGCCTCCACCTCGTCTTATCAGCCATACAGTGAAATGCCTCTAAAGGGAAGTAGAAATCCTTTATCGCCATTGAGTCTAAAGGCTTAATGTAACAGCAGTAATAATATCAGCTATTGTTTTCCCCCCATGTATTTTATCAATACATTGACTGATACCAATGAAATCAGCTGGCACAGGTGAAAGCTGGAAATAAAAGGTATTCCCACTTGAAAAAAAAAAATTCCAGAAGTACCAAAGACATCAGTCTATAGACATGGGGTATTCTGTGAAATTACATTTTCGACAAGCTACAGACTCTTGAGAACATCCTGTACCTCCAGGGATATACTTACCATCTTTATTATCCTCCACTATATTTCAGCTAGCTATTGTCAGAGATACTTCTTTCTTTTGAGAAAAAGTCATGATAACCTGGCTGCCATGAGAGTTGATCAGATTCAATCTTTTCTCTCCTCTCAAGCTAGCGACCTCACAGCACCTCTATCTGTGTATGTAGGCCAGGGCTCTTAATACAACCTCAACAAGTCATGGTGGTGACATCCGAGCCAAATAAAGAAGAGAGAAATGAAGGACACACTTCTGATGCATTTCATAACCCTAATGCTTGCAAACTAGACAGGCAATTGTGTAATTATACTTTTTTTCATTTTATTGTGTGAAGTAAGTCCTTATAAATAGAGTCTGAGCAGGCAACAGTCAGTCGGACTTAGCAGAACATTTTTGGCAAAGTAAAGGAAGTGATATAATCACAGATGTCTACTGAATTCTTTCAGGGGAGTAAACCTTTAGGAACTCTATCATAAAAGAAAATGAAAAATCTTACCCTGACTCTCTCTGTCTCACCTCCCCCTCCCCCCTAAAAATCTCTCCATCCCTCTGTTTGGTTACTCTGACTTACCAGGATAGTGGTGACTATGTAGGTTCTGTTCTGCAGTCCGTAAGTGTCGTTGCTGCCTCTCATGAAGCTGGCCGTGGTCACGTACTTCTCATCTTCATTCCAGTAGCCGACCTAAGAATTTGTTACAACGTAGGGCCTGTATTTATTGTATTCAACTCACAGCTTTGTCACATTTTATCTGACTTACTCTGGTTAGGTGGGTAGATCCTACTCTACATGACTTAAGTATATGAGACTAGATAAAAAAAACTGTCCCATTTTGGATTACTATTTTAGTATTTATCCAAAAGGCAATAACCATCTATGCATCTTTGCTGTCAGTGCATTTTATTGTAGTTCTCCTCACTATATGGCTTTTCTAAGGAACGCGGATTACTGGAAGCAAAACATATTTCCAGTTTCAGTTTGCATTTGTACACATTATTGTAGAGTTATAAATAATGCCTCTGGTTAGAGCTGTAGCCAGCGTAGAGGCACAGAAATATCTAACTTCATATCTCACATTATTGAGTATAGTATTCTAAAAACAAACAAAACACCAACTTTGGACTTCAGTCCTGTGTGAGGTTAAAAAAAGAGCAACAGGTCTATTAAAACAACAAGCTTGTGGGCACTTTCCTTGTGCAAGAATAAACATCGTAAACTGAAGCTTCAGGCTTACCTTCTTGGGTCCAGAGGGGTCCAGCTCCATGACACTAACAGTGTAGTTGGTTCTGCGACCTTTCTCATTGAATTGAATGTGACCAGTCAATCCATCTATACGGACCTGCAATTGAGTCACAGATATTGCATCAGTAATTTAGACGCTCCGACTCAGCTGGCAGATGGGTAAATAATGGCTCGTGTGAAGCATGATATCAACACAGACCGCGCTCTTCATGTTTGTAGCCATCGCATGTCACGGCTGCACGCAATGCACGTTAAGCATATCTTGCATGTGTTTGCGTAGCATTCATTTGTGTAAGTCCACAGTGCCTGGGTCCCTGCGGAGGTGAATGACAGACGGTGTGCGTGTATGTGTACAGTGCAGTATGTTTGTCTTGGCTGTGTGATGGAATTAATTGAGCGAACACGGCTTCAATCTCCAGTCTATCCGCAGGCAGATGGCTAGATTGACTCTGAGCAGGCCTCTGCACAGCCACTCTGCAGACAGAGCCTCGGGCTATGCACATACACGCACACAAACACACACAATTTTACATATGCCCTCACAGACACAGTGCATTCATTATGCCTCCACACACTTTACATGCTTGGACTTATCTACTGTTTTCTCTCTTTTTTTCAAACATAATTCTAAAAGTAACGAAAATAATTTTTCCTCAACAGACATGCACGCCTGTGTGAAAGTGTATGCACTGTATGTGTGTGTGTGTGTGTGTGTAAAGCAATGAAGTCTCACAGCCGGTCCACCATTTCCATTTGCATCAAATATTACGCATCTAAACTCAATTGCTGATGTCATATTCCATGACAATCACGTCTGAGAGTAATATTGCCTGCAGAGGTTTTGTTTACTAGCCATGATGTCACATTTGATACTGGAGAGCTCTCCTATGACTTAATGTGAACTTTACATGACAGAATGAGACCTAATTTGTTCAGCCAGCCCCAACTCAGGAGCTGTTAGCCAATGTGCCACTCAAGAATTTGTCCGTCTGTGTGTGTGTGTGGTTGGGTCTTTGTATGATCATGTGTGTGTGTGTTTCTGTGTGCACAGACCTGCTGCAAGGCTCTCTGGATGTCTATGCCTTGTCCCCAGGGAGCTGGTGGGTTGGCAAGACACTCTCCAGCGTTACCTCTGCGAGAGATATCTATCCTCTGTCTCCTTAAGTTCTGGAAGGCTGTGGACATGACTTTCACGCCGTCATATGTCAGAGCGCCGGTGTACTGCAAAGAGAGAAAAGATAATTAAAAAAAAAAAACTCAAGAGGGTTTAGTGTAGAAATGGAGGATTTACCGTTATAATAGGTTTGAAATTAGAATCAATCTCAGCTGTTTGGAGATTAGAGATCGATAATAATTCAACAGCACAAATCCCAGATATAAATCACCAAACTCTGATAAGACCTTTAATCAAAATCCCTTCATTAAACCGACGGACAGGGCAGAATAACAAACGTCCTGGCAGATGAAACCCCAACTCAAAACACAATATCAGGTAACTCTTTTCAAATTAAAATAGTCAAAAAAGTAAAGGAGTAATACTTTGAGTCCGGTCTTGGGCACTTTGGAGTCTTTATTATCGAACTCCATCCACTGCTGGACGACGCGGCTGACACTCGGCTCTGAGTTGTTGACCAGTTGGAATCCGGTGATGTTGGCGCCGCCTTTCCTCAGGTCTGTCAGGTCAATGTCCAAGAAACCCTGAGACAGAGCACAGAGGTCACAGAGACATACATTATACATCCATTTCTTATAAGGAATTTAGGACTGTGGACACTGAACCATAAAAGCCCACAAATCACACAAAACACTCATTCTCTTTGCTCCAAGATGGCATCTTTTATGCTCATAAGTGAGATATTTTGACCTCACTTTTGTACGACTGGCAGAGGCAGAACCACATTGTCTATCAAATTGATGCTTAAGCCTAAGAGATTTCCAGGTCATTGGTTCACACATGCTTTGTCTTGGCCACTTGTGAGCGAACATAGCGGAGTTATTTATGTTTAAAGAATTGGTGGCAGACTTGCAGCAAGGTCATGGTTGGTTAGTTAGTAACGGTCCAATGATGTTTCCCAGATGCACATTTTTAACATTCTACAGTGCCTGCAGCACATAAATCTGTTGTTTTTCCCAAAGGTTTCCAGTAGTCTAAACAAGAGATCCACCACAAAAATAAACTGTATCTGAATATGTAACTTACACTAATACTGCCAAAGATGAATCACACCAGTTTGCCAGAAACCTAAAATTTGCTTTTGCTAAAGTGACATGATGTAGAGTGACAGATGTGTGTTGAGGATCCTTTTCCCTCCACTCTATCATACCCAAATGATTCAAGTAAATCAACGGAAGAGAAGCACTGCGCTGAATTGGTCAGAACTGACTGAAACAAACAAATATTAAAGATCAACTCCACTGAATTTACTGCATTAATATTAATGTTGTTAAAGGGTGAATCACACCGTAGAAATACAAAATCTGTCTGAAGTTATCCTATTGTACAAACTTCATCATTCCCTTTCCTAAGGGACAAGCGTAGTGAGAAAGAGAACAGAAAACCTCATTTCATGGCAGCAGCTAATCTGTGACAGACTGAGTCCTCATGGGCTACTGTTAACAATGGCAGGATCAAAACCTTATAGGCTACAGTGAACAATGCCAGGCATGCCTCAGGCAAAGCAGAATGGAGAGAGAAGCGATTTAACGTAATGGTATCTCATACTTGTATTTTTTTTTTCCTTCTGACTATTATGCAGAGGAGGCTTTTCCAGAAAGGCAGAGAGTGGGAGAGGCAGTCTCTGTCTCTCAGCAGGCTGCCTGTCAGCGTGGGGAGAAGAAGTGGCAGTGAAGAGGGAATGGGTGGGAGTGGAGACAAAGATTTGTGTGTGATTTGTCTATGGTTTAAAAGCAAAGTTTTCACTGATGAGGAGAAAAAGGTGCGTTGAAGAAACGCCTCCTGCTCAACATGGCCCCCGTCTGACGACACACAGCGTTCGATGCTCTTTCTTTGTTCGGATGTTATTTGTTTCATGCCATTTGAAGCTTTGGCTCTCTCCCTTTGCCACATATCTGTCTCAAACTCTCACTTGTTTACTTACTTTGATCTTCATAACCACACAAACACATACTAAATAAATGAAGACAAATGAAGAGGGCTGGATGCTGACTGGACAGAAGTTCTTTACAATTCTGCCAAAACAGTTAAAACACTAGTTCAAACTAAAGACTGGCAGTTTTTTTAGGAATAATGTGGGTCGTGTCCGTTGGGATGGGAGTCCGTCCTCTGGGACAGGGACATGAATGGGATATGTTGCTGTGGTAGTTTAGAGCTCCTGGAGACAAATGCGAGCCGGCGTTCAGCCTGTGTGCTCCCATCTTCACAGTCTCCCTAATGTACTCTATGTGTTGCCAGGTGTCCAAATTTCTCAGCTGAACAGACAGAATTGTGTCTTTTTTCTGCTCCGTGAGTGAGCTAATGCTGTGCAGCGAGCTGGAGAGGTTACTATAGAAACTAGCCTCTTGCTAACACTGGTCACGGAGGGAGGTACAGTATTTCCAACAGAAAGTACTTACTTATTCACATACACAAGGGCACAAGTACACACAAGTAAATGAATTAGCACAAGTCTAAAAAAGGTGCAAGGACATAGAAAGTCTTCTTTTTTTTTGTACAAACCGTTTAATGGACCCATTATACATGACTTGGGCCACTTGGCGTATCAGATGTTATTACTGTCCGAGCCTTATCATTTAAAATTAAATCTGGCCAGACAAGGGAGATTGAAGCAATCTAAAAAGGCCCAGCAGTGGAAAATGATTCAAGCCAGCAGCTGCATATTAATGTTGTTATTACCACAGCTTCTGTTTTCTCTTCATTTGGTTGCATTTGGCGAGCACTGCAGCAGTCTTTGCACTGAGAAAATGTCAGCAGACAAAGAGAGCTAATGGATATATGCTCTCATACATTGGCTGCCTGACCTTTTTCTGTCACTGCGAGTCTGCGCAGATTTCTGTGTCTCTGACTGTCACAGGTTAAAAAAAACCTGAAAAAAAACCTAAAACCATATAGTTTCACGCTAAATTATTACATTTGCAGTAAAGTCTGTAATCACATGGTATATATATTTAATAGCAATACAAATTCAGTATGCACAGTGAGAAATCTAAATAGACTTAAAGACTACAGAAGTGGCACCATGATGAGACCTTACCAGGTTGGCCAGGATGTAGTGGTAGCTCTTTGCATTCTTTCCTTGCTCAACAATCTGAAAGAGAAAGAGACACACAGCAGAGAGTTGGTTTGTGTGTGAGAGAGCGAAGAAGGTGTTTTGACAGTCTCAGCAGTGTACCAGAAACAGTACAGTGTCCACTACTTTGGGTACTTGGGTTCACAGGAAATTACAGCAAAGGGACTGAACATGAGGGGGTGACTACATCACTGACATCAGTGATTATGGTATGGTAGTTCATATTTAATATTCTTTACTTCCTTCCTTCCTTCCTTCCTTTTACCTGTTTACATCCCTAGCTGGAGCCTATAAATAAGCTGTGGTTTCCATACCCATTTGACCTGGGAATGAATGCTGCTGTATAATTTCTCACTTAGGACAAAAACACAATAACTGACTGTAACTGCAGTGGCATCCTTCAGACATGAGAAATGAAGACCAAACAGCAGTAGTACAGAAATCTGCAGTTCCTCCTACAGCCTCTGGGGGTGGCTCCAAAAGCGAAACAATTCCCATAGACTATCATGTTGAAAAGGGAGATGATATACAGCTGCAGTCCTTCCATCACTGCCAATATATTCATGGCTGCAGTGTATGTGCACGCTGAGTTTAGAGCCCACGTGCAGTGGATAGTTTGAAAAGACCGACAGATGAAACACACATCTGCATGCAGCCTCTAACTGATCAAAAGGTGGGGAAATACAAATAATGACAGTGACTGACTGACATGACTGTTTTAATGGAGTTATTGACATTGATTCATGACTAGACAAGGCTTTTTATCTGTTGTACCATGATCACTGAAAATGGTTTCGATAATTAGTTGACAACTGTACAGGGGTGAATGTGAATATAACTCAATTATTTTAACTACGACTATACATTTCCTAATAAAACGTGTGACCCCTTTGAGTGCCAACTGAAGCATGGAGGTCCACAATTATAAACCTTCTGTGGTCTACTTCAATCATTGTTACCTTTCTCTTCCATCACCTTTATGAAACATGCCTCTTGCGTCCAGTGTTTTGGACATACACACAAACCCACTTCCCTTGACCTCCATCATGATCTAAAAATATCATCAGATGATGCAGTCTATCAGTGCTGAACTGTTCACAAGCCCCTCTCCCACACCTACTCTTCATCTCTCACCTGTCTGTGCTGTTGTCATTTTCTAACTGTAAGCGTCACAGGTCAGCCAATCAGCGAGGGTCAGAGGAGTCTGAAGGGTTTACAGTGTGAGGAGGCTTATTTATAAAGGAAACAGGCAGCCGCAGCTTTTACTGGCATTTAATGTAGATGTAATATAAGACACCGCTTAGCTGGAAGTAAATGCCCAGTTTGGCTGTCTCTAAATCACAAGTGAAGTAGAGTACTAGTGTGTGTGTGTGTTATCACAACCGTCACATAAAATAAGGCCAAGTGGACAACATTACTTTAAAGCTTGAGCACAGTGGATAAGAAGCTCGTTTCATTCAGGCGCTGTGGATGAACTCGTCACATTTTTCATTGCGTTTCCTCTGTGGGAGCATTTTGCCCTGAGTATTCTTTGGGGAACATACACATTTGTGTGTGTGTGTGTGTGTGTGTGTGTGTGTGTGTGTGTGTGTGTGTGTGTGTGTGTGTTTAATGATGCTGTAGGTCACGACAGAAGGTGGCATTTGTTATTAATGGCGACCCCAGCACAAGGCGAGTCCCACAGCCAAGCCTCGGGCAAGGAAAAACAAGAGAGGGAAGGAGGACAAACACACACCAGCAATGACACCAATACACTCTACACCAGGGGAAAACACACACACACACACACGCATTGTCACAGTGGACCATCAAATGGAAATATTCTGGCTGTGAGTAGCTTTTTAATTATACATGCTGATTTCAAGAGTCACTCAGAGTTCAGCCCCAAGAGGACGGGTCACTTTTTCTTTCTGGCAGAAAACGTTTCGGTGGTAGTTTTTCTATCACTTTAAATAATCTCAGGGGAGAAAGCATCAACATTCAGCCTATATGAGAAGTCACCCTCAGGATACTGTCACTGACATTATCGGGAGGAAATCTGTGTACTGTATGCGATGAATGAGATGAACACAGGAGCGAGTTTAAAGGGCGGAACTGGCAGAGGTGCTGTGTGTGTCTGTGTGTGTCTGTGCGTGTGTTTGTGTGTGTGCCTTTTGTTTGGGTGCACAGGCAGGGCAGTGTGGAGGCAGGGAGCAGATGTCGGTGATTGATGGTGGCCGTCTGAATGGAGAACTTCTCTGGCTCAGCTTCTGTAAACTGGTGAGAACTGATGCAATAACCTTAACTGTAGACACCGGGCCATCAATAACGTTCACACAGAGCCTGCACATACAGATGGGGACTGTGTGTGCATGTGTGTTATCAACGTCAGGGTGTGTGTGTTTTTCTATAAACAATGTACAGAAAATGGAAAAAAACAAACACACACACACACACTGACAGATAACTCATAAATCGTTAGAGCGGCATCAACAAGCAAAACGAATGACACTTTCCGGAGTTTTCTTCCATAAGAATTTAAAATTTTGAAGAACTTTTAAAATAATGGCTTCTTGATGCAGCGACACCAGAGAAGAGGCAGCTCATTTTTCACCAGCGACCATCGATAAAAGACAACACTGCTTTGCCGATTTCTTCAGCTGTATCGAGGAAGCTAATTAACGTACATGGGTGGTTGAAAAAGCCATCTCTTACTGACATTTTAATGTCTCTATCTAACGGGCTTTAAAATAGGAACCCCATAAAATGTGTCACACAAATTAACTTAATTGCATCATTCATGACTGCATGTTACATGACCTGCAAAACGTCCACAGATCGTGTAGAAGACATGGACATTATTGTTTTGTCGGAGAATGTCATTGTAGTGTAAGATGACTGCAATAAATGTTTGGGTGTCACATTATCGCGACTAGACTTTTTTTGTTGATTTTTGGCTTTTCATCACTGCAAACTAATCATCTTATTTATTATCCTACTGTTTGTTGCCATTCTTTCACAATTGTAATAAATATTGAGTTGAATCATCATGCTGCAGTGTGATGTTTGCTCTCTGTGTCACATTTGTCTTTCATATTTGTTTGTATTTTTATCTTTGCCTTCAAATGGCTACAAAAAAAAATCCTCCATTCTTAGCCCCCACTTCATGATAGTGCCTAGTTACGGTTGCTAAGCCACGATTGGACGATCTCTGTTAGGTGGTGGTGGTGGGGGGGTTGGTGAACAGTCAATCGTGATGCCTTCTCCTTTAAACAGTACAGAGGTGAGTAAGTGATGATCCTATCACAGAAGAACTGCCGGCTCCAAATGCCAACCGTGTGTTATTTATCTTTTCTGTCCTTGATGCTCCAGGAGACTAAACACCACAGAGGAACAAAAAGCAACCCCCACTTTCCATTTATAGCCCCCCCCCCCTTCCTGTCTTGCTTTCTCCTCTGTTCATCTGATTAAAATGTATAGAGCCTTGTCCTTAGAAGTGCCTTTGTCAGATTTGTTTAATATATTTCTCTGAAGATCTTTAAAAAATGCTAAATATTCAATTAATCATCAGCTAAAGCTTGCACTATTATTCATGATAACATAGTTTATGTGGTGACAAATAAATCTTGCTACCTTTTTGAGTATGCCGGTGAGCCTCTCAGTCTCACAGTCGATGATAATCTGGCCTTCCTTCCTCTTGTCCAAATCCTGGAACACTTTCAAGAAGGAGGCCTCTGTCATCGTCTCCACATTGACAGAGGTCACCAGCCAGTTCCTCTCTGCTGCTGTGTCCAGGACCTTCTGCAGAACTGACAGGCCTGAGTGAGAGAAGAAAAGTAAAGCACAGGAATCATAAGTAAGCTGGTATTCATCTACATGTAATAAAATGCATATAATGTACAGGTTATGCCTTATATTCTATGATCTGAAAGACAAATGAGAAATACTTGCATACCAAACAGACGCTGTGCAGAAACCCAAACTGTTCCTGATAAGCTTATCTATCAGAATCTCCCCCATAGCTTCAGTGATAAAGTGTAATGAGCGGGGCAGTCCATTAAGCACACCAACATGTACAGGTGTGCTTTTCCAGCTCCTACTGCCTACTGCCAGCCTAAATAATCATCGCTTTCATACTAACAAATAATCAGGCCGTGCATCATCACAGACGACAAACTCACAGCCGGCTTTAATGTACGTCCTCCGAGCACCAATTACAGATGGCGCTACTCAATTACACTGTCACCGATATGCTGCTGAGGCACTTGTGCCTCGTAGAGAACCAGGTAGAGCAGCCTATGAGCTAAGGGCTCATGCTAAGACAGGAAATAAAAAGCGATTAGGGAACACATTGATCTTGAGCTCTGATTTACAATCTGACTCACTGTTGTGCTTCTTTGCTGCTGGCAGTAGACCAATCAGATTCCTCTGCGCTGGCAGCCGCAGTTGTTCCACTGAGTAAGTAATTTCACCAGCAGACTGGTAGCCATTACCCAAATGAATTACAGCAATTACAAAATGTAGAAATGTCAACTAATACATGATGTAGCTGTGTTTGCTTTTTCCTCTTACTAAGCAGCAAACACAGTTAAAGCCACAGTGTGTCCACACGTCATGTGTTTTACACAATCCTCCGTGGTTGTTTGTTCATGTTCATAATCATACAGACGTAACACGAGCTTGTCCACATGACAACACAGACCCTGTCAAAAGAAGGATGAGAAATGCAGTCACAGTGTCTGAAAGATGATTGCTTGGCCTTATTAGAATGCACACCAGCTGCTCTCCAGGCAATTCACGCTGCTTATTTGAAACCAGGTCGTTAAGAAATAAAAAGATGGATGGCATTTCACCTTCGTGTGTGACCACAACACAGGATGTGTAAATAAATTAAGACATCCAGAAAAATGTGAAGATGTAGAAAGGAAGTGATACATAGGGGTTGATAAAGCATCCCTGCAGAAGCGCATGGACATTTTAGCACTTTTGACCATATTTCTTTCTTTTTGACATTTCTCTCCACTGAACAATTCTTGGTGCTGGTCGATTCGATAGTAGCTGTTAAACTGATGTTAAGATTAAGAAAACCTGTTTTAAACCTATATGTTAGACAAGGGAACACACTGATCAATGGGTTTTTGAAGAGTTTAGCTCTGCAGCCCTTAGGTTTTTGTGTTTATAGTTATGATTGGAGGATAAAGATCTATATCTAATTTGACACACACAGCCCAAGCTGTATTGAATTGTTTTTTGTTTGAGAAGAAATGTATTGTTTAAGCAATAAAAGCTGGGTTTAGATATATGGGTATGAGTGCAGTGCTCACTCAAAATATTATACTTTCCAGGTTTCTTGGGGAGCACTCATCCAAACAATCAAAATCTAATAATACACTGCACTTCTTTAAATGATGAAGAACCTGTTCAAAAATGGCTTACACTCGCATATGTGAAATAATAAATACACTGGAACACAAATTTATGAGAAAAGTCTGCTGTACCTAAATGACCATGATGATATACACTGTAAAAGGTGAAGCATCTAAAGTTGCCTCATTAGCTGAACATCCTGCTTAGCTGTCCTGAGTTTCAGCACCACGGACAGCACCATGCAACATACTGTAGTCACTTTCCAAAGGAAGCACCTCTTTCCATTATTCTTTCCATCTTTAAATAATCTCACCTCTTTCCTAACACCCTGGTGTGTTTGTTTGTTAATTACACATCATGTACAGTACAATATGTTCCATACAGCTGTGAAGCAGTGCTAAAATTAGTGTTAGAGTCTCATTATTGGTGTGGAGAGTGTTCTGTACTGAAATAAACTACAAAGAGACCTGGAGTCAACTTCCTTTCATGTCATCTCTTCATCTCTTCAGTTTTTGTTTCATTCCAGCTCTGCCTCCTCTTTTTTATCATTTCACTGTGTTTACACAGAATATCCTCTCCTGTTTTAAATGTGCCTAATGCACCCCAATATAAATCAGAGCCAGGCTGACAAGGAGGATCACAGGGAGGAAAAAAAACAGTCCTCCAAAGGCATCCTGGAAGAGAATAATATCATAATGGAATCCAGCTCTCATAAGCACCCCTTTTGGCCAAAGGCAATACACAGAGACCGGGGCACCAGGCAATCGGGAGCAGAGAAAATACCACTTTGGGAAACCATTTTGCTGAATATTGTTTATGATAGGTTTAATGGGCTATCAAATTTGTTTTCCCATTCTTGAGGTTTAAAAATAAAAAAATGAAAGGCACATTTATTATAGAATGCTGCGTTAAAGCTCTTGAGATGGCAGGAAAATGTTAAAGCATATTTGTACGCCTTGTGCTCCTCAGATAATGAACTAAAATGCTGATTCTTTTTACATATCTAATTACTTTTAGCTATACTACAGACAATATCACTTAGATGTAATGTAAAAATGTAAAACACTTCAACAAAGTATTTAGATGATGCACAGAAAGACACACATTCACAAAACGACTATTTTTCTAATTTTTCTTAAAGGCTTAAAATAACCCCGTAGGAAGGGTGACTGCAGTGTAGTATCCAGGCAACAGAGGACTACTGATATGGATTCCACTGACTCCATCCTACTACTCCATCACACAGGGGTGACCCTGTGCACACACACAAACACACACACACAACGGCTTGAGAGCAGATAATGAAGGGATCAAATCAGAAAAATCTGTGGACACGTGTGGTCACTACAGCCATGCTGCATCAGAGAGGGCAGGAGCCCACTATGAAATCTCATACATCAGAGCAGTGACATAGTGGCATATGTCTTTTAAAGCTCTCAGTTTAGTCAAGAACACAAGCAGATAAAAGTTACAGTAGGCTCTCATACTCTGCACATTTGCATCTGGGCACACACACAAATTACACCCATCATGGTCATGCTCCAAAGCCCACAACAGCTGGGACAGATGGCACAGAGTTATGTGAAAGGTATAGCTGCTTGGCTATGGAGGAGGGGGGGAGGAAGCAGGAGGCAGACAGGTGTGCCACGTTATTTTTGTCTGCCTATGCAGGAGTGTCATTATGATGTTTAAATTGAATGCTACAGTGCTTTTTTCCCCCTGACACAGTACTGACAAAGGAACTGCAGCAACATGGGTTACTGCTGAGGACTGCTCAATGAAAAGCTTCATCTTTTGTTTCTTTTGTGTGATTTATCTGCTAGTCAGTGCAGGTCAATGTTTCTGTTCTGTGCTCACTGTACAAAGACGGTGGTCTAAAATAAATGTTCTGATGGCAACTCATTGCTGCACAATGGCTACAATTGACCAGACTACTGTTACCATGGCAATATGAAGACGACAAATAGTGGTTGGTTTAATGACTGGTTCAGGCTCTGGCTGTCTCCATGTGCATTCGGTGTAGTGGATTTGCTTTGGGAAAGAAATCTTAAAATGTTGAATACAGAGACCAACAATCCTCTAATGTAACATTATTATATAAAATTACATAAAAAGGAAACCTCTTTCCTACCTGAGTCAGAACTGTACATGTAGACGAACTTCGTCCATCCATAGTGGTCGATGACTCCCACCAGAGCATCCTGGAGCTCAGGCCTCAGCTGTATGACAAACTGGTTGGCCGTCTCGATGGGGAAGGACGGCGTGACAAAGCAAACGTGCAGTGCTCCACAGAAGGACATGAGCATGTTGACCGTCTTCCTGTCATACAAACCGATGATGGCGTACACACCTTTGGAGAACTGGGAACAAACTGCAAAGGAAACAATGAAAAAGAATACGTCAGTCTTTTAACAGTTCTAGTTTTATGATTTAAAATATTAAAAACAAATGTTAAGACACAGACTGTGATCAATGCTTGACATGTCCTTTTAGTGTGCTTTTTTAAAAAACGGTTCTAATCATTAAAGTCACCACATACTCTGGATGTACTTGTCTATTGTCGATAAATGGCACATACACTCTGTGTGAACTTACAATGATTGCACTTTAATTGATGTCCTACAAATTCCCTCTCATGGGAGAGTCTAAGGTATTGAATTAGAGCTGAAAAGATTAGTCCAATCATCAGCTAGTTGTTTCTAGAGCCGCTGTGTAAAGATTTTCTGCTTTTCCCATCTTGCATTGTGGCAAAAAGAACAAAAAAATGTCTAAAAAAACCAATCTATAATGTAAAAAAAAACAGCAGGACCATGTTCAACTAAGCTATTTTTTTTTAATTATAATGGATTTTAATTCTGTAATTTAATTTACCTGTAATTCCCACCTAAAATTGTTTAGTATTATTATTAGTTATTAGTGTAATGATACAATATACTGTATGTATAAAATATTTAATATAAGGAGGAAAGATTGTTTTTCTTGTTTTTCTCATTTCTTTTGTTAATTTCTAACTACTCTGGTAAACTTTGACTATTAGACATTTGTGTGTGATTATATTGTAAGCAGTGTGCAAATTATGGCCAAAAATGATTTTGTGAGGTGACCTTGACCACAGAAATCTAATTAGTTAGTCCTTGACATTCTCATTACAGATACTTCCATTAGTACACTTCCATGCACTACACTGTATGTATCGTGCATAAATTTAGACTGGGTTGTTGCAAATTGAACACCACACAAAATGGCTCTCACTGGAAATGCCAAGAGCTATACTTACTGGCTGAGCCAAGCTAACTGTAACATGTGGTGGTACCATAATCACACTACGTAGGTTTAGTATATAAAGGCATTCCTGGGATCAGTACATATTAATAGCACATTGCCTATGGACATACTGGCAGCACAGAGGCATATAAAAGGAGAAAAGAGGAATCTGTCAGTGAAGTCTTTCAATTATAATCTGAGTCATCAAGTAGTACTGTGTAACATGTTTATGCAAAGCTGGCCTCCTGGTCCATCTGTTTGCCACCAGTCTGGGTGTTTTGCCTTCAGTGGAGGAGGTGAAGGCAGATTAGGAGTAGAGAGGTTAATCAATGCATCCCCAGGGTTCCATTGACATTTTACTGACAGCAGGAGGCGGTTTCCACCTCACATTTTCTTTTTCTTTTCTTTCTTTTCTCCCTTTCTCTCTCCATTTTTCTTTCTCTCATTGTCCGTATGTCACTCTGACTTCCTTCACACCCTCTAATATCTTAAAATAGCTAATTTATATTCATAGTCTCCTCTTTAGAAGGTATATCCTCTGCTATCTTCGCACACACTCTGGTCTAGCCTGGGCTATTTTCTGCTGTGGCGATGGGTGGGCCTTACTTATCTCTGTATTTACCAAACAGATTGAAGTCGCTGTCTGTCCCCCACACGAGGGCCAGCTCTCTGGTAGGAGCTGAGGAAAAGACAGAGAGGGAATGGCCTGTACCCAAAAACGCCTAACCTGTCACAGACCTGCCCCCTCCGGGCAAGCACGTGTGTGTGTGTGACGGAGCTAGAGGGAGAGCGAAAAAACTGAGAGTGAGAGAAAAATCAGCGGTATCACATACAAATAGAAGCGCACACGCACACACACACACGTATGCAGCCTCTAGTGCTCCAAAAGCCTGGTGACTCACCCTACTTAAAGCAAGCACTGAAATAGACATTTTGCGCCTCGCCACACTGACTCAGTAACAGAACTATCTTTCCTTCATGGTCTGCACACACTCTTGCTTGTAAATGGACACTCTCTCAGCTGCTGATTTCCACAAGCGCACATATTATATATCCCCGTCCAATTTTCTAGGACCAATTTCACCGGTGTCCTCCATGTTCTGCCTGTATAAAAGGTAATGAGAGCTTGTTTGACTTTTTGTGCAGTGTCCCATTACTCTACCCTGCAGCAGGTTGCTGTGTTTCACTGTATGTGAGTCTGAGGTTTTCATACTTACAGTATGGCTGTTTGACAAAAATAAATAAATAAATAAATAATAAAATAAAACATGCAGCCATGTGGCACAGACCCCCTGCTCTGAACTGGCATGACAAGCATGTGCTCGTCTGATTCGACATGAGCATGACACAGAACATTAGTGTAGCTCAGCAGTCTCAGGTCAGACAGCAGTATAGAGGAGCAGCATTTTGCATGCGTTTGTGTGCGAGCAGCTTGTTAGTGCTGCTCCACATGTGTAATGACATTGGAGGCAAGGCCGAAAGGGCCTAAAGTGATCTTGAAGACCCCAGCAACACCTGTCCGCCCTGGCACTCCGCATCTCCTCACCACAGTTACAGCTGCCATGGCGGCAGGACTAAGGTTGCCCAGGCAACGGTCTGTTTCTCTGGCAGGGATTACAGTAGCTCAGAGCTGCTAAAGGACTTTTGGAAGATGGAGTGGGAATTGTGAGTGTTTGGACATTTTGTCATAATTAGGTTTCCCCTCAAGGAATTAACACATTTGCAAAACTGCCTTGGCTTTGAAAAATCCTTAGATAATTTCTGAAATAATGGAAGATTTGCAGCACAGCACCACATTTTTTATTTACACACACACACAAAACAAGTCAGGGATAATACCCAACAAGCACTTTCCATGATTGTAATGGATGATGAAGGGTTATGAACCAGAGGCAAAGCTGGGGTGGTTCTCATTTAAAAGCTATTTATCGTATTTTTTAGGTTGTCATTATTGGTTACACAAACAACTCTAGCACAGACATCTTTAGCTGAAAAATTAAAAAAGCAAGTTTAAAACATCAAAACATGAGCAAATATTACTGACACAATGTAAGGAAATAACAGATACGCCACCTATGTGTTGTGGTGCAGAGATTTACTGAACAGAATCAGTGTGGAGATGCCCTCTGTGATACCAAAAAGAAACCACAAGCCACAGGTTCTCACGTCCTTACTAATACATTCTCACATCAACAAGATTTTTTTACACATTTTTCCATATTTACATTAATTTAGAAAGACCACACCCACACTTTTGTTGAACCTTCCAGCTATTAATCATAAGTTGGGTAAAACTTTATTGATCGTTATGATCATTTTCAACAGTCAGCCACAAAAGCACAGCACAGAAGATTCTAATATGCATAGAGATGCAGCAAAGCTCACTCGAACCATCTCTTGAATTGAAATTTTCACCTTTTCTAAACTTTTCCTATGAATGAACAACAAGCTGATTTGCATTTGTTGTGACCAAAGAGTTCTGGGCTGCAAGAAAATCTAAAGGGGGCTAATACACAACAGGAGGAGCTGTCAGAAAAAAACTCAAGCAACTCACAGCTTCCCTGTTCTCTGTTTCCTGTGCCCCGCAGCTGTTCCACTGCTTAGCATGAGCCAAATATCAAATGACAGACATGTCTGTGCCGGCTGCACAAAGGGGGCATGTTTGTGACAGTTGCTCCTGCATGTGAAGTTGTGGATGATGGGAGGGCTACCAGGGAGGGTGCTGGGCGAGGCTGCATCCTTAATGCAGCCCATAAATGTTTTAGGTTTCATATTTGGGTTTGACTGAATAAAAGATTTCTTTAAAACAAACCTTTGTAAGAATAAAAGAGCATATATCAGGTTTTAATCACTTTAAAAAACAACCACATTTGACAGAATAAAACACAACAAAGGAATTTATAACTTTGCTTTCACCTAAGGACATTTTGATGTCAAAGTCAGTACATTAAACAGTTTCTTTTTCTTTATTGTAATATATGTGAATATTTGATATAGTCCTAATTAAATGCATACATAAATCAGCAGTAGTGTGAGCGTACAGGCCTCCCTGCTGCTCCACCTGAGCTGCTACCTAACCTGTGAAGCCGGCTGCATTATTACAGAGCTGCTCCTCCTTCACTGGACCATTTGTCCACTTGATAACAATAATCATGTGTTCACAATCTTTCCTGAGATTTCTTCCTGTATTATGATGTTAAATCGTGGTTATCCAGAATACTGTGTCTGGTGTCTAAGTGAAGGTGGCCTTATAGGATATAGTCAATATATATAACAAATCACAAATCAATAGGAACACATGTAACACATGTAGACTGAGCAGGCCCACCTAAATATATATTCAATTCATCTTTTCACTAAAGACATGACAGAGAGTCATTGCATTTTTAAAGGTATTTTTGCTGTGACTTGGTGTCATTTTTTTATCCATCTAGTTACTGCCGCCTTTCCCATATATATGACACTCAGCTCGGCACATACAATGAAGAATGATAGATGTGAATTTTATTTTATTTATGTGAACTGTCCCTTTAAGAATGGGGCAGAGAAGCACAGATACACAAACAGAAACTCCTAAAACACAATGCCTGAGGCCACAAATCCCCGAGGAGTGGAGGTATAAAAATCAATGCAATGTACGTTTTAAAGGTTTAACACAAGCAAGCTGGAAAGAATCAATATAAGGAAGGTGCAGACTCTTTAACACATGTATGCTGAACCACAAATCGTGATAAGGACATTCTCTTCACAATCGCACCCACACACACACACACACAGATGGAGCACAAGTTTTCTACTATTTTCCTCCTCTGGGATTTGCATACTATTATCATGTGCAACATTAAGGTCAGCAGTATGGAAGGAACCTCGGAGCAGCAGGAAGCTGGGTTCAGCAAGGGGGTGGGGGGAGTGTACTGATCGGTGGGTTCTTGTTCAGTCATCCATGCAGATCTGTTTCCTTGATAAAGCCTGACTACTGAGGACTGACATGCCAGGTGACTCCACAAGATAGGACAGCCGATATAGTTGCTCATCTCATCCACTGATCTACCATACACAGTTCTCTATTGCACAATCTCAAATAATTTTATATTCCAATGGTATGAAATCATGTCTTTTTCCTCAAAAAACTGTGAACAATGATCTGCTAAATCCAGCCCAGCTTTCCTTCAATGCAGCATTAACCCTGCAAGATTGATTCTCAGTCACACCACGCCTTTGTACAGCGAGCCTCAATCTTACACCTAGCTTTATAATGTCCATCCAATGTCACCTTTACACCACAAGATCACAGCTTTCCCACTAATACCGAAGGAGGCCAAATCTGTTTCTTTTCTATCAGTCAGTACTACTGAAAAAGGGATGTGCACCAAGAACACACACTCATATTTATTTTCAATAAATCAACATTTTCAGCAAATCCCTGCATGATTTATTACATTATATTGAGCAAGTTACAGATAAATTAAGCAGACCTTGGCTGTCACTCTTGTTCCTCCACATTCTGTTGTTTTTCCCTCCTCCCCTGTGTGAGTCTCTATTTTCATTGTGTGTCGTGTGTGTGACACTCATCTGCCTGACTGATCATCAGTCTACGCACCTATCTCCCACCTACTCATCAGTACACCAGTATTTAAACCCCAGACAGTGCAGCAGTGACATCATTTGGCCCGCTAACTGTTTGTAGCCTTTCTGATTCTCTGTGTGTTGTTTTGGCTTTGGATTAGTCCTGTTCTCCTTGTGCCTCAGGTCTCTGCTGCCACTTGGTCTGCTTGTCTGTACTTCTCCAGCTACTCCACCATCTTCCCCTTACCCTCGCTACACTCCGTCTTGCCTCTCCGGCCACCAGCCTGCCTGTAACAACCTGCCAGCCACGCTTGCTCCCTTTTCTTCCCTGCTCTGCCAGCCTCCAGCATTCTAGCCGTTCAATCCAACCAGCCAGGCTCCGTCTCCAGCTCCTTCCTCCCTCCTCAGCCTGCTCCACCACTACCTTCACTCACTTCCTTTGTTCACTGACCTCCATTTCCCCTCCATAGACATTACAACAATTCTCTTCTTATCACTGAATCCCATGTGTGTTTTCTGCATTCAGGTTGTCCTGATTGATTGCATTGCTATATAGAAATGGATTTTGTATTATGTATTTACATGCCCACGATTTTTCTAAATACTATGACACAATGGATGGATTGGTCATGTAAACAGTGTATTCTGTTTGGATATTTCTTGTTATTATTTCTTTTTTTCTGATTAGGATGCAGGTGTTAAGTGTTTTATACATAGACAAACAGAATATTTATTTCTACTGACCAAACTCTGGCTAGGAATATAGTGCATGTCTTCACAGGCTGGAAATGTTATACCCACCATCCACACTCTGTATGTCACCTGATGGAAATTGTGTTGCACAGACACGTTGAACTGTTTTACAGACTTTAACAGCACCGGGGACTTTTGTCTCATGCAATTTCCTGCCATCTTTCCACTGGTGCTGCTATAATAAAGGTGTACAATTTCCATCAATGTATGCATAAAACAAGATCTTTATTCTGGCTGGCATATGCTTCCTTTATTTAGCTTGTTAGCCTGCTAATCACAAGACATGTTTTTAGCATGTGATTTAAGGTATCTTGCCAAAAGATGAGAAGGGTGACATCAACCACAATTCACAAGGGTGAAAGGTCACTCAATCAACCACGGAGCACTTTGAGGGGAGATAAACACATCTGACACCAGACAGTGGAAGATGCACACAGTTATCCTCCACTCAGCCACCCATGGCTAATAACTGCCAGATAATGTGTGTAATAAAAACAGAGAGAGCATGTCGTGGTCCCACTGGTCCCATCCATCTTCTGGAGAGCTAATCAGCTATGTTAATGAAAGGCCAAGCAAGAATGAAGTCAATAATTTAACTCACACACATATACAGTATACAAGCCTTTAGGACAAGCGTTCAATCTAATAGTGCACACACCTCCACACTAATCTCAATAACAAAAAAAAAAACTCTCACTGGTTTTGACAAGACAGCGACTCACATACACAGCTTGTGCTTGTGAAGAACCCCTCAGGTGATGGGTGGGGGTGGCCTACTCTGTGAGCCCTCCAACACAGCATGACTCACACAGCGCAATCAATCTCCTTCTGTGCAGAGGACACGGACCCAAGGGACCGAAACGCAGCACCAAACCTGGATCTGCATGAAAGTCTCCAGACATGATTGAGTGGGAGGGTTTTTACTGTAAAAGCAGTTTTCTCTGGGATCTCAGGCAAAAAAACTCCTTCTCGTGCCAACCAATAAGTTTAGCGATAACATGTCAATGTACTGGAAAGAGAGTATTTCATCCATACATATTCTACATGCAAAGCAAGAGATAAAATTTACACGCATTTAGAAGAGGGCTGGGTTTTGCCTCACTGCCTTCACATCTCCCCAGAGTACCCATATGCCCTATGGAGTGTTGCACTCAAGAGAGGTGCGCTCGCTGTTCCCTGGTATAAACAGCTTTAGCTCCTAAAGCTTAAGTGAGATTTACTGCCAGTGCAACAGCAATAAAACTGTGTATATGTCACTGCTGTTTCCGGTGTGTGTGACAAAAAACTGAAGAGGGAAGGAAGCAAAATAAGACAGAGGAGAAGAAAAAGTTGATAGAAGAGGCAAAATAGAAAAAGAAATGAAGAAAACAGAGGGAAGGCAGACAGGAACAACTCTAAAGCTGCACCCACTGGGGAATAACAGTGATCAGAGCAGCAGCTGACCAACCAAACACTTCTTAGATTGTAAGTCGGGGATACTCATGAGAGATTATAGAAGTTGAAAAGGGGGGTGATGGAAGGTTAATAAGGATGAGCCAAAAACATGCGAGTCTGGAAAATGTAGGTGATGGCAGACAGAAGGAGAAGAAGCAGAAGCATTAGAGCCTGTGAGAGGGGTTGATGCTGCGAACAAAGAGAACAGATGCCAGCCTAACAGTGGGAAACACAGAGACCACAGGGTGAAATCTAGATCTCCTATTTCCTCTAAGTAATAAAACAATGGCACCGCATCGCCTCATTAAATGGGTAATCAAGGGTGTGAGATCACTCCCCTCAGCTTCCAACATCTCTCTCTTTCTGCGTGTGTCTCACTCTCTAACCCTCTCTCACTGGGCTATTGTCTCTCCTCCTCACTGTTTCTCACCATGTTTCCAATCTGGTTTGTCTCACAGCGATGCCGCCTGCAGAATAAATGCTTACCTGGGCAACGGGTCAGATACATTGCCCAGACCAACTCCTGTCAGGGGGTATGGAAACTCCAATTATCTCCTTAACAATCATCCCTTCGCAATTATCTTCCCATCTGCGTATCAGTGTCGACAGGTGCAGAGGGACGGTCCCGCTCACACACTTTCATTTCTCTGACAGAGGAAGTGATGGAGGTGGATATGCAGAGCAAGAAAAGCCAAACACACAACCTGCATGCTACGTCGTTAGGGCCCTCTGTATAAATGTGGAGCCACTGGGAGATGAAAGTGTTGGTCTGAACAGAATTCATCACTGGCAGAAATGCAGAAACGCTACATTAATTAAACAGACTGAATCTTCAAAAAGGAATGACTGTAGTGGTTAATTATTTTAGTGTCAGTTATTCCAAAAAATCTAAATGTAAGAGGACACAGAGCATCCAAATCCACCAAGGTGATGTCCTTCTATGTCTTATTTTGTCCAACAGACATTTCTGGGCTCAATTTGAAATGATGAAAATTAGCAAATTCAATCATTTCAATACTGTGTTTGACCTGTAAATGAATTAACAGATTATTGTAGGCAAATAATTAACCAAGCCATCAACTTCAGAGAGACTAGAGTGCATCCACAGGCCCAAGCACCCATAGACAATGCAGGATAAAATCCTCTACCACAGTGTGTTTGTGTGAGTATTTATATCACCATTGTCTAACACCTTGATGGCCCTGCATGGACCCTACAACAGGTGGTCTTTACAAGATTGTAGATTAGAAATTAGGATTAGGAAAATTGTTAAAACACTAGCTACACAGAGTTTGACAGATGGGATCAATTTTTTAGACTAAAAAAAAAACAAAACAAGAACACAAGTATGAGGAATTTTTTAAAATATGTGATAAGGCTACAGACTTAAGCACGGCCAGTTCATTTATTAAAAATTTAATGTCACAAGACCTGAGACCTGAGTACCAAAATCAAATTTCTGAAAACTATGGTGCACACACACACACACACACACACACAAAGAGTTGTGAAAGGAGACACTTTGCATAAGTTCTTGACGCCAAAAAAAGCCAGCATATAAGAAATGTACATACTGTATACTGTACAAAGGCCCTTAGAAAACATCTTGAATGGAAGCTTCTTATCTAAGAGGCTCAAAGACAGGGAGCTCAGTTCAAGCTGACTTACACCTTGACAAACTGAGAGCTGGAGAAAAAAGTTAGATGCATGCTGCAGTTCATGTTATTAGTAGTGTCTTTACTGATTAAGGTTGTTCAACTATGCACGTGTGCTGCATTTTCTCAAAGGTTTATGGTGAAATACATCAATGTGATGAGCGGTATCATATCGGTCCCTACTGCCAAACTACTTGTTGCACCTCTGCTATCTATTGTATAGGTGTAGTTGTGTAGTTGATTCTGGCCGCTGATGTTTGCTTTATTGTGCATTCATGATACAAAAACTGTGTTTTCTGTTGAGTTTTTGTCTCTTTTGATCTTGTAATTTGTAGCATCTGTTGCAGGGCTGGTGTCAGTGTAAGTCCTTTACTTAGTACGGTGCAGATGACAACAGCAGTCTAGTGTTGTAGCCGTAAGAGCAGTTGTCACACTGTTTAATATGCTTGTAGGCTCTGTTCCTCATTAAAGTACACAGAAGCTCCCGAGATGTACTGTATGACAAAAGAGGGACTCTGCTTCTGTCTTTGCTGCAAAAACATGACAGCTGCCATCATCAGGCGCTCGTCCCCCCCACCTCACCACACAAATCCTGGTCCTCATCCCCGAACACATTGTTTCCTAATTGGCAGCCCCGCACATTTCAGCTCAGAACTCCACGTCCCAGCTGCCATTACCTCCAGAGACGACAGATTTGTTTTAAATACTTGGTGATGTCGCATGAATATAGAAGAGGGCTTGGAGAGGGCTCAGAAAGACGACTAGGGAAACAAAAATACAAACCGAATGGACACAGGCGTCAGCAATGTGTGAGCATTTATGGGCTAAATGAGTAATAAAGGTCTCTTCAGGAACCTATTCACAAAACGCTGGATGGACAATTGGATATGGAAAATTTCTCTCTTCCTTCCCACCCTGCCTCTTACACACATCCCATTTACCTGTTTATTTTTCTTTTTACAAAGGAATACAAACACACAGAAACAATCTCATGCCCCCCCTCTGCACCACACTCTATCACTCTGCAGCTTGGGGAGCAGTTTTGGCTGATCTACATTGATTGCTATGGGCAATCCCTTTCCCAAGTGTTCTAGGGGAAAAAAGGAATCCAAGCTTTCTCATTCATCAAACCAGCACCTGGCAGACTGTAGCCCGGGAGAACTACTACCGTCACTTTCTTTTCTCCCCCCCCCTCCCTTGTTCTCTTTGTTTTCTCCTCAACAAATAACTGTCATGTCCCAAACAGTCAGGAGGGAGCGGTGATCTGCTATTCGTCTGCCTTTCTCAATAACATATTGAAAGCTCAGTAATCCCCCTGAACATGCATGCACTGTGGTCACAGCTGTACCGCCATGACTGACAAGTGGCTACATAATAAAATACACACCCAAGAGCAACACTGAACCCAGACACCAGAACTGAGTGTACGGCTTGACCACCCCTCCCCTAACCACCCGCGCACCCCCACCCTCCACTACCTAATGTTTTTACCCCAACTGAGACACTCTGTTCTGGGGTGTTGTTTGCCCCTGGAGGTGGAAAAGAGTGAACCACCAGAGGTGTATAGAAAGAAAAATAAGGAAGAAAAGGGAGATAGACTGATTTTGTTTTTAGTTTCTCCAGGCAGATCCTATAGAAAGCAGAGCATTTTTAAGCATTACAGTGCTCAAAAGACTCCGTTCCATTCTCTTTTTTCTGCCTGGGTTATTATTACATATTTATGCTTATAACTCCGCAGAGTGATAGCTTTGGATGTGCTGCATTGAATAATACATTAAATGCATCTGCTCAGGCTCTGTCTCTTGTCAGCTATTGTGTGTGTGTGTGTGTGTGTGTGTGTGTGTGTGTGTCACATGCTTGCACACGACTGTTTAGCAGTCAGTCCATGATACTACTACACTGATGGGGAAAGCTCGAACCAGGTAACTGCTGCTGCGGTCGCACACACGAGCAACCATGACAGGAAAAAAAGTTATCAGGATGACACCATTCATTAGGCTGCGCTGAACTGCATGGGGATAAAACTAACAAGAAAACATGTGTTTGACAAGTCTAACAGGGTTTTATATAGAACTGCGCTTGGTAACACTGGGGTCAGGATCTCCTAAGAGGCTTGCTGTGATTCACCAGAATTCACAAATGTAAAAATAACATAACTGTGTACCTCAGACAAAAATACCTGTGGTGCTCAAGGAAGAAAAAAAACAGACTGCATGCTTCTACAAACCAGTGAAGTATTATCCATGCCCATCCAGCCAACACCTGAGCCAAATTCTAAGACATTTCTTTCAGCCATCTTTGTGTGAATAAGCGACAACCCCAAAACTTTTCTGACCCATCTGTAATCCATATATAAATATATCACAAATGTGCCAATAGCCAAAGACAGCAGGTTGTCATGTTTTTTTTTGCAGTTTAACATTATTATACATTACGTTTTTCTCTTACTTACTCTATACTTACCTAGCGGTTTGGATTACTAAAGTTAATCTAATGGAAATCTCAGATGAACCACATGTCAAATGTCTCGAAGAAACTCAGGCAAAAGAAGAATTTTAGCCGTGTGAAGTCACCTAGTATTCTGTTTTTGAGGACAGGCTACTATTAGGACTACAAACTGCAGCATTCAGTATTTCTGTATTCTCTAAATCACTCCTGTTGCTTTGCAAAATGCAGGTTGACTGTATATTTTAAGGGCAAAATTGACACATCTTTCAATGTCAGCAGTAAAGCAATCCAATGGCACGTAAGTACAGTTATAGCTGCAGTGTTTATACACATCATTGACAGTGAAGCTCATTGATATTACAGTCTATATCCAAGAATGCCTGATGTGATTTACCACCACTGTTCGACCACCCCTGGACTTGACCTCTACCTGTACGCTCTCTTTGAGATAGACCAAGACACATCCTGTCGCCCAATAGTAATTCATATCTGTCCTCTAGGCAGACCCAGAGGGGGAAGCACATTCTACCTCCACCCCCTTACCTCTCCCATCTGTGCAATATTGATCCTCCGTGCAGCGCTCAGTTCATTGATCATCGCTGCCTCATAGATCCTCCTCCGGTCCTCTTAAACTGACCCTCGGAGACCTGAGGAAATACTGCTGCCTACATCACAGTGACAACACAAATCGTCTTTTCCATGAACACTAATTAGTCTTAATGAAAGGTTTATTATCAGAACAGCTGAACTTGACACAAAATCAAATGCCAGTTAGTGACTCGTAAAGCTAAATGTACATTTAATTTCAAATTCCACGATGTGAAATGCTACATTATGTTGCTATGTACAATATTCTGCACATTCAAAAATAACACTAAATCTCATCACACGTTAGAGATCAAAGAGGAAAGTGGAACATATATAGGCATGAGCCTGCAGGGGTTTTGACATGACGCTAGTGAATCACTGACGTCCGTATTATAAACCAAGTCAATAGCAGATTATGGTAATGTGATATCCAACTGAGGGGAACAGTGACTAATATCCTCCATGTACACACAGCATCCCCAGCAGTGGTTATTTTTAACCACTGGAAACATGTAAAAATGAACCAGTCCGGAAACTCACTATATACATAAGTATGATCCATTACTATGCAAAATCTACCTCGTCTTTCAGCATTAGACAGAAGAAAAGGAGCAATGCAAATCAGTCCCAGTAACCTTTCACACATTATGCAGAGAGTGTTGCCATCTTCATCCTGATGACTCCACAGGAGGGAAATAAAATGAATCACTTTGCCATTGAACATTCATTGTTTTATCTTCACCTCTTTTACCTTTGCCCTACTTCATCCAGCCTACCCCCCTACCCAAAGCATCCACCCCTTGTCTTCTGCTTTTGGTGCCATCAAATGTGTGTGTGTGTGTGAGTGTGTTTTGTGTATGTGTGTGTGGTGGGAGGGCTTGCTTCTGGAGGAAGTGGGTGGTCATAAGAGCCAGCTGATGAGTATCACCCTCATCCGGAGCTCCATTCATTGATGTGGACAAGGGTCCATTCACCCTGCTGCTTTTCACACTCGTGGACCCCCAGCACCCCCAGTTCCCACAGTCACGCACTTACAAAGGTGAGCTATCACACGCTTAAGACATCCTACATAGATGTCACAATGGGCAGCCAGATGCAGACACACTTACACACATACACACACACCTCCATATAGGCATACTGAATAGAAATCCAGGAATAGGCAGCTTTTTTTTATCTGACTCATTATAAATAAGCCCCGGAGCCTTTCTTTTTTCTTCCTCCTTACAGACATGTCTGTATAGCCTTCACCATCCAAATACTCTTTTAGAACAAGTGACACACAGCAGGAAGAGGTGTCATTTTCATTTTTGTCATCTCCTTCCTCTGTGAATCTTTCTGACACGCTTGTACCACAGCCCACCATCATACTCATGGACGGCAGTGATGTGCGTGACATGGGGTGGGGAGGGGGGGGGTGTCAAATTGGCACATGGAAGGCTGAGAAGGGTGACAAAAAATAATCAGTGGACATCATTTAGATCTGACAAGGACTAGATAAAGTTAAACCAGAGTGAAACGTTGCTGGTGATTCAGCTGGCTTCAAGCAGCTTCCTGAGAACTTTTAGATTGTTTTTGCATTTGTAAAAAACACACACAAGGTAAAAAAGACAATAAATAAATACCCATTTAAAGTCTACCGTAAACGCTGTTGTCTTTCCTCTGGCTACACACTGTTACAAATACATCATTGCACCCCCCCCCCCCCCTCCACCACCACAAACACCAGCACCACCACCTGCCTCCCTGCTCCTATAGGCTCCACGTTTGATCCACTTGCAAATCCCTTGCAAACGTTCACCAGCAGCCTGCCCCTCATATTAACATCACACTCCCTCCCTGAGCAGAGGACAGTCTCATTAATGAGGACATCTTGGGTGTGTTTACATTTCATTACACAGCTCTCCCTGGCCTAAATGGCTGCAGGGCTGGGTTTGGTGGGTAGACGTCAGATGGTTTTTTTTTTTAACAGGTCTTTGAATGTTTTCTGTAATAGCTTGTGTTGTATTTTTTAAAGACATCTCTAGCTGTACTTCATAAAGTGCGTGGTCTTACAGGCAGCAGTATAATCTGCACTGTAACGGTACATTTCCTTTTAACATTCAAGCACGAGCCAACAGTGAATGTCTATAAATCTGTGCTGTAGCACATAATACTTTATCTCCAGTCCAATTCTGGGCTCATAACTGAATCTCATATGAACAGCTACAACCACATTACATTCAAACTCTGAGTCAGGATGTCATTAAGCTTGTATTATGTGTCCCTGTAAAACTGCAGCACTTGTTTGTGTCACTGCCTGGAAACTGGACTAAAGTGTTTTTTTTTGTTTTAAAGTGTAAATCCAAAATCTGGGAGTGGGAAATCAAATGTCTGTCACTGTGACGATGTCACACACCTGGCAGAGACACACACAGCTGTCAAACAGTGTCTCCTGGAAGTGTGCGACATCACTGTTTAAGTGAGCCTGAGAGAGCCCCCCTGGCCAGGGGCAAATTCAGAAAATGGAGATGAGGACGGAAAAAAAAACATTTTTCAAAGACTAAAAAGCCCTAAAAATCTCATCAGGATACAAAGAAGGGATAAGTGCAGTGTTAACAAAGAAGAAACAATTTAGACTGACATTTCTTTTGTCAAGCTCAGCCTCAGAGAGCCATTGTTTGGCTGGCATAATGACACAAATTATCACCCACAGGAGAGTGGCATTCCAGCTGCTTAGACCTGGGACTCTGAATCCAGACTTTTAAACTTCAATAAATCTTGAATCCAACATGTGATTAAACTGTGTTCACAAATCCCCCCCCCCCTTCAAGAATGAATGGAGGATGCCCTCAGGTCTGTGTGTTGTAGCTACATACTAAGATCAGCAAGCTCAGGCTGAAGTCTCTAAAGTTCAAATATTTATTTTGCATGTCTTTATAAAGACTTAAAGGTGGGGAAGGTTTAATAGCTCTGTGTATTCTGACACAGGAATATAATCGGATTGTGCTCTGTGGCTCATTAGAAATGCATTTATTTCCTCTTCTTTGTTGGCATCACCTAAGAGCCCTGAGCTGCGCTCTTTGTTTTCTCCCTCGGTTCAAAGAATGGAAAAGGCGCACTGGGAGCTGAGGCTTCAGATTCTTACATGGCTGTAAACCCTGATGTTATATGACTGTAGGATTTTCCACCGCTGCTGCTGCTGCTGCCGCCGCTGCTGCTGCAGAGGTTGCTTTTTTTTTTAAATCCCCCTTTCTTGCTTCCCCGGAGCGCAAATCATGCTGCAATCATGCAGAGGAAAATAAGTCCTTCGCGGTCCCACGCAACAGTTAATAAGATAACCTGCAACACGCGAGTCGCTGCAGAGGGCCTATATGTGCTCCTATAGCCTGCACAGGCTTTTCTCCGTACCCTTGGAGTTCCATGCGCTCTTTGCAAAGTCGATCAACAGATTGAGAAGAATGGGAACAGGCTGCACGGAGACGCAGCAGCGACTATAATCACAGGAATACTTACAGGCATATGTCATGGAGAAGCTATTCCCCATTTTGACCATATCCACCTGCGGCACCAGTTTGGGGATGTCCTGGTGGTGAGACAGTGCGAACCGAAAAACCTCATATTCGTGCGATTCGGTTGGGAACAATCCTCCTGTTGAGCAGCAAAGAATCACGAGTTATTGTTGGACACACTGATCCCGAAGAAGAAACAAAGACCACACAACACAACACAACACACATAATAACAAAAAAAGGAGACAAAGTTGAATGAGAGGTTTTAGTGCTGAGACAAAAGAAGGTCTGACGCGTCATTCTCACCTATATTGATGTTACTTGGAAAACTTGAGCTTGAACCCAAGCACATCCCCAGTAAACTGGTGTAGAGGATGGTGAAGCTTCGCTGCATATTTCCTTTTGCATTGGCGAAGAGAAAAAGAGCCGAAATCCACGCATAGGTTTGTCCGTGTGAGAAGTTAAATCCCAACCCGCTTCTCCTCCACTCCTCTCGCCTCCCGTTACAGCAACATTTGCGCCGACATCGATTCAACAGCAAGACAATTATCGCAAATGGCGAGAGGAGGCACCTTTCTCTCTCCCCTCTCTCTGCTGATGCTCTCTTGTCCTTGGTTGCTGCTGTATGAGACGGAAAATGACTTCAGCATTAGGCGCACTGCAAAAAATGTGCCCGTCTGGAGAAACTGTTGAGTCTTAATGACATTATTTTTTTAAATTTCACCCCCTCCTGAAACAACAGCAGCCCTCCCTGAAATGCACCGATATTACTTAACTTGTGTCCTTATTTACAGAAAGACTTCCTCCTTATAAAAACATATTTAGAAACAAGTCACCAGAAAAAGGCTTAGATGACTGCAATACTCATAAATCGAATGCATATGGATAAACAGTCCGTCAAAAGGCTGCTTTGGACAGGAAACAAGCGACAACATCTCACCCTGGTGGAGGATGTCACCTTTAAAAAATAAAAAGGACATTTTTCACACTCTTTACTTTACTAATGAGCGGCGGATGGACACTTTTTGCAGTGTGCACCCTTAGAAGTCGAACAGAGTCCCAAAGAGACGCACACGTTTCTCTGCACTGCAAAAAGTGTCGCTGTCACCTCGATTTGTAACAAATCCTTCTTTTTTTTGTTCTTGTACATGTATATAGCCTACAGGAAAATGTATGATGTATGATAACACAAGTCTGGCATCCAGGTATAGGTGCCTTTTCCATCCCCAATGTATGCATTCAAACCGATCCTCAGATGGAAGCACTCCAGCCTTTAAAGTGCAGAGAAGAACACATCATACCAGACGTGTGAAATCCAGAACAGCTAAACTGACCCTCTGGTCAGGTTATGTTCTCAGATGTGTTTTTTTTTATCAAGAATGTCTGACTCATTCAATGTGATGTGTATTAATATTAAATAAAACACATAAGACACAACATTCACAATACTTTATCACAGACTCATGGTCAACTGAAAATGAATTCAAAAACGACACAGTTTAATGTAATGGTTTAGATGTTGCCAATAAACTGACACCTGAGTGTTACCCATGAGGCTGAGTTTGGTGTATTAAAGGTAGGGTAGGAGATTTCATTGTGATGCACTTTTTGTTAAATTAGTGTAACTTCTCTTTACAATCTGATAGCAACCGATTAGTTCGTCAGTTTTGCTTTAAAATGAAGAATATTAATCATCTGTGGAAGCTATAAAACGCTAAAAACATCAGCCAATCCTGCTAGGCGCCCCTGCGCGTATAGTTGGCTGGTTGTCACTCTCTTCCTGCTTTGCGCGCACCAGAGAGGTACGTGCATGATGGCCGAAGTCACAGACCACAGCTCGTCTTGAGGTAATGCCATGCGATTGGGAGGCGTGGCTTCAGGGTGAGCTCCGAGAGAAAGGGCCGTGTGTTTACTTTCAAAATCTGGCTGACTCTCACTCAGTTTTCAAAATCTCCTACCCTACCTTTAAAGTGCTTTTTTGTCTCGTCACTATTACTTGTCACTGTTCCAGGTGCTGTTTGGTTATGGAAAAGATCATAGTTTGAATTAAAGTAAGCACATGCTACAAGCTTCTCCACCATTTCCGAGGTTGACAGGGATATCTGGGGGGTGGGGGCTGGAGACTTTCTTTGCTATAGCTAGAGGTGAGAGGCGAGTTAAAGCCTGGACAGGTCACCATCGCAGGGCAACATACACAGACTCAGTATTATATAATAAATATCATAAATAGAGTCCACTGCTCTTTGTTTGCCACCTGAGAGTTGTGTTCACTGGGAGCTACATGCACACAGCTGTTTGAATTTTAAATGTTAAAGTCTGGAAAGTTTTGGAAGGGAGAAAACACATTTTGGAAACCGGGCTTAATATAGCCAGGATTTATTCTTTAATCTGTCCTGGTTTAAAATGAAATTTCTCAAATTCTGAATGAGAAATAGGACTTTTGCATTGTGTGCTCCACTCACCCTCTCACACAGCACAGCACTGGCAAGCAGCTGATAAGGGGGGGGGGGGGGGTTATGATTTAAACCATGTATTTACAGACAGCTACAGCCAATTATTTCTTGGAAAAGAGGTACATGCCCCCATGCTTTTGTATGCGCTGCAAAATGAAACAACATTTGTGATATACACATGAGATTGGTTGCGAAAACACACTATGTCCTGGTGCCTGTTTAGAAAATGAAGTGGTAAATCTAGTCTGTGATGCAATTTGGAATTACAAACTCATTTAAGGGTACTTTCTTAAGTTAAAATCACTTTCCTCACTTATTGTTCCCACAATATGGAAGCAGGCACTAACACAATTTTTGCCAGAAAATAAAATTTAAAAGATTAAAAGCTCAGGCTGAATTAGATTTTCAGTGTTTCCAACTGAGCAGAAACATTTCTTATATATATAAAAAAAGAAGAAATAAAAGAAGTGACTGACTGGGTCTGTGCTTTATGCACTTGAGAAACAGATGTGCAGGAAGTAAAAGGTTATCTAATTAATGAATGATGGATGTCCTATAGATACACAGAGAATGGTCCATTTTCTTTGGCTTTGTTCATAATGATGAAGGGTTACAATTTTGCAGGCTTTCATTACGATCCTTCAGGTTTTTCTCTCATCTTTTAGCATTTTTTTCTTTGTTTGCCTTTGATTTATGCATATTTTCCATCCTGTTTCATAGTGTTTATTTCAGTGTTTCCGTGTGCTTTGTGTGCATGTGTTTGCCAGCAGTGCCCCATGTGTAATGAGTGCCATGCATTCTTTTTTTATAATCCTGATGAATGCAAACACATCTTAGAATAGCATTAGTAACGAAAGCTAAATATTCTACGGTGCTAAGTAGAGGAATAACAATCACGAATGCAGCCGCTTGTGGTTCTAGGTTAAAAATATCATCATCAACCTCACATAGACTCTATGTAATAGAAAGAGGGGAATACACTGGATTTTTGTTCCTAAAGATGTCTTCATCATAGATCATAGTGTCAGTGTCTGTCTGGGGGTTTTTAATAGAAGTCTATGTGAGGAGTATAATGAGGCTAATCTGTCAAAATCTGCTGGCACCACTCTAGTTTGAGTGTAAAAGGGGGGGAAAGGAAAAAAAAAGTCTCATGTAATCCCATAATTGAGCTACTGCACGTGTGCTGTCAAGTATTAATGCACGTCACACTGCTCGAGGCACAACTATAACAAGTATTGTTGCAGAGGTGTCAAGGGTACAACACATGTCAAAATAGGCCGTAGAGTAAATGAGAATTAAATTCAACTGGCCAAATAGTGCAGGGAGCACAGACACTATTGTCAGAGGAGACGAAAAGTATGCAGCTACTTCCTGCTTACAAGCAAAATATGCAACCAAGTAGTAACAAATAGCAAGCAAAGCTAAGATGTAAACAGCATCTAGAAAGTTGAAAGTTATTCTGCTGTGAAAAAAATTCATCTAAATGTTTTAAGATAAAGATGCAGCAAAAATATCCAAGAAAACACAAACTGTACAAACTTGACCTGCAATAGAGGAACCCCCATTGGCTCTACAAAAAAGAACTTTAAGACCAGGCTGTCGAGAATGAAGAGAGCTGTCTGACCACGTGTTTGGTTCAAACCAAAGACACGTGTTCAGTAGAAAAACCTTATACCAGCTGTGGCTTATGCTGATGGAAATGTTAGGATTTGGGACTATTTTGCTGCCTCGGGCCTGGGCAGCTGCCAGTTAGCGATTCAGATGTGAATTCCCCATAATATCAAAGAGTACTTGAAGATAATGTCAAGCCATCTGTCTGAAAGTTGAACTGGAAGTGGACTTTTCAATGGAATGGCACAAATGGCATGGGGGTTTATGGATTGACTCAGTCATAGCCCAAATTTGAATCTCAGAAAATCTTTGGAAGGATTTGAAACAGGCAGATTGTGGAAGAAATCCTTCAAAACGTCTGAATGAGAATTCAACTTCAGATGCCACAGATGTACAGTAATATTATGAACATGTCCTTGTGATGTTCTTCATGTATGCCAGTGTTAACTGTGTGTCAGCTGTTTCTGTGTGCTTATTTTTTCACTTCTTCATGTATAATTCATTTGGATGGAATATTTTACTGTGTTGTTTGTTTTAATCTGTTCTACAATTTCCTTCCAAAATGATGTAAAAGCTTCTAGTAGTAGTAGTTTTTTTTTCTGTACTTTGTTAAAAGCAGCTGTAGCCGGATGTTGAGGCACAAACACATGCCTGCTTTGTTGTGTGATACCAGTAAAGTTAGTTACTGCAAATGTCAAACAAACTTTAGTATTGGTATTTGTTATAATATTTTTCCAATCCCACAACATTTTCAGTCTATTTGAGAACAATGCACTGTACCAAACAAACAAACCAGACAAATTGAGCATGCTGTTGTTTCCCTCCAAAACAAAGGAAGACACAAGAAGACACAATTCATAAAGTGTGAAAATTGTCCCCTCTCTCTCAATATGATGGAGCGGCCGAACAGCAATGATTGGTTTTCATGTCACCCACAGAACAAAGTAATGGATTCTGATGGTTTTGGCTTGTTACTCGCTTTATCTGCAGACTTGATCACAGCACTCTGTCGACTGACTGACAGGGGAGTGGAAGTACACCAGCTCTGGACAAATGCCTGGCATTAGCACAGAATCGATAGGAAGCAGACCAGCCTGGACTCAGTGCATGGCTGATTTCTGCTCTGTACCTTAATTAGGATGAGTTATTGACGTGTAGCCTAATTAGTTGCCCCCATAATTGATTTAGCAGGTCTGCCGAAGAGGAAGCGTGCCTTTTAGAAGTTGGGGAAGATTGGAAAAATTATTAGGACTTCAAAAGTTGCGTGAGAGTTCACATTCCACGTGTATTTAACAGCATCATTAAATCCTACTATGTACTGGTATGTCACATTTGTTAGAAGCCAGTATTATTTATTTCTATATAGTTGTGTTTTGTGTAAAATTATCCTTAAAAGTGTGATATATAACAGTTGAATTTATAAAGAAGCAGATGTGACATCCACATACTTTTTTTGGCACTTTTCAAATTTCATACTTAACTTAATTTTTATTAAAGGACGAATACATTAAAGACAATATATTAATTGTGCACCGATGCTTTTTCCTGTTGTATCAACAGTGTAATGAACTAAATGTTCAGCTAAAGATACACAATGGGAAAACAGCAGTTCTCTTTATCTGAGGGCAGTTTTCACTCATCAGATTATGCAAAGGAATGCAGATGGCCGCACTTAATATTTGTAGCATTCAGCCTCATATTCCCAGAGAGGCTGTTTATGCACAAAGTACACAGCCAGTCAGATAATGCCAATTATCAAACAGGCATAGAGTGCAAAGAGAAAAACATTAACTGGAGTGAGGAATAAACATTCTCTCCTGTCTTTCCTCTTATTGTGATTCAGGTGTTCTCTCTCTCTCTCTCTCTCTCTCTTTAGTTCAGTCTCTAGCTCCCTCGCTCTCATATGCTACCTGCATAATTGCCTTTCCCCTCCACTGGCCGCAGGGGAAGTGGAGCTCTCACAACGTTACCGTGGTAATACTGATTGATGGAGTCGATACTCGTGTGGTTCCAGAACATCGAGCATCGCCGCACACAGACATGGCAAATTTTGGGGAACAAATTATAATAGCCTGCATCATGATTAATCCCCTCTGGGGAAATGGAAATATTGTGAATACCTATGAACTGGTGGAGGACATAGAGCTTCACAATAGGACCAGACTCTGGAGGCTTTTGTGTCCATTGTCTAGCTGTACAGACACAAAGAGGGATGACGGAGAGGAAATTCCTAACGCTGCCTAACAAAGCGTGAAAGGGAAGTAAATCATTAATCAGGCAAATTTTAAAATGTAGATTTTTTGTGACATAGTTAGATGTTAGGCTGTCTTCATGTCCTTAGAAATGATATTTCACTCTTCTCGGTCTGATTGATAGGAACTCACTGTGAGCTGTGAGGAGGTGGAGGATGGTTGTTATCACAGTCATGGCAGTAACTCAGCGTAAAGATGGTGTCAGTGTTAAAACCCAAGAATCTGTAACATATCAGTTTATGGCTTGTTCATTTACAGTCATTATGGCTGACGAGCCTGATGTTTATCATGTTTAATGTGCATTAAAACAAGCTACAGAAACCAGAACATGCTCATTTAGTAATTATACCTATTTACTTACCTATAAAAACATAATTAAGAAAAAACTTGTTAAAGCATATGCAGACAGTATTTTACAATATTTAATAATAATATTATAGGACTTAGTCACTTAGCAGTAAATTAAACACTACATACATTTGTTTACCTTGTAACTTTAGCTGAAGTAAAGCACCACCTCTTCAGGACAAACAAACCCTGCCTCCATCACACTGAAACTAGTCAAATGAAGTTACACTTTGTACATAATATGTTCACACACTGACAAGACAATTAAATGTGACATCTTGGTCAGTAAACAAATGAAACAGTTTCACTAATGACACAGAATGAGCAAATGACACAGAAATGCATTATACATTTTACTCTCTCAACAACCAAACAAGCAATATGCACTCAAAAGCACATGATGCATGATGGCATGTGTACATTTCAGGTAAATGTGCTGAATTGATAGGCTACCTGTCTGCATATCTAGTTTAGAAAATCAAGTCATTCTCACTCAGCCTATGCTAACAAGCATTTAGGATCAAACAAAACAAATTAGCGTTCCGCGCAGCTAACAGGGTCAGCCTGAATGAGATCAGCCACACTTACAGGCACGGTCAACGCATAATAAATGATTATCAGGACCTCCAGCTGCCAATCTCACAGTCCACTGTTTACTAGTGAACCACATTCATTCCAACCGCTCGGACTGAAATGATTTACTGCACACAGTAATTGTATTCTGAGGCGGAATAAAAATATAGTGTTTTTTTAGACAGTGGACTATTATTACGAACAACCATCAGTGGGCAGAGAGTGAAGAAGTAGGAAGCATTCACTCAGGCCTTGAACATTTTCATTAAAGCTGAAAAGGAAAAATTTGGATGCAATGTAATTAATGTTCTAATCATGAAATCCCTAAGAAACCGTTGAGGCTGGTTTGAATAACCATTTTCTTCCACACACAGACACACACACAGGGTTCAATATCATGGCTCATGTGTTTCAGTATACATTACAGGCAATAGAGTAGGCAGCTCCTTCCCATGAAAGCAATCATGCATCACATATTTGCCCAGGGAAATCAGTGCTAGTCCAATCAATTTGGACATTTGTGTGAGTGTATGTATGTATGTGTGTGTGTGTGTGTGTGTGTGTGTGTGTGTGTGTGCATTTATGTTGGCAACGCACACCTTCACTGCTACAGCTGCACAAGGTGCTATGAGCTCCATAAATCAGCAGCTGTAATGATCTCAATCTCTGCCTGATGCAGTCTGACCGACTGAAAGTGGGAGAAAGAAGCAGAGGTGGAAAGGTCACCTGAGAGGTCACGGCCAAGACACAAAAAGTAAATGAATGTGGTAAATAAAAGCCATGGTATTTCAGAAAATCTAAACACTCTCCAAACATTCCCATAAAAAACCCCAAAAATCTCCAGTGCAGAGATCGAACACCTCATCTCTCCCCGAAACGCGACTCCTAGTCAAACCATACGGAGAGAAAAAAAAAATCACACCTGCTGGTCCCCTGTTAAACACCAAAGCCTCTCTTTAGAAGCGTACATCACTCTGCTTTGATCATATGGCAGAACTGTTGACAGCAGCACTCAAACAGCATTCTCTCCCTCAGGTGTCCTGCAGTTTTGATGGAGAGTTATGATTCAGTGACGAGCCTGTTAGATAGTGGTCTGCTGTAGGGCTGCTTGAGATGAGAAAACCAAACAAGTGTGAGTAATACAGGTAAACATGCCCACCGTTACTGGGTCAGCAAACCAGGTCACTCTTACACACACATACACACACATACAAACAAGCTGGGATGTGCTTGCTGAATACATGTAGCTCACCTTTGTTTAAGAACTGTAACAGCTCAACAAACTGCACCTTAAAATCTAAATGTATCAGTGTGGTAAAGCTTTTCATGTGTAAGTGGGTGGCTTAACTTTCAACAGACTGTGCAGTATGTCTCCATATTCACTGTAAATAAAGACTGTAAAAAATAGCAGCTTTTTAGTGCAATGTGTGGAACAGGGTGATTACATTTGTAGCAAATTTTTCTAAAATATACTATATAATTACTTAGGCCAATTTTATGTAAGAAAACATACATAATTATATGACATGTATAAAGATTAATGACTAACTAATGACTTTACACTAAATAAAATCTTTGATTATGTACATATTGATTCACTTGTGTATTTATTAACCAGCAAATTACTAGAAAATAGCTAAATTGAGTGCTCGACTGGCTGCTGGCATATACCCTATGGTTAAAACTTCACTGAAACCAATTAAGCTCACCCATGAGGTGATGAGTTCAGAATATTGATGTGCCACTGTAGCAGAAGCAGCAGCAGCGGGAGCTTTTTTGTAACAAGGGCCGAAATGTAGCTCAATCCTCATAAAGTCACAAGAAAAGGCTCTGCAAAGGTTTGTGAAGGTCACAGCACATTCTGACCATGGAAATCAATTTCCTTTTGAGCTAAAATGTCCCTTGTGTTTTATTGACCCATTTCTTTCAAGTTGCCAACCCCATTCTCTGGTCACTCCAAGTGTCTTGGTGCCAAAAATGGGCCACTGAAGGAGGTGGAGCAGTGTGTGGCCCACACATCCATACCTGCTTTCTTTTGATGTCAGTGTAAATTTTGAATGTGCACATTTACAGTGTGAGATGCATGCTTGAGTGTGTGCCTTTTGTGTGCGAATGCTAGTGTGTGTATGCGTGGTTCAGGCTGCAGAATTTGTGCCTTGCTTTGAAGGACAGGGAAGGAGGAAGGGGAAGCCAATCTGTTCCTGTGCAGATTAACTCTCTCATTCCAGACATCTCTTTTCACCAAAACACCCACTATCTCCAGCGTCTACCTCCTCCTCCTCCCTCCATCCTTCATCACTCTCTCCACTTCCTTCCTTATTGCCTCAGTATACTGTCCGTCCCTCTGTGACTCTCTGTCAATCAAGCTAACTGCATGGGCTGCTGAATTTGTGTGGGAGAGTGATGAATCTGTGGAGCTGAATGAAGCTGTGGAGGCGGCGTAGAGAGCTGTCCCCGTTATGAGTGTAGCCTCATAGCCTCGGATTTCAAAGTTTCTTTTATTTAAGAAGGGGCGGTGTGAGGGACACGCTGAGGGGACAGGAAAAACATGGGGTGCTTTTGGCCTTAGTAGCTGGGAGAAAAGGTGTCCACTTCTCACTTTATTCACTGAGTCCATGTGAATGGGTGAGACAAACATTCACTCTTGTCTAATTAGCTAAGCTTCCAGCCTCTTCCTGTCTTCTCTGCGTGTAACGTGAGAGAGAGAGTGATGATGCAAAACAGACAAGAGAACGAGGACATGTGAAAGAACACACACCTTTGTGACACTGAACAGCTCCTCCTCTTCCTAAGCCAGGCCAGAGTAAGAGAGGCAGAAAACCCTGTAGGGTTCTGCTACTTCTCGTACATTTTTTAAGTTTTAAGTCTGTCCTATTGAATTTTGTGCAAACGGCACTAAAACAGGAGGAGATGTGAAGACAGTGGAGGCTTAGACAGGTTTGTAGGGTGGGGGGTGTTGTAGACAGTGCAATATGCATGGGGTGGCTGTGTGGGGCTGTATGAGGGGAGTCGAGAATAGGTGCTGCGAAACAGCGAGGGTGCTAGCACTCTGCATGCTTTCATTAGCACTTTAAATGCTAATGAATAAGTTCATAGCTTTGAAGATGCAGCTATGTTAAATATGCATGGCTTCTCCAACACAGTACACGGAGTGGGGAGAAAAGGGGTAGATGAGAAAGAGAATGAGAGATACAGTAAAAATGGAACAGTGTGATAGGAGGGGGAAGTCTGTATCCCTCCTCTTTTCACAGTCTCTCCATCCTTTCCTATCTCCTCCGCCTCTATCATCATCATTTCCTCTCTAATGGGACGCAATTCCTTTAAGGCCATGTGTAAACCACACCATCATCATGAAAATCATTTAAGAAAACTGATGAGATGTGAATCGCTGCCTTAATTGTTGCAAATAAGAGTTAGTGTGACTTTTCATAGCATTCTTGTCTGCCCTCCTCCCTGCAGGGACAGATGTAGAGTCAGTCATTAGTGTTAAGTCAAAAGACATTAAGCCAAGCAGCTTGTGGTGCAGTAATGACCCAGCAGTTTGAAGCAACGACAACAGCTACTACAGACAAATCTCAGCAGTGAACAGTTTCACTTTCTCTTCCTCCCTGTAGAACAGGAAAGCAGTACACACACAGTTGCATGCATAAGCACAAGCGGCTAATGCCTTAAAAATATACATGAACATTAGGAATATCTGCACGTTTGAGGCCTCTCATTTTAGTTTTTACCGTAATGTTTGAACCTGTAACACAAATTTGATAAATGCATGTATAATGCCAGTTAATTGACCATTACAGTATGCTGGTCGTTAACAGGTTAATGGCTTCCATTAATACCTCTGCAAAAGTGACAGAGGGGGGCGGAAGGGGTTCTTCAATTTGATTTCCAATTAATATGTATGAGTGGACCTGTGTGAGAGAGATGATATGAAGACACATTATAGGAGCTGAGTGGAGGTGACAAAGCTATCTGATGACTTGGCTTAAAGAGGAAGTGACTGTACTATTAATGTTTTCAGCAGTTGATATAAAAGAAAAAGGACAAAAAGTGCGTTTGCTTGTTTAGAATCTTTCAACAACAAGGTCCTTAGATTGAGGCGTTAATAGTCTATAATATATATTCTAGCACCTACATTTCCAGTTCAGTCATTGCACAGATGAAAATGAAAACTAAACTGATACAGTCTGTGTCAGGAAGGAATACACAAAAGAAGTTGTGTGTGTTTGTGACTAAGTGCAAAGACAGTAAATGGTGCCTGATTAAACTAGCTTGATTTAGGACTGCACTATTTAATGCATAACCCAGCAAACACCTGCAACACACATACCGACTGTGCTACACCTGAAACAAGCACCCGCTGTATGCGGTTAAATGCTAAATCCTACAAGCTCACAGACTTTTGTATGTTCCCATGGGAAATTCTACATTCAGTGAGGTGTGCACCACCTACTGTGCGTGCTGTATTTGATAAACTTTGAAGAGAAGACTAGCCCAGAGAGGCTGAATGGCCGGGTTGAGCTAAACAAAGTAAAACAGATTAGAGCATTTTTTTTAAAAACATAATGCAAAAGTTCATGGGAAAGTTTCATCTAACCTGCGTGTCCTTTAAACTTCATTGGTAACACTGGTATACACGAGTGATGGTGGTGGGGAAAATTAAACTTTGTGTTGCTTACCACCAGTGCTGAAAAAAAAACAGCTGTGAGATCAATATTTCTGCTTCATCTTTGTCTAATTAGAGTTGTTCAATACTTCTAGAGTGCTTGTATGAGACCATAATCAGTTGATTGTATTGATATGTAAACCTGATGTGTCATCTGGATAAGTAGCAGTTGTTGTTCTTTTTATATGTTTTTGCCAGAAGGAGTTTGAAAATGTTAAGCTCCAAAAATGGAGCCCTGGGGAACCCCACATGTCATTATTGTGTGCTCAGATGTGTAATTATCAGTTGACACAAAACACTTCCTGTCCTTCATGGAGACACGCTGACAGATCAGTCTCTCCCACTTTTCTAGACTGTCAAGGAATAAAAGGAAGGGAAGTGGAAGAATAGATAGGAATGAGTCCGAAAACAGATTTTAGAGCTGGATAGGTGACGGCTGAAATATGCAAAACATGCAAACTAGAGAATTCTGAGAAGCTGGATACAAAGTTTAGTGGGTTTTGCATAAACAGCCAGTGGGTCCAAAATAATAGTCTACATTTCAGCATATGCAATATGTCATTTAGTTGGAGGAATTCTTTGATGTCAAAAATGCACCACTTACTGTAACATTATATGTAAATGATAACAATGCTGGAGTATCTCCTTTTTTATCCCTCTGCATTGATATGGATGTTAATGGCCAGCTATTTGTCTACTCACAGTTGACAGCATTAAAGCACATTACTGCTCTATCTCTACCACTGCTCTCTGTGTTATGAATTATGCTGTTTAAATGGGTTCCCTCCTTTAGAAGAGCTCTGGGCAGGGTCTGTGGAGAGGCATCTAATGGCAGCTAAATGAATTCATGCCCAGATAAGGCGTAGGCTGCAAACACAGCAAAGCAACAACAGCTGTCAGAGATAGAGAGAAACAGAAAGAGAGGGAGAGAGGCAGAGCAGGGAAACATAAGAGGAGAGAGCAAAAAGGGACCAGAGATGGAGAGAGCTACAAAGATGTAAAAACAAATGGAGTGTGTGAGCAGAAAATGAGGAAAAAAAATCGGTGCTGTGCTTTCCAGGCTCTCAACAAGTGAGGAGGTGTGTGGGAGAGAGCAGAACAGAGAGTGACATTAGTTGTGAGAAAATCTGATTGCTACAGCAGCCATTATTTTTCCAAGTCAAGAGACAAAAGCAAATAAAGAAAGGGGGGGCATTGATTGAGTGTATCAGAAGGTAGGTGTTGTCATTGTTGTCATCAGGTCATTAATATTCCAGTTTTTTTAAAGACAAAAAAAAATCAATTTCGGCATGCTATCCATTCACCTGTAACTCTGGTGCCTATTAGGAAGAAGGAGGAGAGCCAGGCAAAAATAGAGATGAAATCCATTCATTTCTTCCTGGAAAGATGTGTACTTTCCTAAACTACGGCGGACATGGAGTCTTGCTTTAGCCCAATGAAAGCAGAGACATGCTGAAGGGGAGAGAAAGGGAGGCAGAACATGTACCAACAAATGAGGAAGGGAGGGGGTGGTAGCACAGAGGTGGAAAGAAGGGGAGGGAAGCATTTATGTATGATGGATGAGAGGTGGAGAGGGTTGCAGACTGTCAGATGTTCCCTTTATCTCTCTTATGCGTTTTTGATACGCAGAGTGAGGGAAGGTTGGAGGGTGGGAGGGCTGAGGAGTGAAGATGGAAGGTGGCAATGGAAGAGATTGTTTGGGTGGGGGTGGTGGTGGTGGGGGATGCTATCACATGCATTAAGTGGCAGAATGTTGCCAGCACCTCTGCTCATCTTTAATGAGGCCAGGAGGAACATTATGCAGATGAGCCTTAATGGAGCATGGACTTACAGCCCCAAATGCAGGGTCACCGATCACTACATCCCCTTCTTCCTTCCTGTGTCCTTGCCTTCCCCTTCTTTTTTTTTTTTTAATTTTCCCCTTACTTCCTGTAACACATCCTCATGTATGCCTCTCCAGCCAATCCTCCTCATCCCATTCTCCTTTTTAAAAAGCCAGACTGTGTCATCGATCTCCACTTCAGACATGCTGGCTGATCAAAAGATAAATAGGGCCCTCATGATGTAAAGATGAGATTCATTGCAGGAAGCATGCTTTAAACTAGCATCTGGTGAAGAGAGAAGGAAGAGAGATAGAGGAATCCCAAGCAATGAAGGGGGGGTGGGGGGGTGACAGACAGGGGTGCGAAGAATTCGGCACATCTCAGATGGAATTTTCGAGGGCCATTCCTGAATGATGGCTCATCAAGCTTCATTCTGTGCTTCATATCTAATTGCTTTTAGATCCGTTTCTATGGAAACTGCAGTTCTCTTGCTAAAGGGGGGGTGTTTCATCACCTTTTCTTTTGGGGGTTGGTGCCACCATTACATGTATGGTGGATGAACACTCTACGCTACAGAGAGATAAGCTCACAGGGCCTCAGAGGACAAGCATCAGAAGATATGTGAGCAGAGAGTGGGATAAAAGGAATGCATTTCATATAACATGGAAATATTGAATACATAACTCGCTGTCACATGAGACAATGGGAAAGAGAGAAAAAGGTTAGAATGAATATGCATTGACTAGCATGTGCACAAACACACTGCACATGCAGAGTGTAATATGAACGCACACTGGCAATTCCCTGTTTATGACAAAAACATGACTTCTTATCCAGCTGCTGGTAAACAGCACAATAACAATTGTAGAAATCTTTCATTGGTCATATCCTGGAGCCACAAAATAACACTAATGGTGCAATAAAACTGTTTTGCCTCCTCGTTGTGTGTTTGGTGATAGTACTCATAAGGTGTTACTAGAGAATTGGTAAGAGCAGATGTTATTGATTTCTGGGACACTGCCTCTCTGCAAGATCATCTTTAATGTTTTCTTTCATTCGCCTACCACCACCAACAATTTTATGAAATACAGACACCACCTTCCCATATTTGCACAAATACATATACATATACAGTTCACCTTGTTCATCTAGTGACAAATTCATATAGAGTAATGTAGGTTTAATAACAACATTCCTCCAAAGGCCCTGAAGCATTTTTTTTGTTCAAATTAATATGAGTAGTCGAGTGTAAAATGCCACAGTAGAAGCAATTTATAGTTGCATATACCGCTCAGATTCATTAGGTATGTTTACTGTATTTCTATAAAATAGTATAACATTGTGTTAACCGTGATGTGATGGACACAACTTCTCTACTTAGTTTCTCAGAGGAGGTGAAGAGGATCCTTGGTGGTTTTTGGGTAAACAGTGATTGTATCTGTATCCTGTCTTTGCAGTGCTAATGGCTTTAGATTCCCTCCCTATGAATTATGCATGGCTCTCTAAATCATCTGTTGTTAACAGAGAGTAATGAGGCTGATACTTAGCTGGATTAAGATCTCCTTAATGGGAGTCGTCACTATTTTTTTTTGCTGCCTTAGTTTATTCTGTCAACCACTAAAAAATGCTAGTTAAATTCAGGGGAAATAAAACAACCTGACGGTGTTCAGTGAGATGCTAAACTCTGCATTTGCAAGGAAAAGCTGTTGATAAACTCTGTCTTCCCCCCATAGAGAGAGCCATTGGCCCTTGCCTACACAGGCAGCATCAAAGAAGCAGAAGGCAATCCCTTGTTGCTCCTGCCCTCCACCGCCTTGGCCACTGAAGCCTGAGAGAGGGTCATTGGTCACTGTACAGGAACGCTTCAATTCCAGTGCTTTCAGCATCCAAGACGCTGATCTTTTTTTTTTTTTTTTTAGACAAAAGAAAAATTCCTGGCCCCAATTTTAAAGTCTGAACTGCATGGAGTATTCAAGCTGGATGAATGAACAGGGCTCTGCAGATATAAATTGACACAGTTGGGACATTGTAGGCTCCAGTCGCCTAGCACCTCCTCTATCATCATATCACAGTGACAGGTTGTTCTATGGTTGCACATTGATGGTCAGAAGGGATGGTTTTGTAGGTTAGGACAAGTGAGAACTGAGTATGTTCCTCATGATCATATCCTCCATTAACCAGCGATGACACTGGCTACTAGGGCAATCAACTGGGAATCACATGATGGACAAGGAACTCTCTGATAAGAAAAGCTGGGTCAGCTGTTTGCTAAATGAATCCATGCCCTTTATCAGCTATTAATTAGCCTATAGTTAGTAATTTAAAAATGCATGTTTTTGTAAAAGGAGAAGCCACTCATGTTTCTGAAAATCAGAAATATCCGTTAAATTTTTGCTCAAACACAGCTCTTAAGTGAAGTGTTTGTCCAATCAGATGTAGAGTTGGTGTAGCCTGTATGATTTTTTGTTGGTCTGCCAATCTGGTCTGCCAGATTGACAATCTCAACCTCAGGTGCTAAAAAAAACAAAAACAAAACATGCACAAAAACTATGGGCCGTACCGTAAGTGGTTGGCCTTCTCTTCTTCTGTCTAGCAGTTTTTAATGTTGTGGGTGCCACTCTAAACCCTAACATGTCCTACTAACCTTCTTCCTTTTTATATTTATACATTCCTGTATCTTTTTATTCCCTCCTTTCACTAAATGTCAGTCAGTTGCTTCGATAAGCTGATGTTTAAATTCCCCAAGCCTCTCATCACGCCTCATTGCTTTATCAAGGTCAAGAGAGCGCTTTGCAACACTTACAGCACTTTATCAGAATAATATCCAAGTGCGGAGGAAGGCAGGGAAACAAGCCTGTGGGCTAGAATTCACTGGCAAAGCTCATTAAGCCCTGTGCTGTTTTTGATGACAGGCCATGAGTAAATTTAACGTTGCTTGTACTGAAGCTCGTACCACACAGACCTGATGATCATTAGAGTCTAATCTTCAGCTCCTAATCCTCCCAGTTCTAAAGTGGACTAGCCTCGCTAGCTAACCTTGTGGCCATGCCTGCTTCAGAGCAAATCCTCATCCTTGACTTGACTTCTACAAGAGCGTCTCCCAAGGCTTAGCATTGCCTTGGACTTAGACATCAAAAGCAACATTCTTCTGTGCTCCTTACTGAAGAGAAAAATCCATTCAAATGCACACAAATACCAAGTGCGTGGTGCGACACCCAAATTATTTTACAGCTGTATTCACCACTTCCCTGTTGCAGCCATTGAACCGAGCGTGAAACAGTTAATAGTAGCCATGGCTGTAATTGCTGGTTTTACAGAGCCAGTCAAGAGGGCGGTTAATATAATGGAAATTAAAAACAAAACCGTTTCTTTGATGTCTGTCTTCTAAGCTTGACAACAGGGAGTGAAGGTTAAAACCCAATGAATGTAGTCTTTTACAAGAGGCTCTTAAAAAATCAAATATAACACCAATCAGAACATAAAGGATAAACAGCTCATTACATTTTAAAAAGCTGCACAGCATTTGAAGAAACAGAAGCCAAGGGTGTTTGTTCAGCTGAAGGTCAGATTGTAAGGTTGAGGAAATTTTACTGGAGTGGTTTCACTTGATTAACATGCATAACTTTCACATTATTGGCATCAGTTAATTGCTCTCATGCACGCTGGTTAATAATTAATTTACTGTATTTCTCCATCTCTCTCCTCCCAAAAAGTAGCCTTAGGGTTGTCGACATCAGCAGCAAAGCCGAGCACTAATATGACCCAAGCGTGGTGAGTCTGCAGAGGATTCATGTCTGTAAAGTGTGAGGGCTGAGTCAGTTCAAATTGCCTGCTACAGGTCACTGGGTCTGGAAATTGGAAGCATGACTGACAGTTACACAACACCATGACAGGAAATAAAAGAAGGAAACACTGCACACAGTGTGTTTAGCAGATTCATTTAAGGAGAAAAGAGTGAGAGGCTGAAAGGCTCGTACACACAAGAAAACAGCGCTTGTTGGAGGTAACTTAGCAGAAAATGCAACGCTGTCGCTGAAAATGAGGAAGTAGCTCATACACAGGGTTACTTCTAAAATGTATTTCACAACAGCTCACTGAATAAATGCCTTTCAAAGTATGAGAGGTAATTTTAAAATGAAGTTAGGTTTAAAAAAAGTAATCCCTTTATGTAAGTAATTGGCTTCCTTATCCTCCTGTTTTAATAAATTGCACTGTAGCTACACACAGTAACTAAACACAGAACTTTGTTATTTATTCTCTCATTATCCAATACTGTATATCATTTTGTATAATTTCTGCAAATATGTTTGTTTACCATAAAGGTTTATCGACTCACTTTGATGTTGATGTAACCAGAATAAGCTAAAAGCCTTTGCATGTTATTCCTACCATCCCACTAAAGGTTATTTTGAGCAGCCACTTTTGATGCAGGCTCTGGTCAGTCAGCAATACTGCACTGCAGTGATATTATAGTTTTTTATTTAGTGACACAGTGCAGGCATCCTGGATTTTATAAGGTTGTAAAAGCAAACTTCCACACATAGTATGTCATAAATATGGTCAGTACTGTAAAAAGTAAAAATCCTTTTTACCAGGAGGCTAACTGGACAGTAGATATGATCTTCATATTGTTTATGTAATGTATTGGTGGTTTGACATGTAATTAAACATAATAATTTGATGACAGCAGGAGTCACATAAACATACACATATAGCATGGATTTTCTATAATTAAAAATAACTGTCTTTTTTAAAGTGGTTTGAGGCCTGCATCTGTATTGTATAAGCGCTCTATATGCATCATTATATACATTATCTCCAAGTACAGTAATTTCGGTTGACTTTAAATCTCCTTCTGCCACTTAGTCAAGCTACAGTACTTTGTTGTATTAATGTGACACAACAGAGCTGAAGGAGCATACATCAATTAACATGGTGAGGACAGGTTCCAAGAGTTGCTGGTATGTTCACAGGTTCAGCCAAACAGCCCTTATCTCCAGCTGGCAGCTGGACGTGGTAGAAATAACTCAATTTAATACCCGTGGCTGTTGCGTGATAATAGCCACACTCTGGTCACGACGGGAGACTTCTCACCTCTTTAACCCTGTAGCTTTGCTTTTTTTCTGCAAGCTGGCAGCGATTAGCTGGAGAATACTTTGGCTGTGAAATTTATATACATGTGTCCTTCATCCTTCCCCTCATCAATCATATCAGACAAATGCTTTACTCTTCTCCTGATTTGCCTTAAGACAGTGAAGCCATGTTATTTCCATTTAAAGCCAAAAGTTGTACACTATTCCTGCACAGCTCACTGCAGTACATCAGCACATCCTGTGACTCAAAGTCATGCTGGTGCTCTAGACATTAGAGCTCTGGAGAAGCTTTCATTAAACAGCCACAATGCAACCGCTCAGGAAAAAAAAGACAGCTTGGTGAGTCACAGCCAATCTCGCTCTGCCATACAATATTTGGCCAGACGAAAGGATTTCAGTTCAGACATGAGGGCTCACCCACAGTGAAGCTGAGAACTTTGAAAAGCTGCAGACAACAAGTCTGCCAACTCTCTCTGGGCTCCTTAGAGTTTGTGTGGTTGGGTCTTAGAATGGCCATGATCTGTGCGTCTACTGAACATTTGGTCCAGGGAAAAAATATATCAACAAATGCCACTCTGGAGGAAGCAGAAATGTGGCATTGGTGGAAAAAAGGGGCTCCAAGAACATGACGTTTAAGGGTTTTGTTGACCCTACTCACCTTTTGTGGTGAAAAAAGTAGTAGTCAGTAAGTGGTGAAACTTTACTGACCAACACTGTTGTTAATGTAAAAAAATACACAATATCTACAGACCTCCATGATTATCATTGTACTTCATAAGCTGCTTGTAAATACAGTGCACAGGCAGGTAACATAACAGTGAGATAATGCAGTTGACTTCTCAGTTGATGTATGAATCAATGATATATGTAAAAGTCAGAATCATCCATGGCTTAATTGTCCTTATTTTTCCAATAGTAGTTCCAATCATGTATGATTGTGCCAGAGATACATTCAGAATAAATCTTTATCTATTTAATCACAGATGATGCTGAAACAAGACTAATAAACAAAACCAGGATCCAGTTTTTTTCTATGTAACCCAAAGGTATTCAGCTGTGTGATATTTAATGATCAGCCTGGATATCATCCTGTACTCTCCCTGCCTGCAGCACTCCAAACCCTACACACACACACACACACAGGGCTGATAATGACTGTCGCTGGTGATCCAATTCAATGACTATCAGGGGGCATTATATGTTGCTGCCTTGTGCGGTTCCACTAACTATAAAAAACTGTGTTTGCTAATACCTACCAGTGGGAGGACAGATTGTCTTAAGTAATTTAGTTTTGTCAAGCCATCCTGGTGGGTAGAGTAAATCAATACTGCTCACTTCATTCACTTGATGCCTTTGCCTGAGTGTCACAATGAATTAACACACCATATGAACACATTTGACCATATCAGACCAATCAAAGCCAAAACAGAAGGATTTAACTTGTACAGTAGTCTGCTTCACTCTCTAAAGTAAATTGCAAAAAAATCTATAGGCTAGGGCTCTAAAATTTGTGGCAGGATATCAATTAGTGCAGACAGAAATAGCACCTCAAAGTGCATGAAAACCAGTGTCCATATTTCTCAGTGCTTAATTTAGCAGATTAACTGTGATTTAATGATGACACAGAATCAATAAAATTATCAAAATCCATCATTTTAACGAGTCTACTAAATTTACAATCACACTGCCAATAATTGTCACTGAGTTTCTCTCATATCCACAAATGTAAAGCATGTTTATGAAAGACTATTTGCACCTATTCTAGAGTGTGACAATTAAGAGTCTATAGCAAGGGTGTAGTTTTAGCATGGACGGAGGTGACGCGCCCCCACCAATGTCCAGCAATAACCAAATTGTCCCCGTCAATAATTTGAACCCCTCCAATAAAAACAAAAAGGTTGCAGGAAGGGTTAAATTCTGTTCTTTTCTGGCGTCTTGCCAATAGATATCCTACTATCGGGTGTCCTACCCAAATCCCTTGATATTCTGATTGGGTTATATCAGGGCTCTGGTCTTACCGTACACATATGGCCATGTGATTGGCTGTGCCTTTCCCTGTTGTCACATGTGTAGCTATATGTTGGCAGTGCCAAAACACATGCGAGACAGCGATTGCGAGATGAGAGTTGTTGGAATCTTTGGTCTCCAATGTCAAAAGCTAATCTATGCCCTTGGTCTATAGGAAGGTAAGTAAAAAAACTGGTTAAGCAGGTAATGTGCTAATGGTCCAATAATGAGAATGAAAGATATTTCATTTCTTTCTGCCTAAATTCTGTCACTGAATCAGATAAATCCACATTTATTTGACTGCTCTACTGTTATTTTAGGATCCATATGACCTCTGTCTTCCACCCAGTTAGACCCACACTGACCTGTGTATGCACCAGCCTAGGCAGACCTAATGGAAGGTGGATGAGAACCAAACACTGCCGTGTGCCTGCTCTCAACAGCTTCACCCTCCATTGCCTTGAATTGACCATAAGTTACCCTGCCTAAAAGCCTCCATTAGCATGGCCTCAGTCAGGAAGGCGAAGCTATGACTAATGCATTTCATGCACAACAGTGGTTTGTTGAACTGAATATACACTGGATCCCATATATGAGAAAAGTTAGGAAACAGACAGACAGGAGCAGCAATAGAACAGACACAGACTGACAGAAGGGAAGGCTGAGCAGACAAAGATGTTTTACCGTGCCGGATCAAATTATTGAACCCCATTTGCAGTATTATCGTTGTAGATTAACATTTTTATGAGTGTGTGAAATTACCCATGAACATCTATTGCCCTGCAATACAATGAGGCACACAGGGCCCATTTCATGAACAGAGAAGCTGAGGATAAAGAGGCAGTTTTTCCACATTATGTGGATGTGAGGAGAGAGGTCTCATGAGTCAGTGGCAGGTTAAAGCAATGAAAACTTTTGTGGCCATTTAAAAGATTCTGATGACAACACAGAAATATCAGTCCTACAATCTAAGTCACAGCGATATTTATTTATTTTTACAGCAGGACAACACACTCTAATCTGCATAGACTGGGATTCCTGCAGATGAATGAAGACATTTCCATTCAACTCTTCGTTCACTGATCACTTAACATCATCAGCTTTTGGCTGGACAACATGTTAAAATGTATCCCCTATGGCTCTGCTGGAGTGTTGCTGTGTAAAATTGCCAGAGTTATCTTGATCACTGTTCCAGAGCACAGCTTTACAGGGGATGAGAGGACCGTGAGCCAGAATGGAGTTTGGTGAGGGTTTTTATCTTAAAGCACATGTGGAGGGATAGACTGCATCAGCAGCCTGAGCCTTAACGCTACAATGCTTCTTGGTAATCTTGTTGCTACATTAACAACAAGGATAAAAATGTATCCTTCTCCCACACAAGAGACCCTATACACACAGACAGAAATGTATCTGCCAGCCATCTGAGACTCGTAAACACAAACAACAAGTACAAATATGTGCTTACTTAAATCGCCAACATCTTTTACAGAGAATGAATATGTGGAGATGCATATTAACACTGTGAGCATCAATCAACATATCAGATCTTCAGAAGGTTTTTCAAGCTACAGTTTCAGCATCTGTTTCAGCAGACTGCATAAGCAAGGATCCTTGTTAAGGTACACTTACCACAAGATCAAAATCTGCAGAAGGACAACGAATGTCATGAAAGGAATCTACCCAAGAAACACAGCAGCCATACTTTTGAGGAAGAGAAACAAGCTTGAAGCCTGGATTGTGATCTTGCAAACATTGTGTTGCCCTGATCAGTTGTACCATAAAGATTCAGGGGGTCACAGGATCAATTTTGCAAACAACAAAGTACACAGAGCGTTGGCAAGCTGAAAGTTAGATTGTTAGATGCCTTCATTCTTGCATGTTTTCCAGCCACGCTCCATGACTGCTGTCACATGTGATTTATGATTCTTTTTGCCTCAACACATCGCTATCAATCACTGTCACCTCAATCACTAGCCATTGCGTTGCATCGCATATGGGTCATATTTCTTGGTGTTGTATACAGTTCAGTACAAATCAACATGAACAGTTCTGACTGTGTATTTGAAAGGGAGCAGCATCCAACCTAAAAGAGTGATATATTTGATTAGCATAGTGAGCCAGCAGTGTGTTCAGAAAGACTAGATAGTAACCTGTTGTTGCTTCTGCTGTCAGGAAGAGGCAAGGCTCCTTTGTTAAATGCCTCTGTGTTGACAAGTATTATGACCGTGAGCAGAATAGAAAAGCCAAGTAGACAGATCTCATTCAGCACACACTGATGACTCACAGGCTAAGTGAAGTGAATTCTGATGCCACACACTTGAAACGGTTCAAAGCTGCAGCAAATATAACTACAACACTGCCTCCATGTATCCATTATCTTCAAAAGGACCGTGGCATGGCCTAAGACAAAACAGCCATCGCCAGCTTTGAACAGAGCTTTACATAGTGGTAAACAGGCAGGAGTATATCATTGAAAAAAAGACACAGAAGTCGATAAACGAGAGTGAAGACAAAAAAATAAGGATAAAAAAACTATAAACAATTATTCATCCGTGATGCTGCTGACTTATGTAATCAAAGCAGTAACTTCCTAGCACTCCTAGCTTTTAATCTGCTGATCAATATTTGATTAGAAGGAGCCTAGCTGGATCATTGGGCACACACATACACACATTAAGAGTGTGTGCTAGTGTCGGGGCAAACAGCAGAGAACCCTAGAAGAGATGGATGAGCTGGCAGCGCAGGACTACTCTTAAGGTCAGAACGGTAGATAACTCCACATCTTTCATTATCTGGTCTGTTTGTATTTCTCCCCTTCTAAGTGACCCTTTAACAGATCCTCTCTGTGCTTTGTGAGTATTTTCTCCAGGATCAAGCACCTCTTGTACACACATTTAACAAGGGGTATTGGACCAATTAAAGTATGAGTATAATCAGCGTGATATATAATGCTTTACTGGCTATGGTAATAAGGTCATTCATTAAGCCATATAATACATTAATTAACAAATAGCTTAATGACTTCACACCACACATGGGATCGATTAATCTAAACTGCACTGTAAACTAGTGAAATGTGCTGTGAAAAAAATAACTTTCTCTCCAAATTATAAAATCATATTTGAGTCAGGATGTAGTCCTTACTGGATATATCTCTGGATCGTGGCCCTGGGACATGAGAATGGACGTATCAGCATCCATATGCATTTGCCTACAAACGTGCTTTGACCCCTGTCATTGTCATAAACCCACACAAGACAGTCTCATCCCATTACTTGAAACAGTATTGTCATGTAACGCGTTGTTTCATGCACACCAACACAAATCATCCGGTTATTCTGTGAAACTGTCGCAAACACACAAATTGGCAATTTCACGGTATCCACCCACAGTGGTGCCATTTGAGGGAACAGTGATGTTTACATTGAAGTCAGATACAAGTCTAATGCAAGGCATGTAATGTGTAATATGTAACATAGCCAAAGCTTAGACTTTCACAACACACAGTTATTGTGACCAAAAGATATCAATAGTATCAAGGTTTGGACAGATTTTTAAAGATAGCTTTCTCTACTTTGATGCTGCCTAACAAACAACCAAGCAAATACTTCTACTTTTAACAGACACCCAACCTAACCCTATGTGACCTATGTGATTTCACATCTCTATACCATACTATACTAGTTCAGAGGCTTTCTATGTTTTCTCTACAAATGTGCTCCATAAGAGCCAAACACCAACCGCACTTACACACACACACACAACCCATGATACCATGTCTAAGTGATTCTTTCCAAGACTCCAGCCTGAGCTGAGTCCTTCGAGCTAATGCATCACATGCCCTCCTTTGACACCACTGATCATGGCTGAGTGCCTGGTTGGTTTACTGCACAGCCTAAAGCCCTGTGTTTGAATTGAACTTGCTGGTTGGTATAAGGCATGTCGCCACCTTAGCACATGGCCCTGCATTAGTATGGCTTCCATCTGTATATCCTGACTCTTTCCAAAAGAACCTGAGCTGAGTGGAGGAGGTCGAACTGCAGAAAAACAGTGTGGGTTGACGGAGTGAGGATAAAGGTAGGATGGATAGATGCTGCTGCCAGGACCTGTCAGCAGTGACAAATGGATGTTGCAAAGATGAAGCAAGTAAGACATTAGAGAACAGTGATGTGGTGAATCACCGGTCGGTGTGTGTGTGCCTTTGTGTCTTTGTGCTTTAGTGACTGTGTGGGTGAATGTGAATGAAATACAGTGTGTGTGCGCCTGTGTGTGTGTTCATGAGTAAAGGTGTGTCCCCAGCTGCAAGGTGCCAACCCTGACAGCGGCCCTCCATGACGGGAGAGTGCTGGGAAATTGATTTAGGTGGTGTCTGAGGGCGACAGAGATGAATCTGTGTGTCTGATTACAGGAGAAAAATAGCAAACACCATAAGATAGAAATGGCAGAAGAAAGAATACAGAGTGGAAGTATGACGAAAGGTGAAGATAGAGAAAAAGACAGCAGATAAAAACAACACACACACATGTTTTTCAAATATGTAAATGAATCCATGATAATGAATAGCTATCAGTGTTGGTATTATCTTTTTAATTACAAGCAGAGTGAAACCTGATTTAGTGTTAGGGTAACGTGGGGGCTGTCATGGAGTCATAGCATGTGTGCAGATTTTGATTTATAGCTCAGTGTTAGGCAGCTGTATTGTAATCACATCACACTGCACTTTAATTACAGTCCTCACAGTAACTTCCCTTTTTCACATAAAAGTCCCTTTCACACAGAGACCCCGCTGTAATGACACTAAGAAGACCCCCTGATTATGTAGGCCATCATTATCAGCTCATTGAATGGATGTTGGCAGTAGTGTCCAAATTGTGGGTAGTAGCTCTGAGCAGAAGGTGCATTATCACCTATTCTAATGAGTAAAAATAACACAGATTACGTAGGCGACCTCTTGTGGTGGTGTGAATAAATGCCATGCACCACCTTAGATGGCTGGTTCATACTGAACTAAAGGGCAGGGATAGTCCAAGCCTAGTATGAGCTGTCGTTGATGCTTGCAGACATGAAATGACAATGCAATGTGTCTCCTATGTTCTCCACACAGATCATTTGCCTGCAGGTGAATAGTCAATACCTGACAACACCAGAAGGCTTCTGGTACCAAAGCCACTCACAAAAATGTCAAGTGGCTGCTCCAAAATATAATTCATTATTTTACAAATGACAATGTGATGTCAAAGACCTCAAGGTGGTTCAATTTAAGAAAGAACACACAAAGAGAAAAAACAAGCGAAGATAAAAATGGCAAGCTACAGCAAGTAGCACAAACACCAAGAGCAATGCTTTCCCTTAGCATGCATGCAGTGTTTCAGTCTGCAAGTAACCTGCCCAACAACTGAAGTAATCTAACGTCACATATGGCCTTCACATACAATGCATTCATCTTCCATTGTCTTTCAAAAACACATTTTTATGTGTTTTGCAACTTCACGGATTATTTAAAAGCTCATTTTCCATCGAGCAATTTATCCGGCATGCCAGACAGTGTCAGCAGATGCTCTGTGCTTCTCCCCACAAACAAAACATATGGCTCTATCCAGAGAAGTTCACTTGTATGAATATTAATACAATTTTCACCATGGAAAAAAAGGCCTGTTTAACTTGAGTGGTCAATGATGACATGCATTAAAATGATTTATCTAATATCTTTGGGTGCTAAGGGACAGAAATGAAAGATACCCACTGGTTTTTATGTTATCTCACTGTTGCCTCTGACAGGCAATTTCAGCCATCTGATGCATTTATTGGGATGTCCTGCTGGTTTGTCAATATTCTCTCCACCCTCTTTTATCTTGTTCCCTTATCATCACTTACTATTGCTCTCTTTCAATCTCTTTCTCTCTATCATCCAAAGCCTTTTAAAGTGGATTTGTCATTACGTTGATAACTTAAAGTAAATCATAGCTGGATCTGAGCTGATTTCCTGCATGGCGAGTCTTCATTTTAAAACCTCTTCATCTGCTTTATAACCATTTAATCACTGCAAACATTTCTCTGCATCGCAGTTCGAGGAGCACCGCTTTAAATAATATACAGAACAAACAGCTTTATAAAATTCTGCTTTTACATGAATAATATCCAAGAGTTTGCACTGACCAATACAACTTCCACCCCCCCATTCCTAGTCGGAGCCCAAAATAAAATATGTGAACATTCATCAAGGTTAGATTTACTCCCAGACAAGCCCCCAGTGACTAATAATACTGCAACTTATTTTTATTTCACAGAGTCACAGAGGAGGTCTGTTCTGTTTGTTTTAGGAGGGGTATGTCACGTTGCCACACTTTTCATGTTGCTCACATACGCATGATGAATCTCCTCGCCAGTTCTGCGGTCAGCTCGGCCAAGGCTGCATCTCGTCCCTTTCTTAGCCCCAGGCAACCCATCTGGGGACACTTCTGTTGGCCCCTGGGGTCTGTTTGGATCAGCCAGAGTTTCTCAAGCACCCAGATACATACACAGAATGGCCAGGGTAAGCACACAGTCACATGTCCTCAAACTGTCAGTACCACATGTTCCTGACACGCACATACAATGTTTACCCAGGATGCCTGTAGCTGCACATTTAAATTCAATCTATAACTATGATATAGTTTCTTCAAATAAATATTGGGATTTAACAATACATCTAACACCTATATCATTAGACATTGTACCATAGTAACATCAGGGATGTTGCTCATCTTATGTTGTACCAGCTAAAGGCTTGTGGATGTAGCTGGTGTGTTTTTATCAGCTCAGTGCTTTGACTCCAAAGTTCATGATTCCGTTATGTATGACAAAATCTGGCAGTGTTAAAATAAGTTTTCCTTCCTCCTGCATCATTTTAACTTCTCTTTTGAAAAGTAAATATATATAATTTAAAATTACAGTACATCCTGATGAAAGAGGCTTCAGTATCTCAGAGAAACAACAGTGACCCCCTATAGAGAAAGGTACTGCTCCTAAAGCATTGCTCATTAAAAAGCTGATGTTGGTTAGATTGTTTGCTTGAGGGAGGTTTAGTGCATACGATTAGACCACATTGGTTTCCATCGCACAAAGGCATGGCAGTGACCTTTCATGACCTTTAAATCTGTTTGCAGGAAGGGATCAAAGCTGTAGGCTGATCTGTGCAAAGCCAGCTGTTTATCACCTGTAGCACACCCACACTCTGAAAAAGAGACATCCTCCGCCTGAGACGGCGAAGGAAGTGGATAGCATGAGATATCACAGGCTACAAAGAGAAAGGCGCCATAATTATATGTAAAGCTCGTTGTAATGAGCTACATATCACTAATTATACTGCTTTGACAACTGTGACAAATATATTAAGAGTCTCATTTACTAAATAATGTTACATCCATGGATGTGGCCCACAGGCATTTTTTCATATCAAGACCCCTAAGTGTCAGCAACTCCAGAAAAGGCCTACACTATGCATCGCAGCAAAGGTCAAAGGAATTGTTAATCCAAGCTGATGACTGGGAAAATGATATAAGGATCATTGCTGCTCAAGGCTTAGATGAGGATAGAAGAGGAAGAGGAATGACTTTTTCTTGTTCTACTTGTCTATTTAAAGAGGTTTTTTTAAAAAATCCACACCAAAATAAGGGTCTTGAAGAAACAGTCACACAAAACAGGAATTGTGAAGACATGTGTGGCTGTGCTCACTCTTTTACAAGAAATCCAGAGAAAACCAAGGTGAGGGAGTCAGACAGAGTAAGTAAGAGTGGGTTCTATGACGTCGCTGAGCTATAAATATAGTGTTCCAAAGGCCATATTGACATTTAGGCACTGATTTATCTGAGAGTCTGGCTCTGGTTTATGAGGCCTTCACCACTGTTCGTAGGCAGGTGTGATGTTATCGAACCCTCACTCTTAAAGCAGTGTGAGAATTTTCGGGGTATAATGGACATAAATTGTTTTATTTTTGGCTCCTACAACGGAGAGGTGGATGCTATAATAATCATAAAACCAATATCTCTAACGGCCATAATGACAGCAGCTGCTTGTGAAGAGGAGGAGGTATTTAGAGCACCCCAGTTCATTTTCTGTACAGACAATAACTGGTGAGTGACAGGTGGACACAAATAGCTCATGGAGTGAATCATACAGCCTGAGCAGCCCCATCAGAGCATTTTCACTCCTTAAATTAAAGACACTGGTACAAGCCTGCATGCATTAGGTCAACTACAACTACTGAACTGCATTTAGATAACACAACACAAAGCTGATGACAAAGTCTATTGAATTCACTTAATTTAGTTAATTTTAAGGTTTCATCTTCTGAGCAATGGCTTATACCACTAATGGGTACTATGAGTCAGATCACACACACAAGAAATGAGATGGCACAAAATACGGAGTTATCTATGTCACATGGGCTTCACCACCAGCCCCACCCATTTAAGAGTTCAGTGTCAGGTCCTTAGTGTGTTGACTGCATATAGTTAGAGACACAATTATTAGCCTTCCTGATAAAATGTCAGTGAAAGAGTGAAACAGTGCTGGCAGAGGCAGGAAGTAAAAAATGGAAAGGCTCTGGAAAGAAAACTAGTGAGAGAAATGTCTGAAGGGCCTAAAACAACTGCATCAGTAAATGATTGAGCCAAGTCTGGAACTGAAATGATCAAGAATACAGTCACTAGAGTCCTGCACAGGTATGGACTGTGAGTTTGCTGACTAAGGAAAACTCCAGTTCTGCAAACAAGACACCTCCAACCCAGACTCAAGTATGCTAAGGTCAACCGGGAGATAGATCACACATACTGGAAGGACGTCATTTGGTCTGTCAAAACTAGAGTTCTTTGCTCACAGAGATGGTCTTAGTTTGGAGAAAGAAAGGAATATAACCCAAAGAACATGGTTTCCACAGTCAAACATGGTGGTGGCAGTATAATGCTGTGACGATGCTTCAGTATGTCTGGACTACACTATTTGAATGTCTTGAAAGCAAATCTAAAGCAGTCAGCAGCAAAACTGGGTCTTGGGTCTCTTCCTATATGACACGAAGCATATGTCTCTCCTAGTAACTACTACCAACAACTACGTCCAGGAGAGCAACGTCAATGTTACTGGCCTGCTTAAAGCTGGGGCTTAAATCTGACTAAAAAACTGAGTCTGTGCCACGTGGCCATCAAATCAAGAGGTAGAAGAAAGAAGAAGAAGAATAGGATACCATTCCTCAGGAGAATGAAAGAAGGAGTAATATTTTGCTAATATTCATTAAGTAATTTTTTTGGCTGGTGCACACAACCATCTGGGACACTGTCCTGGGAAACAGTTGGTACTCAAAAGAACACTTGTCTTCATAAGGAAAATATGCACATGAAAGGTGAACTGTTGCTTCTTGCTGTTTTAAGCCATCGTAACATCTAAAACACAACCTTAAGTGCCAGTGTATCCTAACATGATTCAGTCGTGAACAGCTTGCAGCTGGGCAACATGGATAGGTGTGAGTTCGAGATCACATGAGGATCATAAGAATTTGTACTAATAATTTTAAACTGTTGACTGCAAAAAAACCCTACGGGAACATCACACCATTCATCGTAGCACCGTGTTTCTCTGACTTGTGAAACACATTTTTAAAGAAGTCTATAAAATGGGGAGAACCGTATCTACAGCCCTGTGACTCTCAGTCACTTTAAGTGATAATGCACTACTTGCAGGCCCTAATACAGTAACTCAATTTCAAGATTACAGTAATCACAGTGCAGTTCAAGCTGAAACATCCTGCATGGCTTATGAAATCAATTCATGCCTGACTCTACAAAGCTATGACTTCCTAACATCCACACATTTATGTGCACTTTAGAAAGTACACTATTACCATTGTCAGTGAGGTCACAGAGTTTTCTTCTGAGAGAAGTTTGCAACCAGTGCCTCCAGCCACAACTGCTGTGCTTCACACAGTGTTTACTCTCCCTTCCTCTCTCTCTCTCTCTCCCTGCCTTGTCTTCATTATGCTGCCAAGAAGCATATGGCTATGTGCTGACATAGTAATTATATACATTTCCACCCCCATCCTTTATTTTTACTGGAAGCTTTTTTGTAGGTGTTGACTTGTGTGTAATCTAACACAGAAAGTATTCATGTTGCGAGTCAAAAACAATCTGACAGTTTCAGAATTACATAGCTCCAGGAACGGCAGAACGCAATTGAGGCCAGTATCCACTGATTTCAACAAGCCTGGTATTCACTTTCTGTAAAAGGAAATTAGCATGGTAATTAACAGTGATAATGTGATGCACATAGAAAAAGGAGATGACTCATTTTTTTTAAAAGACAAATCCATAGAAAATCTACCTCATCCAGTTGTTTTTTTAAGGACACTCTTTAGCAAAAGGACAAAAATATGGCCATATTGAGTTTTATGTTGACATCAATGCGTCAAATAAACGCAGATTTTGTTGCAGTTGATCCATCCAGAAGGTGGTGAATTATTCACCACTTGGTTGGCAGGAAGCCTGGATGATGATGAAAGTCCTGGCTTCCACCCCAGGAGGGCTGAGAGAGCTGGGAGGGGAAACAGCTAGCAGGATCCTGCCCTCAACCACTCCTAGCAGCAAGATAGCTTAGCATAGTTAGTGGCCTGATAGCAGTTTGTTCATTAACAGTCCCTTGCTGGGTGACAACATGCGGTCAGTGTCAATTAGACTGTGGAGGTGGAACAGGTGGGACTGTGACTGCTGGGAGGAGAACAATCATTAGTGTGAGATATGAATGCCCAGTAGCTTCATCAGAGGTTAGCAACTGATGGGCAGAGCTGGCAGAGCTACTGTCAGTCCAGCAACAGGGTTTCAGGAAAAACTGCAAATTGAGGATTTATTTATGTATCGACTCACCTTGCACTCTGAAGTGCAAAGTCAACTCTTAAAACTTCCTTACATCTACAGCTTGACTTTTGAGGAAACTAGATTAAGTATCAAGTCTCAACATCATATCTGTGTGAACATGTTGAAAGGAAAAAAGCAATAGCGAGTCCTTTATGTGTAGATGTACAACTGTGTCATGTGTGTTGATGAAGATTCTCAGTCATCCAGGTCATCATACGTAGAGAAGGTTGAAGCAAGGCGTCTGGACTTGTAGAGTTTTCTAGAAGACGTTTCGCTGCTCATCCAAGCAGCTTCATCAGTTCTAACTGTTTGGTGGGGAAACATGGTTTATATGTGGTTACAGACCTCAGTGGGTGGGTCTGGGTAAAACTTAAAAAACTTACAAACAATAGCACTAAATGTTTCCATACTTACCTGTGATGTTCTGGCTGACTGGGCCAGGTGTGTCTAACGACTGGCTAACGTCTATGAAACTGTCGGAGGGGGACTGGTTGACAGCCCTTTGTTCTTACTGTGAGTATGTGTAAACTTCCTGGGAATGGATGGAATCACTGCATTGTATGTGGTAGAAAGATGATGTCTGAGGCCACCACCTCTGTTAAGGGAAGGTTTTTCCAGCTTAACATAGATGGCTTCCTTGACTCCTCTTTCATACCACCTTTCCTCCCTGTCTAAAATGTGAACATTGTTGTCCTCAAAGGAGTGTCCTTTGTCTTTGAGGTGGAGGTGAACAGCTGAGTCTTGTCCTGAAGAGGTGGCTCTCCTGTGCTGAGCCATTCTTCTGTGGAGTGGTTGTTTAGTTTCTCCAATGTACAGATCAGAGCATTCCTCACTGCACTGGACTGCATATATCACATTGCTGTGTTTCTCCCTGGGAATCTTATCCTTCGGGTGAACCAGTCTCTGTCTCAGTGTTGTCATAGGTTTGAAATGGACCGGGATGTCATGGTTGTTGAAGATCCTGCGGAGTTTCTCTGATACTCCTGACACATATGGAATGGAGATGTTCTTTCTCCGCCTGGTGTTGTCCTTCTTGTTGTTGGGGGGTCTTGTTTTTGTGGCTTTGATGAGTGCCCACTTCGGGTAGCCACATGTTTGCAGGGCCTTCCTGATGTGGTGTTGCTCCTTCTTCTTCCCCTCTGAGCTGGTGGGTACAGTACCCATACTGTACCCACCAGCTCAGAGGGGAAGAAGAAGAGGGGAAGAAGGACAACACCAGGCGGAGAAAGAACATCTCCATTCCATATGTGTCAGGAGTATCAGAGAAACTCCGCAGGATCTTCAACAACCATGACATCCCGGTCCATTTCAAACCTATGACAACACTGAGACAGAGACTGGTTCACCCGAAGGATAAGATTCCCAGGGAGAAACACAGCAATGTGATATATGCAGTCCAGTGCAGTGAGGAATGCTCTGATCTGTACATTGGAGAAACTAAACAACCACTCCACAGAAGAATGGCTCAGCACAGGAGAGCCACCTCCTCAGGACAAGACTCAGCTGTTCACCTCCACCTCAAAGACAAAGGACACTCCTTTGAGGACAACAACGTTCACATTTTAGACAGGGAGGAAAGGTGGTATGAAAGAGGAGTCAAGGAAGCCATCTATGTTAAGCTGGAAAAACCTTCCCTTAACAGAGGTGGTGGCCTCAGACATCATCTTTCTACCACATACAATGCAGTGATTCCATCCATTCCCAGGAAGTTTGCACATACTCACAGTAAGAACAAAGGGCTGTCAACCAGTCCCCCTCCGACAGTTTCATAGACGTTAGCCAGTCGTTAGACACACCTGGCCCAGTCAGCCAGAACATCACAGGTAAGTATGGAAACATTTAGTGCTATTGTTTGTAAGTTTTTTAAGTTTTACCCAGACCCACCCACTGAGGTCTGTAACCACATATAAACCATGTTTCCCCACCAAACAGTTAGAACTGATGAAGCTGCTTGGATGAGCAGCGAAACGTCTTCTAGAAAACTCTACAAGTCCAGACGCCTTGCTTCAACCTTCTCTATGTGTCATGTGTCTTTTTTGTAAATGCTATGTAAATTAATGTAAATGCACATGTATTTGCAGGGACCCAGCAACAGCTGGATGAACGCTGCGTCTTTCACTGGTGACAGCTGTTTCCAGGAAAATGAAGTGTTTCAGTTTACCTATCTGCACATCCCACCACCACCACCACCATCCCATCCCACCCCGCCTCCCCCATCATCTGTGAAGCATGACTAGATAAAAGGGAAAGCTGCTTTTACTTTGCAATTACATGACTGCTGTACAAAGAATTGATTTAAAAATTGTTCCGACCCGAACGTTGTGGAATAAGATTTTACCCCCTGTTGTCATGAAACTTTTTTTGTCTGGAAAAAAAAAACAGATTGAATTTAGTTACAGTGATTCCAATCATGTTTACTCAGGGGGAGAAAGGTATTATGCTGCAGCAAAATACACTTTTTAAACAGTCCATGTCTATGCTTGGTTAGTTCCAAACAATAATAGCTTTGCCAAAATCTGGCTAAATACACAGCTGAATATTTTGGAAACACTTGGAACATATTGAGGGTACAGATGGACGGCAAAGAGGGGATTACACTGCAGAAGGCAGGAAGTTTCACTGGATGGATTTCATGTAGTTTTTTTTTTACCACTGTAAAATTTGTCAACATACTCTTGCAGGAAGAGAGCGATTTAATGTTTCATACTTTTTTTTTTTCATAAGACGCCCGGTACATAATTAGCAGTGCATTTATGTATTTGTCCCATTTTTTTTTCAATTTTAATACTTGGGAGGATGAAGCTTCTTTCTAAACTGTGTATGCTTCTCTGTAAATCTGTAAATAAGCATCAAATAAAAGTGCACACAGGCTTTAGTCATACACACCACACATCAGTCACACACACATTCACAGTAACGTGCACACATCGGCTCACATTAAGCCCTAACCCCCCACAGAGAATCTCATCATCTCCAGTTGAAACATGTAGTTCACCTCCTTTGGGTAAGAGAAAACCTCCCTAAATAAGAATGTCTCTATAATGAGATTTTTTTCTGATGGATCTTCAACATTCAGACTGACCTTGTTCAGCACCTTACCCTCATTTAAACCACAAATCCATCTGCACGATCAAAACGGAAGATTTTTAATTAAATGTGTGATATCAAAATTGGAATACTTATCTTGGTATTTTTTTTTCTCCATTTTCCCCTTTGAGCTCAAATTCCATTATCTTTGTCTGAAGCACTGTCAACGCATCAAGATTTCACCTCATGCGACAGCACTTTAATACTCTCTTTAGAGCGACTGACTGAGGAAATTAAATGCTCAAAGCAGCTCCACTCTCTGTAATTCAGAAATTGGAGCTTAAGTCAAATATACTGCACCTTTCTGTTCTTATAGAGGCATTGTTTTGTTTTGTTTTTTTTTATCATTGAACCAGAAACAAAGCATGAGTATGACATTTTCTATGTTGTTAACAAGCCCGACTACATGCATGCCATTGCCTTTGGCAAGAATTGTCCTTTGTGTCTGCAGACGGAAGTCCAAGGCCTATGTACAGTATGTCAGCTCTTAATATAACCCTTAATTCAAGGCTGGGGGCTGGGAAGGGGGGGGTGGTAATGTTACTGATGTTTGCATAAACATTAACATTTCAGTCACAATGAAGACTACTTCATATTTATAGTGTCATATAGTGTAAATGGAAATTTGGTTTAAATTTAGTGACATCTTTCTTCTTTAAAATGCGTCCAATTAAACCAGATCCTACCAACCCCTGTTTGTTTTTTTCTTTTTACGCCGGCATTTCCTCTTGACCCTTTTTTCAACAAGAAGAGTAAACTTACTCATAATCCATTTTGATTATTTAGTAGTGTATAAGAGATAATAAAGGCGTCCTCATGTATTTTTCTCCTGATGCCCACTGCCCTCCAGAGCATCTAAATCTCACTGGTAAATATTTCATCAGGGTCGAGTTTTCCACCCTTTTCTCGTGAGGTTAATAGAATTCTGAGTGTGTCTTTGCCATAAGGATCAGTCTAATTAAATCAGGTGAGCGATGCTTGTGGTTTACACTCGCCTGCCTACCCACTGCCACACTTTCTACAGATACCTTGGGAAAGGACAAAGAGGGGCTGCCCTGATACTTGATCATATTAGAAGGCTGCACTGAAGATACAAGCGATGATGTAAAAGTTGGTCACAAGTCGCATTGAGCCAGAGGGAGAAAATAACGATTTTCATGTGACAGTGATTTATGCGGTGCAATAAAATGCTGCAACACGCTCCTGTTTTAATCGTACTTTTGGTATTGTATTACAAGTTCTACAAACTGACATTACATGGATACAGTAAACAACAAAGCATTAAGGCTGATTACATTAACAACTATAGACATGTGTAATGTAGTAAAATGTGTATTACAGTACTACAGTAGAGTCATTATGTTCATTTCTATTGTGTTTTCAGTCCATAAGTGAAATTTTTAGGGTCTCTTCTAACTTGCATTTTTAAGAGGCTACAAAAAGTCGTAAAACATTGTGGGAAAAAAATGGGATTCCGCCTAACAGTTGTTATTCTGTACTTGGTCTGATGTGAAGAATATCCCTGTCCCCCAAAAACCATCCAGGGGGTTGGTCATCTACTAAAGGGTATAGGGAAATGAGCAGAGTGAAAAAAAATCTTGAGGGAGTATTCTAGCTGTTTTATTTTAGCAGGAATAATAATCCAAGAGAGACAGTTTTAATTTCCAGATGCCCCACAGCGGTGACCCAAAATTAATTGTTCCTTTTGCTTCAGAGGGAGACCCCCTTGAGACAGACAGGGGAACAGAGAAAAAAAATCCTGGGTAATTACACAAGTGCAGAGCACTTTTCAATGGAGTGGGACTCTTGGTGGATATCCATGGATTATGTGAGTTTAACAGAAGAGAGTGCTGACCTGAGGCAGAGCAGGGGAGAATTAGTGTGTTGACATACAGGACTGCTGAGGCTAAGAATGCGCTGTCACATCAGGAGTGGTGGCAGCTCAGGGAAATTAACCATGTGTCTTGTAAAGGAACGCCATTTACCATTTGGAGATGAATATACTATTAAGAGCTGTTTGTTCTTTTCCCCACAAAACATCTGTGAACTCTGTGGAATACACAAACAATTAAAATACTAAAGTACTAAAACACTTTGAAATCACTGAGAGATTTAAGGTTCTTTCTTCACGGTGTGCCATGCCATAGTTTAGACATATATGTTACTGATCCAAAGTGGCCCATGTTAGTTATTAAGTATAGTAAGAAATCTGTGTGGATGTTGTGGAAACACGCCGGCAACGATGACAAAGAGCTGCATGTTTGTCAGAAATAGAAGCATGCTATCCAAGATACAGCAATCTTCACAGCACAGCACTGCATGGACACCTGACAGGTGACTGCTTACAATGTCCCTGTATCCACTCACTAGCATCATCAGAATGCTAATAACAACAACAACAACAATAATAATGCCACGACAACACAATTACCCCCCAGCAGGAATCTCTGCAGGAGTCTAGGAACCATTTTAGTATCTCAGGATCTTTACCTGTGTTTTAAGGGGAACAAGTCGGGTCTAAATTTAGACCCTCAGTCTGTGGTACCAGTACAAAGGTCTGTAAGGAGAAACAGCCATAACACCCAGCAGATCTTTGCTATGTTGAAGACAAGTGCTACAGAATTTTTAGTCTGTCTTTATATCTATGCAAATGTCTCCTTTTGTACCCACTAATTACATCCACACAAAAATCACAACCACACTAAAAACTGATGACTGATGTTTTGGGTTTTTTGTTGTTTTGTTGTTATTAGAGGACTAGTGTGGACCAGAAAGAGATTTTAGTGGATCCTCAAACTATACAGTTGAAAAAAGGTTGTTTAAAAGTTTGATTTTATAGACAATGAATGTCATCCAACCAGCAATTATGTTTCCTCCTTTTGGGATCTTTAATTGAATCCATTTTTCCAGTCATACAGTGCGTTGAGTTTTACACACTAGAAGAAAAACACTGGCAACACTCCAGTGGCTGCACTTGTCAATCCTCCATACATTGCTATTGCAAAGCACTGCAATTACTGAGCTCCCCAACAAGCCCTCCAAACTAAACAACAAAACACAAAAACACCCCATAAGAGCCATCTGATCTGACATCTCTTTGTGTGCAGTGCCTTCTTCAAGCAATTAAAAATGACACGCGAGACAACATTCATGTGACTTTTTGTACACACACCCTTCTTCATCAAGATTTAGTGTACCAGCAGCTCCCACTTTCAGGTTCTGTGGAACCATTAAGGGTTGATTTTCTGGTGCACGTACGTGTGTTTGTGTGACTGCTTTAGAGCAGACTCTATCCTTATTGCCTCTGAGTATTACTCCTTTTTAGGATCTCTCCTAGAGGCTGTAATGCAGTATTGATTTGTTTAGCTAATACATTTCTTCTCCCCCCCATCATTTTGATCTCAAGATGATGCCATGAGCTTGCCTGCACCAACAAAAACCTCAGGAAGACTGAGAAAATTCACAATGTTCTCTTACTGAATTTTTAGCACTGGAAAAAAAAACTTTTAAGAAATAACACCTCATATTGCCTCAGCAAGGTATGATCTTTGTTAAGGAAGTGGGAGATGATGGTGCTATGTATTCACATCATGCTTTAGCTTGAGGCTTTTGAAAACACTCTGTTGTCTTTTAAAAAATCCTTGGAGAGTACATGAATGCAGCCCTGTCACTGTAGCTCGCACACACCCCATTCAACCCTCTCTCTCCTCGAGGTGATGTGATGTAAAGAAAAGGTCAAGTCTGTGTTAATAGTGTACCGATCCCTGTCTCAAAACACTGAGTGAAATACAATTTCATAAGAGGCGTCGCTGAAATGTGAAGTGTGCCTCAGGATTTCCTCTTCTTATTGTATCAGGTCAGAGTGGTAGTCGGAGACAATGCAGCGGCCATCTCCCATTGCAAGAATAATCCTCAAATAATAAGTGACATGTCATTAATCCAGTGAAGACTCATTACTATCCATATCCCCATTAACATCTGAATGATAACAATTAGATGAACAAAGAAATCCTGCCACATCCCAAGCACTACAAATGAATTAACATCATCTGATTACACTGAAGCGTGTGAAAATCTATACTGTCAGGGTTCCCATGAAAGGAATACTAAGCATTAGTAAGGCTAGACATACACACTAATCCTGGAAAGAATAATATAAACACTCCTACTGGAAAGATAAAAAGATAAGAACCTAACAATAGTACTTAGCGTACATTTCTTGGCGCAAATACTAGTGTTATTTATTTATTTATTTATCCTTCCTTTCTTTTTCTCATTAAGGATGCTAAATTTGTATAAAGACAATATGCACCTTCCTGAGTTAAGAATAACTTTGTGAAATCAGTTATCATCCCTCTGGGGCGTATCATTTAATAAAGAGCATTAAGTTATGCATTACTTTCCAATAGACTGGTGGAAAAGGGCTGGAAGAACACCGGGTAGAAAGCTGTGGATCCAAGATAAACACACCGACACCATGCCCATGAGTTTGCCTGTCACTGTCAGAGCTGGGATCTCACACATCATGCTGTTATCAAAGTACCCATAAAAGCAAATAAGAGGACTTTTTATACAATATATGCTCCTGTTGTGAAGAATATCTATTTACCAGTTATAAGTTAGCAAGTTTAAACAATGTCAGCAGTGAAACCAAGAGACAAGTGATTATTCATGTGACCTTTTCCTGATTGGATAGGTCAAAACTCTCTCGGAGTTTGATATTTATAAATGTAAATTAAATTAATTAAAAATATAAATATATATATATAAATATATCTGGTATTTGCTGTTTAGATCTTTTATAATAACTTTATACTTGAGCACATTTCACTTAATTATTTGGATGATATGGCTCTGAAATCCTTTTCTCTGTAATATAAGTATATTTGAATCGCTCTCAACTTTCAATAAATTAACAGTGCACTTCTACTTCAGTAGGATAGTCAATGTTGGTTACACAGATGGGTGCATATCGCAATTTTAAATGTCTTTCTAAAAAAACATTTTAATTTTTACTATTCAAACTTTCCCAGTGGAAGGTTCCAGCTCTCAACATTTCCAATGTGAGAAATGGAAAATGAAACGTCCTCATTCATTTCATAGTGTCTTAGCTCATTAGCATCAAGTGGAGGACTTCCTCTGCAACGGCAGCTCATATTAACCTGATAGGATAATGTGAGACAGGGAGTTGTCACAGAAAACTTCAAGGAGGCCTGTCTGAGGCTTAAGGAGGAGCGAAGAGGGTATCAGGTGGGTGAGTGCCCAGTGGAAGCAGCCGAGAGCGTAGCTGACCTTCATTAGCGCGCCTCAGCGAGCTATACCAAGCAAGAGCACTGTGTGATAGTGCCTGTTTGCCCACACAAGAAGAGAAGACGGTGACAAATTGCATGGAGGGAAGAAGATAAGGTTGTTATTAGAGCTGTTAAAATCAAAAGTGGGAAAGAGGAGAGGAGCGGGAGATTAAACACCAACCAAGGAGAACAAGGAGAATAAGTGACAGTGACATGTCTACCATTTGCCTCATTAGCAGGTGATGTAAATGGGTTAGTGAAATCCATAAAGGTTTTTATGGTGTCCGAAATTTAAGCACAAGGCAGACAGGCTTCATGAAGCTGTCTTCATGTAACATACATGAGAGAAGAGCAGTCTTCATTGTATGTACTGTCAAACACTGCTGATTAGAGGAGAGTGCATGTCTGAGTGTGTGCGTGTGTGCTTTGACCCTAAAGACCGCCCTGAAGCAATTAAGTGTAGGTAGAATTCAAACTACATTACATCCACATGCAGGGAGTCCTATAATGTGCCAGAACTGTTCCACTGTCATTTTACCAACACTGGAACCTAGAAATAATGTTATATTTCAAGAGTATTTCAAGAGCAATGCAATAAACTCCTGTTTCTACTGTCTAACCTCATAAAATACAATCACACATAGTTTAAACATTAATACATTATTAATTAGTGCCTGCACTATGTGTAGAAAAATCTAAATATGTGACCTCTGTTCAACATATTGGGCCAAGTACTTATTGGGAATATATCTTGAGAGAGAGCACTAATTAATAGCTACTACACACATCTATGAGGAGGTTCAGATTTTTTTTTGTTTTGTGTGAAAAATGTTTATTACTGTGAATGAAAACTGCATGTGGTGTATACATTCACATGGGGCTGAAAATCAAAGAACCATGTGTTAAGATTGTACCACAACCATGGCCAGCACTTGGTATCAGATGGAGCCCAGCCCAAAGCCTTGGCTCCTTCTCAGCCTCTCTGTACCAGCCAGCAGAACTCTGATCACAGCCCCAGAGCAGAGAAACAAAGAGATGCCTTCCACCGATTATGGGTATACATTTTTTTTTCTTTTCATACCCGATTCTCCTCTGACTCTTGCTAGATTCCTCTGGGCATTAACTCTGACAAAGCAATCTGTTTTTAGTATACACAGAACACAAAGTCCCTCGACTTTTAACCAGTCTCATGTGGAGGCTTTACTTTTAACACAGAAACAATAAAACATGTCCAAGTGGTGTGGCATTCTGTCAAACAGCCCTATTTGGAGAACAATGCACAGAGAGAGGGAGACTTTTACCTCCTGAGTACCACTGACGTGTCAAAGCAGCCATCATCCCATGCTAAGTATTCCTCCCCATTAAGAAATCATGAACCATCTGCCTGCTCAGCTGAAACTCTACGTGATGTGAGGAATGCCTATCATGTCATATTTAATTAATGATACACTGAATACGTGCCAGGGAATCACACAACCACAAACATGTAATATTATGCAAATGTTCCCCATTCCTGTGAAATAGGAAGTTTGGGACGGTTGTGTGTGAGTGCTGCATGGGCAGCAGGGCTGGCTCATGTTGAAGAGGCAGAGAAGGTGTTTTTATGACTGATGACACAAACATTCAGAACAAAAACAAGACGCGGGAACACACTATAGACTGTGAAGTCAATCAAAAGTGCTGATTCACAGACACATAATGCATAGACGCCACTTTCACACAAACGGTGCAAAAACACTACAACAATAACACACAGGTTTGGGACTTAATTAATGTTTACCTGCAGGTTTGAAAGAACACAGCTATTTATTTACAGCCACAACATTAGCATTCGTCCCATCTGAATTTGCATTTGATACAGGATATTTACGCCGTACATTGTCTCCTTTAAAAGAGGCCCATAATTAAACATGACTAAACATGTTGTGTCTCGAATTGTGGACTTTTCCACATATAATTGCAGTTTTGAAGTGTTTGAAGTGTTTTATACTGGCAAGTGTGTGAACTTGCACTGCACTGCCAGTACCCAAATGATGCATCGTTACACAGTCATAAAACTGCATCAACAGTAGAGTATTTACAGCTATTTGAGTTTTTGGCTATATGAGAGAGGGTATTACTGATGGGCTAGGCTAATTTATCATTCACAACTGATATGCTGCATCAAAAATGACAGTAGATGAGCCAGCATCACTGGCTTATCTACTAATCCAGTTGATATCACTGGGCAAACATTCAACTCAAAGGATGCGCTGAAGGTTGGTTGTGTTGTATAGATGGTATTAAAGAAACTGGCAGACACATTTTACTTCTCCCTCAAATGAAAGCCAGATAACAAAGTTTGGAGGGCAGTTGTAATAAACAAGTTTAAAGAAACAACTTCTTTCCCCCCTGTGCCCTCAGTACATACAGAGAATACACTGACAGACAATCAGATTTCCTCCTACACCCCCCCCCCCCTCACACACACACATCAAGTTAATGTGGACTGCAAGGAGCCTCTCAGGAAAGAAATAGTCAGCTCCGAGAGAAGCGATTAGAGCCTTCTTTGGTCGCCATGGCGTTACGTATGATTGATGTGATTAATAAAGCTGTTGTCATGGCACCCCCTATGCCTCTGAATGCAGGCCAAAAGACACAGAAGGGGAAGTGAGAGAAAGAGAGATCAGCAATGACTGTGACTCTAAAGACACTCAGTGTGTCCAACAGCTGTGATTTATCTTTTTTACAGCTGTGGGACAAACTTCACTCACCAGATTATTATTTTACACACCACATCACAACACTGTTGTGACACCAGGTTTTATCTGCTTAATCAATGTATTCAGTTGATATTTTAATTAATTAATGAATATTAGAATTAATGTATTATTAGAATCATTTTGCCTTTAGGCATGAGAATTTCCAGAGTCATCATTCCTCACCATTTGCTACATAATGTTTAAGGGCTCATTGTACCTATAGGGCCAAAAGTTTACTCATCATAGTAGAGTAATTCAGGACTGTAAGTGACTTATTTCATATTACATGTTACTAGCAAACAGGAAGGCACAACTGTGCAGGGTCAATGTCCTAAATCCTACATGCTGAAGCAGAGAGCACAGCCCATGAATTGGGGAGTGTACCTACCAACCAATCAACAACTGAAGAAAGGATTTAAGATCTCTGTATTTGACATATTGGACCAAATAACCCTCAGTAAAACCACAATGCATCCGTTTTATGCTAAGCTAAGAAACTGTTGTAGCTTTGTAGGTTATTTGCCTAAATCTATATTAAAAAAAAATGTATTTTGTTTTGTAAGTGTTTTCCTAACACCTGATGTCCCTGCTCACAACAGGGAACCGTCAGAGTGATGTTTTTCTATTTCTCTGCTTTAGTTTACTCAATATTTTTGATTGGATTACTGCTGCTGCACTCTAATACCTGTAAGGGCCTTTTACTGTAATTATAGTTTAATGGAGTAAATAATACAATCTTCCAATCAAGAAACAAACCTTTGAAAGCAAAGAGAAAGTCTTACTTGACTGAGCAGGGTGAAATTGGAGTGTTTTCCATTTGTTTTCCATGTTCTCTGACATTTCAAAAAACAGGGCAAGTTTTTTAAGTGGCTCAGAAGTCCAGATATTAATAACTTTTTTTTTATAATCCAGTGATTCATTCCTGAGTAGTAAAGCACTTTGGTTTGATCGATATGAGTTTGCCTTCACTTCTCAACAGCACATAACCGAGGGAGATAATGTCATTATGCTTCATAAATGGCGGCATGCAGTGTAATTAAGTAGTATATTACCTAGAGGTCAGCTCACACCTGGAGAAGCTGAATAGCTGAGATAATGATGGGATTGTTTCAGCTTTGATCTCAGCTGCCTGTTTGTGTGCTCCCAGTGTGATTTAGTCGAACACTGAGAGGAGCCAACTATTCTGGCTTTGGCTCACGCTGGTGGTTGTTCCTGGATTCACAGAGCCAAAATAATTTCCCTGTAGTTCATCTGTGACCTGTCAGGGTTTTTTCTTTGGTTTATCAGATATCACTTTTTTAGACAATGGTTTATTTTAAACACAGCTGAGAAGCTTCACCTTCCCTGCATCCATCCATTATTACCTTACCATTAACATGTGCTTTCTCCAGTTCATTAGGGCTTCCTTCCTTGTGTTTGCTGCATTCAAACAGAGAAAGCCTAGTCTAATGCATGGACAAATGAATTTGAAAGCACATTGGAGATGACAGTGTGAGTTGCCGGGCTGGGAAATGAACAATGGTGTGCTGTTATATTGCTGTAGACAGTGGGTGGATATGATGTCTTTCTCTTGACTACCAACAGCATGGAATTAAATGAAAAATATCCTTCACTGTGAAAAAAATACTGGGAGACATGTAAATACTTCTACACGGTTTGTTAAGTCATATAAAAACTATTTGCAAATATTGCAAGCTCAAATTACATTGACGGCAGTCTGCACTCTGACATTATATGTTATTATTATATTACCATAGCATTAATAAGTCACTGTGGGGCTTGTGGAGGACAGAAATATTGTAGTAGCTGTAACACTAACTGACTCAGACGGTGGCCCTGGGGGAAGAACTGGGAGGCCCGAGGTCCACCTGGCTGTGAATGTAGGCCACTGGGTGAGAAGGAGGGATATTCTCAGAGTGCACTCAGCCTCCCAGTGCTAGCAAGTAGTCCTAACCGTTGGTGATTATTACAGGCATGATAGGCTCTGCTCCTCTGCTCTGACATGTTAATATTACATGAAACTGTTAGGGATGACGATGAGCCTGAGGCTAGAGGGAGACATTGAGAATTTTTTTTTCCCTCTGCAAGATTCCCTTTTTTTTGCCCCTCCATCCTTGCCAGTGACTTTAAATAACTCATGTCCTCATTATCCAAATAGGCATAGGGAAAGCACAGAGTACCATATAATTAATTCGATTTTGGTGACTTCATTTCGTATTCTGTTTACACAAATTATTCAATACAGTACATTTGGGTACACAGTATTCCACAAGTGTTGCTACAGAATATACAGTCCTGGATCTGTGTTTAAGCAGGATGTCATTTTGCAGATTGACCTTTCCTGTATTCTTATAGTTGTTTCCCAAGCGGAAATGAGACATCATTTGTCACAAAACAAATTTTACTGCAAGTCTAAAGCCAGGGTCTCTTCTGCAATCTCTGACGTCACCCCTAACCAGAGGCCATGTGTTGTCGACTACCTACCCAGTGGGTAGGCAAGCAACTGAAATAAGGGATCGGCCGATTCAATATTAATATCAGATATTGGCCCAGATATTGACTAGAAAGCTAGATCAGGTCACTTCAATTCTATGTTTGCGACACATGCTGCAGGCACCAGCTGCATGCATGGAATGTTGGTAGACTTGACTCACAAGCACACATAGAACAACAACATATTTCATTCTAAATACATCATTAATTCGAAGAATACGTAAAGCCAAAGTATTGTTATCGAGACTAAAAAAAAAATCTGTGTGCATCCCTAATTAGAACCATAACTGTGGATTGCTGATTTTTTTCTGGATTTTGTCTTTCAGGAAGGAGGGGGAACCCACAGTTTCTTATTCCTCATGACCTACTTATAAATTAACATTTGCCAATATTTTCCACAATGTCTAATTCTGTTGTATAAACAAGTGCTTAGTGTTTCGTAGTCTCCACTTTCTGCATTCTCTCCTACTCTGGACAACACTCAGCATTTCTTACTTTCAAACCACCTTTCTCTCTCTTTGCCGCTCTTATCTTCTGCATAATCTGTGCATTTTTCACTCCCCACCCCCCCCTCCCCAACATTCTTGATTCATACCTCAATGGACACATCCACCAGGTCATTATCGTCTTCCTGCTGGCATTAATTTGAAGTCTATCTATACACACTGCTCCCAGACATCAACACTCATGTGCACCTGTTATTTGGCCAAGGGCATGTATTTGATGAAGTCAAGTGGAGCTAAAGTCTCTCCTGTAACCCATGAGCCTCTTTAACAAAATTATAAAGTTCACACCAGCTGATTCACATGTATTACTTCTGCCGCACTGTGCACCTGAGAGATCCTGTATCCCTGAGACAGCCCCATGAAGCCCAGTGACAGTTGGAGGGGGCGAGCAGAAGGCGTCAGGGTGGTGACTTATGACAGCGACACAAAAGCACTAGTGTTTAGTGAAGGAGGTTGTATCATACATTAGGCTGCTGCTGCTGCATCGGACTGCCACTGAGCTGAGGTAACCATGGCAACAGGCTGCTGGGAGACAGTGGAGTGAGAGTCAGCAGGCTGGAGTCAGTGGGCCTTCAGCTTTTGAACACCAAGAGAGATTAGCTCAGAGCAAAACCCTAAACCTCACAGTACACGCAGCTCTGCGGCGAGTACTGATGTAGGAGGGGGATACACAAAGAGTTTTTAGGCAAAGATTCAACCAAACAGTTGACATCAAAGCACTTGTGCGAGTGCATCCTGCTTAAATCCAGTGCTCATGGCAACATGAAATGTAGAAATTATGCAGAAAGCATGGAGCAGCTGAGAGCATGGATAGTACAGCAGTGGAGATAAAGCACCCCGTGATATGTCAGCAATCAGCATATATTGCATCATTTGTGAAGAGTGGATCAATCTCAGAGATTAATTATATCGTTAGGAGATGTGAAACTTATTGCCATGATGTCTGTCGCAGATTGCCATGGCAATAGAAAACAATGAGTGCAAGGGAGATAAAAGGAGCCGAATGGTGCTTACATAACAAACCAAGGGCAAGACATGAGGAAGCTCAATGAGCAACTGAGAAAAAAAGCACATAAGTGAGAGGACTGGAGGAAAAAGGAGAAATCGATAAGAAGAAACCTAGACAGGAGGTAGGAAAAAAGAGAGATGGAGACAGATATTGGAAATGTACAGCAGTAAAAACAAGCAAGAGGCCGATTGATTATTAATCCTTCAGAGAGCTTTTAGCATAGCTTAAGAAGTCAGAGATGTGGTAAAATATTATGAGATCTTCAGAGCTGAAACAGGAAGCCGTGTGGACATGTGGATGTTGTTGTAAATACTGAAAGACAGACTGACGTACTGCAATGTGAAAAAAACATGAGGGGTCATCAGGGGTTTTCTTTACTCACTTCCTTAATCCACCTACTCAAGTATGACACTCATCCCTCTTCACCCATTTCCCTCTCTCACTTTATGCAATTTGTATATGAGAAGCTATATAATTATTACTGGCTTCAGTTAGCCTTTTTAGGTAATTTTCTGACATTCCACAAAAAAATCAACATGACACAGACTCTAAACTAAATTGCAAATAACAAAATGCTGCATTATTATCACCATCTGGTATCACTCTTCATTCCTGTAGCCCCACCTTTTAACAAGGAAGCACGAAGGATTTTGTAATGCAGTGTGACGCCCCATTCCTCCTGTGCTTTTCACTGTCACTAAATTCAAGTACATTTGGTTCCTTGCAGGTACTTCAAGGATTCAAGGAGCATTGTTACTGTGTTACTGGTGTGAGAGATACAACACAGTAGGAACGCATTTTAGTCACACTCAGTTGGTCCTCCACTTTGTTCTAGAGTGAATCATTTTTGTATATGAGTACTGTGTGTATAACGGCCAAGTCAACTAGGAATTGTGTTAAGACATTTATGGGTCCCTTATGAACTGCAGTAACTCAAATGATCCCATGACATCTGAATTGAAATAAAGAATTAATAATTAATAAATAAATGAAATAAAAAGTCAGAATTTCCACATAAGGAATGTTTCTACAAAAAGCCCAGCCAAATAAAACACTAAAAATAAGATAAAATTTAAAAAAACTCTTGATGCCTTTATTGTGTGTGGGCTATTTAAATTAATCTGTAAATTCACCAGTTGCAGTTTATGTTGTAATTGAGAACGATAGATCCACATTATAGCGCCACCGTTATTAATAAATGCAAACTGATTTAAATTGTCTGACATATAAATTGTTTGTGCTTCCACAGCTAATCTGCTGAGATCGTCTGTGATAGATGACAGTGACGTGGCATTTTGCAAAAAGGAAAAAGAAGAGTGTGGAATCTGCATACACGCAATGGATCAGCAATGGCTTTGATTACAAAAACATGCAGACACACACATGCATACTATACCTCTGAGCATCACTCTAGTGGGGATGCCAGAGGCCTTACCTACAGGCAAGAGAACCAAAGTAAGTCTCACTGAATCCATAGCCTGGAGCCATTTCCAACATTTCAATATCATACTGATCATACTGATGCTACCTGTACTTCCTAAAACTAACACAGAGTGAAAGACATCAGACCACTAACAGAAAAAAATCTATCTCTAAATATGATATAAACAGAAGGTATATAAACAACAAAAGGCAATGCCTGTAAGTAATTACTTTTTTAAATTTTTTTAAATGCTTTCTAAAGCACTGATTATGTAATTTATAATTGGCTTCACTAATGGCCCCCTTTTTCCTGCTCCTGCTCTGTCCAAGTCTAGCCGAGACATTTTTTAATTGCAAGGTTTTTGCAAACTCTAGTACAGTCCAGCCCCCAAGGAGCTGTACTTTTCTCTCCCCAAATATCAATCACTAGAATGAGATTGTCCCATTAAAAGAGCTTTAATAGGCCTAATCACTGAGGCGGGAGATGAATAGTGAATCAATTAAACAGATTTGTGTAAGAAGAGACAGTGATGAGACCTGAGACATTTCATACGTGAAGATTTTTAAAGATGATTGACAGGCTTTTGTTTATTGTGAAGGTGTGCAGTTAAGATAAGATTTTAAAGTGTTTAAAGCTGTTGAAATGTATCATTCTACAAACAATAAAAGTAAATGTAACCCTTGATGTGAACAAAACAAAATGAAAAAAAAACGTATTTCCTTTATCAAAGCAGCACAAGTAAAGTGAAATTAAACATGCATATTGTGCAGAGCAAAAGTTATAAAGATCAGGAAAAAGTGAACTTAACTGAATTCAACTGATTATTCATTTTTTATTTTAAATAAAATAAAATTAATGTGTGCAACATAAAGTATATCCTTGTTATTGAAAAGTGATTTTAATAATGTGTTTGAATGGTGTCAAAATGTAAAAAAAAATCTTAGATCATAAGGTTTAGTCAAACAGAATGTAAGCTTTATACAGACTGCTCACCTCAATAGAATAGAATAGAATAGAAGTACTTTATTCAGCCCAAGCTGGGAAATTTCGCTAGCACTGTACAGGCGACAGTTGCAAACAATGAATAATTATTTGGCAAAAGCACACATCAGTGAGGTTAGAGGTCCGAGTGTACAATGCATGACTGTCTGCCTATCTGACAACATCACCTGAACGGTCTCTATTTTTGTGCTCGGCGATGAGTGGGAAAGCAAAGGAAAGCAGAGGCGAGTGGAGCCAGGTGATGCATATTTCATCAAGGTATTGTAGACTCTGCAGGTAGCCCCGTAAGGAAGGGGGGGAGGAGGTGGTCAGTACAGCAGCCTTATTTTAGTGCTTTTTTATTTGAATCTTATATTCAGTTTAATTCATTAAACTAGGATTGTTTTTGTTCAACTACGAATGGCAGTTTATTGTGTCTCAACACACCACTATGACCACAGTCAACATGCGGGTAGCGGGGACTGGTGGCTAAATGTCAAGACCTCACACAGCATAATGAATTATACAGCAGTGACCTAGTCACCAGGGGGAGTGGACTGAGTATGAGTGACACAATTTGATGTAGCACTATAAAACATACTGGAGTAATATCATTAGTATCAGTGCCATGTCTGAAACAGCAGCAATTCATCATTATGTTTTCCAGCCACATCAAAGTCACCTTTAAACAATTTAAAATGCTTGATGAAAAGCATGAAATCAAAAGTCTGACCTTGACAAAATTGAATAACTAGCAGATTAAAGGACTATGCACTCTCGTGCAGTCATGGGAATTAGGAATGTAAACTTTGCTGGGGAGGACTCATTACCAAAAAAACAGCATAGAAGCTTGTTGTGGATTCAGGTCCTGTAACATGTTTAGCAGAAATTACATTATCCCAGACAGGACAGTCATTGAGATTGATAAAAGTTCCCCTCATCATTATGTTGCTAGGACACATTTGATGCATCCTGAGGTTGGTGCTGCTCAGCCAGATTAATGTTAATGTATACAGGCAGGTCACTGCTGCTGTCTATTACACATGCTAGACTTGCTAACCCAACAACAGATGATCTTACTGATGGTGTCAAGTCCTGAACACACTTCACAAGCTTTAAAACTCCCCTCAGAAAGCTACGGGACAGTGCATAATGCTACTTGCTGCTTTCCCACAATCTATGGCTTGTGGTCACAATATGATTTTATTTACCGCTTAAATGCTCTTTGTATGTGCAAAGCACTCTTCCGTAAGTGAACCTTCGGCATTTCTCTGGAGAGAATAAGGGCGACTACATCTCAGTGCCACTGAGCAGCAGAAAGCTTCTGTTCCGGTTCACATGCTCCGTCCTCTGCTCCTCTGTGGGATTATGATCGCTTTGTGAGATGTCAACAGGAGTTAATGAATATCCCCTTTCACAAAGCCTGGGTAATCCTGCCAACAAAATGCCCCCCTCATTGATAAGATCTGCCATAATACCAGGAGAGAGAGACCACTGGCATCCAGCTCGGAACCAGAGGGATTTTTCACGCTTTGATGCCTAAGCTGCATTCCGTTATTTCTTTATTTTGCAACACTTGATGAAATTGGGTGCAGTTATTATTGAGGGGGATTTGTTGTGGTGGCAATGAAACAGTCTACCTCCTGCTTAATCTACCCTCCAGTCTACTAGCACTGCTTTTGTCTCATTTTATCAGTTTCCTCCACTCCCTCTTTTGTTCTCTCTCCCTGCATCTCTTTTTTCTCTGGCCAATATATATAAATAAATCTACTCCTTTTTTGGTGGGAAAATGCATTTTTCTATGTTTTCATCATTTGCATTTTAAAACATTCTTCTTATTTTCTCATTTTTCATTCCGCCACATTTATGCACCTCAGCCTGGAGGCTCGGTTCTACAAGACTTTTGTATCAGTCGGTGCATGCCACTGTGTTGCTATTTTTCTCCCTGGATCAGTGGGGCTACTACACAGGAGAGCAATTAGGCCCACCTGTTTAGTAATTGTATGTGTTCAAACACACAAACACCCCCGGCATGTCAAAAGAATTACTAAGTGAGGAATAAAAATGATCATAATCATAACAGTTCTTTTAATGACATGTAATGAAAATATGCTATTTCTATGACAGCTCCTTGTCTAACAGTCAACACCTGCTGTAAATATAAGGCTTTTTCGAAATTCACAGAAAAAAATCAGCTAAATATTTTAATAGCTTTATGGGGATTGGATTGGACCGTGGTGGATAACTTTGTCACCTGGAGTGAGAGCAACCACCTACTGCTCAATGTGACAAAGACAAAGGAACTAGTGGTGGATCTGAGGAGGACAAAGGCTCCAATGACCCCTACCAGCATCAAAGGGGTCAGTGTGGAGGTGGTGGAGGAGTACAAATACCTGGGAATGTACTTGGACCACAAACTGGACTGGGGTAAGAATGTGGACACAGTGTACAGGAAGGGCCAGAGCCTCTACTTTCTGAGTGAAAGTGAATTTTCTCTGCGGGGGACTAATAAAGGATTATCTTATCTTATCTTGAGGCAGCTGAGGCCCTTCAACATCTGCAGGACGATGCTGAGGATGTTCTGTGGCCAGTGCCATCACGTATGCTGTTGTCTGCTGGGGCAGCAGTCTGAGGGTGAGGGACATAAACAGACTCAACAGAATCATCAGGAAGGCCGGCCATGTTGGAGAGGAACAGGACTCTCTGACAGAGGTGTCTGAGAGGAGGACGATGTCCAAAATACAGACTATACTGGACTTTCTCACCCGCTCCACAACGTGCTGACCAGCTACAGGAGCTTGTTCAGCAACAGACTCCGACTCCCACGATGCACCACTGAGAGACACAGGAAGTCATTCCTGCCTATTATTATTATTATTATTATTATTATTACTATTATATATTTCAATTTCATCTTTGATTTCTATTTGTCTGTAACAAAAAGAATTTTCCCCACAGAGATAAATAAAGGAATTCTGATTCTGATTATATTAGTAATTGCCAAAAAGCCCAGAAGGAGTTCAGGTTTGTATAGAAAAGCAATGCAAATTCTACCCAATTTACCAGAGAAATGATCATCATTTCAATTCACCAATTTGGCTAATTTTAGTTGATTGATATGAACAACTGGAGGCAGCCATTCTTGAGTCAGATGCCACTAAAGCACTCTAGAAGATTAGAAGACTAAATGACTGAATTAATATGCTTCATTAAAACCTGCTGTCAAGCAATGAAAACTCTGGCATAAATATGTAACTGTTTGCATATGTGTCTTTATATCAGAGCTACAAAGACGCCTAATGCAGTTTGCAATGCAGTTCTGATTTAATTTTGGTGGATGAAAATACACACACTCGGATCTCTTCTGTAAGCAACCCCTGGCGTGGAGCGTGGTTTGGTGCAATATATTGCAATACACTCATTATGTGTTTCCACTTGCTAAATCTCTTGTATATTAGCTTGGTAAGGGATTTTGAAAGAATCATCAAAACACATTTTCTACAAATGTAATTTCAAACAACTGCCCCAGCAACTACAGCCTGAGTTTAATGGGAAAAAACAGTCTGCAAACACACAAAATGTCACAGGGAGGCTATGTACTGTACACAGTGTTGGGAAGAATACTTTTAAAAAGTATTCAGTTACAGAATACAGATTACATGCCTTAAAACGTAATTTGTAATGTATTCTGTTACATTACTCAATCTGAGTAACGTATTCTGAATACTTGGATTACTTACTGAATTGCATTTTAAGTGATAGAGTGCAACAATCAGCCCCTTCTTACTACAAAGGACGCTATAAAACATTCAATAGAAAATGTCCAGATTGTTCCAGCTGACTGCATTCAGTGTTATCAGTTATTCTAGAGAAACAGAACATAATGATGTCAGAATATTTTGTTGTTTTAAACAACGTAACCCAAAGTCATTTTACACACAAAAAATAGTTGAATACGTACATAAAACAGACATTTTACCATGTATAAAACTAGCTGACTGCAAGCAACATGTTCATACTTAAAAGTTAATCAGCCTCCGTTTTGGACGAAGTTAGTTAGCAGCTAACAGCTAACTAGTTCACTTATTCAAGTGATGCTAACAGTGTACCGGCATCATGACTGAGGAGCATTAAGCACGCAGCGATTCATCCTCATCCTCAGACTCTGACCCCCATCAGTCTGGCTGCTCTGTCCTCTCTGTCCCCTGCTTCATGCAGCTTTCTGTCCAGTTTGCTGACATAGCCCAAAAACTTTAGCTTTGATCAAAGATGTTGTTTTGAGGGTAAGAGCTCTCACTCCAATGACTATTCACCGTCATACACACGTATATGACCACACAATGAGACAAGCGATAAGGAGAGTCAGACATCTGCCGTAAACAAGATCTTTGTTGTAAGATTACAATGATTTTTTACATGACTTGTTTTATCCAGCAGAGTAAAAAAACATGTGAAAGTACCGTCGTGTAATCCTCTGATTTCAACAATGTAACTGTATTCTGATTACCATCTCTTTAGACTGTAACTGTAATGGAATACAGTTACTATTTTTTGTATTCTAATTACGTAACGTACATGTAATCCATTACTCCCCAACACTGACTGTACATTTGACCTGTGTGTGAGGAAAAGGCCTCAGCTGAACCAGAAATAGTTGTTTAACAGCAGTAGAAGTTAGTAGCTTTTCAGAGGAAGACCCTCATTCTGATGGTGAGCAGGGGTCGCTTGCAGTCAATTATTTTACTATGAATCTTGCATGATGTCAAAGAGTGCTTCAAGATAATGTGCAGCCATCTGTCGAAAAACTGAAGTTGAACTGGAAGTGGACCTTTCAACAAGATAGTGATGATTGGCACACTACCAAATCCAACAGGGAGTGATTTACAAAGAAGAAATGAAGGGTTATGGAATTGCCTAGTCAAAGCTCTGATTAGAATTTCATTGAAATGTTGTGGGGGGATTTGACACGGGCAGAACACGCAAGAAAATCATCAAACATTATTCAGCCTGCAGTTTTGTAGGGAAGATATCCTATTTCAGCCGGCTGGTGTCAGAGACTTGTGTACAATTATGTAAAACCCCTAAAAGAGGGGGGAAAACACCTTTCTACCACCTACACAGCTGACTTCCAATACTGAGTTGTGTCACCTCCAGAAGTACTCGGGTGACAGTCATAGTCGTGTGTGTGGAGCAGGGAGGGGAGGATGAGTACAGGAGCCTTGTGGAGTGTCAGGCGACGAGGGAGAATCACCTGCAGCTGACCGTGGCTAAAATCAAGGACATGGTGGTGGACTTCAGTAGAAGTAAGTCCCCACCCTCCCCAGCTTCTCCACATTTTCTACCAGTCTGTCATGGTGAGCACCATCTCCTTTGCTGTGGTTTGCTGGGGAGCAGGCACTAAAGCAAAGGACGCCGACAGACTCATTAAAGGAAACTCATCGGGGTCTGTTGTTGGGTTCAAACTTGCCAACCTGGAGGAGGTGGCGAGGGACCGAATGCTGCTGACAATCATGGACAATCCCTCCCACCCTCTCTACAACAATGTGGACAAACTGAGAAGCAGCTTCACCAGACTCCTGCAAACCCGCTGCTCTAAGGAATGGTACAGGAAGTCATTCCTGCCGCTGCTGCAACTACAACTATAAGACGGCCCTGTCAAGCTCAGTGTGTGTCCTTGCAGTTATTAAGCATAAGCCTCGAACTTCAGAAGGTTGAAGCAAAGCAACTGGGCTTGAAGAGTCCAGTTGCCTTTCTACCACCTACACAAACTCTCAACTCTCAAACACTCTAACACTCAAACAAGTCCAGTTGCCTAGCTTCAAACTTCCAAATGGAAATGACCTGAATGACTGAGAATCTTCATCGACAAGCCTCGACTTTCTTTCAGTTTACTTCATCAAATGGATGTGAATTGGCTTAACATAAGCAAAAGCAAATCACCTCTCCAAGATATTGATCCCAGGTCCCAGCTGTCCTTTAAGTGCCATTTTGTCAGTGAAAGAACAGTCTAACCAGGCGCCAACATCCATGATACTGACTCAATTGTAGTCATTGATATTTGGTATCAGCAGTCCATAGATCATTAAATGATATGTTTAGGCACCTTTTAGAGTCTGTAGTTGTGTGCTACTCTGACACAGTAGAGAGATGCTGGGCAGCTACAAGTGTTTCACTTTGTGTTGTCATACTATATAAAAGCCATCATTGTAAGTCCATCCCATGCAAGATTACTAAAACACTAGAAATGTGTTTTATTTTGCTGATTAGTGACAGGTATTTGGAATTAATTGTGTTTTATTTCTCTGATGTCTAATTTGATAATGTCCCCAGATTTCAGGATGTGTGTTACTGAATGTAATTTCGCATCCATTGTTTTGACTAAGAAAGATGCATGGCCATTCACTGTTTTAGCACATAATCAGTAATGCGTAATTAGTGTAATCAATATTTGTGAAATAAATCCTACCTCCTGTGAGGTGCCCGTGGGCTCCCAGAGCAATAACGAGGTTTGAAAAACAACACTAGGCTTAACCATTTCCATGCTGACATGCATGCAAAAGAACATTTTCAGATGTGCTTAAGTTCAAAACACTCCAGGATTAATCCTTTTCATTTTCCACCAAATCAAACGTCGCCTTTTTAATCATGTGTGCACATTTTGCACCCTGCATTCCTGCATGCTTTCATCTTATCCCAGATAGGACAAAAGCTTGTTATATTTTAAAGCGGTTGTCTGTGCATCCTGTCATCACTGGAGCTACAGTGGGAGTGATCTGAGTTGAGCATTGTCTGATCTGGCGTAGGCTGGTTTCCATCTGTCAGTAACTGTGAGTGATCAGAGAGAAATTGCACATCTCTTTTCCGCTTTTTGTATCCAATTCATTGCCAATTTGATTCTAAATGTGTCTGTACAAATTGTTTGCTTGCTCATAGTTGTGCCCCCTGCTCTCTGGCTTTTAAGATACTGCAGGAATTTACTTGGTATTAAAGATGCTTCTACTCTGCCTGCTTTACTTGTCTTGTTAACCTTGTTTGCTTCTCTTGCTTCAGTTTAAGTAACTTGGATGAAAATGCATTGAGTGAAGTGCTGAGGTTTTATAGAGAAATGTCCCACGGAGTAGAACCAATGGTAAACAGTAGAAATTATTTCTCACCGTGTTTGTTTGTGGTTTCTGAGAAATACTTTGAATCCAAAATTTACAAATTGCACGCAAAAGACATCAAGGTGTGAATGTGATCCTCAAATACCCTCGAATCACACCTCCTATCTGTCATACCTGTCCTACCCTGACTGACAGCTGCAGATGTAACTGTCTGCCTCTCCTGTCCCTTATGTAACAACAAGTGTTGCCTTTCCTGGAGCTCTAGCAGCAAGTGTTGAGGCAATCTACGCAAAGACATGCGATACCCTTATCTGACAGCACTGGCCAGAGACAGGTGACACCGTCCTAACACAAAACCAACTGATTGCAACAACTCTTTATCTTCCACAGCCCCAAAGTCACAGACATCCAGACAGCAAACACAGCCTTACTCCCGCTGGGCAGAAACCAAACCCACACCTGACAACAACTGTTAGTTGGAATCTGGTCCCTTTGCCTCAGGAGGAAATTTGAGGATTAATTTCAAATACATAGGGGGCTGGGGTGAGATTAAACTGAGTGGGTGAAGATATACATATAATGGAGAGTGGAGAGTTAAAGGATTATTTTGCTGTTATCAGGCAGTATTTCAATGGTTGTTGTGTCTCATGGGCTGATCATTTTTCAGAAACCAGTGACATCACTGGTTCTCAGGCTAAGTAGATAAATAGTAAAATCAGTCATTTGTCTGTACTACAACTACATTTCCTATATGTCTCTCTCTATACCGGTTCAAGTAGATGATGTTAATCTGGGTCAACAACCTGCGGCTCTTGAAAGGCAAGCAAATTGAACATCAGTTGACAAATTCTGGCATCTTTGTAAGCACAGTGTGTGTAGACATTTTACGGATACTGAACTATTATCTTATAACGCAAGTATTTACAAACTATTGCTCCTCCATTCTTTGTTATTCCCACGTTGCCACATCTAAAATTCACCCAGAATAACTAGCATAGTCCCAGACCCAGACAACATAGTTTGAAGATGGATATGTGTGAGTTTATAGTCTTACAGATCTGTGTCTGTAATGACACCTGTCACCTGTGTGATTCTGATTAGAATATAAAGCCACATAGTAATGTAGATTCAGAGCCCAACACACCTAAGGATGTGTAATTATTTATAAAAACACACATTTTCTTTTTACTATGTAGAGTTGCAACAAGATTATGTTTTTTCCCCCAAAAAAATAAAAATTGATTTTCATCTGAAACAGCCTTGACAGATATTAATTTGAGTTTCAAATGTGGCCTAAGTTAGACTCTTGCTTCACAAATGCACATCAATTTCAGTCTAATTGTATTTCTTTCCACCCACCTGCAGTTCTTCTGAGGCACCTCACACATTGTTAAAGCAGTTTACACCTGCCTTGGAGAGAACTGTTATACAGAGAAGAAAATGTTCCTGATATTTGCACAGGTATATGTAACTGAAAACTGACTGGCTTTCACGCTTCACACACAAATTACACACACACACACACACATACACAGTAATTATAAAAATGCAACTCAAGACAAATGTTGTGACAAAGCTGAAAGTGATCGAACACATGAATCCTGTGTGTATTCTCATCAGGATGTGTTGCATGCTGAGGTGTCTGAACAAGAAGTCATAACGCCTATCACCATATTTCAAGTTGCTTGCTTTCTTTGTAGAACCTCAAAAAAATGCAAAAATAGAAGTAACAAGCCTTGCACAGAATGCCCAGAATCACAGAAGAAGAATGGCTTTCAGACGTAATTTGCTGATATATATTTAAATATAGCATCCTCAGCTGTTCTTACTGCAATTTCTGTGAGCATTACTCTGACCATAGTAAAGCAACAGATAATGGATGTGTGTAAAAAGGATTTTTTTCTTTGAACCCTATGGTCCATTTAATCAATACAACAATACAGCTTTCATTACAAATTAAATAAATAAATAAAGAAGTCCAAGCTTCATTGTTTGGGTCCTGCCTGTGTAATAGCAAGAAATGCTCTTTGGCCTGCTTTGTTTGTTGCTTGATGGAAGAAAAAAAAATCTCATTATTTTAAGGCTTCTGTGTGGCTGTAAAATTGTGTCGCTTTTATAGTTATAATCTTTAACAATGTGTGGCCATTAAATACACATTGTTGTTAAATGGAAACAAAAGTTAGCCTATAATGGCAAATGAAAAGAAATGATGTAAAATAAATAAAAATAATGAAATAAGTGAAAATGTGCAGTGTCTTTGCTTCACTTAAAAACAGCTGCCACTGATGTTGAACTATACTGCTGCATCGCTATGTTGTCCACTCTGACCCATATTTGGTACCAGCCACACCCAACAAAGCTCCATGTATTTTATATATATGTGTATATATATATATATATATATAACCAAACAATTTCTGCACAAACTGTCAGAAACCGTCTCAGGGAAGCTCAACTGCATGCTCGTCGTCCTCATCGGGGTCTTAACCTGACTCCAGATCGTCGCCGTAACAGACTTGAGTGGGCAAATGCTCACATTCGATGGCGTCTAGCACGTTGGAGAGGTGTTCTCTTCACGGATGAATCTCGGTTTACATTGTTCAGGGCAGATGGCAGACAGCGTGTGTGGCGTCGTGTGGGTGAGCGCTTTGCTGATGTCAATGTTGTGGATCGAGTGGCCCATGGTGGTGGTGGGGTCATGGTATGGGCAGGCATCTATTATGGACGAAGAACACAGGTGCATTTTATTGATGGCATTTTGAATGCACAGAGATACCGTGATGAGATCCTGAGGCCCATTGTTGTGCCATACATCCATGAACATCACCTCATGTTTCAGCAAGATAATGCACGGCTCCATGTTGCAAGGATCTGTACACAATTCTTGGAAGCTGAAAATGTCCCAGTTCTTGCATGGCCAGCATACTCACCGGACATGTCACCCATTGAACATGTTTGGGATGTGCTTGACCGGCGTATACGACAGCGTGCACCAGTTCCCACTAATATCCAGCAACTTCGCACAGCCATTGAAGAGGAGTGGACCAACATTCCACAGGCCACAATAGACAATCTGATAAACTCTATGCGAAGAAGATGTGTTGCACTGCATGAGGCAAATGGTGGTCACACCAGATACTGACTGGTTCTGAGTCCCCAGACCGCCAATAAAGCAGAAACAAAATGCACATTTCAGGGTGGCCTTTTATTGTGGGCAGTTTGAGGTACACCTGTGCACTAATCATGATGTCAGATCAGCATCTTGATGTGGCACACCTGTGAGGTGGGATGGATTATCTCAGCAAAGCAGAAGTGCTCACTATCACACATTTAGACAGATTTGTAAACAATGTTTGAGACGAATGGTAATATTGTGTATCTGGAATGAAGTTTAGATCTTCAAGTCCATCTCATGAAACATGGGAGCAAAAACAAAAGTGTTGCGTTTATATTTTTGTTGAGTGTATGTGTGTGTATCGGCTTTTTTTATTGTATGATAAACACAACATTTGTGTTTATCAGGGCTGCAGGGTCTCAATATGTCAGAAAAAAAGAAAAACTGTAATAATGTTTAAAACAGAATGTCAATCTTTGCTGCTTTGTTGTTTGCTTTTATCTTTTTATTGTAGAACGTGAACTGTCTGAGGTAACTCATTTTCATAGAGCCGATCACAGCACATTACTTTCAGGCTGATATACCACTCTAAAAGCCTGACTGACATGACAATCTGAAGTGTCAGTCCTGGCATTATGTCAGCATCACTAGAAAAAAAACTGCTGCATGGCTGACCAAATGACAGTCTATTCAGATGGCAATTTTTTTTTCTTTTAGCAGAGGCCTGCATTCACATTAAGTGTGTCAAACACTCAGAAGTTTCAGCTTCTTAACTTTAAAGTTCACACCTTCAGTTGTTTTTTTCTTTCTCCACGACTTTATGCTCCCTATTCATTGATTTAAGATTCACAAAACTGGGAGCTTTTATTAGCCGCAGAAGCGCACGCTCGCACTTTTCCCACTCCTTCGGCTCCATCACCAAACCCCTCTGTCTGTTCCACCTCTGCTCTCTAGCTCTTTCGCTTCTCTGGCTCTCCATCTCACACTCCCCTCCCTGTTTCCAGTATGTGATCAAAGTGTGCTAGAGTTCTTTCCTCGCTCTGTCAGAAGCCAAGAGACAAGGGAAACAAAGGCCCCACAGTAGTCTGCCACAAATAACCTCTTCACAGCACAACGCTCATTCTCACACACACAAACACGTACATACCAGCTCAGCCTATGGCAGTGGTAGGAAAAGTACAGCAGATCAGTACGAGGGATCTGACTGGATCCAGCAACTTGTTGGGTCTCTGTAGTGATTCCCTGCATGAAAGGATGTAGCTTCTAATTATCTCCTATTCACACCAAACTGACATGACACACAGAGAATGACTTGACTGATAGGGGAGTCGCCTGCTGGCTTTGAGGAGCAGACTGAGCATGTAAAATGTTTTGCAGGCAAACTAACACGAGCTGCAGAGAGCAAAAACCAGAACACTGCTGCAGTCACTGAATGTGAGGAGAGAAAATAATTGTCCTTTCTCTTGCTCTTTTTCCACTAAGGCTACTGTCATTTGTCTATTCTAAATGTTTTTAGGTGCATTCTGAAGCACTGTGAATATTCCAATTTCTTCTGGAGACAGGTCACGCAGAGTCTATGAATACGGTTTTGAAACAGCCACACTGCATTTCAACTGTGGAGTTTATGTAAATTCTCCAGGAGTTTCTTCACATTTTGTTGTTCTGAACACTTTTTTTCTATCTATCTGCCTATGCATTCACATTCATCAGCACTCCACTTGCCCTCCGGACTCCCCTTCACTCTTCAAAATGCCCATACATCCTACATTATGCAATGTTTTTGCATTAATCTGGAGCCAATTTCAGTCTCTTAGATCAGATACCTCCATCCAAATGAAAGAGTTCAAAAGCCCATGAGTGATGTTAGATCCAAACAGAGAATAGGTGAGGAGGCATGTGGTGTTACTTGTTCCAATTTGGCCTCCAGCAGCCTGATGAGACCTGTGTGTTGCTGTGGGTAGCAGCCTGTAACAAGGGCTGTTGCTTTTTATGTTGTTGTTTTGAGAAGTGATGCGGGCACTCAACTAGAATGTCAAACCATAATTTTTTTAAAAAGTATTATATGATGTCTTTTGAGAGTTTGACTTTCAAAAGCAAAGACATCAAGGGCTAGAAATGTAAAAAACATCAGATCAGCCACAACTCATTGTTGTCGCTTTTCTTATCTGATTGCAAGGGATTGTGGCACCGTGACTCTGCAGTTACCCGGTCTCTGCTCGGTGTCTGCTAGGCAATGGGAGAAACTGTGTGGCTCATTATCTTCCATTAGGGTTTTTGGCTGAATCAGTGTGGAGGCAGCTCTGGGCCGAATAATGAGTGTGGCAGAAATCACAGCTAACAGCCTCACAGAGCAGGTGCTGCTCGAACACAAACCACACTATTCTCCGCATCTCCGCCAGGACTGCAGCATAGAGTTACACAGATATACACATATCTGTGCCCACTCATGCACATCTCTGCAAAAAAAAATATGTAGTGCTATGCCTGCCACATAAATGGGTACTGTCATTTGAGAAAAGAGAAAAGAAAATAGAACCCCATCTGACAGTAATGAACAGAGCCAGGCCCAACGCTATAATGAAGCTGATGTTACCTGACATATTCTGTCTTCCCAGGCCTCTTTCTTTCTCTTGCAGAAACAAAAAAAAAAACACTGGTGGCACAGATATCTCACTTACCCCCACTAAACACTCGTGTCACATAATAAACTTATCACAAAGCTTTCTGTGCTATACAAAGGACACCAGTTCATCCGTCTTGATTTCTGTCTCCCACTCTGTCTTTCTGCTGCACTGGCAGAAGCTGCACTGAGATTGTTCTTCAGAGGTGCTCTTCTTCAGAGGTGCCAATTAGGTGCTATTGATGGGCCTTACATGCTTTCCAGTTTATTTTTGTGAAGTTCAGGAGAGAGTGTGGAAGCCGTTTTGTCCCTCTCGTTCTGTTTATCTCTCTCTGCTGACATCAACAGATGGGTTGTTGTCAGAGCTCCAAATACACATTTTTGCCAGAATGACATCAGCTAAGAGTTCTATCGCACATTATCACACCTTCAGCGCTGGAGATTTAGCTCCATTAACCCGCTCAGATTTTTAAATGTTATCAGTAAATTGTTTTCATGCAGCGGATTAATGCCCTGCTTTGTTCATAATTGGTGTCATTTTGCCCATATCTGTTTGAACAGCTATTTGGAAGCATCTACAGATACAGTTTGTACAATGGTTGTTTGTTTGGATGAAACACAACAGTTACAGTGTTTAAACTATAAAGAGGATGGACTGGGGAACACAGAACTTACCCCAAACAGCACTGTTCCAGTTATACTTTAGCCATTGTAACAAGGCACGGCTGGCTTTATGTATGAGTCTCAGCATTTTTTCTTTCCAAAACTTAAAAGTTTGCTTGTCCATTGCAAATGTTTAACATTTTAGGCTAACTAGTTTAATAACCAGGGCCCAGTGTTGGACCTTTACTTTTTCCACTAACTTGTATAGTACTTGTATTTTGTCTGGTTAGATAAGATTGTGGTTTTAGTTTAAAAAGCCCTTTCCATCACATTAAACAAAACTTGTGTCATCTGCAAGAGAGGAGTTCTTCGTCGACTTATAAAGTGACCATAAAATCATTTTCCTGATATGACGACTGTACTGGGAAGATAATTGGTTGTACTTTATGTCAGGCAGTCCTAATTGGCTGTCTGATGACATACACATTATGTCATTTTAAGTACTTTCCTCCATAGCTTTCAAGTAAGATACATATTGGAGCATTTCTGCACAATGAAAACTAACAACTACACACAACAGCCTAAGCCAAACTCAGCCAGTTTTAACTGTAGTCTAAATCTAAACACAAATTAAAAAGAGTCTATCGCCTGATGTAAAATTTGTCCATATTACATTTTGTTATGATTTATGCCTATAATTGGCTTTGACAGTCGTTTCACCTTTTAATTACATGTGTATGGTGTGAGATGAAAAAGATTGACGGGTGTAAAATGATTAATTAACAGTAATGGAGCTATAGGTCAAAATAGTCATTATGCAAACATATGGCTCACAATGTCCACATATTTCATGAACTTCCATCCACTTGGCTTCTGCAGCCCCCACAGGCCATAGCCACACAGCTTCTTCATCGAAAACCAATCATCCAGGGTGATACACCACCCCCCCTCTTTGTTGGCTGTAGGCTTACAGACTGAGGCAGAGACAGAGGCACTCCGAGGCAGGCTTAGGCTGAGATCTGTTCACTAGCTCAGCCATCTAAGCGCTACAAATGACCCACAATATGCTGGAGTGGCCACAGGGGAAATAAAGCTTCCAGACATGAGACTCCATCACCACTGCACTCAAGAGAGGGAAATGGAGGGGCAGAGAGCGTTTAACCATGCTTGCTTCACTGCCCTCCCGCGTCTTGTTAAAAGCTGATGGCCACTTATGATAGAAAGGATAGCCGAGATGATGAAATGTAATGGGCCAAGAGGAAAGCAGCTTGGCTGAAGAGGGCTGGGAAGTGAGAGGGAAGACGATGCGGGAGGAGACGGACAATCAGAATGGTCTTAATAAAAGATAAAGAAAGTTATGCGGTCGGTGCAACACATGGCACACCTGTGGATGTTTAAAAAAAGTGCTGCCTGAAAGAATTTGTGATGAGGATGATTAACAGCAAATGTGCTGCTTGTTTCAACACTTGACCTGCTGTAAACAGTTGCCTTGTCAGCTGCTTCTTTGTTAATGTAGGAGACATAAATTCAGCGTCTGTCTGAGACGCACAACATCATGACTAAAAGTATAAAGGACGATAAAACGCTTATACCCACATATAAGATTTTCACTGTGTTACACCATCACATTTGCAACCTGTACTCAATATTTAAGGATTATGAAAATTACAAAAACAGTGCGAAAATGCTCACTTCTGAGCATTAAGAGCTACAGGTGAGAAACATTCAACCAATCAGGTGGCTGCTGTCACCATAGATACCTTAATCATGCCCATAGCTGTCAGTTTGTCCTCACAGGACACTAATTGGTCCCACTGACATGATGGCTGGTAATTGCACATAAATAGCAGCCCACTTACAGCACATTCAACATACAGTGTCTTCACGTCTAAAGCTTTAATGCCGTGCAGCATAGGTATGGTTTGATGAGAGCACAGCTGCCTTGCATGAAAACCAAAATACTGGAATGTCTGCTGAGCTCTATAATTTTGCAGACATATCATTTCTCAGATGCAAAAGAAAGATAGATGACTAATCCATGTTACACTGAGTGCTCACTTTAGACAGCACTGGATCCCATCGAGTTCCAGATGGGTTTCATGCTGTCAGACTGTCAGAATGCACATGTTGGCAGGGTCTGGTTTGTCATCACCCTGCTGTGAGAAGGTCAGCACCTCGCTGCTCCAGATAGCTGTGCAACCTCCTCTGGAAGCAGTCCTGGTCTCATCAACATGCTTGATAGCTACCATTTGAGACAGGATGGCTTTCCACTTGTGCCATGCTGACCAATAACATCACAGCAGTGTAAGTCAGTTTTTTTTTAAATGAATTCTGAATTCTCTTTTTATGTCTCCAGGTAGAGGGCACGGTTTATGCAACTGTAGTGTATGTGGATGAAACAGAAACAAACAAAGGTCTGAGCCAAATTCTGTATGACTTTTTAGTGTGTGTAACCACAAATACACTGCATCTAATATGCTACCACATGTCTTCGCATCAGGAGGAGATGGCAAATGTCTTCCAGCTTTTGGCCTTAGCTGAATCAAGCACATGGACAGAGATGAGGCAGCCTTATCACTGTGTTTCTTCAGTGTAATGCTTACAGGATTAGCACAATAAAAGTGCCTCTCCCATGTGACAGAAAGTAGATACATTTAGGATGTCTGAGGCTCCTTTATGATCTGTTTACTTCGAAATTAGCTGGAGTCCATTAAACAAAATATACTGTGACTGTTCTGTATGCAACTTCTCATTTCCATTCATTTCTATGGAATCATTTTGCAAATAAAGAACAATAGTGATCATGCAGAGAATGCTGTAAATAAGAGATTTAGATTACTGAGAGTGTACATTTGTACAAAGGTGAATATATATATATATATATATAAAACACATTTGGCATAATTTAAAAAACTAGTAACAAGTGAGCATAATGTCGTTTTTAGGTAGTAATTTCTGACACCTAATCATGGCATATGCGTCAGCTTACTTTTAAAGTGTAATTACTAATCAATAGCTGCTCAGACACGGATGGACTGAGAACATATCAGTGTTTCTTGACTTTATTTTGTTTGGTTATACTGCATAATGTTATTTTTATTATTAAATGATGTCACTGTTTGTGTTTGCCAAAAAGAAGAAAAAAACCCTTTCATTACCTACCGACAGTGACACATCCACACAAATGATTCAGTACCAAGGGCTCAGTGATGCCAGTTGGTAGAAGGGGTTTAGAGGAGACAGCACTAAGTGTGGGGTTCAACCCAAAGATCACAAAGTAGTTCTGACCATTCTGATCAAGTGTCATCTCTGGCAGAAAATGCCAGGGCAGGAATGATGTCAGCATCTATAAAAACATGTGTCTGAGTGCCTTTCTCTATTCATCACAACACATTGATTCATTAATTACCAGCACCTGTTAATGGAGAACTACTAGCTGTTTTTCATATATGACTCAGACTGGTGCTTCACTAATACTTCATCTTTAAAACAAAAGCTGGTGTTTGCTGTAGCCTTTGCTGTTTGTTTAAGCCTCCTGAGAATTCATCTTTCTGTGTGAGGACAAAGCTCAGGGAGTCATAATCTCTTTTCGGCTGACAGAATGATTCATCCAGCCAACATACAGACGTGTGTGTGTATGGTGTGTGTCGTGTGTATATTCTGTGTTCCTGTCCCTCCAAATTGTAAGATAAAGTATATGTCATCACAAAAGAGGCTGGAGCTGGTGGTGCCACTCATCCAAAATATTTTACTACTTCACTTCACACGAGCACGATTGTAATTTCAAGCCTCTCAGGGAGTTCTCATGTGGTGCATTGACTGAGGGTGGTGGGAGATAACTGGCCAACACAAACGCGCTCTATTCTATCTCCGCTTACAGCTCACTGCTCCCATTCATTGTGCGTGTTGTGTTTGCGGAGAACAAAAACAGAGGCCAACATGAAAAGGAGAGCTTATTGCTGTGAATGTTTTATGCATTACACATAATGACACGGTGTCATATCTCTCCCCCCCTAGTGGATACCTGCTGTCACATCTTCAGTGAGTGTGCACACAGATATCTGCCGTCACCGCAGCAAAGCCAGCTAAGCCAGGTGCCCTTGCTCTCCAAGATAAACCCCTAAAGCTTGAATGACAGGTTGAGCACTTCGAGACCACACAAAAACAGCTCCGTTTCTCACTCTTTTATTTTCTCACCCTCTCTTTTTATCTATCTTCACTCTCTCTCTCTCTCTCTTTCTGTGCTCAGTTTTGGTCCCTTTTGATTCTATTATGCAACATAAGCACAGATGTCATCCTGCCACATGCAGATTTTTGCCATATTCATAACTAGCAGCTGGTATTTTTCTTCACATGTAAATGTTAAACATGAAAAAAACATGCATGATTGATTATGAGCATCAGAAATTCAACAAAATTCTTTTGCAGGAAAAAAAGGAAGCAAGATTGTCCCCTTCTTTGGTCTCTGTGGGCAAAGTGAAATGGGAGGAAGCAGCACTCGGAACTGAGAAAACTCACAGTTGATAGACTGCAGTGAGAGATAGCTGAGCAACAGCGGGGGGAGATAGCCAGGTCTTGTATAGTGTTATCAGGGGAGAGTTTAAATTGGGTTAAAAGGATGTGAGCCTCTGGATGAATACAAAAGCAGTGGCTTTTGTATATCACTGTGTGTATTTTTCAGTGATAGTATTGATGATTACACAGGACTACATGTACATGCTCTTTCTGCTGTTTTACACTTAGTGGGCTACACAAAGTAACATACACATTTTGAGGTGGGCAACAGGATGATTGTGTGTCTGTTTGTGCCGTTTTAAATTATGACTACCATTCCTATGTGTTAACAGTGTTAATTACAATAAATAAATAAATAAATAAACAGTTTCATTGCATTATACCAACAAGGATACATTTTAACAAGCAACACTCATGGCTCACTTCAGCGAGGACAACAGCAAATGTTTGTTTTAACACCGATTTAGAGCGAGGTAGAAAATAAACATTTGTCTCCCAGATGTAGGAAGCAGAAGCAAACAGCAGTTGGTTGATGAGATCAGGACAGAAGCCCGCAGGAGTCAAACAAAACTCCAAACAAGAACAACTCCTGTGCTACACGAGAGACACTCATCTCTTACTCTTACTTGATTGCCACAGATCATCACTTAATCACAGTGACTCCTGTTGTGATTAAGTGGACAAACAAACGAGCCTGGCACGCCATAATTCTAACAAGCATTATAACAATAATAAGTGGCTAGCAGAACAACGCCATTATGGCATATAAATGTGATCAATGATATCTCTGGCAGCCCTCCCTAATCTGTAATACATTAAAACTGTGAACATCATACTACATTGATGTAGTTGCTTTGTGACAATACTGAAACTAGTCCAGTTGTCTTTTTTTTTCAGCTCTTGGAAACATATTGAAGAACACATTAACACCATAAACTCATTAAGGAACCTGTGAAGTCTTCCCATGTCATTAAAAAATAAAGTCTGTGTTGGCTCAGCTTTTCAGACCCTGGAGGCTACATTCAGTATATTCTTATAGGTATCGCTCCTCATTCTATATTTAAAGCGTGTACCTTACAGTATGGAACACAATAAATTATTTACGAGTAAGGTATGAATACAAGAATCCACAAACATTTTATCAACAGCCTCCTGTAACTGACAGAACCACAGGAAGTGTTTAATGTGGGTCTGTCTAAATGTGGCTCAGCATTTTTACCACATTTTTATCTTAACATTTCTAAGTTAGCCATACTTCATGTGTTTACTTGGCCATTTTGATGATGGGAGGTCTGCACTGGGGTGAAAGTGAAAGCACGTGCAGTGAAACCCTAGTGGAAAATGCAGCAGTCCCTTAAGAATGAATGAGTATGTACTGCACAGCAGTATAGTGTTAGAGAAGCCTCAGAGTAGTCTTAGATAAGAAATAAATCAGGCACACCCTGTCAACAATATCCCTCTAGGTTAGTATGATCATATTACTAATACCTAAGGGCTGCTCAGAGGAAGAAAACTTGTTGTTCTATCACATCATTATTCTGACACCTGAAATCCTGTGAATGAGCCAGGATGGAAGAAAAGACAGGGGGATGAGGGAGACCATAGGCGAGGGAGTGTTGACCCATGTTGTGGGTCAAGCATGGATTTACACCCACTAGCTGGGGAAAAAAACACTAGGTCAGGTCAAATATATTGCGCACACACTCTCAGGCAGACACACACATACAAGCCCACACACAGCTTACTCATAGCTTTGGCAAAGGTGCACCAGCAGTTCACAGCATTGGCAAAAATGACATATTCAAAGGCGTGAAAGAGAGAGTGAGCTAGGGAGGGAGTTTTTCAAAGCATCATTTGGAAACATCTGGGACTACAATCAGCATCTCCCTCCCTCTAATTAACTCCCCCTGCATCCTCATCCTGTCCTTTCCATCTTGTGCCTTTCCAACAACAAATCTGTCCTCTGTCCTGTGTCTTGTCACCCTTCTCCTTCTTCTCCGTCAGTGCATCAAGAGGCCCATATTTTCCCTGGTTTGACTTTGATAGAAACAAAATCAGAAGCACACACAGCATGAAAAGAAAAAACAAAAAAACAAAACAAGGTACAAATATACACACACACAGTTTGATGTAAGGTTGGTTTCTAATGCCATCGTCATGGTAACACTCCCTCGCTCCTTTGCTTGCACAAACGAATGGCGCGCATTTCCCAGGAATCTGTGTGGATTCTTATGTAACTACACAGCCCCACGCATGTATAAAGAGACAAACAGACAGACAGAGAGATGGGAGTGAGTCAGTGCCAGACCACATAGTGAGAGCATCTGTCATCAGCGTTATACCTTTTCACTGTGACAAGAACAGTACATACCGCTGTCTTACTTCAGCCTCATTATACGACACACTCCAGCACACACGCACGCACATACACCCACACACACATGCACATCACAGCCTTCTTCAGCTCTTCACTCCAGAACGAGAGGTGGAATTCGCTGTTCAACCAGTAATGGCAACACCAGTGGCTCATGTATCAGCATACTAATTACTACGTTTCCTCCCTGTGGGCACTGAACATATATTACTTTGGGTAAGTGGGGGAACGGGAGGAAGGCTGGACAAATGAGAATGGGGTCAGTCACCATAGATATAACGAAGTGACTAGTAATGCAGAGCAACATGGTAGGAAATCATGTAGGAAACGAAGCAGGAGTAGTGCTAGCCTATTTATATGCAGTGTATGGGTTAAAGTGTGAAGGAATGAGCAAAGTGCAAGTGTGAAGCACATGAGGATGTGGCATTCAGTATATGACTGTTGTGTAATGGGAAAGCTATGGAGTGTTCCAAGATGCTGCACTCCACCTCCTCTGCCACTTGTTTACCATAGTAGGCGAGTATTTAATCTGCCATTTTTTTATCACTGATACATTTGTATGTGTGGCTGGATGATGCATTGCTTTCAGCGGTGTTTAATATACCAGATGACTGGTGTGTGATTTACAGATAGATAGACAAAACAGGATGCCACATGGGTGAATAGGTTCAAAATGCTTTGATATATGCCTTGTGGTAATACAGTAGGTTCCACCAGGTTGTTTTAAAGAGCCAAGTGCAGTTGTAGCTGTTTAGACTTTGCTTCCTGCAGCAACTTTTCTACAACAAATGGAAGAATGTTGTAATAAATCTGTGACCACCGGGGCTGAGAACATGGAGCCACTGTGGAAGTGCAGTTCCTCAATTGGCCACTTGGAGCTGGCTCACAAAGCAAGTCAATCCTCATGTTCTTCCATGTAAACAACATACTGTCTCTAAATAATTAAAGCCACGTCAGTCACCGTCAGATCAGTTCTGAGCAAACCAACCATGGACATTTAAGTAATTAGCAGCTGGACTTGCAGCTCAAGTTTTTGATGCCAGCAGAGTTTGATCAGACTTAATACAATATGAAGCATAACACATGCATCTACAAAAAGCATCTTGCAGTGTATTAAACAACATAAATATGGCTCTTGAACAAAAATCAGACCTTCCTGCCGTTCTGCATAACTCAAAGTGAATGAACGAATGCATACATAGCAACCACAGGGAATATAATTAAAACATGATATAGTCTGATCATTGTGCATCCAGCTACTCTGGCTAGTGGTGGGAGAAATCCAACGTTGAATTATAAATCAAAGCCCACAGCTCTCAAATTAAATTCAGCTACACTATAGATTCTACAGCTGCTGTTTGTGTTTCTTTTTTGTGTGTGGCTGAGAGACACACAATATCCTTCATATTTTTTACTAAATTATAAACAATGACTGCAGCTACTATGACTACTGGCATTTTGGCCATAAAGTGCCATGAAGTGTTTTTATTTAGTGTTTTCTTGGCACCTTACTGAGGGTAAAATGACAAAGAGTTTATCTGCAACAGAGTTTCAAGCCACTTCAAGAAGAAAAAGAGGTTCGGTAATCAATTGGCTCCTCAAGATCATTATGTTTGGGAAAGCTTCCTAGAGGAGCCGTGGGCCAATCGTCTCCTCTACTCCAAGACAGAGTACATCTGTTTGTAGCACAACTGGTGGTGCATGAAATCTGACTGTCAGGGTCTGCTGACGCACCTGCCCGTAGACACCCACTGATGCATTCACCCACACACACACCGCAGCTGGTAATTGGACTCATGAAGCCAAAGGACAAGAACAACAATATCTCACTTCCTGTCTCGGTGTTGTGTGCGAGTGTGGTTTTTTTGTGTTTCAGTTCAAATGCCCTAGCGTCTTCTTGCCGTCCTAAAACCAGGCAATTTCCTGTGAAGCCATCCAAGTGTGACAGTAGCAGGTGCCTAATGGGCAAAGCTTAGGAAACAGGGCATTACCGCAATCCAGCAAACTCAATTGTATTAATCCTTTGGATTAGCAGCTTTAATTCTCAACACGTTTACAGTTTAAAAAGTCTTATTTTCTTGCTGAAAATGCAGAGCGGGCTGCGTGTGAGGTGAATATTCAACTATTTCAAGTGTTGCAGAAGACTTTACTACTTATTTCTGTTTGTAAAAGATTCTTTAAACTTGAGAAACTATTGCCGTAATATTACAATTTGAACCATGAAAAATGAGGAAGTGTTTTTCCCTGAAGACAAAGCGCAACTGGAGCCAATGGAAAAAAATCCTCTCAGTGTTTTTAAGATACACTTTCAAATCTCTGGTTTACCTGTCAGTTTCATGATGAGCACAGTTCTAGCTAATTAACCCTGCAATCAATCCCTTGCTGATACTAAAGCCCTTCTATCTTAACCCCACTCTGCACGTTGCCCCTAAGACCACTGAAAACTGTCAGTTTTAATCTCCCTCCCTGCCATCGTCTTCCCGTCTCTCTCTCTCTCTCTCTCTCTCTCTCACACACACACACACACAGCATTCAAATAAGGGATTTAGATTACAGTGAACAGTGCTAGCTTCATGATGATGAAGTGTGTGTACTCTGAGGGTGAGCCTTATTGGAATTCATATGATGTTTGTTGACTCCCTTAATATAAACAGGTGGCTGTGTGGAGATAACGCACAGAATATTGTGTGACGATGATGCTCCTGCACACACACACACACACACACACACGCACAGACACACAACTTCACACACACTGTTTTTTTTTTAAATCCTAAAGCAGTCAGGGGGACATTTATTAATCTCTCTATTTCAGAAGAAGAGCGCCAAAGCCTTTCAGGTGTATGAGCAGGGATTCCTGAACAGATGTCACCTCGTACCCAGCTGATGTGCAACCTCAAAACAAAACCAGCTTTGTTTTGTTGCTATTACAGCAGAAAGGTGCACAGTAAAAAAAAAATGTTGCATGTATTTGTTCTTCATTTTCTACACACAGTCGATTGTTCTTTTAGACGCCCAAGTAACTTTAAAAAAAAAATTCTGAAAAAGAAAGAAAGATGAGAGGTGGAAAGTGGTGTGATTTTTATGCAGCTTCACATGGTCAGAGTCATAGGCAAAGCCAACATAACAACAATCTGTCACCTCGCGTGCATCTCATGCTGAACTAAGAACCAAAACAAAATGAAAACGTTCTTAAGTTCCTAAATGTGTGTGTATAACTTTTCTCTGATCCCAGCAAAAGATGAGTTTTTGTCTCTTCTGCCAATGTCTTTCCTGCTTTTACTGAATCCATGCTGACCTTGCTATTTCACATCTGGTGACAAGCTATCCACTCTATTGATCTCTCATTCAAAGGCTCAGAAACACAGGCTGACAGAGCTGACAGAGCCATTACAATTCATCAGGACTAAATCAAACAGACTCCAGTCTGTGCCAGAATGTTTTACAGCACTTGTTACAAGCTCTTTAGATAAACATTATTTTATTTTTTTTTTCTTGGGTAAAATTATATTTGCCAATGTGCACGTATCCTAAAATATTGCATCTTTTCTGAATGTGCTGGGTCTCTGCGTCCCACACCTATTACAGTCCACCATAAGCAGTGTCAGTGACTGAGAAGAGGTGATGCTTATGTAGTTTCCTGGTCACTAGTAGATGTTTTGACAATTATAAATAACCTGAGGCACTTTGAAAAGCTAATATGACTCACTCAGCCCACACAGCCTTTATTTGAATATTACAGTAAACCACTAAAAGGTCGCTTACTGTATGAGGTCATAAAGGGCTGCTTTATCATTGGCTAGTGACAGAGGATGGTTAAATAGCACAGCCGAGTAACAGCCTGCATCTTGCTGACTATACAGAGACAATTGCAGTTTGTGGCTGAGATGGTTCCTGACAGTCACTGCCAATCAGAGTCGACAGACACATGATCACTGCAGAATCATCTGACTAAGAAGTGAATGCTGATTCAAAACTTCAAACTAAATTTGTTATGTTTGTTTCATGCTGCTTTGGGAATTTTTCCAAAGATCTGAACCCAGTTGCCTTAGGAATTAGTAAGGACTTACCGTATTCAGTAGGAATTATTAAGTGACCCTTCAATATATCTATCATAAGCAGAGCAGGACTGTGCAATGACACATTAATAAAGGACAAGTGCACTTCATTCAACAGTCAGCTCTCAGTTTGACATTAGCCTGAAGCAAAACTATATTTGTAAAATGATGCTTCCATCATACATGGCATTAAAGATTGATGTGGTGATGTGTTTTTTTTATTTGTTCAATAACAGATTCAAAACATGAAAACAGTGTGAACATCAGCAGCAGAACTAAAAAGGGATGTTTTTTGCCCTGGGTTTGATCCTGGTTAGTTTAGCCTGCAAAACTATCAAAGTCCCCAAGTAGAAACCAGATATGAATCTTTTATTGTGGATGTTCATCCCAACTTTAAAAATCCATTTAAAAATAAGTTGGTGGATTCTGTCAAAAAATGACTGAATGAACACGATATGGCTGTTAACACAGCAGGAGTAATGGTTGTGGTACATTGTGTTTTACCATCACTTCATTAATATCACACATCTCTGGGGTGATACAAACCTTCCTGTATTTTTTTCCAAGCTGCTTTTCTCCTCTCATCTTTTCCATTAACTTGTTTATTATTTTAGTAACGTCCACAGCATTTTGTTGGGGTGTCATTTTTAATTTGGTGTAATGTCAGCTCCCTCTTCTGTTCATTTACATGTCCTTGTTCTTTGCCTATCATTATGCAGTTGCTGTGAATTGGTCAGGACTGTAAATGTTAGAGGTATGGATATACTGTATCTAGACTGCCTATGGGACTATGAAAGAAGCCTCCTGTACAGGAGACAAAAGAGGGCTGTATGGCTGTAGATGGTGTGGGTATTAAAGGTAGGGTAGGAGATTTCATTCTGATGCACTTTTTGTTAAATTAGTGTAACTTCTCTTTACAATCCGATAGCAACCGATTAGTTTGTGTAAAATTATTCAACAACATACCCATCAACACAGACACAAATTCTACAGCCCTGAACTGTGACAAAACTCCAAAAGCAGGGGGTCACTTTATAACAGGAGATACAGCAAGAAAGATACAAAATGAGTGTAATGCACAATTAGAAGATATCCGAAAAAAATAAAAATAATCAATAAAAATGATAGTTTTCACGTGCACGTTTCACGTACATTATTATATATATATATATAATGTATTATAGCAATTATAGCATAATTGGCAAAGCTGAAGCTGAAGGTGACATTTTCTGATATTCATATGTGTATATTTATACACACACACACACAGATAAATAACGGCTGGTTGGTATCTGGCACCACAGAGAACATCCACCCTCTGGTCAGTATACGTCCACCCTTAGCTCATATTTCACACTCCTCTCAACTGACAAGACTGTTGATATAAAAGTAACAAATCACCTTGATGCATGGATAAAAAAAACTGCTTCCCTGAAGCATCTTTCAGTAATTGTTATTTTAATTGTCAGTGATGAACAACTGCACGACACACTCCATTTTGTTTTTCCTAAAGGCTACAGCTTACTTTCAATAGCCTTCCTGCTTTTAATTTTAACAAATGAGCGCATTTGTTTGTGGTGTCACTCATTTAAATCTAATTTACGGGCACATGGATTTAAAGGATTGATCATTTGCTTAATCCATCCGAGTCTGCATGCTTTATGTACTGCATTTATCCCCAAGAGGAAGTGCTGCAGAGGAGACGAGGGAAGGATGTTGAAAGAGGATGCACAGAGGATATTTATTTTCAAAGCCTCAGACACACACACACCACTAGCAACTCTAAATACAAAGAATACTGTATTCAGGACATCAAATTCAGAGAGATTTACCTGATAAAAAGTTTTATTACAAACATGTTTTTTTTGTTTATAGCAGCACTCTAATCTTTAATCTCCCTCACCCCCTAACTCTCTCTCTCTCCTGCTTCTCTCCTCCCTCTCTGTTATTTTGCTCCTCTTTTCATCTCTGTCACTGTCCTCCAGCTGGCTAGGTGAGATAACTCCTCCACACCGAGAGACTCTCGGCTCATTGGCCAGGTGATGGAACACAGGGCACCAATCAAACGCTGCATCATTACTCGTGGAGATCATGAGCAGAGGTACTGTTCTTATCTGGTTTAAATGATCCTGTACTGTCCTAACTCATCCTGCACATCCAACAACTCCCCTGCAAAAAAAAAACTCAATTTTTTTGTACATCTAATTCCTCTTTGAATGTGGGGTAATCAGCACTCTTACAATGGCTGACAAAGTAATAAGATTATTTTGTAAGGCTCTTGCATATCTGCATTAGCATCCCTTCATTCGGTTGGTTTAAAGCTGATAAAAGTGCTGGGAAGGATTTCATTTTTGTCTGAAATTACAGACAGTTTCTTGAACCATCTTCAATCAGTTTGAATGATGGAAATAACATAACCTGTTAGCATGCACAGCTGATAGGTCTTTTTGGTTAGATGCTCAAAATGAGGACGAGACCAAGACTTCTACATAAAATGTCCAGAATACCCCATTAGTGATTGTTTTAAGCTTTCACATGTCTTCACAATGGCAGCAGTAACAAGTGTAAACTGCAGTAAACATAAACATCAGTGTCTCCTTGTGTTTGTTGTGTTAACAGATGTGACAAAAATGTATATTTCTGGAGTGACTCTAATTTACCATGTTTTATTGAATTTAATTTTAGTCTTGATTTTATCTTTTAATACACTGTCTCTGAACCAATACTATAAACAGCAAATGTGAATAAGAAACAACAAACTGGTGTATGAATTCCTTTGTGGCCTGTGAGAGACCTGTGACCACAAATGATCTATCGATCTAATCTATCAAATTCACCAGTTCATTTTTAAATCAAGGAGAACACTGTTCTCAAATTTGATGAAATTTGATGAAAAGTCCTGAGGCACTACTTTCACACGAATGGGACAGATGGACAAAAAAGCTAATGCCTCCGATTACAGAGCACTGATGTGTTTTAAAATATACATGTTTATACATTCATGGTCTTTGTACTACATTAACAGATAGGGAGACATATTTTTCATAATCCATGCTGTTGATTTCATTATTTGTTCTGCAAAATCCTAACTTTGGCACCAATGATGACAAGCTTTAACCTCATGGATGACAGATCCACTCTTGACAAGAATGAGCTTTGCCAAAGTGAGAACACAAATTATTCATTCGAACTTAAAGGTGCTTTCTGTGACAGCCTTCAGGCCCTGTGCAAACCAGCTGTTGACTCTGGCATCATAATTATCGTACAGGCAAGTGACTGATGTAAACTTACTTTCTCCTCTTTCCTACCTGTTGCCATAAATGAACTGATATTTTTAGTGCTGCAGGCCTGAACAAAAACACAATTCAACACAACCAGAGCCACTGATAACAACACAGAATGCAGACCTCTCCACTGTAAATGCTGCTCCACTGATGACTTATAGGATCTCCAGTTGTGTCTTTAGTGTCATGCTGAAGCCGCTGAGCTAACTCCACTGACCATTAAGAAACAAGCGTGGATCAAACTGTGTTTGAAAGAGTGTGAGGATTGTTTTAATCACATTAGTGACAGTAGGATTCAAGCTGTTGGTTAGCGCTGAGGGAGGAGTGCACCCTGGTGGACTCTTTAGGTGAGTGCAGCACATGTTACCCAAGCCTGTGCTGCCATCCTGTGTTCAGTCCACAAACGATAGATGAGTATTTTATTGCTTGATAACAAAGAATTTCTGAATGTAACAAATACTAACTACTCAAACATCTCCAGAAACCTGAAAGTGCTGCCATCTTCTGGCAGCAGTCATAAATAACTTCAATCTGAGCTGATTTCTCATTCATCTCAATTGTCAAGCAGCACGTAGACCAACTTGATCTCACCAAAGGTTTACTGGTCTGGCACCATCCACCCACAGTCTGTACACTGTCGGATTTTTCTGACAGGCCATTGGGCTGCTAACACTGACCTTTGTCAGTGTGCATCTCATCTCAAAGCATCAACTATGATAACATTTCAAACACAAAGGTTAATAGGAGAGCCCGGGCAAATTAGAGAAGGTCAGAGATCTGCTCCCTTCCACAATAATCACAAAGACACAAACAGCCAAATGAAAACATGTGCCTGAAAGGCTGAAGCATCGTGTAATTTGAAGTGGAGTAAAATATAATGAGCTCCAAAGGGCAATCACATAGGTTAGTCAGGATATGATGTTAAGCAAGCTTGGTGTTTATTTAAAGTGTAACAAGGGTTTAGGTTATAATTCATGCTGGTTAAACCTGTACATTTCAAACACACAATGGTTCCAGTAAAATAAATCAGTTTAAGACTTCAGCCAGCAGGTGGTGCTGCAGCCTCTTTACAGAGTAGACCAAGAGCAGTTGGTGATCTCATAATGATGTTGACGTAATCCAGGAAAAAGCAAAGGCATCCAGTAAAATGATCTCACACCTTAACATGGAGTCTACCACAGCAGTGTGGGGCTCAGGTTGCTGAACACATATCCTTCCAAGACTTTAAAGGTTGATGTCACGTTATAAGAGCACAGTATGTTTATGTGTCTAGTATTTAGCACATGGTCAGGATATAAAATGTATTAATAACTGAGCAGATTAGACCATTTATAGTTATGGTTCCAACCTATGTCCCAAATTTGCTTAACAATGCCACTAAGGCACAGCATGTGTGGCTCAACTTTTAAATATTAAATATTTTAAATGATGAATGAAATGTTTAAAAAAAACGGAGGGAGGGTGGTGGTGGCTGGGGTTTAGGAGGTAAATGTCAACTTCATTATCACATCATACAACTGAGTTCATTGTGACTCATCACCACCACAATATTCTGAGATGACGTTGTCTTTTCTAAGATAGATTTCCTCAGCGTCAGCTGCCACCAGACTGCAACTATACAACTGGGAAGATTAAAGAGCAGCAGGTTTCATGATGTCAGCAAAGGACCATGAACGCTACATGTTGAGGCTTTATTAGTGCCCGATGTCATCAAGAGCTGCTTGATCAGTCGCAAAACAGAGAATATGACAGTGACTAACAAACCGTAACCTCCACCATCAGCTAATCTGGTGATTGTTTTCCTCATTTAGAGTATCACGTTTACAATTTGCAAACATGAACATTGTGAAATTGTGTGTATTTTCTTGTTTTCTACAATGGCATTCTACTAAGAACAGGCACAGCAGAATAGCTAATGCTATTCAAAATTAAACCTTGAAGTAGCTGCTTATATACGTAAATAGTATAAGAGTAAACGTAATGTTTCCTTCAATTCTTTAAATAAACTGACACATTTTCAGCATGTAGTAAAGGGCAATTGTGACACCATATAGTCCTTCTAAGAATGGGGACTACAAACTAGATAAGGCTATAATAGCAGAGATATGTGGCATCAGTTCATAACATGTACTTATCAAAGTTTAAATAAATGACTGCTTTAAAATAGTGCAACCTATGAACAGTTATTTCTGACACCCCTCTGGCATGTAATGGTCGTTACAAAGATAAAAAAGGAATATCATTTCTAAGAGGAAATTATGATGAGCTATATCCTCCTACCAGTATCTCATGCGTATACGTCATTTGAAGTATGTATTTCTAGTGTGTGTATTTTGAGTGTGTATTTCTATAATACACACAATGTATTATCGGAATAATTAATCATAATCAATGTGACGACCTCCACAGAACAGCTGCTTCCTATCCGTGGGTGCTCCCCTCTAGAGTATTTCCCTCTAGAGAACATTAATATAGATGACAGAAAGGAAGGCTGACCAAGCTCTCAGTCACTCTCTCTCTCTCCACCATCTCTCTCTCCCTCCCCCTCCCTTCCTCTTATACCCACACCCTGGATGCAGGCAGGCGTGCACACACCGGCAGATTCACTCAGCTTCCGTATCGCTCTCCTTCCTCCATCTCTGTTGTCTCTATCCTTCCTCACCCACACACTCTCTCTCCCCGCCGGTGGATCTTAGCCCACTGCTGTGTGGAACACCGGTAAGAACAACTCATCTCTCCTTTAGTGTGTTCTTCATTTCTGTGTGTGTCTGTGTGCATTTTACTGGGACTCAAACAAAGGATTTGGGGTGTGGCTGGATGGGCAGAAGCGTGCTGCTGATGGCAGCAGTGAAAGGATGTGAAAAGAACGATGCTGAGGATGGTGGTGGCAATAAAGAGCAAATGTTTAAAAATAATAGCTTTACTGATAAGTGATTGTGAGTGATGATTTTAACATCAATGCTTGTCAGGGGTGGATACCATTTCTAGCAAAGGGTAGTCGAGGAAAAAAGACTGCATTTTAAATTCTGGCCATGTGCCTGGCAGGTCTATTTCTATGTCAAAACTGATTCTGTTTGGCCCTATTCAAATTCACACTAGCGAGAATAATCTTACAGTAACTTGGTTTGCAAATGACTGGCTGCAGGCTTGTGGGCTTGTCAGATTTTCACAGCAGTCTCTGACAGAGCACCGGCTCAAACAGGCATGACTGGGCCAGACTGTGCAAGACAGATTAGTCAGACTTGAGGCTAGGTTAGAGATATGACTGCAGTGGAGTCTGTGGAGCAGTGCCTACATCCACAAGGCTGCAGGGGTGGATGCAGAGAGAGAGAGAGAGAGAGACGATGCACAAGGAGAGAACAAAGACTCGAGCCTCAAAACGAAAAAAGTAGAGACAAAGGAAATGACAGACAGTGGGGGTAAAAATAGCCACATGTTAGCTACATGTAGGCATTTCAGGGAAACGAATACACAGACAGAGCACGTGTGGGAGCACACCACCACTCACAGGCATCCATGAGGCTGCACATGTCTGTAGCCACTCCCTTAATGTATGCAGGATGGTAACAGATTATGTACATATCAGACAAAGCTATAAAGGCATTTGACAGCCCTCATGATCACTTATCAAACCACTAGTTTGATTTTTTTTTTTGTCAATTCTGATATGCTGCATTATAAATATGACGCTCGAATAGGAAGGTCAAACCTGCTGGCTCAGATATCTTTATCTTTCCAGCCAAAATGTCTGACAAGCCTGACATGACTGAGATCGCCCGTTTTGACAAGACAAAGCTGAAGAAGACGGAGACAAAAGAGAAAAACCCTCTGCCCACCAAAGAGAGTGAGTGTCCCCTGAGTATGGTACTGAACAGAGTTGAATTCATAAAGCCTTGATCCCCATGCATCATTTTTTTCCCCGTCAGCAGCTACTCATCTCTTTCAGTACTGCTGTCAAAAGAGCACATGCTCAGCAAGAAGAACAACCCAAACAAATTGCTGCAGCATCAGCGCATCATTGATATGCAGCAAATAAAAAGCATCTTCCTCTAAAGTATTCACCAAACACAAGCTTGCCAACTGTATGTTCTTCTCCTCTTTTACAGCAATTGAGCAAGAGAGGAAAGGCGATGCCACACCCTGACTTGAGCACAAGAAGAAAAGAAGCTGAGATGCCACAGCAAAAAGCACTTTCTTTTCATTATCACAGTATTTCAATCTCTTACAATGTCTTCAGAAATGGGTGCTCTTGAGCTCCCTGGGGTGCTATAAGGGTACATGGCATCCTCACATGGGGCCTCCATTACCGCTCTGAAAATTTCAGCCTGGGTGCCTGTCTTGGACTGTTAGCTCATAGCTAACATGTCGCCAATTTTGCCAAACTGAGGGGTAGCACTGGGAGAGAGAGAAAGAGAGAGAGGGAGAGGCAGGCATCCAGGCTACGGGGAGGTGGGGAGTTGTCTATAGACATGGGAGCAATCAAAGTCTAGTCATGTGGGATGTTTTCTTAATAACTTTTTACTTTTCTTTATGAAATAAATGTGAAGACATGGAACCAGTCAGTCTTGTATATTCTTGCCTCAATTATATAAACATGAAAATAAGCTCATCACAAATCCAAACACGCAAAGTAACTACTGAGACACAGAAGGCCAACTTTGAAAGGTGCTACCCAAAGTATTCTGGACCAAGGAGTCAGTCTGATGGTGACCTCCTTCACTGATACAAGCAGAAAAAGCTGCTTTCCCACAGCATCAAATAAGTAAACAAGACATAAATGACATATTGTTTGCAATGCTGCACAGAGCAGGAAGGCAAAAGCTCTGAAATAGGTGTTAAAGGAGTTTACAAAAATGTAGGCAGATGAACAAGTGAACATGTGTTATTGGGTACTGGATAGTAGTACCAGGGAAAAAACACACATCTTCATGAAGTTCAGTTTATGCTGACTCAGAAATGTGGATACAAGGGAGGATGAAGATGTCAAACCTGTCAGGAAAATATACAAAAATATATTAACCAATGTTAATAAAGACTAAAGAGAAGAATCATAACGTATTAAATAAATAATTATTCAACAATTAGAAGACAATAAGATTCATCTCACATATGGTATTTATTAATAACAACCTATGAGGCTATTGAATTAAACATCAGTCACCTACTGTATAACAGTGATTTATAGCCCGTATTTCACGCCTGCCTGGTGTCGCAGACTGGCGTCACCAGTCCTGTCACCCCCTCCTTGGCCTGTCAAACCTGTCACCTCCTGATCCTTTATTGCTCTATTTCTCTCACCTTACACTGCATCCATCCATCAGTCCTCACTGGACGGCTTAATGTGTCCGATGTGTCTTTTAGAACAACGTCATTAAAGCGGATTTTCAGCTATAGAATAAAAATTTACCACCTAAATATGCAAAAATAAATAAATCAATCAATTTAAAAAATATCAAGGATGCATTGGTTGTTGCATTTCGTTATTAGAAATATTATATTAAGGCCTAACCGCTCATTGGACAGGTGACCTATGAAAACCCATGAAAATAATAAGTAAACAAATGTATCCAAAAAGCCACTAAACCCACGTGATTATTTTCTTGACAGTTTCGATGTTTATGACGGGCCCATCACGCACTCATCTAGGCTCACACCTAGTAAAACAGGCTGCTATTGTTTGCCGTTAGTAACCCATCAAAATCGTTAGGGGAGCCTCCAGTTTACGCACAAATTATGAGGAATCCCAGATTGATTATAATCGCCCTTGTATTATCCTCAACCGGGTGTCAAGGGGCTCTAGGTTTCAGTCATACCGCAAAAATGAATGTGGGTGATATCTAATTAGGAGGGATTATCCTCACCTTCACCTCTCCGCTATTGTGTAGAGGACCTCGCCCAGCCGTCCGCCTATTGTCCGGCGCGCTGAGTGAATTGTTGTCTTAAGGGATTTTGAGTGGCTTAAAGGGGATTTGACAAGTGTAAGCTATTTAATTTAAAAACGGTAATGTTAATCACTAACGTGGTAACTTCTCTCACATCAAATTACAGGAAAAAGTATGAAATGACAGAAACTGGCATGATGACTGTTGATGACAATGATTATGCGGAGTTATCAAGAAAGATAATCAGCAAAGGACTAAAATGTCAAACCTAAACTTTTAACTAAATCAACCCTGACTGAGCATATAAAACAGCATTTTAAAAGTTAATACATTAAAGCTTCTGTGTGTTTATGTTCTTGTAAATTCCAGACCGTTTTCACGCCAAGTTGTTTCCTAGGGAAACATATTATCCTATTATCATGACGATGCCAATTTCGCCGACGTGTGAGGCAGTATTTACATGACTATGTAGCGCCTCTCCCGAGGAGAGCTTTGTAGTCGCCGTGTCTGTCCCCCTGGGACACTGGTGCCATTTCCCAAAAGTTTTATCAACGCAGGGAGCCTCACGCAAACATACAGTGCTGCATTTCTGTAATGCAAGATAGAATATAAAATTATAAATGCTATACAATATAATTTGGGTTGGCCAAGATGGGAAGGGTCTGTGTATAGGCCTTCTGTGGAGCAACTACACAATGGCCTCAGGCCTGCATCTCTGTGCGCACTATTTGTCTTATTGGTTTAATATTCTCACCTATGAAATTATTGTATAATGTGCATATGGACTGACATATATACTGATTTAAATTATGCTTATGCTTTACTTCGTGGGAAAATTATACAAGGATTCAAGCCTGGGAACAACAGGTGAATGAATGAGGGGCTGTTTAACTGTCTGCGTCACTTCTTTGAAGTGCACTTATGCACCGACGGCTCCTATTTGTCTATTGGACGCGGCAATTAAAGTCCTTGTTGACGCTTTTTCACAGTGAAACGTTACCTTCGAGACAAATCTGTCAATCAAAGGGGCAAGACCATATAAATATCATCCGCGTGGAGAGGGACAACAGATCAGTTGCATTCTCGCATCTTGGCACTCACATCTGGATTACGACACAGACGTTGCTTGGAATAAAGCTGCTATGGGACCATTAAATCTCCTTACAGCCATGGTTCTGGCCATGTGCTGTCATTTTGAAGTGGCACTCGCTTGGTATGCACTTAATTTTGGAGACATTTATTAAAAAATACTACAAAGTGGCATTTTTGCGTTTGGTCTGAGGACATTGGACTAACGTGAATGTCTTGTTTTCTCTCTCCACAGGACGGTGAATAATTTCCTCATGACTGGACCAAAGGTAAATAGATATTTTTTGCTTTTATATAGGAATATGATGTGCGTAAAGCTTCCTCTGAGGCACCCGAATCAAATACAATACTTGATTTTTAAAACAAAACAAAAAAATATTGGCTTTCCAAGTTAAATGCAACAACAAATAACGCTTTTCTTTCCCTCCCTAGGCATTTCTGACCTATGCCAGCAGTGTGCAGGTGGGCGCACAGAGAGGAATACAAGAGTGTAAGCACCAGTTCGCCTGGGAAAAGTGGAACTGTCCAGAGAGCACGCTTCAGTTATCCACACATAACGGCATTCGAAGTGGTAAGAAGAGAACTCTTAAATGGTGCACATTATTATATCACATTTATGGCAGACGGCAGCAGTGCTGGTGCGTCCACCTGTCAACTTTTGCTGCGCGCAAAGAGCCGTTTACGCACGGTGTTTCACCGCTGCCATGAGGTCAAATTAAACCAACCTTGATAGTAAAGTAAAACATTGTGTTTGTTTTATTTGTTACTTATTGTAGCTACAAGGGAGACATCACTTGTTCATGCGATCAGCGCGGCCGGAGTGATGTACACGCTCACCAAGAACTGTAGTATGGGGGACTTTGACAACTGCGGCTGCGATGACTCCAGAATTGGGCAGACAGGTACACATTTACTCTTATGGTTATTCTATCTACTGTATGATTTAACTATCCGAAATCGGCTTCTTAAATATAATAATATGACGTGTTTTAACTTGTCAGGAGGAAGAGGATGGATTTGGGGAGGCTGCAGTGATAATGTGGCTTTTGGCGAGAAGATCTCCAAACAGTTTGTGGACGCGCTGGAAGATGGGCATGATTCACGCGCAGCAGTCAACCTGCATAACAATGAGGCAGGCCGATTGGTAAGATGATATTCTATTACGGTTGGCATCGCGCACATTTTTCAAGCCAGTGTAAAAGATATGTTATAGAGCAATTACGCTTAAGGCTGTGCGTAACTGATGACTAAATTTTCAACATGTCTTTGGCAGGCAATCAAAGCTACTATGAGGAGAGCCTGCAAGTGTCACGGAGTATCGGGAAGTTGCAGCATCCAAACCTGCTGGATGCAGCTGGCTGACTTCAGAGAGGTGGGCAACTACCTTAAAATGAAACACGAACAAGCGAAGAAACTGGAGATGGACAAGAAGCCAGCCAGGGCTGGGAACAGCGCAGACAACAGAGGAGCCATTGCTCACACATTTCGAAGCATCGCCAGAACGGAGCTCATTTATTTGGAGGATTCTCCAAATTACTGTGTCAAGAATCTGAGTATGGGACTGCAGGGCACAGAGGGCCGGGAGTGCCTGAAGGGTGACAAGAACATGTCCCAGTGGGAGAGAAAGAGCTGCCGCAGGTTGTGCTATGATTGCGGCCTCAGAGTGGTGGAGAAACGCATTGAAGTTGTCAGCAGCTGCAACTGCAAGTTCCACTGGTGCTGCACAGTCAAATGTGAAAAGTGCACCCAAGTCGTCACTAAGTATTATTGTGCGCGCAAAGGAGGAAGGAAACCGCATAATAAAACCAAGCGCAGGCACCATGCGCGCAGACACTGACCGCCATTTATTGCATAAACTATGGACTCTGCATTTCCATCACTATTCATCAATATTACACAATGAATTTCAGCAATCATCCTGCATTACAGTAATGCTAGTCTCATATATCACTTTAACCAAAGCCTCTTAATGCACTTTTTCTTCTTCCTGGATTCTGTATAGTTTTTAAGGACCAAACCCTCCAACTCATTTGTGTTGGGAGATTAGGGGATAGGCCATTCTTGTGTCTGAGATGTGTTTTATATTTTATGTTTAAATTTTAATAAATATTTTTCTATAATATTCACGACTCAATCTGGTTTGTCAAATTAAAATTCAGGTTGTTATTTGTGTATTGCTACCCTTGTGTCACATCGCCATGGGGTAGAAAATAAACTACCGCTTAATGCAACCCTTTGAAGTGCGAATAAAGGCGTTTCCTGAACCAGTCATCCAATCAGCTTACTTGGGCCTCCGAACAAAGAACAAGACTTCCATTTGTCCCTCATTCAAATAAAGGAGAAAGTTGCAACACACTCAGTAAAAATTCCTAGAACTCTGACAGTGAAGAAGAAAATGATGCAATCACAATCCTGGCTTCTGTTTCTTCTTTGCAAAGTTTACCTGGGACATGCTTGGTAAGAACAAACTGTCTGTATGGTTGTTGCATTATGTGTGTGTGTGTGTGTGTGTGTGTAGACTCAAACCAGAATGACCAAATTCTGCATTCTTCCTTTCCTCAGGGTGGCAAGCAACCTTCTTATGACAGGACCAAAGGTAAATTAAAAAAACATACCCATTTATTATTTCTTTAATAACACTGAAATGTGGAAGATAACTTCAAAAATGCAGCTGACAAATTGAGACCGTCACTCCCTCATGTGCAGGCTTATCTCACCTATGCAAGGAGCGTGCAGGTGGGCGCTCAGAGTGGGATTGAGGAGTGCAAGCACCAGTTTGCGTGGGATAGATGGAACTGTCCTGACAGCGCAACCCAAATGAAAGGACTGAGGAGAGGTAGGTCAGGCCAGTCCTGTAAACAATAACGAAATATGTTTAAATCTATATATATTTAAAAAATAACTAATAAATTAATTACCCACAGTGGAACGTAAAATGACAGTATGAGACCATTAATATGCATCCATTCACAATCTGTGTAATATATGCTATAAAGATGTTTTCTTATGATTCTCGTTTAGCCACCAGAGAGACATCTTTCGTCCATGCCATCAGTGCTGCGGGGGTCATGTACACTTTGACAAGGAACTGCAGTTTGGGCGACCTTGACGATTGTGGCTGCGATGTTTCAAAGAATGGAAACATAGGTAAGATCCGCTGATGTAATTATCTAGAATACTATGTAAAACAGGTCGGGGTTAGTTAGTAACCTAAAACGTATTTTGGTTTTATGCAAAGTTGCAGATTAGAGTGTTTAACGTGGTGTTTTGTGTGTAGGTGGTCAGGGCTGGTTATGGGGTGGCTGCAGCGATAACGTGGATTTCGGTGAAAGGATTTCCAAACAGTACGTGGACGCGCAGGAGACCGGCCAGGACTCCAGGGCGGCTGTCGACTTGCACAACAACGCGGCTGGGCGGCTGGTAAGTCATTTTCAAATTATACGCATATAATATACGTGCAATAATCCGTTTTAAGTCATTAACAGTTCATTGTCCATGTTTTACGACAGGCCGTGAAGGCAACAATGAAGCGCATATGCAGATGCCACGGCATGTCTGAGAGCTGCAGCGTCCAAACCTGTTGGACTCAGCTGTCCGACTTCAGAGAGATCGGCAATTACTTAAAGATAAAGTACACTCAAGCGCAGAAATTGGACATTGACAAAAAGCGCATGAGGGCTGGAAACAGCGCGGACAACCGAGGCGCCATTGTGGATTCGTTCAGCAGCATCTCTCAGGCAGAGCTCATCTACCTGGAGGACTCTCCGGACTTTTGCAGGAAAAACAGCAGCCTGGGGCTGTACGGCACCGAGGGTCGGGAATGTCTACAACACGGAGAGGGATTAACTCAGTGGGAGAGAAGGAGCTGCCGCAGGCTGTGTCACGAATGCGGCCTGAAAATAGAGGAGAGGCGCACGGAGGTGATGAGCAGCTGCAACTGCAAGTTCCACTGGTGCTGCAAGGTGAACTGTGAGGACTGCTCTCAGGTTATAGTCAAACATGTATGCGCCAGGAGGGAAGCTGGGGACAGCTACGGGTTCAGACGCAGATACCGGGGACCCAAATGAAAAGAAATAAGTTCATCATCATTCAGTATGTTATTGGTTTATATGTTTGCACTTTTAATTCACGTTTTTATGTCTCATTACATAAATACTCAAGTGTCTATTTATGAATATTGTGCCTTGTTTTGTTCAAAATAAAAGATACAAAAATATCATCCGATTCTTGTCTGGAGAACTTTCATTATCTGATAATCCCAGGACAGCACCATTCTGTGACAGAGTACGCAGGCTAGAATAAGAATAGGGGAATACACTTAACAGAGGATTACATGGATAACATGGTGCAGCTCACACCTAACCAAGGTGTTGATCCACTATTACTTTGATGTCAGTGTGTATTGATTTCATTCAAAGGGAAGAGAGGCTTTGAAAGACAAATTAGGCAAGTATTTGCTGCTACAAGTCAGAAGGAATTTGGCTTGGTAATCCAGGGGCACCACTGCCATTCTTGAATCACAATACATCAAAGAAAAGGGGGAAATGGAGGAATTCCAACTAGTTTTTTTTTCTCAGCAAAGTGGGCTAAAGTGAGATCCAGTTATTCCACTGTAAATGTGTGGAGACAGGCATAAATAAGCATGACTCACATTCCACCATGACACCTAGTTAATTTCTAATCTTATCATTTGCAAGTAATTAGGCCTTAGAGGAGTTTAACTCCGCCCACTGGCCTATCTGTGTCTAAAAGGAGCCATTCATTTGCTTCCTTCTGTCCTCTACCCCCTGTATCTCCAAAAATCTTCCTCTCAGCTGGATGTGTCATAAATCTGCCGCCGTCTCAAATGAGTGATGGCATGGATATTACCTTCTTCAGGGGGTCCATGCCTGAAGGGGGGCTAAGGGGTTGAGACTATAACAGAAACAAGGTTGGTTAAAAGGCTTAACTGACCCAGAGAATGTAAATAGAGACACCTGGGGAAATTGCATAAGTTACCATACCCTGTTGATATACTGTAGACATGATATTGAAGTAATATGCTGGTTGTTAGAAAACTCATTTAACCACCCAGACAAACGCAAAAACACTGAGACTTAACTTAATGGTTACACAACTCCACAAAATAATGAGCTTTTGTTGATATTCCTCCTCAGGACAAAACGAGGTCCTGCCACTGCCACTGGAAAAGCATCACACCAAACAACCTTTCCAACTATGATAACACTCTCACAGATCCAAAACAATCTTTCCCATTTGCATGTTTACCTCTGGGAGCGTTCTGTATTTCCCATGCTGTCCTGCTGGGTGTTAATGAAGGTTTAACCCCACTGGAGGCCGACACCGATCCGCCCCTTATCTCTGCCTTCCACTGAGTGCATTACTGGTTCCATATTGGCAGCATAGGATCCTGATGCTCTACATGTGAGGGGCTTCAGTCTGATGCTAATCAACCTTTGTCATCAAAGTGTCATTATATTTCCCAGGAGAGGACCATCTCTTCATCTTACAATATGAAGATAATTGGTGCATCACTTGCTTTATATCAATTATAAGGCATTTCCTGCTACATCCACACCGGCAGTATTATGTCTTGGGGGGCAGAGGGTGGATCTATTTCCTAATTAGGACAAGAGGAGGAAAACAGGAGAGGGGGTGTGATCTCCCACAAGGACCCCCCAGGGAAACTCATGTATTCACCCAGACAGCCTTGGAGGTCTAAGGATCAGAGGATGATTGATCACCTCTTTTCCCTGCCGCCCTCCTCTATCACCTGGGTGCGAGATACCAAGAAGCCCGACACAGGACAGGGCTGCAGCTGACCACGACCAATGTGTCACAGAATAAAAATCTCATAGCAACATAACACTATGTCTAAGCAGCCGTTTTTATTCTACATGTACAACACACTTAAAATAAACTGTTGCTATGACTTGACGAACACAGTTTATTTAAATCTAACCGCATTTAAAATACTCTACAATATTTCCATTTCACATGGTATGACTGAAAAAGCCTCACCACAACTACTCTACCTGTGATAGTGAGACAGGAACTCAGCAGCAGCTGCATACAGACAAAAACAGTCAGCATGCTCTAATAATAGCTCCTTATAACCACCAAAAGCTTGTTTTTCTCCTCCTCATACATGCCACAAGTGTGCTTATATTAAGATGCCAGTCTAAAGTTTCATTTCTTCAAGTTCAGCCGAGTGGAACGAAGACAGTGTTTCTGCTCGGATGACATATTTACAAGCATGAGTCTGTACATTATTCCTTCTAAAACAGAGGTGATGGGCTGGAGTCCAGAGAGTCTAGGTGACTACATAAGGAGGGTGAGTCTTAAAAAAAGCAGCTTGATGTTTCTATTGTGATGGATATTATTAGTTCTGTGTATGCCCATGTAAACATTTTCTATTTAATATTTATTGGTCATGTTATTGCTTGTCATAATTTTACGCCGTATATTGGTGTAAGCATGGCATTTATAGCTTGTTGTATTAGGAGAGAGAATTACTTGAATGCAATTAATCATACAATACACAAACACTTCACATCTCCTCAGCTTAAGTTAATAGGTTGTGACAGAGTAGTGATGAAGGGCAACATAACTGGAGCACAGTTCATGGTAAGTGTGTATAATCCTCTGGTCATATTTTATAACAATTAATTTTAATTTATGGGATATTCACAATATTCAAATCTATATCATCTAGAACATGACTGAGTTTGAACTGGAAGTGTTCCCCAGCCACTATATCCCGTGAGTCTGACTGAAAATGTTTTTATTAAACTGAGCGTAAACTTTGGTACAGTTTATCAGAGCACGTTTTACATTGTCTCATACAATACGGTGGAAATATCTTGTCTCTAAATGTATTAGGGGAGAACTGCACTGTTTTGGTAAACTTGTGGCATCTTTGTAGAATCATTACTAAGATCCAAAGTGACATCAATAAGGGAGAGCAAAAGAAGTCCTTAAGTCGCAAGTAAGGACACTCACTTTAGTGTATTTGTTGAACTAAATGTATTACAAACCAAAAACCAACACATAACTTTCATATTTCTTGTTCAGATTCAAATCTCACAAGTCTCCAAAACAAGGTAAAGGGTATTTCATGTGCTGAATATTAGAGTCGCCTTATAACAGTGTCCTGTTTTTCTACAGTTTTTCAACAGCAAGACACATTTTGGGGCACTGATGAGTCTGTAAGTAAAGAGCTGTACGTTCTTTATTAATTAAATCTGAAAGAGCATATTTCAATAACAGGTATCTTCTGTTAATATAACTTTTTTGGTCAGGAACTCGAAAGCATGAATGACTATGCAAGTTTAGGCCAGCAGAAAAAATCGGAGGACTACATCAATGCTCTTACTGAGCCAGAAGAAGCTGAGCAGCTCCACAGTGGAAACGCAGGCAAAGGTAATCACAGGCTGCCTGCAAAGCCACCCCGACCCCTGAGAGCAGCTCAAACTCAGGACTGTCAGAAAGGTACTGGAGAAAAACTATATATATATATATATATATATATATATATATATATATATATATATATATATATATATATATATATATATATATATATATATATACACACGATGATCTAACAATTATGTATGTTTCCTCATGTCTAACTCTAGGTGGTCAGCCTATTCCCCTGATAGACAGAAACAAGAGTCCTGAACAACCTTTACCATCCCAGAAAGGCCCCCCAACATTAAGTATAAACTGTGTATTACTACATGCAGTGTACAGCTACATCAGTAAACTATTTCCAACCACAATGTAACATTTCTATTTCACAAATTTTATTATGTCCACAAGAGGGCAGTGCTGTTGAGGCTCCTGGTACATCTGCAGGCAAGCTCCCACAACAAACACCCCCTAAACCTCCTGATGTTTTCAACAGGTAGTTAAAAATGTTTCAACATTAAGTTGATCGTGCTGAAAAAATGCTCTTGTTTATTTTATTATTTTTTTTCACACAGAGTTGCTTTTTTTCCTTTTCTCTGTCCCTCCTAGGATGAGTAAACTCATTCCAGCTCCTCCTGTGGCACCACAACTAACTAAGGTGAACAATTTAGTACAACACCACAAAATGTGAAAATAAAGTTTTAAATAAATATTGTCTCTATACATAGTGGTGGGACAAAGACAAAAGACCAGTAAATCAGATGCCAGTCAGTTACACATCATGAGCACTTTCACAAAGCAAACAGCAGATGGTGATCTTGTACAAAATAACAACAGGAACACTTAAATGTATTCTATGAGAACTCTACAAACTCCTTTTTATCTACTAAGGTTATTAAGTGAAATTAAGTTTGACACATTTCTCGTCACAACAAGACCTTGTTTACATGTTTCACATGCAGGATTTGGATCCCAGATGGTATAGAGGTATGGTACCCAGACACCAAGCTGAAGTTGCTCTTAGAGAGCTAAACAAGGTCAGATGCTGTATCTCATAAATCTCCTACCCCTGCAGACAAACTGAACTTTTATAAGACCCCAGTGACGTGGAAAGCTTAGATGTCTTTTTGTTTTTAAGGATGGGGCATTTATAGTGAGGGACAGCTCAAGAGGCGTGCCTGAACACCCCTACACCCTAATGCTACTGAATCAAGGCAAGGTTTACAACATTAAGATACGTAACCAAGGAAACTCCTACTCCCTCGGCAATGGCATTAGCAACACCAAGGTAATAGTGAAAATAATGATACCAGTTGTGTACAATGTTAAAATGAAAGTAAGAATTTGTGTTCTTGCACAGACTAAACTGAAACGTTCACATCTTGCAGCACGCCTCCGGGAGTGTTTGATGCTGACTTGTGCTGCGCTGCGTCATTAGGTCCCTGTCATCTTTTGTGTGTGTTGTAGAGTTTCCCTGGGGTGAAGGAGATGATTACCCATCACACACACATCCCGTTGCTGCTCATTGATGCCACAGACCAGCACTCTAAGGAGCGGCCACAGTGCTGTCTGCAGCACCCTGCGGTATTCTGACCAGCACCAAGCTTAATGTGGGTGTTAGCATCTGTTCCCGTGCCTCCAAGGGTATATTCTAATTTGTCCACAAGATTACACGTGGCTTGAACCAGACGTTTGTTTTTGTTTTGTTTTTTAACCTGAACAAATGTCATGAATGTTATATAATTCCTTTTTGGCAACCCTCAGTTATAAATTAGGTAAACAGCATGAGAGAGAAAAAAATACTTTCACAATGGTGGTTTGTATAGAGTATTTTGCTAAACTATGTATTCCAGACACACAGCATTACCTCTGCTCTTCACATCTTTAGTTTCAGGTCACGCTGGGGGCTGCTGCTTCGCTGCCTCCTGGATTTTGAGAAGCGCCAGCTTGTCAGGGTGGCCAACGGAAACGATCAAATCGCACTGCCTCAGCTGGGTTTGCACTGCAAAAAAAAAAAAAAAAAAGTAGTTTCACAATATCATGTCTACATCAACTAGAAACTCAAGTAGAGCCTGGATGGAAAAATGACACAGAACATTTAACAATCTAGTTTTCTCTGACAGTTAGGAATGTTATGCATCCCAAAAATGTGCACACAGACATTTTATTTCAAATTTCAATTATATGACACTAAAAAGATGCAGCCACAAAATAGCCACATGAGCAAGATTGTTGGAAAACATTTTGGCAAGATTTTTCTTTCCTCCTTAAAGATAATTTTTTAAGGGTCTAAAATCTGAAAAAAGTAAAGTTAGAAGGTAACAGGTTCAATAATTGAATCAACTGTCACAGTATCAAAATTCTACAGTTACCAAACCTCAGATGTGTGTTTCAAGGCTTTAATCACTGGAGTGAGCAGGCAGTTAGAATCGAGTGAGACAAGTAACAGATTACTCTGACAGCCTCTTTGCCCACAACTGTCCCCTCTGGCAAAAAAAATGGAGGTTGCAACATCATGTCTGACATCAGATGGTTCAATGGACGGCCATGTGTGTTAAACCTTTCAGTTACTCCTATCTACCCATCGTCATCAGAGCACAATGTGACGGACATCCCGTACATTTGGATGGCTGACATCTACAAGCATTTCTAAGCTGGTGTATAATAATCCACTTTCGCCTATCAAATTGCAGATGTGTGAAAGCAGTTTCAACATGTGCTTTGCATATTTGCAAATCATTCATCAAGGTCATCTTACTGGTATAATTGCATGACATTTTAGAGGTCTAAATTGAGTGGGTGATGGTAAACAGTCAAAACATACCTGCCAGTTGATCCATGCAGTTAGACAAGTAGTCCAGCCCTCTCAGTACATCTCTCAGATCAATACAGGGGGTGGGGGCCGCTTGTTCTGCACATTTCTTTGTGTATTCCATCTGAGATACAATTACACAGGAACAAAACCTTTTATGCCAAATATGATTATGCACCACTTACACAGTAAAATCCAAAAATCTGAAACTAAGATTGAAGATATTTTCCAACTAAATCAGAGAATTACATCAGTGCAATGAAAAATGATGTGCCACACATTAAAGTCTGCTAATAAAAACCAACGGCACACATTCTCCTTTGAATTTTAATGCATTTATTCATAACAACAGCGCACTAAATACACAGAGTATTTTGCAGGCATTAATCTGGTCAAATATAACAACACCACCTTGTTTTAATGCAAACAGTCAAAGCTATAAAACACCACTTACAGCACAATGCACTTGCAACACTAACGTCAGTGCAATATAATAACAAAGCCATTTAGCAACTGTTAAATCTCAGTGCAGTGTGTGAACTGAATAAACATCCCATGTGTGTTTATGCGTTTTGGGTCGAGACTGAGTCCTCCAGACATGTCTCCGTCTCTGGCTCCTGCTCTGTCTCTCCACAGACAGCAGCTCTACATCTGACACAGGCTTCCTCTAACTTGCGCACAGACTCTCCCAGTTCGGGGCTGGTCCGCAGCGCTACCATGTCATACGTCATCCAGGTCAGCTGCACTACAGGTGTGAACCACAGAAGCAGGGGGCGGCGTTAAGGGCTATCAGACATTTATATTAACGTACCCTCATGCCACTTGAAACCCATCTAACTCAAAGTTACAACAAACACCTGCATACCTGATAAGGTTTCAGCTTCTTCAATCATTCTCTCCAAATCCTTGTTCAGCGCCACACTGTCTACGTTGTTGCCGATTGGTGGAAGCTCGGGTGATGAAGACGAATGGGCCATCTAAATTACAGACGGGCATAGCGCTATGATCACCGCTAACACTGTCTCAGAAGCTAAGAAGTCTGTTTAGTTGTTACGACAGCGCCGGGTGCCCGTTAGCTAGCATACGGCTTGTGTTGTTAGCATCGTAGCTTCTCTTAAAATAAAGCTAATTAGCCATTTATGAGGAGACACACATTTAGACCTAAACTGATTTGGCGGTCTGTAAAGTTAAATTGTTTCACTTAATGTTAACACTATTTGAAACTTTCCGCGTCAACTTACCTTCTAAAAGTTTGCTTCCGGTGAACGACGTCCTCGCGCTAGTTTGAGACAAAAAAACGAGCACGCGCAATGTCGCCTTATGACGGGTGGGCTCGAGCTGGCTGAGTCCCACAGACTGCCGTCCTGCGGACATAGGATAAATAAACTGCATTTAAAGAAATTAAATTCGTATTAATGGCATTTCCTCTCCATAAAAGTAAACATATAGAAGAATACTAGCATATATAAAGTGTATGAAATAAAATTAACCCCTACAATTACCTGACAGTTTGCTTTCCTACTTATATCTTCTGTGGTATACCAATGCA